>NC_091481.1:52696724-53404724 GCF_036971445.1 Narcine bancroftii | reverse complement strand
GCAATAGTCCAATAGTCACACCCCTTTTTTGGCCCTAAACTCGCATTTTCCCTATGACCCATGTAAAAGTTAACCCCACCCCCACCCTTATTTTTGGCCACAACTGCCCAACCATCCAAGCCCCCAATACCCCAAACGTTAATCCTCACTTCAGACACCTGGCCATCTGAGCTCCTAACACCCCAACCACCCACCAAAACTCCCTTGACCGGGTATTCTCATCCCTGCTGCCTGCCTATTAGAGCTCCCGATGCCCTGGCCACAGATCCTCACCTTGCAGCCTACCCACCAGAGCTCCCAACACCTCAAAAGTGGATCCTCGTCCCACAACCCATCTACTGGAGCTCTCAACACTTTGAACACAGACCCATCCATGCCTGGCAGTCTGCCCACCAGAGCTCCTAATGCCCCAGCCAGATTTTCTCTTAAGCAGCAGCGTCTAGTCCCAAGCTCCCAACACCCGAGCGTAGATCCTTACATCACAACCTGTCCACTAGAGCTCCTGACACCTCAATCATGGAACTTTGCCCGGCAGTCCGCCCAACAGAGCTCCAAATGCCCCAGCCAAACTTTCTCCAAGGCACCAGCCCATCTGAGCTCGCAACACCCTGAAAGTGGACTTACCACCCATTCCCGGCCATCTGAGTTCCCGATAGCTTGAACAACATAGTACTTACTGCAGTTAAAAGTCAAGCTATGTAAAACACCCCCCCCTGCCCAAATATTTGTCCTGAAAAATTGGTCCAAAAAGAAACTCTACTATTATACGAGTATGTATGGTATTCATGGCTATTTTGTTTTGCAGCTGGATGAAGCAGTTCAACATACATGTTTTTGGAAAAAATAGACACCAATAAGAAATGTAGCCCTCAGAAGTCAAGGGGGTGAAGTGAAGACGAGACGACTCAGTGGTATTTATTTCACCTTTACACGGCATGACAGTATAATAGACACCCAGTGGACTGCAGATGTTAGAATCTGAAGCCAATCTGTTGGAAACTATTTCTCTCACACTGGTGCAGCTTGATGCACAGAGGTTCTCCAGCAGATTATATTTAAATAATAGGCCAAGATGTCAACTATAAATACAGGTACGAACACCACAGAACAGCTGTACAGCTGGACCAATTCCACCACCTTTTGCTGAGCTGCAACAGGAGCAAGGCTCCTAGAGAGGCACAGGCAGGATGGATGTCCATTCATCAGGAACAGGCCCTTCTGCCCACTGTGTGCCAATCGCAATACTAATCTAATTCTGTGTCTGCACATGGTTTGTGTCCCATTCAAGAAATACTGTGCGTCTGAATGTCATATCTGCTTATCCCTATCCCTAAAAGTGCATTCCAGCCACCTATTTCTGAAAAAACCTTCCCTCACAAATCTCCTATAGCCTTAATCTGGTATTTGACATTTCCACTCTAGGAAAAGTACTCTAATTATCAGCGCCTCTCAATGTTATAAAGATCTATCACACCTCCCCTCTGCCTCCAACACTCCAGAGAAAACAATCCAAGTTTGTCCAACTTCTCCATGTATCCATTTTCTAATCCATGTAACATCCTGTTAAACCTCTCCTGCACCTTTTCCAAAGCCTCTCCACCCTGTGGTGGCCAGAACTGCACTGAATACACCAAACACAGCCCAAATTATGTTTTCTACAGCTCCAACACAACTCCCTGACTTTTATACTCATTGCCACAAATGATAAATGCCTTTACCACCCTGTCTACTTGTGCTACCACTTCGAGTTAGCCATAGTTGCGTACTATAAATCTACATGTACAAATCTCAAAGTGGACTAGATCAACTTATTCACTCCAACTGAGGGGCTGGTTTTCCAAAACAAAATCTGTGGCAGCAAGACTATTCAGAAACTACACACAATTCTCATTGCATGCATTGACCCACATAGATCACTGTGAAAATAGCAGAGAGATTAAACACCACCAAGGCATTTGTTTTTTGATCATGAAATAATTATGTGCATATTGAATTGGCTTCCAACAGAATGGGAGCGTGGCAGGCAAATTTAAGCAAAATTCTACACCCTTTAATCCTAAACACTAACTCGTTAATTAAGGGTACAGTGCAGTTATTGGGCCTGGTTTGTTCCCAAGTGTTTTCTACCACGATTCATGCTAGAAGCTGAAAGAGTGCCCCTATTAAACTCAATGGGGATGGGTCAGTAATGTTTACAATAGTTTGATATCCATTTTCACATGAAAATCTCAGTTAGGCACACCTGTCGGGTGTACACCTGGAAAATTTACAATGAATCAATGTCGCATGCAACCACTTCACCCATGCTATAGACATATGGATATGCCTGGTAAACATGAAAAACCATGTCCAAATAAAGAGATGGGGGGGTATCCGGACACTGATTCTCAGACTTGAATCACAAAGGGGAGCTGTTAAGCAGTTTCATCTAACTCAAGTTTACAGATGGAGGCATTTCTCCAAACGTTAAGGTTATTTAAAACCACCAATCCAATTGTAAAGGTTATTCTGAACACCCCCCCCCACCCCCCACTGCACCCATATTGACCACTTTGGCAAGTCACATGAAAGTGGTGACCTCAAGCTATTTTTAAAAAAAATTTTTGACATACAGCATGGTACAGGCCCTTCCAGCCCATGCCACTCAATTACACCCAATTGACCTACACCCCCAGTACGTTTTGAAGGGTGGGAGGAAACCCACGCAGACACAGAGAGAACATACAAACTCCTGACAGAGAGTGGAATTCATACCCCGGTCCCTGCCGCTGTGCTAATTGGTTTGCAAACCATGCCGCTCTATGCTCTAACACTGCAAGTATAGTCCTTGTGAAATAGATTCACAGAACAGGTGTTAGATGAAAAACTTCCTCCAACAATTACTAAAGACAACATACACATTTACTGACAAGAGGCTTCATTTGGCCACAGGTGGCCAGAAACAAATACCCATTTAGAAATGAATCAAATGGAGACTGATCATCTCCCCTCTTACCCTGCAGGATATTGGATGGGCACATGTCGATCTTAGTCACCACAACAAAGACTGGAACGTTGAGGGCCAGTGCCAGTCCGAGGTGCTCTTTTGTCATTCCCACAATTCCAGCATTGCTACCAACCTTTATCAAATAAAATTCATCCAGTCAGAATTGAACAATGTCAGGATTTCAGAAACAGAGGCCCGACCTCCCAAATCAGCAAGTGCAACTTTGCAAGGCTACAAAATCGACCTTCACTGGGTGAGAGGTCACTATCAGGCACCATCAACCGCAAGCTCCTGCAGCTGTTTCGAGAGTTGGGTGCAATTCTTGACGTCCTGTTAACAAGGATTGTGGCAGCTTTGGAATGGGTTTACACAGGATGCTGGCCAAATTAAATCCTATGAGCTCAGGTACCAATAAGGTAGAGAGGGTGAAGAGAAGATTTACTAAAATGTTGCCTGGATTGCAGTATCTAGACTACAAAGAAAGATTGAGTAGACTGGATCTTTATTCATTGGGGTATACAAAATTATGAGGGGGATAGATAGACTAGATGAGAATAGGCTCTTCCCCTTGAGGGTGAGATTGGAACGAGAAGTCACAAGTTAAGGGTTGGGGGCAAAACTTTAGAAGTAACACAAGAGAAAGCTTCTTCACTCAGAGAGGAGTGGCTGAGTGGAATGACCTTCCGGAAGAGGTGGTTGCAGCGGGGTCAATTTTGTCATTTAAGAGAAGGTTGGATGAGGGGATTGGAGGGTTTATGGACAGGGAGCAGGTAGGTGGGACTAGTTGCGTTCATTTAAATCAGTGCAGACCAGAGGGGCCGAGATGGTCTGTTTCCGTACTGTAATTGTTATATGGCTATACATGGTGAGAAGTTGAAGAAATAGAAATTGCTTTCTCTGGTGTTCAAAGGCTGAGGGGAGAATTGATGGAAGATTATGAGGCAAAGGCAAGTAGTCAGAATCTCATTACCCTAGAGTACACGTTACATTTTAGAGGGTGTGGGTTTAAGGTGAAGGAAACCATTTAAAACGTGTTGGGGTAATCTCTTTTTCAAAAAATTAACTGCTGAGATCTTCTGTGACTGACAGACGATGTATTTGGAAGCCGAGAAATAGTTTTACTTGCAAAATACACCTGTATATTCATTTACATATTGTATTTTATTTAGTTTATATATATATGTGCTCAAGTGGCTAATGCAATGCATTAATGTGGACAACACAGTGATGCAGAGGATGGGCCAAGGGGCTTGTCCATGTTCTATACAACAGAATGGGAAAATCCAGAACCCGGGGCCATGGTTTGAAGATAATAGGCAAACCATTTCGAGATGAGGAGGAATTTCTTTACCCAGAGGGTGGTGAATCTGTGGAATTCATTGCCACAGAGGGCAGTAGAGGCAGGTTCATTAAATATATTTAAGAGGGAATTAGATATATTTCTTCAGTATAAGGGTATTAAAGGTTACGGAGAGAAGGCGGAGCAGGCTCGAAGGGTCGAATGACCTACTCCTGCTCCTATCTTCTATGTTTCAATGTTTAAACCGGGGTCAAGAGTCACGTGATGGCGGCCGGTCCACCCACCGCGGCGGGGGGCCCAGCGGCGGGGGGCCCAGCACCCGGTCCACCCGCTGCGGCGGGGGGCCCAGCAAGAATACAGAAGCAGCTCACCAGAGAAGGATGATGATACAAAGATAAAGAGAAGATGACACAGACATAGATCCAAGAATTTCTAAGGAAAGAAGAAGGTATAATAGAAGGACAAAGTTTAGATGAAGCCTTTTTCAAAGGACAAATGAGGTCATTAAAAGAATGAACTAAATTCTAATGATAGCCAATCAAAAGAAAAATGAAGAGCTGAAGACAGAATGCAAAGCTAAGAGTTGGTCATGACTGAAATAGGGAAAAGAGTAGAAAATGTGGAGGAACGAGAAGCTGCTGTAGAAATGGAGATAAATGATTTAAGTGGGAAGTTGGAAGAGAGCAAAAAAAATTAAAGAGACAAGATTTATTGCCACAAAAAAATTGACATTTTGGAAAATTACAATAGGTGAAATAAGGTAAAGAAGGGTCAAATATGAAGGAATTTATAAAAGGATAGATCCCAAAGGTGCTGGGAACAACAGAAATACAAATCGAAAGGGCGCATAGAGCGCCAGTACCGAAACCGCCACCACATCAAAAACCAAGATCCATATTGGTAAAATTTCTAAGATATACGACAAGAGAAAACATACTGGAGCAGGCAAGAAAGAAGGTTAGAGAAGACAATAAGCCGTTGGACTATAAGGGACAAAAAATATTTTTTTACCCGGACATAAGCTTCGAGCTTTTAAAGAAGAGGAAGGAATTCAACATGGCAAAAACAATCTTATGGAAGAAAGGGTATAACTTTATATTAAGACATCTAACAGTACTCAAAGTATTGATTCCTGGGGAATGGAATAGACTGTTCTCAGACCCAAAGAAAGCCCAAGAATTTGCTGAACATTTGCAGGATAGGAGAAGAGAGGAGGAGGAGTGACAAGAAGGATATACAAGAAAATATACAAAATTATGTAAAAATATAAAGATAATGTATATATAAAGATTTAAAGATGGATAAGAGAAATGGAAGAAGAAAAAATGTTCTCGGGGGGGGCTGGGGATGGGAGAATAAGGGTCACTGCGAAATCGGTTGATGATTGCAAGTAAGTTCGCAAACCGAATGGAAAGGGGAGTTGTGGTTGCCGTCAAGGGACAGGAGGCAATCCAAGGAGGGGAGGTTCATTTGAGGTTAAAGGGTTATTGCTTGTGGGGATTGTTGGGGTATTTCATGTCTTAAATGCATTGTCATGTATTGAGATTAAAAAGGAAAACTTAAAAAACAGTAATGGAAAGAAAGGGATGGAGGTGAAGAGGCGGAAAAGAAGTGAAAATAAAGATACAAGATGGCCATGTTGGACTATATGACTATAAACATTAATGGAATACATAACCAACTTTAACTGTATCCCAATGGGAAAAAAAAATCACATATAATTTAAAAGACAAAGTTAAAAAACAAAGACAAAGACCTGGGAACCATATATGGAACATAACAGAAAGAGGCCTAGAACCTCCACCACCTAAAATGTTAAGAAGATAAACACGATCAGATTTAATGTGAGTAAGTAAATGATACGTCTTTTTTGTTTTATTGTATTTTATGTCTGTTTTTGGAGGGGGTGGGAAGGGGGAAGGGAGGGATGGGGAAAGAGAAAATGTCTCTGTGAATATTTAAAGAGGTGTATCTGTAAATATATTGGTTGATATGGTTCATAGTGCGATAAATAAAGAATTAACAAAGAGTCATAACACTATTGAGGATCTGCTGCCAGGAGGAAAGTAGATGTCAGAATCTGAAATACTGTCTGGAATCTAGCCTCTCAGTCCACTATATTTCAACGATCAAACACCCATTTTTATCTGCTGTAGTCCCATCCTAACCCATTTTATCCTCCCTTTATTCATCATCAATCCCTCCTTCCAGCTTCTACCACTCATCTACACAGTGACAATTTACAAGTGGCCAATTAACCTACGGACACATTTTTAGGAGTAGAAACGCTCTTGGTCACAGGGAGAAATTGCAAACAGAGGTCAGAATTTAACCCAGGACACTGAAACTGAGACATCAGCTCCTTTCCTTCTCCAAAAATAACTGTGGACCTCAAGGTTTTTACAGTAGAATTCCAAAAATCCAGATGCCAGAAATCCAAACCACCTGAGAATCCGGACTTTTTGAAAACTCTCAAACGGTTTAAATTTAGTGGGCTTTTGTGTGTGCGTGTGTAAGCGCCACAGAAGTACGGCGGCAACAATGACCCTTGTTGGCTATTTTTCTTTAAAACTGCTCATTTTGACAAATGAAGCATGCTATACTTGCTAATCAATAAACCATCAAAATGTACCTGTTCACCTCTTCTTTATTCCTCCTTAAATTTAAATTTTAAAAATATTGCCCAGGAATCCAGACCAATTCAATCCTCGAACAGGCCGAATTTTCAAACTTCTCCAGTACAAAGATACAGTGGCTACAAAAATCACTCAATTTTTTAAATTCCAAAATTTAGTTAATTTATCGAATGCAAACCCCTTGCTGCCATTGTGGAAATTGAACTCTTCCCTTGGTTAGTCCAGGCATCTGGGTACAGATCCCGATGCTTTAATTCTGAGTGATTTGACACTAACCAAAAACTCGTAGAGTGGGTCATCATTGAGCAAATCTCAAGATGTCACACTCCAAGAATCCATCTGCTCTTGGCAGAAAGGGAGAATTTTGCCCATCAGATTAGTACTGGTTCTAAACACTCACCAGAGGCACGTCAACAACTGATCAGCTTATTTTAGCTGGGCGCTTGATACCGTACTCATTCCGTGCTTGAAAGCTTGAGTAAAAGCCATCTCAAACCCAATAACGCTACCACCAAGACTCACTGACAACATTCAATGCCTGTGTTTATGCAATACACCAACTGCTCTCACTTGGCTAGAACTCCTTCCTCAGTGTAATCCTTTTGCCTAGAAATTGTTGCCAGCCACAAATCACAAATCCTTGAAAATTAACAAAATAAAGGGAAGGCATCTGGTTGATACCTGTGAAACAGAACTACTCATCCTATTACCAGCAACCGAGTGTTAGCCTTGCAAGTCAAGGACACATCCAACAAATGTAACGGGGGATCCATAGAGTATTACAACACAGAAAACAGGTCCTTCAGTCCTTCTAGTCTGTGCCAAATTATTATTCTGCCTTGTTCCACAGACCATAGCCCCTTCACACCCCTCCCATCCATGTACCTGCCCATATTTTTCTTAAATGTGAAAATTGAGCCTGCATTCACAACTTCAGCTGGCAGCTTGTTCCACACCACTCTCTGTGTGAGGAAGTTCCAGCCATACTTTTCCCTGGTTTATATTTCACCCAACCTCAATGGAAAAGCCAAGGTGCATTTGCTCTACCTACACCCATCAATTTTGTATACCTCTATCAAATCTCCCCTCATCCTTCTAAGCTCCAGGGAATAAAGTCCTAATCTGAAGTCCCAGGTTCCCGCACTGAAGATCAAGCAATGGAGACAGATATTTTGAAATGTGAACAAGACTATACAGCACAGTTACAGGCTCTTTTGGCCCACAAGCCAAATACATTTTGAACAGTGGGAGGAACCCCACATTGACACAAGGAGAATGTTAAAACATCTTACAGAAATTGCCAGATTCAAATCCCAGTCAATGGCGCTATAATAGCATTACGCTAACCATACCCCTTAACTTGTATGACAATAGCAGGCTTTTGGAACCTTCAGTACACAAATTGGCTCCTGCTTTCCCACACAAGTGATTACATTTCAGAGATGTCCTATTGCCTGCAAAACTGAGGCACTGCAATAGTCTGGTTCTGAACTCTTACCATCAGCATGCAGAAGTCTGGCAAATGCCCAGTCATTCCAAACACTGTTGTCTTCAGATACTTTTCGTGTCCTGCGAGGTCAATAAAGGTTATGACTTTGGTGGATTTCTCACAGATTTTTGTCCAGTCCAGACCTCCACCATGACTGTCTGGCTTGTTCACTACATCCCCTGTGCTGTCAAAGCCCAGAATGTCATTGCCAACACTGCTTGTCCGCCCGGATTCAACCTCATGCTTGTGTCGGAAAAGTTTCTGCCGTGCAAACCCTCGACCGTTGTCGAGTTCTCCGTGCGTTAAGACGCCCAACAATGTACTCTTACCGGCATCCACATTTCCAACCACTGCCACCCTGGAAGAGAAAGAGGAAATAATTCTAACAACTGAAGGCCACAAGGCTATCTGAAATTAAGAACAAGTGGCAAAATGACAGGGTTGAATTCAGCAGCGGACCTCTGGCTCCAGACACGAGTGGGGCCTCGGTGGGGAAGTCTCAGTGATCCGCAGTGGCCAGCATTGTTTTTTGAGAGAATTAAACATTATTTTAATGTTTAAAAAGCCTTACCTTGTTGTTTAAACACTTAAAAGTGATTTGTTGTTGCTACTGGGCCGTTTATCTGAAAAAAAAACGCTTATCTGAAAATAGGCCCGGTCCCAACCATTTCAGATAATTGGACTTGTACTGTACAACAATTGGCTGACAAATCTTTTTTTTTGAAAGATGGAAGAAAACCCACACAGACATTGGGAGAACATACAACTTCTTACAGACAGCGCAGCATTCAAACACAGATTGCTGTCATACAATAGCATTGAGCTAACCGCTATGTTAACCGTGCTGCCTTTCGTTTCAGAAGTAGGAGTGTAGACTAGGGCACTGACATTCCTGTGCAAGGGGAACGCAGCATCAAATACTGTCCTTTAATATGTAAAACTGCTTTCCCACACAGATAGAAGATTTTTAAAAGCAACAGTGGTGTTCTCCCAAGTTAGTAGCTGATGTTTATCCCTCAGCCATCATTGTGCAATCATTTTTATTTTTCTGATCATTTACTGAGAGATTTTCGCATTTACTACAACAGGGATCACATTTCAAAAATACAGTAAAATTCCCGTTATCTGGAATTCAAGCAACTGGCAAACAAAAAGCAGTCAGTTCGCCAATCATGCAACATGCAATTTCAAGCAAACGGCAAATTCACTTATCCGGCATCCACCAATCCCCACAGGTGCTGGATATCGGAGTTTTACTGAACCTTTTTGCCATTGAGTGCTTTGGAGCGATCAGAAGAAGTATGGATATGCATGTGTCTTTTTTTTTTAATTTATATGCAATGTGAAATAATTCAGTTTAAAGGACTGAACTTTCAGCAAATACCCTGGATGTTTTTGCATTGCTCAGCGAAATGCAAAAGTGCTCAAGTTTGGACTCTCTATTCCCTTTGTAATTCACCTCTGATTGAGACTTGATATCTAGGCTAACACCCAAAAGCTGTTTTTTTTTTGTACAAAAAAATATTTATTTTTATACATACAGACATAAAATACTTGTCCTGCCTACAGTATGTCTGATGTGTGTCTGCATGTTTTGCACCAAGGACTGGATCACTGATTAATCGGGTTCTACTCGTGCAATCAGATGACAATAAACTTGACATGAAAAACAAGTCAACCGTTCTTTCAGAAGGTAGCAGCAACAAATGAACCATGTCCAACAATAAATCATAATCTTTCCTGCTCCGACTTTGCTGAAAGCAGTGATTTACCCTCATCCCAAACTTTGATGATTTACTTCAATTGTTCCGCGGGTACAGGTTGACCCAAGGATTTCCAGCCTTCTATTGTTGCTAAGAAAAAAAAATTGCCTACCTGACTTCCAAAAAGTCATTCTCTCCAACTCGCTTGCGCACCAAGTAGTCAGCTACTTTTCCTCCCGCCTCCTGCCGCTCACGGAGAAGGATCAGGTCGGAGTAGATTTGGTCAGACAGACTCTTGACGGTTGCTACAGACGCTTCTATGTCATCATCATTCAGTCCATATTTCTTGCCATCTGGAATAATAGCATTGGGAATAAATGATGCAGGTTTTGGTTACCTTAATGCCCTGTTAGTTAGTTTTCCTCCTGGAAACAAGACCGTACAATTATAGCAGGAACTAAAAAAATTGACCTAGCACCCTATTCGATCGTGGTGTGCTTCCACCTTTAAGCAATTTTAAAAGTTGGGAGTTGGAGGGAAAATAGAAGGAACAGAACTTAATTTAGACATACAGCATGGAAACAGGCCCTTTCGGCCCACAAGTCGGTGCCACCCAATTATATCTAATTAACCTACAACCCCCAAGATTTTTTGAACAGTGGGAGAAAACTGGATTGCCCGGAAAAAAAATCCAAGTAGACAAGAGGGGAACATACAGACAGCACTGGATTCAAACTCCGGTCACTGGTGCTGTGTTGTGCTAACCGCTATACTAACCATGCTACCCAACAAGGGGTTGTAGGTCAATTGAGTATAATTGGGCAGCATGGGATCATGGGCCAAAAGGATCTGTTACTGTGTTGTACGTCTAAATTAAGTTTTGTTCCTTCTATTTACCAACATGGCACAGGATCCATATAAGTTACCGTGAGATGAGGATAGATACTTGTAGCAGATCCACAGAATTTTCTGACCAAGAACGTTACACCAAGATAACATCAAAAGACAAATCACAGAACCACCCCCATCATTGTTGATCCCATCTTCCAACACTTAGCCTGTGCAATTCAAGTGCTTGTCTAGACATCTTTTCAATGTTGTCAGTTACTCTGCTTCCACCACTCAGCACTCTGTGCAGGAAGAGGGCCCCCTTACCCGCTATTCTAAATCTATGTCTTCTAGTTTTAATGACTTCTGACAAGGGGGAAAAAAAAATTCCTGCAATCCTCTCAACCTACCCCACCCAGGAGCAAACAGTCCTAGCCTCTCCAGTCTGTCATCACGACCAAGGCAACATCCCAATGAATTGCCCCTGTGCCCACTCCAACCCCACCACATCTTTCCCACGGTGTGGTGAGTGTAACTGCTCGCAGTCCTTCAGCTATATAAAGTTGAAGCACAACTCCCATGTTCTGGCATTCAATCGCCTGACTAATAAAACCATCTGCTGGAGGAGCTCAGCAAGTCAAGCAGCATCAGTGGGACAAAATGAAATTGTCAATGTTTTGGGTTGGAACCTTGGAACCTTTCATGAAGACAGAATGCAGAGGGGAAAAAACCAACCGGATTGGTTTTATTTGCTCCAGGTTCCAGCTTCTTCCGTCTCTGACTAATGAAGTAAAATTCCCGTTATCCAGAATTCATGCAACCAGCAGCCTCAAGCAACTGGCAAAAAAATACAGAAAATAGGTAAAAAAATACGAAAGTTTAAAAGTGGCACCCCTCGTGGTCAGCTCGCCAATTATGCAACAAGCAGTCTCAAGCAAAAGGAAAATCAACTTATTAATCCCCATAGATGCTGGATACCAGGGGGTTTTACTGTACCCTATTTCCTCTGTTACTTCTTAATCTCTAGAACCTCAGCAGTGGTACATATCCTGGCCTCAGTATACTCAAAACACATCACCTCAAATTTATCTGCCTCCATCTGCCATTTCTCATCCCATAGCCCAAGTCTAACCTGCACCGATATCAATGTCAATTAAGGCTACGAACTTGCTGATCATACAACTGACATGAAAGGCATGGACTGAACAGATGTCAAAAGGTTGTTTCCCATGATGGAGAGTCTAGCACAACTTCAGGATTGAAGGGCATGGAGGAATTTCTTCAGCCAGAGGGAGGTAAATCTATGAAATTTGTTGCCACAGTTATGGAGGTCAGTTCAAAGCAGAGATCAATAGGTTCTTGACTAGCCAAGGACATCAAAGGTTATGGGGAGAAAGCTTAGGCAGTGGGGCTGAGTGGGGAAATGGATCAACTCATTATTAAATGGTGGGGTAGACTCGATGAGCTGAATAGCCCATTTCTACTCCCATATCTTATGACATTCACACTACAAACAGCAAGGGTCCCAGCACCAATCCCTGGGGAACCACAAGAAATAGGAGTCAGTCATCTGGTCCATCTAAAACCTGCTCTGCCATTCAATAATATCATGGGTGATCTGGCAAAATAAGGCATCCAATCACAAAAACAACCCTCTACCTTCAGCTTTTCCTCCTGCCAAGCAAATCTAAGATATAATTCACAAATTGCCTTGGATCTCACAGGCCCTAACCTTTGGGACCAGCCTCCCAGGTGGAACCTTGAAGGCCTCAATGAAGTCCACATAAACCATATCAATGACACTGCCCTTAATGTATTTTGCTATCGCCTCAAAAAATAAAATCAATCAAATTGGTCACACAAGATGTGCCCTTGACAAAGCTGCGTTGGCAACTTCGGACTAGTTCCTTTCTTTCTTAGCAATCATTCAACTTGTTGCTCTATTTCCATCCCCACCACACTGCCCCCCCCCCCGCCCCCCCAAAAAAAACCTGTACTTTAGACTTGAAGGTCTGTAGTTGCCAGGTTTTCTCCTCTGTTCTCCTTCTTGGCATCTGACAATCATCTGGTACCGCAGTTGCAGCCAGCAGAAATTCAAAACACTTAGCTAGAGACCCAGCAATCTCTTTCCTTGCCTCCTAAAACAATCACAAACTTTCATAGTGAACACTGAAGTAGTCATCCATACCTTCTGGTTCCACACTTGTGCTCTATTCATTCCCTGGCTTCAGATTTACCTCAATCATCTGCCAAATGATGTTCTCAGAATCAGAATTTATTGTTATGAACATGTCACGAGATTCGTTGATTTTATGGCAACATCACAGTGTAAACATTTATATAAACCACCTTGCAAAATAAATTTAAAAATTAATCTTATTGGCCAGTTGTAGGGGAAGGAGGGTGGGAATTAATGGGGAGGGAGAGGGAGGTTGTTTTTTTGTTTTTTATATATATATTTATATATCTTTGGCTTGGCTTCGCGGACGAAGATTTATGGAAGGGGTAAATGTCCACGTCAGCTGCAGGCTGGTTTGTGGCTGACAAGTCCGATGCGGGACAGGCAGACACAGTTGCAGCGGTTGCAGGGGAAAATTGGTTGGTTGGGGTTGGGTGTTGGGTTTTTCCTCCTTTGCCTTTTGTCAGTGAGGTGGGCTCTGCGGTCTTCTTCAAAGGAGGTTGCTGCCCGCCAAACTGTGAGGCGCCAAGATGCACAGTTTGAGGCGATATCAGCCCACTGGCGGTGGTCAATGTGGCAGGCACCAAGAGATTTCTTTAGGCAGTCCTTGTACCTTTTCTTTGGTGCACCTCTGTCACGGTGGCCAGTGGAGATCTCGCCATATAACACGATCTTGGGAAGGCGATGGTCCTCTGCATATGAATTTTATTAGAATTCGATGTAATGGTGGTTTTAAAATAAAATATTCAAAAAATAAAAGAATCTGATGGCAGAGAGGAAGAAGCTATCCTTGTGCCACTGAGTGCTCATCCTCAGGCTCCTGTACCTCCCCCCCCCCCCCCCCTCCATGGTAGCAGAGTGAAGAGGGTGGTGGGGGTCCTTTAGGATAGATGCTGCATTCTTAAGACACTGTCTCTTGCAGACGACCTCGATGGAGTGAATCACTGGCACCCATGTCGCAGGCCAAGTCAACAACCCTCTCAAACTTTTTCTTTCCCTGAGTACTGGCACCTCCATACCAGTGATGCAAACAGTCAGAATGCTCTCCACGGTACACCTGTAGATGTGATATTACATGAAATTTCTTTTTGTCTACCATCAGGCAGATTCACTATCAGCAGAAATCGCCCAGAGCCTCTTACAGTCAGAGAAAGAATCAAAGGAGAGTTCCCACACCCACACTACCCCTCGCCCTCCCCCCAGAGTCACTGAGTGTCCATGGATTCACCTCCAGCACTCGCACAGCCTTCAGAGCCACAAAACCTCCAGCTCCAGAGGTACACCTCTGACACAATCAGGAAGCCTCCATCCCCGAAGCACCCTCTCGCAACTCAGTTCCAATCAGCCCTTTCAGCCAGTATCGTCAATCTCCAGCAGCCTGGTGTGTGACTATAGTAATCTGCAGCCTGCATGGGTTCCTCGCTTCGACTCATCACCTGTCTGCTCTTCAACTACAGAGCCCCCCACTGGCCTGCTGGCATGAACACCACCCAATGATTTGTAACCTCTGCTGTTGCAGGATTTTGAAATAAACCACCGTCGGCTCCTTTAAAAGGCACTTTAAAGCCTGCATGGAGCCAACAGCAGTCAGACTGGGCAGTTGGACCCCGATGGGGAGCACTGTCTCTGCTCCCTCAGGTCCACAGCAGCACTCCTGGTTGGCTTTCCCTTCTTTTGCTCCTTATATCCACCACACGCTTTCATTCTCTTTATCCATCCCTTTATTCTTTGTCTTGCAGGGTTTCCTATATTGTTGCCCTTTGAATTCTTCCCACTGATCAGATGTGGATTTGCTTCCAAGTACATGCTCCAAGTTTACCTTAGCTGGGTCATGTCTTGTTTTACCAAAATTTGTTCTTCCTCCAATTCCCCTTTTTTCAAAACCTATTTGAAATATATGGTCACCATCTCCAAAATGAATCCACAAAAACATTCTCTCTGACCATCTATTTTCCCCAACAAGGTTCTGTCATGCTCCTTCCCTCAGTCTATATCAGCATTCAAAAGCTCTCCTGAACACATCAAAAAAAATTTGTTCCCTTGGAGCCTGTTATATCAAAGCACTCCCAATTAATATTTGGGAAATTGAAACCCCAAACTCCTACAACTGCAGTTCCAATTACATCTATCGACAAATTGCATATTTGTTCCTGTTGACTGTTGGGAGGTCTGTAATGCACTGTTAAAGCGACAACACCCTTATTTCTAATCTCTACCCATCTGGCATCATTTAAGAAGCCTTTCAGTATATCCTCCCCATATACTGAAATAACATATTCCTTGCCAAGGCTGCCACTTATTTTAAATCCCAACCTTGCCTGAAAATTCTGTATATTGGGATACAGAGTTATTAGCACTGCTCCCACGGTGTGTTCTCCCACAACCACAACTCAGTGATAACAATTTCATCACACCAAGTGTTAATTCAACAAGTTAATCTACCCAACTAGTTTGAGGTCTTGCATTAAAAGTTGTATCCCCCTTGTGTGCTTTTATCTTCCTGCTCTGCCTTCTGGACAGATATTCCCATCTGAATATCTACTTTGATCATCTTTGCCCTGCCAACTTGGTTTAAACCTTCCCTAAATGCACCAGCAAACCTCCCCATGAGGATGGATGCCATCAAGACGACAGACGCTGACAAACTGGAGTACCACACAACATGCTGTGGAGGGACTCAGGCAAGATCCATAGAAAGCAATAATTCAGGCCACATTGATTGTCAATTGCTGTTCATGGATGCTGCCCACCCACTAAATTCTTCCAACATTTTGTGTGCTGCTCCCCATTCAGAGTTTGGTACCATTCCAGTTAGGTGCACACCATCCTTCTACAGAACCATCACAGTGATCCAGGAACATATAGCTCAATCCCCCACTATTCCTGCAACGTAGTATTAACCTGACGTCCTTCTAATCGTACACTTGCCTGTTTCAATTGTCCAGTGTGGTAACTCAAATGACGCGGTTAACGCAATGTTATTATGGCACCAGTGACCCAAGTTCGAATCCAGCACTGTCTGTCAGGAGTTTGAATGTTCTCCCCAAGACCTGCGTGGGTTTCCTCTGGGTGCTTGGGTTTCCTCCCACCCTCCAAAAACATACAGGGTTTGTAAATTAATTGGTCTATTTGGAGGGCACAGACCTGTGGGTCGGAAAGGCCTGTTACTGTGCTGTATCTCCAACTCAAAAGGAAATGGAAGTAGATGGTATATGCATGGATTGGCACCACTGTCCAGTACAGCCCTGCATTGGGCACCATCCAGGAAAGGTGAACCGAGAGGTACCACCAACAATAAGATTCTCTCCTCAAACTTTGTGCGGCATTTGACGGATAGAGCGGATTGAATGAATAAACTGAAGTTGACAGTATAAATAAATGCAGAAGAAAACCTTGAAACTTTACCCGAGCCTTGGCCAATCACGTATATGGTTTCTCCACATCCCTCGTCCATTCGCTCTCTCAGCTGCTTCAGCAAGTAGTCATACTGCTCCGAACTTGGGCTCACTAACACAAACTAGATTAAAGAAAAGGAGATTGCTGTAGGATTACTTAAATAAATTGATTAAAATCAGTCAAAAGCAAAGCCGCATTGCTAAGTTTAAAGACAGGGTTAAACAGGAGAGTGCAGATGCTGTGATTAGAGTTGAATACACAAAAGTGCTGGAGAAACTCAGCAGGTTACACAGCATCCACAGAAAGGAAAGGGTAAATCAGAAATAAAGTGGGAAAATTCTAGAAATAGACACCATTTGACAAAGGATTAAATCTAGATTGTTACCCTGTCCCTTTTTTTGTAAAGCAAATAGGACATGTAGATTTGGGATTCTTGTTTTATCAATGATAGGATATCGGCGTGTGCATACTGCAAGGACTGCACAAAGCAATTTGCTGCATGTGAAACACTACAAAAGGCACAATATTTGAAAGCCAAGCTTGTTCCTATCACTTTGGTCACTTATCACATTGTAAATTAGATCACTGCAAACTATTTTGTCTTTACCTCATTTCATTACAACGTTAGGGCAAGGAGTTTGTGCGTTCTCCTGACAGGCAGCTTGGGTTTTCCTTGGGGGCTCTGGTTTCCTCCCACCCTTCAGGACACACGGGTGGGGAGGGGGTGTAGGTGAATTGAATGTAAATTGGGTGGCAAGGGCTTGTGGACCGAAAGAACCTGTTACCATGCTGCATGTCGAAATTAAAAATTAAATTGCCTCAGTTCCACTTATTTTCCTGTTATAATTGGGTTTTAGTGTTTTGATCCATCCTCTTTTTTTTTTAAAAAAAAAGTACTTTGCCAATAATCAAAATCATTCTCTTGTTGTTTTGCCAGAATTATGGAGATGCTTGGCAAGATTTTACTGGATTAACGAACATAGTTTTGGACTTCGCTGAAGGAAATATTTCTTGCTTTGAATGCAATGCAGGAAAGGAACCAGTTGCCTTATGATGAAAGATGGTGGATTGGGAGCTGTAAGATTGAAGTGATCTTCTTGAAAATGAGCCTGAGAAGATTTGGCTATGGGATTGTTGATCTGAAAGTTGACACCAAATGATCTCCTTTTACTGCTTGAGGAAATAAATGAGAAAACTAGGAGAGCCAGCTCAGAGATGGAGAGGCATCACCCTTGGTGCCTTGGCAAAATCTTCCAGGTCAAGTGAACCCATCATCAACATGGCCTCCCGGCCAAAATTCCTCGCTCCATCAGCTGGCTCTGACGAGCAAGCGTCATTGGTTGCTCTTAAACTCCATCACAGCTCGATAATTACCAGAAGGGAGAAACTTGGGTCACGCCATTGGATGCAAAAGCCAATCCATGTTTTCTGAGCCCTTCATCAGGAAACAAACTCAATGTCCTAACAAAAGTAAAACTCAAAATTCTGCAGACGCCGTGATTGACAATTTTCTAACAGCAGCCAGCGATTGGGGCCAGGGTTCAAATCCCGCGCCGTCTGCGTGGGTTTCCTCTGGTGATGGGGGGGGGGGGGGGGGGGTGGGGTGGCACTCTGGCTTCCTCCCACCATTCAAAATATACCGGGGTGTAGGTCAATTAGATCGAAATGGCCTGTTACTGTGCTGTATGTCTACATTTTTTTTTTAAAGTAAATTTAACTTGACAACACTCCTGTAAATGTCCTTAGACCACATTGGGGTAGCTGGAGACGCTAAAAAAAAGTTGCTGTGTGTAGGCAACATTTGTTTATGCCAGTGATATAAGTTTGGAAACAGTTTGCAACTTAGGGTGTTTTGCTACATTAAATGTAGTACACAACTTCTAGTACAAATTGGATACACTGGTTCAAATGGAGCAAGAGAGAAGACTTTCTCTCCTAGACAGAGCAGAAGGCGAGGGAAATCACTGTGGAACTTAGCAACAGGACCCCACAGGCTCAGCAACTCCAAGGTCAACAGCACAGCCAGTCATTAGTGCCACACAGTTCCATCTTGACCTCTAGTACCGTCTGCATAGTTTGTCATTCTCTAATGACTGTGTAGGATCCTCCCCCACCTACCAAGTACACCAGCTTCCTCTTTGCAAGGCAAAGTGAATTAGCCACTATATATCGTGTAGGAGACTGGTCAAACCTGAGTGCATTTGTCAGGGACTTTGACTGAACAGGTTATAGGGGAAGTTAGCAAGCTGGCCCAGGAAGCAGCCTTTCAACTCATCAAGTTTATGCAGAAAGAAAATGTCGAAGGATTTCACCACTCAGATAGTCCCACCATTCAGCAATATACAGGATTGCCAATTGCAGCAAATCACCCATTGCAATAAATGTGCCAAATTTATCACCCTTTCCTCTTCCACATTAAACAATAGCACCCTGAACACCTTACAGGGCCTCAGGTGTGGCACAGACCAAACAGATATGCCTTTAAAACTCAAGGCCAGTAGTATAATGATGTTCTGTCCCAGGTATTTAAATTATCAACAAACACAGTCTACATCGGAGAGATTGGACACAGAATGAGAGATCGCTTTGTCTGCGGTAACAGCACGGATCTCCCAGTGGCCATCCATTTCAAGTCCCAGCCCCATCCCCTTGCTGACCTCTCCATGGTCTCATGCACTACCAGACTGAGACCACCACAAATTGGAGGAACAACACCTCATCTTCCAACAGGGCACCCTCCAACTGGATGGCATTAATACTGACTTCTCTGTCTTTCATTAAATCCCTCCAAACCCCCACCCCACTTCCCCCAGCTGTCTCTCCCTTCACTGCCTCCTTTCGCGCAGAGGCGATCAATTCTTATCTCTTCTTTTATCACATCAAATTAACCCTTTCTGTTGATCTGAATTCTGATTTCCTGATTCTGGCTCACTCTGCTTATTCCTTGAAGAAGGGCCCAGGCCCTTCTTTATGGATGCTGGAAAGACCAGCTGAGATCCTCCAGCATTTCGGCGTGTTTTTATGATAATCACAGCATCTGCAGACTTTTGTGCTTCACTTAGGTTTTACATCTTATCGACAGTTGCTTCAAAAGAGAAGAAAACCTTGCAGCTGCTCAATCAGGACCAACAGTTGCTGGGAGACCTCAACTTCCATGAGTAGATATTAATAAAGGGTCGAGGAGGAGAAACGAAACATTCCTCCCCATTGATGCCGAGTTCTTCCAGAAATTCTTTGTCAGTTACCGGGATGTTGCCTGAATTAAAGAGCATAGGTTGAGTGAACTTTTTTAAATTTTTTTTATTTATAACGTGGATGGCCAGCGGCTTTTTCACTGAGGACTGAAGTGGACAATACAATGGATCTTAGTTTTAAGGTGCCTGGAAGAAGGGGGATTACATGAGGCAAATTCTTCAGACAGAGATTGATAGGTGTTGAGTACCCAGGGAATCAAAGGTTATAGGGAGAAGGCCAGGGAGTGGAGTTGAGTCGGAAAATAGATCAACTCATGATGGAATGGCAGGGCAAACTCAATGGGGAATAGATTCTTTCTATGTTTTAGCAGAAACAGTGGTGAGGCAAGTACAATAGGAGGATTAGTCAATAGGGGAATTATAGACATTTGTTAGATTAGGTGCAAAGCTCAAAATCATTATCAGATACATACAACCCTGAAATTATTTTTCCTGTGGGATAATAGAATTTCTACTATTCGGCAACTGTAAGCTGTACTCCAGAGGAAGATTATGAATACAAAAATGTAAACAAACTGACTGTGCAATGAAGAAAAAAAATTCAGCAATAATTTACAAACTAAAAATCCTTAAAGGAGTCTCTGATGGAGTGTTGTTTAGGTAATTAGGTCAACACAACCTGTGGATTGAAGGGCCCAGACTGCACTATGCTCACAAGATACAAGAGAAGAAGTAGGCCCATGGAGCCTGCTCCGCCATTCCAATCAGGAGCTGATCCACCCTCCCACTCAGCCTCACTCCCCAGAACCCTTGAAGCCCTGACTAATCAAATACATGACAATCTCTGCCTTAAATGCACCCAACGACCTCACTTCCGCAGCCGCCTGCGGCCAACAAGTTCCAGAGATTCGCAAATCTCCGGCTAAAACAATTTTTCAACATCAGTTTTAAATTTGCTGATAATACCATGGTAGTTGGTTGCATAAAAAGGGCCAAGGAGCTGATTGTCAACTTCAAGAAGGGAAAACCAGAGGTGTACAATCCAGTGATCTTTGAGGGGATCAGAGAGTGAGCAAGTTTAAGTTCTTAGCAGTCACTCTCTCAGAGGATCTTTCCTGGCTTAATGAAGAAAGCACATCAGCACCTCTACTTCCTCAGAAGTTTGCAGAGGTTTGGTATGACACAGAGGCCCTGGCAAATTTCTACAGAGGTGCAGTGGAAAATATGCTGACTGATTGCATTGTGGTCTGGTATGGGGACACAAATACTCTGCAAAAGGTGGTAGACACAGCCCAGGACATCAGAGACAAAACTCTCAACGCCATCAAGAGCATCTACAAAGAACATTGCCATCAGAGAGCAGTAGCGATCATCAAGGATCCACACCACCCAGCACACGCTCTAGTCTTGCTGCTGCCATCAGGAAAGGGGTATAGGTTCCACAGGACTCGCACCATCAGGTTCAGGAACAGCTGGCTACCCCTCCACCATCGGACTCCTCAACAACAAACTCAATCATTTAAGGACTCTTACTTGTGCACTTTATTGATTTTTTCCCCCTCTCTGAATTGCAGTCAGTTGTTTATATTTCTTCATTTGTTTACACTGGATTTTTTTTTGGCACTGCCAGGAAAAAGAATCACAGGTTGTAGATGATGTCATGTATTTACTCTGAAATTGAGACCTTTTATCCTGAAGTTGTGCTGGACTCACTTATCATGGGAAACATCTACTTCTGTCCAGGCCTTTCAGCATTCAAAATATCTGAGATCACCCCCCCCCAACCATCCTTCGGTACTCCAACGTGTGTTGCCCAAGCACCAACAATCATTCCTGATGTGCTAACCCTTTCATTCCCATAAATCTTCGATGAACCCTCTCCCTCTATAATAAGGCACCTAAAACTCTACACTTGTACTCCCAAGTGTCCCATAACGTTTCAGCACGACACAGCCACAGTGCCAAAGGGCCA
This sequence comes from Narcine bancroftii, assembly GCF_036971445.1. Classification (NCBI taxonomy): domain Eukaryota; kingdom Metazoa; phylum Chordata; class Chondrichthyes; order Torpediniformes; family Narcinidae; genus Narcine; species Narcine bancroftii. The sequence continues at coordinate 53,383,041 of NC_091481.1, read as the reverse complement.
GGAGTGACATCCCACACTGTCTGTAAGGAGTTTGCACGTTCTCCTCACGTCACTAAGGGTGCTCTGGTTTCCTCCCACCCTTCAAAACATAGAGGGGTTGTAGGTCAGCACAGGCTGATGGCCCAGAAGGGCCTGTTACCTGGGTCTATGCCTACATTTAAATTTAACATTACACCCCTGCTCTTGTATGCCATTGCCCCAGACATGAATGCCAACACTGCATTCACCTTCTTCACCAAGAGCCTCAAACTGGAGGTCAACCTTTGCGCGGGGCACTCAGCATTGGAGTGGCTGCCGGCACCGTCCGGACAGGCCAAGGGGCTGCCTGGGGGCCCGGGGCCTAGCTCGGCCGGGCCCGGGCCCCCTCCCCCTCCTTCCCCCAGCCCCGAGCCCTGTCCTCTACCTTGGACGCCAGGTCGGGCTCCAGCTCGCCGTTCACGTCGCCGTCCAGCTCGGGGGCGAAGATGCTGGCCAGCTCCCCGGCGCCGGGCCCGGCCTCGGCTGCCACAGCCGGCGCCGCCATTCATCCGAGGCCTCCTCAGGAGGACAAACTGCCTTTAAGGTTCTTTAACGAATAAAAGTCCGCCGAGGCAAATTTTAAAAAAAAGCCGGGCGCGTTCAGGCGACGGTTTCCAGGCTCTCCGGGCGAGTGTTTCAAGTGTACCCCGCTGCCCGCTCGCGTATCGGCCGCTTCAAGGCTCCCCTACGCAGGTCGACGGACGGCTGTTTCAAGGCAGCCCGAAGCCCCTTTGGCAAACGCCGACCCTCGCGCGCGCGCGCGCGCACCAACTGCTCGCAACCGCTCGCTGTTTTCTCAAACTTCCTCCTCATCACGGCACAGGTGAAAGGGCGGGACATAACATATGGGCCAATGGGCATTCAAGGTGAAAGAGAGGGACGGGTCCTTTAAGCGGCTGCTGGTAGGCGGGGTCGACGAGGATTGGCTGAGCTGCGCAAACGCCCAGGATCTGATTGGCACGTACATCCACCTATAAGCGGTAGAATTGCCATGCCAATCAAGGTTCTAGGGACAACCCCTGTCATTCCCTCTGTGTGTCAATCTGATGCAATGCAAAGCAACACAACACAACAAAAAGCCACAATGTGCCATGTAATCTCACGACCTTTTACTGGGAATTTAGCTTTCTGATGAAACACTGCTGACGTTCCATGCAACAACCTGAACCAATTTTTCTCTCGCTTGTATAACTTGTTTGTGACATCAGATTTATTGTCAGACGGCATACACAACTTCACGTACAACCCTGAGGTCCTTTCTCCTACAGGCCAGGCGGAATCCCTGGCGATCACGGGGTTGTTGGCGACACGAGGCGAGGAACCTATCCAGGCTGCGGGCGACTGCGATTGAGGGATTCACACCGAGCCAGCGGCCCGCTGACTCGAGACTGGCTGACGGGCGCACCAGGTAGCAGAACTGGCACGTGAAAGGGTGCTGAAGGTCGACTGACCATGGTGGAGGTTCAGATCTGGAGCTTCGGCTGGACTCCGTGCAATGGTATGCAAAAAAAAGTGTTCAACATACATGTAAACAAATAAAGAAATGTAAACAAACAGACTGTGCAATACCGAAAAAAAACAATCAGTGAAGTGCAAAAGTAAGAGTTCTTAAATGAGTTTGTCATTGAGGAGTCTGATGGTGGAGGGGTAGCAGCTGTTCCTAAACCTAGTGGTATGAGTCTGGTAGTGAACTGGGATTTCACTAGAAGTGTCCTGTACTGATGACTGGTCCCGCCTCCCGGCTCCTCCCCTAGGGACCCTTATATAACCATGGTTTCCCACCTAAATCCTGAACTCCTCTGAAGCCCATTCCTGAACCCTACCTGTGTTGTAAGCTAATGAAAATGTTAGTTCTCCCTCCAGTTGAGCGTGAGCCTCTACCTATGCTACAATTTTATTAGCTTACAAACAAGGATGGAGGCGTTCCTTTGCTGTTAATAGATCCCCAGATCCCCGATGCGGCTGAGGAGTTCACATATTGGCTGGACTCCTTCCAGGCCAACCTGAATGTGACAAGGGACGTCTTCCAATAGAGACGAGCTCTGGAGGACAGTGCTCATCTCAAGGGTAGGGACAAAAGGGTATGCAGTTGTCTGAGACCGCCCAACGTACGATGCCGCGTTGAAGCGCGCTGAAGGCCCACTACATGAAGGCCCTGAACGAGGTCCTAGCAAGGCACCAGCTTGCCTTATGCCGCCAACGGCCCAGACAGTCCAGGTTAAATAATTGATTATAGCCAAACAATTAACAGATACACACTTCTGAACGCATACCCCCTCCCTCACATTTCAGATGTGATGAACGATATCGCACAGTATCGGGTCTATTCAACCATCAACCTGAAATCTGCCTATCACCAGCTGCCAATCCATTCCGAGCACTGCCCGTACACAGCATTTAGGGCTAACGGTCGATTCTATCAGTTCCGGAGGTCCCCTTTCAGTATTACCAATGGTGTCTCTATTTTCCAGTGGCAGATGGACAGGATGGTGGACGAGTACGGGTTGAAGGCGACCTTACCCTACCTTGACAATATCATCATCTGTGGCCACACCGTCGAAGAATATGACACCAATCTCCAGAGTTTTCTCCACACGGCAAGAGCCCTGAACCTCACTTACAATTCTGACAAGTGTGTATTCAGCACTACACAACTGGTTATCTTCAGCTACGTGGTGGAGAATGACATAATTGGCCCAACCCCGATAGGATGTGCCCCCTGTTAGAGCTTCCCCTCCCCGGAACTAGAAAGTCTTTGAGGAGATGCCTGGGGTTTATTTCATATTATACCCAGTGGATCCCTTAATACGCCAAAAAGATTTGCCACCACTTTTTCCCTTTTGGCCGAAGCCCAGATGGCTTTTAATTACGTCTGAAGTTACATTGTGAAAGCAGCCATGCACGCGGTTGATGAGAAAGTACCTTTCCAAGTGGAGAGTGACACTTCGGATGTAGCCCTGGCCACTACTCTCTTTTAGGCAGGCAGGCCAGTTGCCTTTTCCTCATGGATGCTTCAAGGCCACGAGCTCTGGAACCCAACTGTGGAAAAGGAGACTCAGGCCACTGTAGAAACCGTAAGGCACTGGAGGCACTACCTGGCTGGTAGAAGATTTACGCTCCTCATGGACCAGCGCTCTATTGTGTTCATGTTCAGCAACGCTAAGAGGGGCAAAATCAAGAATGGCAAAATTGCTAGGTGGAGGATTGAACTCTCCACCTACAGTTTTGACATCGCCTACCAACCAGGGGCCCTTAACGACCCTGCAAATGCCTTGTCCAGGGGATGCTGTGCCTCCGCACACACTGGTCAACTGCGGACCATACACAATGAGCTCTGCCATCCAGGGGTCACCCGCATGAATCATATTGTCAAGTCCCGCATTTTGCCCTACTCAATAGAAGACGTCAGGGAACTTGCCAGGTCTGAGCTGAGTGGAAGCTGCACTTTTTTCGTCCTGCGCAACTGCACCTGATTAAGTCATCCAGGCCCTTTGAACAGCTCAGCGTCGATTTTAAGGGACCTCTACCCTCCACAAACAGGAACACCTACTTTCCCTCAGTAATCGATGAGTATTCCTGCTTCCCGTTTGCCATCCTATGCCCAGACACGTCCGCCTCATCCGTTATGAAGGCCCTAGACTCTATTTTCACCTTGTTCAGGTATCCCGGCTATAATTATAGCGACCGGGGCTCAGCCTTCATGAGCTACCAGCTGCATCGGTACCTGCTGGTGAGGGCATCGCGTCCAGCAGCACTACCAGTTTCAATCCTGGGGGAACAGGCCAGTTGAAGAAGAGAAGGCTATCAAACTTTCCCTGAAGCAAAAAAGGCCTTCCAAACATGTCCATCGCAATCCACTTAATTCGCTTGCTACTCTGCACTGCAACCAATGCTACTCCTCATGAACTCATGTTTATATTCGACAGAAGGTCGGCATGAGGGACTACACTCCCAGCCTGGCTCACTAGTCCTGGTCCGGTCCTTCTCAAGAAGCGCAAGAGAAGAAACAAGACTGGTGGAAAGGGTGAAACTGATCCATGCCAACCTAATGTACACCTGCATGGAGTACCCAGATGGTAGGGAAGACACCGTCTCCATCAGGAATCTGGCTCCCACCAGAACCGAGGATCCGTTGCCTCAGGTGCCCCACGAGCTACCTAGCTCTTTTTCCCCACCCCCGCCCAGGGCCTCAGGGGACCCAGTTGAAGAGGTGGATAAACCCCCCTCTATCGTTGAACTGGAGTCCTAGCCCATTACCCTTCAATCACAGGTGGACAAGGAGCCCAAGGCCCCCAGGTGTTAAGGTGCTCCAGACCCCCCGGCTTCCTGAATCTGTAAATAGTATTGTAAATATTTGTCTTCTGTGTCTATACCAGCTTCTGATCCTTGTTCTCTTCATCCACAAACCCTTAATTCTGAAGGAAGGGGTGAGTGTTGTGAACTGGGATTTCACTAGAAGTGTCCTGAGGATGACTAGTCCCGCCTCCCAGCTCCTCCCCCGGGGTCCCATATATAACCCTGGTTTCCTGCCTAAACCCTGAACCCCTCTGAAGCCTGTTCATGAACCCGACCTGTGTGGTAAACTAATAAAAGCATTGGTTCTCCCTCCAGTTGAGTGTGAGCTACACACCTTCACCTCTTCTTCAATAGTGGTAGCGAGAGCAGAGCATGTGCTGGGGTGGTGTGGATCCTTGATGATCGCTGCTGCTGTCGAAGGCAGCGCTCCCCGTAGATGTTCTCAATGTTGGGGATGGTTTTGCCTGCAATGCCCTGGGCTGTGTCCACTTCCTTTTGGAGGTCTTTACTCTCAGGGGTATTGGTGACCCTGTACCAGACTGGGATGCAGCCGGCCAACCCACTTTGCACCACATATCCGTAGAGATTTGCCAGGATTTCTGATATCACTCCGAACCTCCGCAAACTCCTGAGGAAGTCGAGGCGTTACAGCATGAACAGAGGCCACTCTTCCGGGACTGACTGGAGTAACTGTCATACCAGATCCCTGTCTGGAGCCTGCTGTTGCTTTTAAATTTAAATTTTAAATTGTAATCCACCTGTCATGCTCAAGTTAAATATCACCATTGTCATGGTTAATCCTGTTATCTTTTGTGGTTCAATGTGATTTTTCTTGTTTGTTTTGCAACTCCAAAATAGTGCCAGTTCATGGCAAGCAAAGTGAAGCTTCTACGATATCGCCAAACAAAAAAAAATCAGATCTATCCTCCTTGTTGTGTTCTCCATAAAAATGGGGTAATCTGCATCAGCTCTTTACGTGCTGACCTGGTTCCTTTTTCAAATTCTCATTCCATGGTCGTTAAACCGTTGCACCTTCCTTTAGCCCTGAAACACCCTGAAATGCTTAGGGATGAATTACGACTTCAAATGACTTTTTAAAAGAAAGGTTTTTGTTAGCTATGAGAGTTTATTGCCCAATGTGCAATGTACAAATGCACCAAAATTCTTACTTGCAGATGCTACAGACAACAAATGTTTTCAAAAGCTTTACTTCCTGAAAAGAAAATTGGGGATTATGATAGTGTGGTGCAACCACTACACATGTACTGTACAGGCTAGCCCGTCCCTGGAACCTGTGACTCCTCGCTCCCGGAAATCCCCAACAAGTTTGTTACACCCAAACTCCGCCCTCGGTACCCCCCGCTTTGGAACCAGGCCAGCAACACGTGAGATGTGTTGATGTCTTAAGGTGATTAAAGGCTATTAATCATAACTCTCTGTCTGATGTGGATGATCGATGGAGCTACAACTTAATCACTTTAATTTTGGGCCATGGTCAAGAATACTCGGGCAGATAAATTGGACACCGACCCCAAAGATCCGGAGGCCTCAGTCAAATTTGATCAGTGGCTGCACTGCCTCAACACTTTCATGAGGCGCAACGACGTGCAAAGTGAGGAAGATAAATGAGATCTGCTCTCCACTCAGATGATCAGGGACTGCACGTCTTACTCGGCCGCAATAGACCTCCTGCAGAAACAGTATCGGACCCCAACGAATGTCAACTATGTCAGATTCCTCCTGGGCAGTCATAGACAAGCGCCTGGTGAGTCAGTGGACAAGTACATGTGGGTCCTGTGGGAGCTGGGGTGAGCCTGCGACTGCAGAAAAGTCTCTGGTGCAGCCTACTTAGAAGGTCTGATACCCGATGCATATATGGCTGGATTAAAAGGGTGATTGAAGCCTGCAAGAAGTAGTTGACCTGTCTAAAACACTCGAGACAGCACAGCTGAATGCAGAGGTCTTCTCCTCGGGGAACACAGCCACCACATGAGGATCTTGGGCGCCGCCATCTTGGGACATGGGTTACCGGGTCACCACTGCCGCCATTGAGCACCTGAAGTACTACTGCTACAGATATGTGAAACATCCCCAAAAGAGCAGCCCAGCCCGAAATACTACATGTTCCGCCTGCAGGAAGCTACTGTTAGGTCTGCTTTGTTCATGAATGAGTGAGACAAACACCAGACTGAGTCGAAATCAGGGTTCTTTGTTCTTTATTACCGGATTGTAACACTTGCGACTAACAATGTTAGTCGGAGAATGTATTCTGCCGTTATCAGCAAAATGGTGATTTTTTATACCCTTGGATACGTGCTTAGAACATCATCATATCATTACTTGTCCAATGACTAAAACTGTTGCTATCCTTTCCCTGCTAGCTTCCTGCCTCTCAATCCATCAATGTCTCTCTTATCTTGTAAGTACAAGGATGCATTCACATCTTGTTACAGCCCTGCACAGGGTAACTCCTTACACATTCCCATCTCATGATGTTTTACCTAACAGGAGTACAAGGACACCTCCCCTTCTTGTTACAGCCCTGCACAGGGTAACTCCTTACACATTCCCATCTCATGATGTTTTACCTTACACTACGCAGGTTCCAACACTCTTCCAGCAGTGCTATATGTGGCCAGTAGCCGCTACCATCTTGGACCACACCACTTTTGGAGTCACTTCCAGTCACGGGAAACAACTTGGTGGAACCATGGGGGTGGAAAACTGGGTTGACACCACTTATAGCAGCAGGGAGCAGCACCACGTGCGCAGCATGGGGGAAACAGTCTTGGTGGGCACCCCCGAACAAATGTCAGACAGCGACCAAACATTGGCCTCGATTACTTTGGATCAGGACAGTCCTCATCAACTGGCCAGGCCCAGAGGAGTCACGTGACGGAGTAGTGGCCAATAGGGGAACTCCAGCCCTCTCCAGAAAAGTAAAAAAAAGGTTGAGAAAAAACAAAGGCACAAACATAGAAACCATCACAAAGTGAAAGTGAAAGTGTGGAGAAAATGGCAGCAAAGAAAGAAAAACCAAAAACAACGGGAAGAAAAGAAGAAGGAAGGACGTCGGAAGAGGAAGGTGAAGGCCTTACCGGTACGAGGAGGCCCGCCGTGGAGAGAGAAGCCCACTCCCTGAGGTCAGTGGAAACCCCGAACTCAGGACTACAAAGATGGCTCACGGAGCCAAACAAAAGTGCGCAATGCGCAAGACAAAAATAACACCAACGGGAGGGGGGACCAGCTGAGGAGTAAATCTCCACAGCTGAAACAGACAAGTACAATACAACAGCAAGACTCTCAACAGGAAAACATAGAAAATAACGAGAACAAGAAGGAAGAGAATAAAAATAAGAAATCAAAGAAACAGCAGATGACCAACCCAGAGGAAGAAGACCAACACCAAGACACTTTTAATAAAAATAAGAAGACCAAAAATACCCAACAAAATAAAACAAACAACCCAACAAGAAAATCGGAAGAGACAGAGATAAAGGACACAGATCCTGGAGTGGACTCAGAAGAAGAGGAGGAAGAACACAGAGAAATGGAACATGAAGGGAAGGGCAAGTACATGGATATATATATTTTTTTAAAAATATATGGAAACAGTAAAAGAATGGCAGTCACAAGAATTCAGTGAAATAAAAAGAAGAATAAAAAGTACAGAAGAAAAACTGAATAGATTAGAGATGATCATGACAGAAATAGGAAAAAGAGTAGACAAGGTGGAAGAACGAGAAACAGCCATAGAAATGGAAGTAGATGACTTAAAAAAGAAATTAGAAGAATCTGATAAAAAAGTTAAAGAAACACAGGAGCTGTTAGCTCAGAAGATAGATATAATGGAAAATTATAATAGAAGAAACAATATAAAGATAGTGGGCCTTAAGGAAGATGAAGAAGGCAAAAATATGAGAGAATTTATAAAAGAATGGATCCCCAGGGTCCTAGGAAGACCAGAATTACAGGAAGAAATGGAAATAGAAAGGGCACACAGAACATTAGCCCCTAAACCACAACCACAACAAAAACCAAGATACATTCTAGTAAAATTCCTAAGATATACAACAAGAGAAAATATATTGGGGAAGGTAATGAAAAAAATAAGAGCACAAAAAACCACTGGAATACAAGGGTCAAAAAAATTTTTTCTATCCAGATATAAGTTTTGAACTCCTGAAGAAGAGGAAGGAGTTCAATGCAACAAAAACGACCCTATGGAAAAAAGGTTATAAATTTATGTTAAAATATCCAGTGGTACTTAAAATAGTTATCCTGGGGCAGCAAAGCAAACTATTATCGGATCCAGGAAAAAGCACGAAAATTTGCAGAACAACTACAAATCAGACAAAGAGATAAAGAGATGTAACAAGAACAAAAATGACAACAAACTATGTGTGTATGTATTATATATAAAAAGTAGAGTATAAGTAAGAACTAAGAAGGGAAAGAAAGGGAAAAAAGGAAGTAAGGAGGGAATTAAGAGAGTGACCTTTGTTATATATGAAGATTAAAATCTTTTCTGGGGGGGCTGGGTGGGGTAGAATAACAGTCACTGCGAAATCAGTTGACGCTTGCGAGCGGATTCGCAAATCCAAATTGAGAGGGGAGATGTGGTTGCCGAACAAGGGACAAAGGGCAACTCAGAAAGAGGAGGGACTATTGGGGTTAAAGGAATTTTAGATATGAGAATAGTGGAAATATTTTATGTTGTAGAAATGTTGTCTTATAATGTGTTCAAAAAAAGAAAGCAAAAATGGATAAGAAGGGAAGGTGGTGATGAGGAAACGGAAAGGAAAGATAAGCAAAGTATGAAATGACTGTTGAACTATATGACTTTAAATATTAATGGAATACATAACCAAATCAAAAGGATGAAACTGTTAAATTTACTGAAAAAAGAAAAAATTGATATAGCATTCGTACAAGGAACATATCTAACTGAAGTGGAACACAAGAAATTAAAGAGAGATTGGATAGGACATGTAACAGCAGCATCATATAATTCAAAAGCCAGAGGAGTAGCTATATTAATCAATAAAAATGTACCAATCAAAATAGAAGAGGAAATAATAGATCCAGCAGGGAGATAAGTAATGATAAAATGTCAGATATATTCAGAATTTTGGAATTTACTCAATGTATACTCACCTAATGAAGAAGATCAAAAATTTATGCAAGATATCTTTTTGAAGATACCAGATATGCAAGGGAACATACTAATAGGAGGGGATTTTAACCTTAATTTGGACTCAAACATGGATAAAACTGGAAAAAAAAACTAACAGAAAGAACAAAGTAACCAAATTTATAATTAAATCAATGCAAGAAATTCAACTTTTGGATATATGGAGGAAACAACACCCAAAGGAAAAGGAATATTCATATTATTTGGGTAGACATAAAACATACTCAAGGATAGACCTATTCCTGTTATCAGTCCACATTCAAGGGAGAGTTAGGAAAACGGAATATAAAGCTAGACTATTATCGGACCACTCACCCCTGTTATTGGCAATAGAGCTAGAGGACATCCCACCAAGAATGTATAGATGGAGAGTAAACTCCATGCTACTTAAAAGACAGGATTTTAGAGAATTAATTGAATGACAAATTAAAATGTACTTTGAAATAAATACGGAATCAGTGAAAGATAAGTTTATACTATGGGACGCAATGAAAGCGTTCATCAGAGGGCAAATAATAAGTTATGTAACTAAGATGAAGAAGGACTACAATCGGGAAACAGAACAGTTGGAAATATAGAAAAAGAATTAGCAATAAAGGAAAATACAACTAAAAGAAGAGAATTGGCAGACAAAAAAATAAAATATGAAACACTACAAACATATAAGGTGGAGAAGAACATAATGAAGACAAAACAGAAATATTATGAGCTAGGAGAAAACACGCACAAAATTCTAGCGTGGCAGCTTAAGACAGAACAAACTAAAAGAATGGTATTGGCATTAAGGGAAAAGGACAAACAAATTACATATAATCCAACGGGGATCAATGAAAACTTCAGGGAATTCTACGAGCAACTATATCAAACTGAAAATGAAGGGAAAGAAGACAAAATAGATGAATTTCTAACTAAAATTGAACTACCGAAATTACAAACAGAGGAGCAAAATAAATTAATAAAACCATTTGAAATAGAAGAATTACAGGAGATATTAAAAAAACTACCAAACAATAAAACACCAGGAGAGGATGGATTTCCAATAGAATTCTATAAAACATTTAAAGACTTATTAATTCCTCCCCTCCTGGAAGTAATCAACCAGATTGATAGAAAACACAAAACATACCAGATTCATGCAAAACAGCAATAATTGCAGTAATACCAAAGACAGGGAAAGATCCACTCGCACCAGTGTCATATAGACGAATATCTCTACTTAACACAGATTATAAGATAATAGCTAAACTATTAGCAAACAAATTGGCTGACTATGTACCAAAAATAGTAAATCTAGACCAAATTGGATTTATTAAAAAAAGACAAACAACGGACAATATCTGTAAATTTATTAACTTAATTCATGCAGTGGAAGGAAATAAAACTCTAACAGTAGCGGTTGCTTTAGACGCAAAGAAGGCCTTTGACAGAGTAGAATGGAATTATTTATTCAAAGTACTACAAAAATTCAGCCTACCAGAGAAATATATTAATTGGATTAAAGCATTATATAAGGGGCCATTGGTGAAAGTGACAGTAAATGGATATATATCAAAACAATTTAACTTAAGCAGATCAACAAGGCAGGGATGTTCACGATCTCCCTCACTGTTCGCATTAGCTATAGAACCACTAACAGAACTGATAAGAACAGAAAATAAAATAAGAGGGATACAAATAAAAGAGAAGGAATATAAAATCAGTCTATTTGCAGATGACGTTATAATATACTTAACAGAACCAGAAATATCAATAAAAGAATTACATAGGAAATTGAAGGAATATGGAGAAGTATCAGGGTACAAGATCAACGCAAATAAAAGTGAAGCAATGCCAATGAATAATGCAAATTTCACAAAGTTCAAGAAAGAATCACCATTTAGATGGCAAACACAAGAAATGCGATACCTAGGTATACAACTAAATAAAAATCTCGACCATCTATATAAACTAAATTACCATCCACTAATGAAAAAATTACAGGACGACTTAGAGCATTGGAAAGACTTACCACTAACACTGATAGGAAGGATAAGCTGTATTAAAATGAACATTTTCCCAAGGATACAATACCTATTTCAGTCATTACCAATTCACCTAACAGAGAAATTCTTCAAGGAGTTAAAGAAAATAATAAGTAAATTCTTATGGAAAGGGGGGAAACTGAGGATAGCACTAGATAAATTAACAGAATGGTACAAACAAGGAGGCTTACAACTACCAAACTTTAAAAATTATTATAGAGCCGCACAATTAAGATACCTATCAGATTTTTATCAAACAAAGGGAAAACCAGATTGGACCAGATTAGAACTAGATAAAATAGGGGAGAAGATACCTGAACATATACTATATAAATGGGATGAAAAATTGGTGCAACGTAGGAATTCACCGGTATTGCATCATCTGCTCAACATTTGGAAGAAAATTCATGTAGAAAGGAATAAAACAAATTACCAACTACCAAAACTAATATTGACGCAAAATCAACTAATCCCTTTCACAATAGATAACCTTTCCTTTAGAGAATGGGAGAGAAAAGGGATCAAAAGAATAGAAAATTGTTTTTCGGGAAATAAATTATTATCCTTTGAACAAATGAAGGATAAATATAATATAACTCACGATACAATGTTTGCATACTACCAACTGAAAACCTACTTGAAGGACAAATTGGGAAACAGTCTGAGGTTACCAGAAGGAAGCAATTTTGAATATGTGATTACAGACACAATGATAATTTAAAAATTTGTAACAAACATGTACATCAAACTGCAAGAAAAGGAGAACGAGGAAACAAACGGTAAACCTAAACAAAAATGGGAACAAGATCTAAACATAAAGATAAAGAATGAAACATGGGAAAAGCTATGCTCCGGAACTAATGAGAAATACAATAAACACGAGGTTACGCATGATACAATATAACTGGATACACAGGCTATACATCACACCTCAAAAGTTAAATAAATGGGACCCAACAGTATTAGACAGATGTTTTCACTGTAAAAAGGAAATGGGAACAACAATTCATGCAATTTGGACATGTGAGAAAGTGAAAAAATTTTGGGAAGATATTAAACAAAATCACAAAAAGCAATATACCAAAAAACCCAGAGATCTTCCTCCTAAGTAATATAAGAAACAAAGAATTTGGACTCGATTTGGATGGAGCACAAAAAAGATTTGTTGTGATAGCCCTAGCTGTAGCAAAAAAATGTATTATGTCAACCTGGCACTCAACCACTCTCAACCAGGCAGGCAGCCCTGTGGCTTTCTTTTCCCGAACCCTCCAGTGCCTCAAACATTTGGCACTCAGCCATCAAGAAGGAGGCCCAGGCCATAGTAATGGAAACTGTGCACCACTGGAGGAACTACCTGGCCAGCAAACCTTTCACCCTGCTGACTGACCAACGAGCAGTCACCTTTATGTTCAATGACAAACAGTGGGGAAAAATTAAGAACGACAAGATCCTGAGGTGGAGAATTGAACTGTCCACCTACAACTATGAGATCTTGTAATGACCTGGGAATCTCGATGAGCTTCCCGATGCCCTGCACCAGGGGACATGCACCAACCTGGGTCACCAGGCTCTACCACTTTATTAGAGCCTGTAACCTCCCTTACTCGGCTGAGGATATCAGGGAGCTGACCTGGAGCTGCCCTGTCTGTGCCATGTAAACCCCAATTTTATCGGTCAGACAAAACCCACCTCATCAAAACCACCTGTCCTTTTGAGCATCTGAGTATGGACTTCAAGGACCCCCCTCCCTTCATTGGCGAATACGCCCGCTTCCCTTTCACCATCCCCTGCCCGGACATGACCACGGCCACAGTTATAAAGGTCCTCTGTAGCATATTCACTTGGATACCCCTGCTTTATCCACAGTAACTGGGGATCCTCATTCATACTGAGGAGCTATTGGCCAAGGGCATAGCCACAAGCAGGACCACAATTATAACCCCTGGGGGAACAACCAGATAGAAAGGGAGAACACCATCATCTGGAAGGCAGCCCTCCTAGCCCTAAGATTGAAAGGCCTGCCCATCTCCCAGTGGCAAGACGTCCCCCCTGAGGCGCTCCATGCCACCAGGTCCCTCCACTGTACTGCTACTAATGCGACACTGAAGAAAAGGCTTTTTTCATTCCCCAGGTGTTGGGAACCACACTGCCATCCTGGCTGATGACCCCCAGGGCTCTCCTGCTCCAGAGACATACCAGGAGCCATAAGACTGATCCTCTGGTTGAGAAGATCCACCTCCTCCACACGAACCCCCAATACGCTTACATGAGAACCAGGATAGGCGGCAGGACACAGTTTCTATCTGAGACCTGGCACATGCAGGGGACCTCTCGACCAACCTATCAGCGCCCCCTCATGGTAACCCTGGCCAACCAGCCCCTCTAATTCACCTGACACTATGCCCCAACCCCAGACTGAGCATCCCCATGGTCCTATTACCGCCCCTCAGCCTCCAAAGGTGCCTGACATGAAAAACACCACCTGGGAACCAGCAGCTGAACCACAGCAAACCTTATGATGGTCACAGCAATAGATGAGACCACCATACATGCTGAACTTGTAATGGACATTGACTCATTTCACCCCGCTGGACTTTGCAACCTGGCACACCCCCTGAACCTGTGACTCCTCCCTCCCAGAAATCCCCATAAAGACTGTTACACCCAATCTCCTCCCTCAGTACCTGCCTTGGAACCAGGCCAGCAACATGTGAGATGTGTTGATGTCTTAAGGTGATTAAAGCCTATTAATCACAACCCTCTGTCTAATGTGGTTGGTCGATAGCGCTACAGATAGACAACTTCAAGCTGAACACAAACATCATTTCAGATTTGCAGTATCATGGAGGAAGCTGGAAAATTTAGCACATTTAATCCCATGATGCTGACACATTGCGTTAGTTCAACTGGCCTAAGATTGTTTTGCCACTGATTTTCGTTTGTACTCAGCATCTGATGCCTCTCATGTCAGTGTCCAGCAATAGTCGACCAGCATTGATGGCTTCCAGTTGCCCTGATACCACTTTTCCATGGTTGGAATGTCTTGGCAAAACCTTTCACCATGTTTACCACTGACGGCACCAAGATCAGCAGGGAAGAGGCCCAAGTGTGAATGGAAAAAATGAATTTTAATGACATGTTGAACTTTATGGGTTTTGTCTGCTTGAAGCATGTTGTTAATCAGCTGGAGTTTGGTGCTATGTAGCTGCCAAGAAAATTCTCAGCAATGTCTTTAAAAGTTTTCCAAGCATGCCCAGGCCTAAGACAATATTTGCCTACGTGCTTGGACTGACCAAATCAGCCTGCTTTATGGGCAATACACTAGTAGACTTTAAATATGGCAGGAAATCTCAAAAATAGGTTATATCTAAAAATAAAAATAAGTGATAGGAAAATGTTAAGGCAATTTTTGTGATCAGCAGCTCAAAATCAATAAATTACATCGAAAAGTGTTCAGAAAGCAAAATCTTCATCTTATCGAAGACCCTTTCCATCCAGATCACAGCCCAAAACCATCAAGAAGAAGGTATCAAAATTACAACTGCCAGACTGGGGAATGGCTACTTTCCACAAGCTGTGAGATTGACCCCAAATATTTATATACACTTATTTTGATTGTGTATTGTGTGTTTTGGGGTTGCACTGTGGTTTGGAAAGGTGCTGTTTGTAGGGTTGGACATGTACAATCAGATGACAATTATCTTCAACTTGAATAGTATAAATTAAATTCCAATAAAGTGCCACAGATGTCTTGGGTAAACTTGTACCTCTCACTTTGTTCGTTTTAGATTGGACACAGTGTTTGAGCTACCGAAAGAAAACAGAGACACACACCGAGAGCAGTTCAGTCTACACAAATGTTTATTACAAATTCAAAAAAAGGTTCCAAACTATAATATGCAAGCCCTGCCTAATCATACTTAACAGCGCCTCGACTGATCCCAACTGCCGAAGCGAGGCAATGACAGCACACTTGTAGTAGGTTTCCGGGGCGCCGGTACTAGCTTCTTCACCTCCCCTGACCGGGACATTGCTCGGACTCTGGCTGTTCTTCCTTCTTGACAAGGGATGTTCCCATCCCTTGGAGAGTCTAAACTTCAGCAGCAGGATCACAGGCTTATATACCCCAAAAACAATTAATCATGCACCCACTCCCTCTAACATTTGTCAGTCAAAATCAAAGCTGAGCATACTATTCTACAATTTAGAAGATTGATTATTATGGAACCAGGATGCTATGATTTCCTGGTTTATCTCGTAGATACAAAGACTCATTAAAACTTATTGAGCAAGACAGGTTGTGACCAATTCGTCAATTTCAGAGCGTCGTATTTGACAACTGCTTTCCCTGGGCCTCATAGTGGAATTCCATTTCAAAGTGTATCTTCAGATAAATCCCCATGGCTGAGTTTAATTACATCTGCTAATTCTGAAAGTAAGATGACCTGAGTGTGGCCCCAGTGTCGTCAGTTTCACATAAGCAAACAAGCATCTGAGCACATGGTTTTAATCCTCCATTACATTAGAACAGAAAAAGAGCTAATAAATATGAAGGCATTTGACAAGGTGCCATACATGAGGCTACTTTTTTTTCTTTATACTTTTCGGAAATTTATCTAATAATGGATCTAAAACACAATTAAAATCCCCTCCCACTAAAATGTTTTCCTTAGCCTGATTTAACATCAGAAAAGCTTGAGATATGAATTATTCATCATCTCTATTAGGTGAATAGACATTGAACAAAGTCCACGATTCTGCAAAAATCTTACAATGCACCATTAAAACTTGACCCTCTGTCTCAAAAGATGATTCCAGTTCAAACGGTATTTTCTTATGAACCAAAATCGCCACTCCTCATACTTTTAGAATTAAAAGAAGATGCAATTACATGTCCTACCCAATCTCTCTTCAATTTTAAATGTTCTTTTTCAGTTAAAAAAGCAATATCAATCTTCACCTTTTTAATGTAACCCAAAACACGTTTACGCTTAATCGCATTATTCAATCCCTGTACATTTAAAGTTGCAAAATTCAAATTAGACATTTTATACTAAAAAAATTTCTAATTTCACAATTCACATGTATATTACAAAAAAAGCTTCCCTTGCTCAAATAATAAAAAAACCTCTAAAATAAAATACAAAAAAAAAACCCCTACAATATTATAAACACACAGAAAAAAAAAATCTTCCCAAAACTACACCAATGTAGTCATTCCCCAATTAACTGTGTGTGGTAAAAAACCCACTGGTGGCAGATGACTTTCGAAAGTTTCAGTCATCCACCCCCACCACCCCCCAGTCGAACTTTTCAGCAATTGTCCATCTCAATCATATTCTCAATGATTCCAATCCCAAAGATTGATCCGGATCTTCAATATCAATCAGGATCCTTGACATTTCACTCTTCTTTCCATTCCCATTCCCATTTCTCTTATCAGACATTCTCCTCTATGGTGAAAATGGTTGATCAGCTCCCTGCACATCTGGTAAAGAATTAGCAAAAATTAATGCATCATGGTCATTCTCAAAAAACCGAGATTGTAAGTTTCCATAGAAAACCGGGAAGTAAACTTGTACCCCTTTCTCCACAACATTCCTTTTACTGAATTAAATTCCTTATGCCTCTTAATAATTCCTGACTCAAAGCAACATAGAAAAAAACTCTATTGCCTTGAACCATCATTGAAGTTTGATTACGCCGAGCCTTCTGAACAGCACCTCTTAAAATCATCTCTCTATCCTGATATCCCAGACAATGAAGTAAAACCCTCTGTGTGCTCTATCTAAATCCAAACCATCCGGGAAAAATTCGATGCCCAGTAGATCTGGAATCCATTTTTTAAAAAAATCTCTCTGGATCTGAACCTTCAATGTCTTCCAGGAGTCCTACTATTTTCACATTATTCCGACGCCCTTGATTTTCCAGAGATTCGATCTTCTTCAACAATTTTCTCTTTATTTTCATTGTGTGATGACATTGTTTAATGGTATATGTTGAACATTTAATGGGTTTGGAGGGGGGTGGGAAGGAGGGAAGGAAGGTAGGGGGGAAAAAAGGGGAGGAAATGCCACTGTGTATATTTGAGGGAAATGTTTGTATGTATTTTGATTGATATTGTTCATAGTGTGAAAAATTTAAAAAAATTTAAAATACAAAAAAAAAATTCTCTCTTTTGAATCTCCCATCCTACAAAAGAATCTACCACTTTTTCAATTTTATCTCTATTCCGTTCCATTTGGTCTTTTGATCATGGAATGCCCCTTCAATCTTTTTGAAATTATCTTGCACTGTGTCCACCACTTTCAGACATCTATTAACATCAGCTTAAACAAGTCATATCTTTCTTTACAGATGACACTCTTTCACCAATACTGTTCATTTTAACTTTAACTTTCTTGATCCATTTGAGAAGACATCTGGGATGACATATTGTCCATTTGTTGAGCAGTCCCTTCCAAAGTTGTAAAAACTGCTTCTCAGCCAGATTCCTCCATTCCTCCTTGAGGCCAGCCTTCTTTAGCTGTAATGTATGAAGCAAGTTCTTCCTGTCTCCATTCTGACAAGGCAGAACTTCCCTCCCCCTCCTCACCTGCGCTTGTTATCGGCCAGGTCGCTCTGCTGCGGGTCTGGACCCCCACTGACCCAGGGCCGAGTTCCTCAGCCCATTGCCAGCCAGTTCCCCTCACAGCCCAGACCCTGTCTAACAAGTCGCGAACTCGTGACGCACTGCACATGCCCGGCAGCGCCATCGATCGTGCAGGCGCGTCTTCAGACGGGCCTCCGCACGTTTCAGGGCTGCCGGGCACAATTGTGGGGTCACGCGGTGTAATCGGGAGACACCACTCAGCCTCCTCACCCGCTCGCCCAGTATCATGGGCAAGTGTATTAGAGTCAGCTGAGTAGGCAGCAGTGCCATACAGGCATCATACTAATCCGACCTGGAGTTTGTTGGGCCTTGGGAACTGGATCTGTCAATTCCGTAGTTTCAACTTGGTGAGTAGGCCTCAATTCTTCAGCACTCTTGTATGATAGTTTCTTCTGTAATTGAGCCTTTGGTTTCTTCACATTAGTAGTTATTTTCTTCCTTCAGTCTTCAGACATCTTTAAAAACTATTTTTAAAACTTTCCAAATTTTTTAAATCGGACATTAATTAGTCCAGTTGGGGAGAGGTGGAATTACACATCTTCTTCCTACGCCATCACGCCACGACCCCCGTACATGAGGCTACTTAACAAGATAAGAGCCCATGGTTTAACAGGGAACGTACAAGAGCATTGGCTAATTGGCAGGAAGCAGAGAGTCGGAATACAGGAATCACATTCTGATTGGCTGCCAGTTGCTAATGGTGTCCACAGGGGTCCATGTTGGGGCCAATTCTTTTTACGTTGTATATTAATGATTTGGATTATGGAACGAACGGCTTTGTGACCAAGTTGAGAGATGATACAAAGGTTGGTGGAAGAGCGGTGGAGGAAACTCGGAGGCTACAGGACTGAGACAGATTAGGAGAATGGGCAGAGAGGTGGCAAATGAAATATGTTGGAAAGTGTATGGTCATGCACTTGGGTAGAAAAAAAAAATCAATGGGCAGACTATTGTTAAAATGGGGAGAAAATTGAAAATATTCAGATGCAAAGGGACCTGGAGATCTCATGCAGGATAACCTGAAGGTGAACTTGCAGTTTGAGATGGTGGTGAAGAAGGCGAATGCGATGCTGGCGTTCATTTCAAGAGGAATAGAATATAAGAACAAGGATGTGATGTTGAGCATTTATAAGGCACCGGTGAGACCTCACTTGGAGGATTACGAGCTCCTCATTTGAGAAAAGATGTGTTGACATTGGAGATGGTTCAAAGGAGGTTCACTAGAATGACTCTGGGAATGAATGACAGGGTTATCATACGAGAAGTGTTTGACAGCTCTTGGTCTGTATTCATTGGAATTTAGGAGAATGAGGGGAATCTCATTAAAACATTTTGAATGTTGAAAGGCATGGGCAGAATACATGTAGAAAGGTTGTTTCCCATGATGGGAGAGTCTAGGACAAGCGGGCACAACTTCAGGATTGAAGGATGTCAGCTTTGGACAGAGATGCAGAGGAATTTCTTCAGCCAGAGGTTGGTGAATCTGTGGAATCTGTTGCTGCAGGTGGTTGTAGAGGCCAAATCATTGGGTGTATTTAAGACAGAGATTGATAGCCAGGGCATCAATGCTTATGGGGAGAAGGCAGGGCAGTGGGTTTGAATGGGAAAATGGATCAGCTCATGATTGAATGGTGGGGCAGAGTTGATGGGCTGAATGGCTTATTTCTGCTCTTATGTGTTATGGTCTTATGGGAAGAGCTTATTCCCACAGGCTGTGAGATTGATGAACATTATCCTGTAACCGTGAAAGTCATCCCATATTTTGATATTTATTCTGTGCTTTTCTGCCCTCACCATGGTTTGAGATGCTGTTTGGTAGGGCGGCATATGTACAATCAGATGATAATAAACATGAACTTGAATAGTATGAATTAAATTGCAATAAAGTGCCATAAAGCAGAAAAAGAGATAATGAATGTAAAAGGGTGGATATGTAGCCGACCGCTACAAAGAAACAAACACACACACACACACACACACACACACACACACACACACACACACACACACACACACACACAGTGTGGCAGGTTAAGCTCACTCCTTTATTAGGGCTGGAAGGGCTGCTTTTATACTGTTCAAGTTCCCGCCATTTTTGCTGATATGAATAACAATAGCGGGTAGGACCGTTCATGCATATGAAGGCCCTTCCTCCCCAGCCTGTTTCTGCTGAGTTAGCTGGGCAGCTTGACCAATGTCATTTTAGGGCTGTTGGTCTGATGCTGCCCCAGCTTCTAACCCTGCCGGTTTGTTGTCCTGGGAGTTGCTTTACGATCTCTGTCCATGTGGGCTGCTGCGCCATGGGCCAGCTGGATCTCCACAATTGCAAGCCGCCGCATATAAATAAATATTTTAGCTAAGCTGCAGTAATTTATGCAATTGACACCTGAACAGCCATGATTCTTGATGGTTTATTATTGTTCTACTGGCTTTGTGTCCTTTATGGACTACAGTTTGGCATTTAACACCATTATCCCCTCAAAACTGATCTGCAAACTCCAAGACCTGGGACTCAACACCCCACTGTGTAATTGGAACATTTAGGAGATGCCCTCCATCTCCTCAATGATTTCAGATTCTCTGAACTGGACCACCTCATCTTCATAATGGATATCCAATCCTTTTATATATCTATCCACCACACAGAAGGACTGAAAGCACTTTGCTTCTTCCTGGACCAGAGACCCGACCAGTCACCCTCTACCACCACCCTACTCTGCCTGGCAGAACTTGTCCTCACTCTAAATGACTTTTCCTTCAACTCATCCCACTTCCACCAAATCAAAGGAGAAGCCATGGGACTCGCTGCCTCATGCATCTGCGATGAGCTTGCCATCTTCATCCACTTTGTGGCCAACTTCCACCCTGATCTCAAACTCACCTGGCCCATCTCCAATAACACTCTCCCCTTCCTGGATCTCTCTATCTTCATCTTGGGAAATAAACTTTCCACCGACATATACTACAAACCCTCCAACTCCCACAACTACCTGGACTACACTTCCTGACACCCTGTCCCCTGCAAGGATTCCATCCCCTTCTCCGCTTCCGCCACATCTGTTCCAGTCCACATCTTCCAAAATGTCTTCCTTCTTTTACAGGTGGCCCCATCTCCCACCCCCATCTCCTCCATTTCCCGTTCATCTGCCCCCAGATACAACAAACGTAGAAACCTCCTCATCCTCACCTACCACCACACGAACCCCTGCATCCAACACATTATGTGCCAGAATTTCCAGCACTTACTACAGGATCCCACCACCAGACATACTTTTCCTTCTTCCTCCTCCCCCCACCCCCCCAGCCTTCTGCAGGGACCGCTCCCTCCGTGGCTCCCTTGTGGATTCGTCTCTCCTCACTGCTTGTGTGGTGATATGTAATTACACCACTAGGTCACCAGGGGTCATCCCGGTGACCTTGTATATAAAGCAGTCCAGAGCTACAGTCTAGAGTTTGTCTTGCAGAGACAAGTCCTCTTAGTGTACATATTAGTTTATTAAAGCTGTCTTATACTCCCACTGCTGTTGTGGTTATTGTCAGTACACCTTGCTCCTTCCCTTGTGCCTGTAGGAGATGTAATAGTTGCGGCCACACTTCCTCCCTCACCACGGTCCGCGGCCCAAAACAAGCAACTCTTCTCTTGTACATCCACAGAACTTATTTACTGCATCCAGTGCTCCCTTTGTGGCATTCCCTACATCGGAGAGACTGGGCACAGATTTGGAGATCGCTTCACTGAGCAACTCCTCTCTGTCACTGCGCCTTCCCAGTAGCCAACCCTTTCAATTCTGAGTCACACTCCCGTGCTCACGTCTATCCCACCCTGACCACCCGCAGATTGGAGGAGCAACACCTTATTTTCCAGCTGGGCCCCCTCCAGCCAGATGGCCTTAACATTGACTTTACTGTTTTCCATTAAACCTGCTCGCCTTTTCTTTCCCCTCCCCTTTTCTGTCTTTTCAGTTCTCCCACCCACCCAGCCCTCCCCCCTCCCACTCATTGCTGCTGTCCACCTGCCAGCATTTTCTCATACTTTGATGAAGGGTTTAAGCCTGAAACATTGGTTCTATATCTTTACCTTTGCTACATAAAGGACAAGGTTTGACCTGCTGAGTTTCTCCAGCATTTTGTGTTTTTCCGACTGACTGTGTAATTGGATTCTGGATTTCCTCACCTCCAAACCACAATCAGTGAGGATTGGAAAGAACATCACCCCCTTAATCTCCCTCAATACTGGAGCACCACAGGTCTGCATTATTAGCCCCCCTGCTCCACTCACTTTACACCTACATTGTGTAGCTAGGTACAGCAACAACATCATCAACAAATTTGCTGACGATACCACGATAGTGAGTTGTATAAAGGATGGGGATGAGTCAGACAGCTTATGTCCTTTGAGCAGCTAAAAGGTAAATATGATTTGTCATATGGGATCTTTCACTGTTACCTCCAGTTATGATTGTTTCAAAGGGTTGGGTGGGGCCCTACAATGACTCCGCCTACACCTAGTGGGACTGAGAGAATGCTTCGACTGGGAAACACACCCAAATTTATTTCGAGAATGTACTCAGTTCTCCAAGGTGAAAGCTCTGCACAGATGAAGAGAGAGTTGGGAGTCGAGCTTGGGCAACACAATTGATGAGAGATGCTGGTTGGACTGGTGTAGAGACAGTGTGACAACTCTAGGTACAGACTGGTTGAATACAACTTTCTATACCATCTCTACCACACACCACAGAAGATTCACAAGACAAAGCCGGTGGTGCCAGAGACATGGAGTGGAGTTGGGAACGTTTGTTCAAACTACTTGGCCCTGAGCAAAGGTGGCCCCATTTTGGCAGGATTTGGCCGATATACTAACCAGGATAACGAAGGTAACTTTTCCACCAGACCCAACATTGTATCTACTGGGGAACCTCATGGATATATTGCAAATTAACCAAATTCCAAATTCATTTCATATTAATTGCTTTGTCCGCAGCGATACTTGGAAGACGGACTCCCCTCTTCTGATTGGTAAGTGGATTACTGAAATGCATAGCTGTATTTCCATGGAAAAAAATCATGTCTGATTTTAGAAACTGGCACAGCACCTCTGTTAAAATATGGCAGCCATACCTGATGTACACGGGAACACAGCAGCAGCCACACCCTGACAAAATCACCAATAGATGGATTAATAAAAGAAATTACATAAGGGGGCATCTCCCCAGATATTCACCGGAAGCACTGACTCCCCACCCAGGTTTCTCTTTTATTCTTTTTAAAGGGGGGGGGTGGGAGAGGGAGGGGGTGGGTGGGAGAGGGAGGGGGTGGGTGGGAGAGGGAGGGGGTGGGTGGGAGAGGGAGGGGGTGGGTGGGAGAGGGAGGGGGTGGGTGGGAGAGGGAGGGGGTGGGTGGGAGAGGGAGGGGGTGGGTGGGAGAGGGAGGGGGTGGGTGGGAGAGGGAGGGGGTGGGTGGGAGAGGGAGGGGGTGGGTGGGAGAGGGAGGGGGTGGGTGGGAGAGGGAGGGGGTGGGTGGGAGAGGGAGGGGGTGGGTGGGAGAGGGAGGGGGTGGGTGGGAGAGGGAGGGGGTGGGTGGGAGAGGGAGGGGGTGGGTGGGAGAGGGAGGGGGTGGGTGGGAGAGGGAGGGGGTGGGTGGGAGAGGGAGGGGGTGGGTGGGAGAGGGAGGGGGTGGGTGGGAGAGGGAGGGGGTGGGTGGGAGAGGGAGGGGGTGGGTGGGAGAGGGAGGGGGTGGGTGGGAGAGGGAGGGGGTGGGTGGGAGAGGGAGGGGGTGGGTGGGAGAGGGAGGGGGTGGGTGGGAGAGGGAGGGGGTGGGTGGGAGAGGGAGGGGGGGGACATCACATATATAGATTGTTGGGGGATATCCATACATCTTGAAGCTAAGGGACGGGCTGATGACACTATCAGCTGCGACCCAACTCCCTGCTGCCTGACAGCCGGCGAGAGAGTGGTGGGGGTGTGGAATGACCTGCCAGGTGAAGTGGCCGAAGGGCCTGTTTCTGCGCTGTAATGTTCTATGGTTCAATGACAACTGAGCAGCTATGCTCTGATGCTTTACGATGCTTCTGCTGGGCTTTGTGCACGAAAGGTGTCCTCAACTTGGACCAACTTCGCCAGGCACTGCCATTCCCAAGGAGAATCAGAAGGGGGCGGGACCTTGAGCGTGATGACGCCACGACGCGGCGCGCTGCTTCCCCACCCGGCTGTCGTTACGGCAGCCGTGGGTGGGTCTGACGTCGTGCGCAGGCGGCGAGCGGAGAGCTGGTGCTCGGGGATTGTCCGTCCGTGCCGTGAAGGGGATTGCGGCTGCGGCGCTGTGGGCTCGGCCTCTTTCCTCCTCCTGCTGCGGCGGCTCGGTGAATGGGGGCGGCCTGGCGGCGGCGGCGGCATTCGGGGTGGTGGGCGGAGGGGCCGAGGCGGCCTGGAGTTGGAAGGAGGAGGCGCGCACGGGAGGATCCCAGGGAACAGGGCGACCCCGGGACGCCGGAGGATTGTAGAGTATCACAGGCTCCAGTGGTGGAGGCGGGGTCCCATTCTGGTCTCCAGAATGTTTCACAAGTGGGGGGGGGGGTTCTCCAGTGATCTCCAGGGGACAGGGGGTCTTCAGTGATCCCCAGGGGAGAGGGGATCTCCAGTGTTCCCCCAGGGGAGAGGGGATCTCCAGTGTTCCCCCAGGGGAGAGGGGATCTCCAGTGTTCCCCCAGAGGAGAAGGGTCTCCAGTGTTCCCCCAGGGGAGAAGGGTCTCCAGTGATCCCGAGAGGAGGAGGTCTCCAGTGATCCCCAGGAGAGAGTGGAGTTTCTCCAGTGATCCCCTGGGGAGAGGGGGGTTTCTCCAGTGATCCCCAGGGGACAGGGGGTCTTCAGTGATCCCCAGGGGAGAGGGGATCTCCAGTGTTCCCCCAGGGGAGAGGGGATCTCCAGTGTTCCCCCAGGGGAGAGGGGATCTCCAGTGTTCCCCCAGGGGAGAGGGGATCTCCAGTGTTCCCCCAGGGGAGAGGGGGTCTCCAGTGTTCCCCCAGAGGAGAAGGGTCTCCAGTGTTCCCCCAGGGGAGAAGGGTCTCCAGTGATCCCGAGAGGAGGGGGTCTCCAGTGATCCCCAGGAGAGAGTGGAGTTTCTCCAGTGATCCCCTGGGGAGAGGGGGGTTTCTCCAGTGATCCCCAGGGGAGAGGGGGGTTTCTCCAGTGATCCCCAGGGGAGAGGGGGGTTTCTCCAGTGATCCCCAGGGGAGAGTGGGGTTTCTCCAGTGATCCCCAGGGGAGAGGGGGGTCTCCAGTGTTCCGCCAGGGGAGAGGGGGTATCCAGTGTTCCGCCAGGGGAGAGGGGGTCTCCAGTGTTCCCCCAGGGGAGAGGGCTCCTCCAGTGTTCCCCCAAGGGAGAGGGGTCCTCCAGTGTTCCCCCAGGGGAGAGGGGGGTCTCCAGTGTTCCGCCAGGGGAGGGAGGGTCTCCTGTGATCCCAGTGGGGAGAGAAGTCTCCAGTGATCCCTAGGGAGAGGAGGGTCTCCAGTGATCCCCAGGGGAGAGGGGGGTTCCTGTGGCAGAGGAGGGCTCCTAATCTGTTCCAGAGTGACTCCCTAGGGAGAGTGGATCTTCATTTATTCTGCAATTGGGGTGGGATGTATACTGCATGGAGAAGGGTGGGGGCAATTCCCTGGGGAGGGAGTGATTTCCTCAGACAAAGGTGTGATTTCCCCAGAGAGTAAGGGGTATCTGGAGTGATTCCCTTGGGGAGTGGAGTGATTTCCCCAGGGAGATGGGTGAGGTGTTTTACTCGGGTGGGGGGGGGGGGTGATTACCAGGGGAGAGAGGGGTCCAGTGTGGTTCCCAAGGCAAAAGGACAATTCCTAAAGTGATTCCCAAGGAAGGGTATGATCTCAGAGGATTCTGCGTCGAGCATAATTCCAGTGTGGATCCCTGGACAGGGAGGTAACTTTTTTTACATGTGCAGGGTATCAGAATTGTTTTGAAATCCTGGGACATGCCACCCATAGGAACCATCACAGAAGCCAAGAAGAAGAAGATCTGTGGGATTGGTCTGTAGATTTGAGAAGAATGGAATTCGCAATGCAGATTTCTGCAACAAAGAAGATTTTCACAGCAACAAGGAGCTAATTGAGAATTTCTAAACATTGCACTGGAATGGCTGAACTGCAGGGTACAAAATACTGACTTTTGTCTTAAAAGTGTTCTATTTTTGTCGGAGGAATGTGTCCTTAAAAGATTCTCTTCTCACTGGCCTTTCTTCGTTGGAGTCGTACAATATATTTTTAAGAACCAGGAAATGACCATGACTACATTTTGAATGTCACAGCTTTTGTTCGTATTTGAATATTACGGAGTTGCGAATAGACTCAATGCTACTGCTCAGAAGTCTTAACATGACTATAATGAACCTGGAATGTGAACTGAGGTCAGAGTGCACTTTCTCTTAAGCTTGACTACATTTCGGACAGTTCGTTTTGCTGAACTGAAAAATGAGCTGTGTCCCCTGGAAAGGAGATAAGTTAAAACTGGACTCTGATGTGCAGCCGCCTACTTTGATTTACCATGAGAAACAGAGAAGAGAGCTGTGTGCACTTCATGCTCTCAACAATGTCTTCCAGGATGGGAGAGCGTTTACCAGAGACACGCTGCAGGAAATTTTTCAGAGGTACCTGAAACAAGAGAAAAGGTGTTACTGCATTCTATTGTGGTGTGGAGTAATAAATTTAGACATAGAGCACGGTAGCAGGCCCTCCAGCCCACGAACCCAATTAACCATCAACCCTGGGTGGGAGCAAACTGAAGCACACAGGGAAAGCTCTCGTAGACATGGGGAGAATGTACAGACCACCAGATTTGAACCCAGGTGGCTGGTGCTGGAACACCATTGTGCTAACTGTCCCCCTACGCTAACCGTGCTACCCTGGCCAACGATTAACAAGAACGATAACGGGGGTTAAGGGTGCAATGTTTAAAGGGAACATTGGTGGGGGAGTTCCTCACGCAGGGAGCGGCGAGAGTGTGGAACGAGCTGCGAAATGAAGTGGTGAATGCAGGCTTGATCTTGAAATTTAAGAACAACTTGGATTGGTGCAGGTACAATGGTTCTAGGCGTAGTAATATTTTGATTTTTTTAAAAATTAGACAAAATGCCCTTCCTCCCGTGCTATCCAACTACACCAATTTACCTACAACCCCCATACATTTTGAAGGGTGGGTGGAAACTGGAGCACCTAAAGAAAACCCACACAGGTCATGGGAGAACATTCAAACTCTTTACAGCCAGAGCTGGATTTGAACTCTGGTCACTGACACTGTAACAGTGTGGCACAAACTGCTATACGTGACCCTGGGTGGACTGATAGGCCTGTTTCTGTGGTGCAGGTTTTTTTTTGGGTTGGCCTAATATTGAGGGCTGCAGTGTTCGATGTTCTATGTTTCTTTTATGCTCAGCCTAATGTTGACCATGACTTGGTGGGAAGTTGAGATAGATGGTGGGTTTAGTCCCACTCCAGAGACAAGCCAAATGATCTGGGTTTACAATCTAATGTAATAATTTGAGAGGATTGAACTGAAAGGTGCTTTTTTTTTGGATATGATTTTAAGATGAGATTCTATCAGCTACAGTGTCCTAACT
Organism: Narcine bancroftii; assembly: GCF_036971445.1. NCBI lineage: Eukaryota > Metazoa > Chordata > Chondrichthyes > Torpediniformes > Narcinidae > Narcine > Narcine bancroftii. Next base: position 53,355,240 of record NC_091481.1, on the reverse strand, counting down.
AATCAAAGATAAACACACAGTTCTTTAATGCACTGAATTTCATTGGTCCTCGGGAGTCAAATATGAAAGTCTGCAGGAACCGTGGTTGTAGTAAACACACAATGCTGGAGAAACTCATCAGATCAAAAAGTGCACTTTATAGAGCTGGACCTCATCAAAAAATACCATCTTGCTCATACCTTGATGAAGGGTTCAAGCCCGAGCCGATGGTTATATATTTTTATCTTAGAATGCTATTCAACCTGCTGAGTTTCTCCAGCATTGTTTTTTTTTTCAGTACTCCTCACTGGGTGTAATGTATTTTAGTTTTCCTTGAAAGGTGTGGTGGTTGTTTTTTCTCTGCCATAAAGCGCGGATTGATTTCAATGATGTTACAAGAGCAAATCAAATGTCAGCATAGGGGAATGAAAGGGATGGCTTGTGACAGGCTGATCAGGAGATACTGAATGACGTAAGTGGTGGTGGTCCAGCGAGAAGATGACGAGACAGACTAGTGAATAACAGAAGGTATGAATGAGGGTGGTGAACTCACCTCTTCAGGTAAGTTTAGATAGGGGAAAAATACTGAGCAGTGGAAATGTGGGATACAATTTTGGATTTGGATCAACCTGAAGTTGTTGATTTAATTGTTGACTGCAGAAGGCTGAAATGTGCCGAATCAAAAGGTTGCTGTAATGTTAAAAACAGAGATCATTGGAAATATTTAGCAGGTTTGACGTGATCTGTAAAGGGAGAGATGGAATCAATGTGTCAAGTAGATAACCTTTTGCCAGAAAATTTGTTGTGAAATGTTGATTCTTCTTCCTCCACTCTTGTCTCACCTGCTGAGTTTCTTCAGCATTGTATTTTTTTTTAATTCAACTGTGCTGTCTGCAGACCTTCACGTTTTGCTTTTGCTCAGAAGTGGATCCTCCAGTGTTGGTTTATTCTGAGAAATGAGAGGTGCATTCAAACCACATTAAAAGCGACTGCTCCAGTAATGTCACTTCAATCTTGCACAAGTTGATGGATTGCTGCGATTACTCTCCCCCCGCCCCCACCCCTTTGAGAGGTCGTGTGGTCGTCTCATAGCCTCGGCGACTCAGGTTCAATCCTGATGTCGATGTGGGGTCAACATGGTCTCTCTGTGGCCGCCCGCCCCCATCCCAATCCAGGGCTCCTGTATCCTCCCACACACCAAACCCATGCTGGCTGCTGGGTTAGTATAAATCTCCCTTAATGTAGCTAGCCTGTGGGGAGAATTGGGAGAATGTTAATTGGCAAGTGTGATGTGGAATGTGAGGATTGGAGTTGATACCAGTACTTCAAGTAGGCCTAGACCCAATGGGCCTCTGATGTGAAATGATACAAGCTTTTTTTTAAGTCATGAAATAAGACTGAAGATGTAAAATATTACACAAAATTTCCTTTAGTCTACCATAAGGCAGACAGGGATTCACCATCAGCAAAAAATTGCCCTGCCCCCTCTTAGTCAGAGAAAGAGAAGCAAAAGAGAGACCCCCCAGAGTCACCAAATGTCCATGGATTTGCCTCCAGTGCTTCTGCAGCCTCTGCATCCACACAACCTTCATTCCAAATTGTTAGCAACCTGAGCTCCAGATCCAAAACCTCTGGCACAATCAGGAAGGCTCCAGCACCCTTGGCATCCTCTCGTATCCCAGTTCCGATAGCTGTTACCCCTTCAAGCTAGTTTCCTGCTGTCCACAGCCTGGTGCAAGTTCCCTGACTGCAGTCCCCAACAACCTAACATAAAACACAATAACATAACAATTTACAGCACGGAAACAGGCCATTAGGCCCTTCTAGTCCGCACCGAACCAAACACCCCTCTCTAGTCCCACCTCCCTGCACAATGCCCATAACCCTCCATCTTCTTCTCATCCATATACCTGTCCAACCTTTTCTTAAATAATACAATTGACTCCGCCGCCACTATTTCTCCCGGAAGCTCATTCCACACGGCTACCACTCTCTGAGCCTGGATTTTCTTCAGCCTTCAAAGCCCTTTGCTGGTCCGCTGCCGCGGTCACCATCATGTAGGGTCATCTTCTCTGCTACTCCTCAAACGGGGGTTGGTCTTCCTGTTTTTTTGGTGCCGGAGTCAGCAACTCCTTGAGGCCGCTGCCAAACCTGGGGCCGCCATCTTGGGTCCAGGAAAATTAAATATTTCTTGGATATGGGGAGAGGTGTGGGTGGCAGATATTTTTGCCCTTTGAATGGCTGGAGAGAAGATGATCCATTGTCACCATGAACCTTGAACCTTGAGCCATGAACCTTGTAGTCCATATCCGTGAAGGTGCTCCCCAAATACTATTGAACAGCGATTTCCAAAATTTAGATCCAGTGACAGCCAAGTATATTTCTAAATCGGAGTGATGTGTAAGGTGAAGTAGGATTTGTTCGTGTGGTGGTCATTCATGTCCCATTTACTTCCAAGAAATCACACCACAGAAGCATTCATCTGGGCCAGCCAACCAGAGTTGGATTTCATATTGCACACAAGCTGTCATCCTAATTGCATCTCAAAGTCTGGCACTTTTTATCTGCATGCCATCCTTCCATCTCCGTCCCAATGTCAACACATATCATTCAAACTCTCATCACAGGCTCAACTATTTTGATCTGATCTTCAATGGGTTTTCAGCTCTGTAAACAAACTCAACAAAAATTAATCCTAGGCATGCTGGGCCCTGTTCTTTGAACAGCAGCTGCTTCTCAGCTTCCATACCCCTGAGATTTAACATCCTCATTCTTTCAGGCCTTACCCTGCCCGGTATATAACTTCCCATACCCTCTGGAGTCCACATTGCTCAAAATCTGACCTCTGCTTCTACACCTCTCATTTCACTCATCCATTGGCAACTCAACTTCATTTGGCAAATTACTAAGCTGTAGAATTTCTTGTTTCTCCACTTCCTTTTTCTTTAAGACCTTAAAATCACACATTTTTCTTTCTGGATGCTCTCTGATCCATTGAGTCATTCATTATTAGTTCATTTATTAACTCATTGCTTTCTCAAATGGAGCCATTTTATTTTGATTGGGCTTCTGCGAATGCCTTGTTTTTCTCTAATTAAGATGTGATAATCATTCTAAACCCATTTAGTTCTTATACGCGCACACATATATATAGATATCTCTATTTGTTTATTGATTTGTTACTTTTTATTTAGCCATTTCATGTCAGAAAGTAAACCAAATATTGATGCAGTCTCTGATTTGATCTGAAATTGTGACGTTCAGTATCACAATCTCTAATTTCTAAATCACACTCCCTTTGCATCTTGCCCAAAATCTGTAGTATTGTCAATTGAGACTTGGTGTTTTTCACTCTTGAAACACAAGCTTTTGGATTCTTCCCAGTCCACACGCACTGCCAGGTGGAAACGAATATCTCTCAGCAAAACTTTAAAAATAATTTTGATATTTTTGAAAAGTAGGCGGTATTTTGCTTGGTTAATATTTGTCTCCCGATCAAAATCAATTTAAAAAAAAATCAGTAAATACTTGTAAATGTGAACATAAGAAATAGGAGCAGGAGGAGGCCATCCGACCCATCAAGCCTGCTCCGTCGTTCATTGAAATCGTGGTTAATCTGTGATTAGCTCGTCTCCATCTACAGTACCTGCCTTTTCCCCATATCCCTCAATTCCCCGACTATGTAAATATCTATCCAAACATCTTAAATATATTCTCTGTGGTCACCTCCATTGCTTCAATGGGCAGTGCATTCCATAGATTCACCACCCTTTGGAAAAAGCAGTTTCTCTTCATCTCTGTCCTAACTCTGTTGCCCTGAATCTTGAGGCTATGTCCCCGAGTTCAAGTCTCCCCCACCAATGGAAACATCTTGCCTACCTCTATCTTATCTATATCTTTCATAATTTTATATGTTTCTATAAGATCTCCTCTTATTCTTCTAAATTCCAGCGAGAATTCTCACAAGAATCTGTGTTTGGTCAAAAGGGGGAAAACTGACTCAGCGAAGGGTACAAGATAATTGGAAGTCCATCTATTTTGATCTATGTTCCAGTTTCAGCATGTGCTTTTCTTAAATTGAATATGTGCCACACAGAGAGAAAAGAAAATCTACAGGTGGAATAGTCAGGGGCCATTGTTCGCAAAGTGCCATTTGCACAGGTTGGAAAACAAAAGATGGATCAGCAGAAAAGATTTTTAGGATTGGGGAAAAGAAATCAAGAAAAGGAACTTCAAAGATTGTAACCTTTATGTGGTCTGCTCAAAAAGAGGAGTGAAACATGGAAGTCTGCAAACACTGTAATTGTAGTAAAAACCCAGAAATACTGGAGGAACTAACTCAGCTGGTCTTGCTGCGTCCATAGAAGGTAAAGGTATAGTAGTGACGTTTTAAGCCTGAGTCCTCCTTCAAGGTATGAGCCTTTAAGAAGGGCTCAGGCTTGAAACGTTGGTAAGCTATCTCTACCTCCTATGGACGCTGTGAGATCGGCTGAGTTCCTCCAGTATTTCTCTGGTTTTCATAAAGAGGAGGACAGCACAGTGTGACAGGAAAGGTAGTGCATGAGAGAGGGGATTTACATTCCTGAGGCATTGCTAGGACTGCTGGAACCTATGTAGTCCAGCTCTCTGGAGGTGGAATGTCCTCAGAGGGCCTATTGGGAGAGTTTTAAACTAAACTTGCAGGAGCACATGGACAAGAAGGGTGGATTGGGAAAGAGGAAACAGCAACAGGACAAAAAATTAAAAGCATTTATTCAGAAATAAAATGAATGCAAGAAGATGTGTCAGATCCATTGCAGTGCGGGCAATTGTAAGAGCTGTATTAAACGTGGTTGGAAAGTTGCAGACACAGATTACCGGAGGAGGTTACAGTTTTGTTGCAAAAACAAAGAACTAGCGAAACAAAACCTGGATTGTAAATATTCCTGGATACAAGATGTTCAGCAAAGATGAGGAAGGGAAGGAAGGAGGGGGCGTGGCAGCATTGCTGGAGGAGAATGGAGAGAGGATGTCCTGAAACAATCAAGGATGCAATCTGTGTATGTAGAGTTAAGAAACAATAGAGGCAAAATTATATAAGACTGTTCTGTTCTATATTTGGAGTGACACAAATCTTGGAGGCACAGTGAATTGTCTGGAAAATAATAATAAGGTTGAAGAGAAACATAGGCTGGTAAAATTCCTAACAACTGAGAGTATTATCAAGTTTGCTGGGAATGTGCAAAGGTCGGGGTACTTATAATCACCTCAACTATCCAATGTGACTGATTGCAGTAATGTCGGTAGTTTCTGAAGAGCATTCAGGAGAACTTTCCTGATGGTTATGCTTCCGGTCCAGCAAAAAGGGCACCATTCTCTGATGGTTCGGAGAAATGAACCAGGCTAAGTAGATCATCTTGGATATGCCACTTTTTGATGGCATTAGCTTTAGAACAGCTGTGGATAAAGGTATGGACCACTCAAAGGTCAAAAGTGGTCAGTTGGAAAGGGTGAGATTTTAATGAACTTTGGCCTAAGTTCATTGGAATCAAACCTCATCAAGGAAGACTTTAATTGAATACTAGAGGCTTTTAAGGTGGAGACTTTGAATTTCATCTAGATACAGTCCCAGATGGTGGAAAGATAGGAATTGTCTGGATGATCAAAAAGGTAGAGAATAAAATTAAGTAGGAAAAAGAAGGACAGTGTTGCCTGTGAGAGGGAAGGTAAAAAGTAAAAGGAGAGGCAAAAAGGGCAGGCAGCCCACAAAAAAGAGATCCGAGAAATATTCTGTGGTGATGTGAAAAAGTGTTGTAAAGAGAGAGCTGGGGTTGACAGAGACCAGAACTCTATTAGAGGCATGTGGTTGGTGGAGGTACTGAATGAATAATTTACCCCTCTTCAATAAGGAAATTATGGAAGTTTCAGCAAAGGAAGTTAGTGAAGATTTTTGATTGGCTTTAACGGAATTTAAAGAGGTTGAATCATCTGGTCCAACTAGGATACATTCTAGTTTGTTGAAGGAAATTCTACAAACTGATCATCACATACAATAAAACCATAAACAATGTCTTCACACAATGAAAAATAAATAAGAAAAATGCATCATCTGCTTTTACACACTGAATCAAATCGTTTTGTGTTTTTATGATTTTAGGGGGTGGAGGTCCGAGGCAAGCTCTCCCTGTTATGTTCCATCTACGGTTCCCAAATTTGTTCAAATAATGTGACTTTATTTTTTAAATTATATGTTATTTTTTTTCCAATGGAATACATTTATTCATTTCCATGTTTTATTGCTGTATTCTCAGGCTCTCTTCCATTTTCCAAGTTAACCTTATACACGTTTTTGCTACTGCTAAGGCTATCATAATGAATCTTTTTGCACTTTATCCAATTTGAGGCCTAGTTCTTTACTTCTTATGTTACTTAAAAGAAAGATCTCTGGATTTTTTGATATGTTATTTTTTTGTGATTTTATTTAATATCTGATTTAGATCTTTACAAAACCTATTCACTTTCGTACATGCTCAAATTGCATGTACTGTTGTTCCCGTTTCCTTCTTACAGCGAAAACATCTATCTGATCATGTTGGATCCCATTCTTTTCATTTTTGAGGAGTGATACATAACCTGTGTAACCAATTATACTGTATCATGCGTAACCTTGTGTTTATTATATTCTTCATAGTTCCAGAGCATAACTTTTCCCATACTTCATTTTTTATCTTTCTGTTTAAATCCTTTTCCCACTTTTGTTTAGGTTTATAGCTTATTTCATCATTTTCTTTATCTTGCAGCTTAATGTACATGTTCATTATAAATCTTTTAATTATCATTGTGTCTGTAATCACATATTCAAAGCTGCTTCCTTCTGGTAATCTCAGTCTGCTTCCCAATTTATCCTTTAAATAATCTTTCAGTTGGTCATATGCAAACATTGCACTATGAGTTATTCCATATTTGTACTTCAACTGGCCACCGTGACAAGGTACAAGGACTGCCTAAAGAAATCTCTTGGTGCCTGCCACATTGACCACCGCCAGTGGGCTGATAACGCCTCAAACCGTGCATCTTGGCGCCTCACAGTTTGGCGGGCAGCAACCTCCTTTGAAGAAGACCGCAGAGCCCACCTCACTGACAAAAGGCAAAGGAGGAAAAACCCAACCCCAACCAACCAATTTTCCCCTGCAACCGCTGCAATCGTGTCTGCCTGTCCCGCATCGGACTTGTCAGCCACAAACGAGCCTGCAGCTGACGTGGACTTTTTACCCCCTCCATAAATCTTCGTCCGCGAAGCCAAGCCAAAGAAAGACTTCAACTGTTCAAATGTTAATAAATTATTTCCCAAAAAACAATTTTCTATTCTTTTGATTCCTTTTCTCTCCCATTCTCTAAAGGAAAGGTTATCTATTGTAAAAGGGATTAGTGGGTTTTGTGTCAATAACACTTTTGGTATTTGGTAATTCATTTTTTTCTTTTCTAAGTGGATCTTCTTCCATATATTAAGTAAATGATGCAGTACTGGTGAGCTTTTATATTGCACCAGTTTTTCATCCCACTTATAAAGTATATGTTCCGGTACCTTCTCCCCTATTTTATCAAGTTCTATCTTAGTCCAGTCTGGTTTTTCCCTTGTCTGGTAAAAATCTGATAAATACCTTAATTGTGCGGCTCTATAATAATTTCTAATGTTTGGTAACTGCAAACTACCTTGGTTATACCTCTCTGTTAATTTATCTAATGCTACCCTCGGTTTACCCCCTTTCCACAAGAATTTCCTTATTATTTTCTTTAGTTCATTAAAGAATTTCTCTGTTAAGGGAATTGGTAACGATTGAAATAAATATTGTATCCTTGGGAACACATTCATTTTAATGCAATTTACCCTCCCTATCAACATTAGCGGTAATTCTTTCCAATATTGTAAGTCTTCTTGCAATTTCTTTATTAGTGGCTGATAATTTAGTTTGTACAAGTGGCTTAAGTTATGATCAAACCTGATCCCTAGGTATCGGATTGCTTGTGCTTGCCATTTAAATGGTGATTCTTTTTTAAATTCTGTATAATCCACATTACTCATTGGCATCACTTCACTTTTATTTGCATTGATCTTGTACCCCGATATTTCTCCATATTCCTTCAATTTCTTATGTAATTCTTTTATTGATATTTCTGGTTCTGTTAGGTATACTATTATGTCATCTGCAAATAAGCTGATTTTATACTCCTTCTCCTTTATTTTTATCCCTTTTATTTTATTTTTTGTTCTTATCAGTTCTGCCAATGGTTCTATTGCTAAGGCGAACAATGAGGGGGGATAATGGACATCCCTGTCTAGTTGACCTACTTAATTTAAATTGGCTCTACATATCCATTTACTGTTATCTTCACCAACGGTCCATTATACAATGCTTTAATCCAATTAATATATTTTTCTGGTAGATTGAACCTCTGTAATATAAATAAATAGTTCCACTCTACGCCGTCAAAGGCTTTTTCTGCATCTAAAGCAACAGCCACTGTTGGTTTCTTATTTCCTTGAACTGCATGAATTAGATTAATAAGTTTACAGAGATTATCCGCTGTTCGTCTTTTCTTAAATCCAGTTTGATCTTGTTTTACTATTTTTGGTACACAATCGGCCAATCTGTTTGCTAATAATTTTGCTATTTTATAATCTGAGTTAAGTAACGATATTGGTCTATATGATGCTTGTGTTAATGGTTCCTTCCCCATCTTTGGTATTACTGTAACTATTGCTGTCTTACATGAATCTGGCAAGTTTTGTGTTTCTTCTATCTGGTTCATTAATTCCAGGAGAGGAAGAATTAATAACTCTTTAAACGTTTTGTAGAATTCTATTGGCAATCCATCCTCTCCAGGCATTTTATTGTTCGTCAGCTTTTTTAATATATCCTGTACTTGCCCTATTTCAAATGGTTTTATCAGTTTGTTTTGTTCCACCTTGCAATTTCGGCAGTTCAATTTTAGCTAAAAACTCTTCTATTTTGTCTTTTTTCCCCTCGTTCTCAGTTTGGTATAATTGTTCATAAAATTCCTTGAAGTTTTCATTAATCTCTGTTGGGTTATATATAATTTATTTGTCCTTTTTCCTTGATGCCAATACAGTTCTTTTAGTTTGTTCTGTTTTAAGTTGCCAGGCTAATATTTTGTGTGTTTTTTCTCCCAGTTCGTAATACTTTTGCTTTGTTTTCATTATCTCAAAAAGAGTAGTGAAACATGGAAGTCTGCAAACACTGTAATTGTAGTAAAAACCCAGAAATACTGGAGGAACTAACTCAGCTGGTCTTGCAACGTCCGTAGAAGGTAAAGGTATACTAGTTCCTTTTCTGTACTATCTCCCTTTCCAACTGCTCTATTTCCCGATTGTAGTCCTTTTTCATCTTAGTTACGTAACTTATTTTTGTCACTGACAAAAGGCAAAGGAGGAAAAACCTAACACCCAACCCCAACCAACCAATTTTCCCCTGCAACCGCTGCAATCGTGTCTGCCTGTCCCGCATCGGACTTGTCAGCCACAAACGAGCCTGCAGCTGACGTGGACTTTTTACCCCCTCCATAAATCTTCGTCCGCGAAGCCAAGCCAAAGAAGAAGACATAACTTATTATTTGTCCTCTAGCTTTTGAATTAGATGATGCTGCCGCTACGTGTCCTACCCAGTCTCTCTGTAATTTATTATGTTCCACTTCAGTTAGATACGTTTCCTGCACAAATGCTATATCTATTTTTTTTTTCTTCAGTGAATTTAGTAGTCACTTCCTTTTAATTTGGTTATGTATTCCATTAACATTTATAGTCATATAGTTCAACGTGGCCATCTTGTATCTTGCTACCACCTCTTTTCCGCTTCCTCGTCACCTCTATCCCCCTTTTTCCAATTTTCATCTCTTAGTTTTCCCTTTTTAAACTCAATGTACGACAACACATTTAAAACATAAAATACTCCAACAATTCCCATACCCAATATTACCTTAACCCCAACTCCCTCCCTGAGTTGCCCCTTATCCCTTGCTGGGCAACCACAACTCCCCTTTCCATTTGGATTGTGATCTTGCTTGCAAGCGTCAACTGATTTTGCAGTGACGGTTATTCTCTCTCCCCCCCCATCCCCCAAGAAAATACTTTTTTTTTACACATTTTACAAAGCTCTCCCCTTTTTTCCCCCTTCCTTCCTTCCCCTCTCTTTTCCCTCTTTAGTTCTTTACATATACATTGTTTTTACATCTTTATATATACTTTATCACTGTTCTTCATTCTTATCACATCTCTTCATCTCTCTTTCTATCCTGCAAATGCTCTGCGAATTCTTGTGCTTCCTCCGGATTGAAGAACAGTCTGTTTTGCTCCCTGGGTATAAATATTTTAAGCACGGCATGAATTTGTAACCATTTTCCTTTGAATTGATTTTGCTGTATTAAATTCTTTCCTCTTCTTTAAAAGTTCAAAATTTATGTCTGGGTAAAAAAATATTTTTTGACCCTTGTATTCCAATGGTTATTATCTTCTCTAACTTTATTCCTTGCCCGCTCTGGTATATTTTCTCTTGTCGAATATCTCAAAAATTTTACCAAGATGGATCTTGGTTTTTGATGTGCCTGTGGTTTCGGAGCTAATGCTCTGTGTGCCCTTTCTATTTCCATTTCTTCCTGCATTTCTGTCGTTCCCAGGACCTTCGGGATCCATCCTTTTATAAATTCCTTCATGTCTGTGCCTTCTTTACCCTCCTTCAGGCCCACTATTTTTATGTTGTTTCGCCTACTATAATTTTCCAACATATCAATTTTCTGAGATAACAACTCTTGAATTTTTGTTGTCAGTTTCTTCCAGTTTTCCTCAAGTCATTTACTTCCATTTCTACAGCCGTTTCTCGTTCTTCCACATTTTCTACTCTTTTCTCTATTTCTGTCATGACCCATTCTAAACTTTGCATTTTATCTTCTGTTCTTTTTGATTTCTTTTAATTGTACTAAATTCTAATGACAACCATTCTTTTAGTGATCTCATTTGTTCTTCAAAAAAGGCTTTATATTCTGTCCATCTGTTTTACCTTCTATCTCTCTGTGAAGATCTTGGTCTTCTTCTTCCTCTTCTGTGTCTGTACCTGTGTTTGTGTCTTCTTCTCTGTATCTGTGTCTCTTCCTGATGAGTTGCTTGTATCACTTTGTCAGGCCTCTTCTTGCTGGGCCTTTTGTTGTTGATCCTCCCCTCCTGGGCTGCTCATCTGTCGGGCCTCCTGCTGCTGCTCCTCTTGCCATTCTCCCTGTTGACTTTCTTCCTCTACTGGTTCCTCACTCCTTCTCCTGCCGCCTTCCTCATCTTCCAGCTGAGGGCCCTGGTGTTGGGCATCCGTCAGCTGGTCGCGCCATGGTTGCACGCTCCTCGGTTGAGCCCCCCTCCCGTTGGTGTTTCCTTTTACCTTTGATTGCACACTGTGCACTTTTGTTTGGCTAAGAGAGCCATTTTTGCAGTCCACTGATCAGGGGGTTGCGACTCCGCGGGGCCAGCACCAACCTTGGAGATCGGATGCTCTTTGCCACCACGGCTTCCTGTTCCTTCGTGCAGGAAAGGCCTTTTCTGGTGACTTTTCTTCTTTTTCCCCGTGGTTTTTACTTTTTCTTTCTTGGGTGCCATCTTCTTTCTCTTTGCAACTTTATCTTCTATTTCTTATACTTTATATTTGTTAAGCTTTGTCTTTTCTTGACTTTTTTCTTTTTTTCTGGAGAGGGCTGGTTTTACCCTACTGGCCATTACTCCATCACGTGACTCAAAACTATTATCCTGAATCTTGAGGCTATGTCTCCCCCAATGGAAAGATTGGAGGCCGTGAAAGAAAAGGTGGTATAACAGCATGGTGAGAGGAAGTAGCAGGAGAGAAAAGGTATTTTCTAGACCTGTAAAGTGGAGTTCCCCTAGAGCAATTGCAATATGTTAACGACTGACTTGGTTGCACAGATTTTCAGATTTGTAGTGACAAGAGCAGAAAGGGAACATAGTACAGGAAGAGTCCTAAAATCTGTACTGCTTGGGAATTGGGTTGGTTTGAATTTTCCAGATTCTCGGGCAGTACTGCACTTGTGCGATATATGCACGCACGCGAAAGCCGAGGGTTTTCGAGAAGTCCAGATTCTCAGGTGGTCTGCATTTCTGGCATTCTCATTTTCGGACTTTTACTGGATTGCAGAGTGGGTGGATGAAATTTAGTGCTGGGAAAAGCAAGATGCTATATTTTAACAGGAAGAATGATTAGGGCACATTTTCAAAAGGGATGTAGGGACCAAACATCAGGGATATTTGTGCATGGTTCATTGGAAGTGGCAGAACGGTTTACTGAAAAAAAAAAAGGCACCTCAGATCCTGAACTTTATAAATTGAGGTTTAGGGCACAAAGCAAGAAAATCACATCCTTCCTAAAACCAGAATCAGAATTTATTGTCATGTGCATGTCACAAAATTCATTGTTTTGCACCATCACCGTGCAAATATTGCAATGAAATCACCTTTAAAAATCAATAAATCAGTACAAAAATCAGAGAAAGTGAGGTCGTGTCTGGTTCAATGTCCATTCAGGAATCTGATGACAGAAGAGAAGAAGCTGTCCTTGTGCTGCTGATTGCTCATCTTCTCCTGTACCTCTGTCCTGATGGTACCAGAATGAAGAGGGCATTGGCTGGGTGGTGGGGAACTTTGAGGATCGAGGCTGCTTTCCTCAATGGAGTGGAGACTGATGCCTATGATGTCACTGGTTGAGTTCACAACTCTCAGGTATTTTTCTTGTCCTGAGTGTTGGCACCTCCATACCAGACAGTGAAGCGACCAGTTGGAATGCTCTCCACAGTCCACCAGCAGAAATATTTGCTGCCATTCCAAATCTCAAATTCCTCAAATAGCTGCTGGTGAACCTTCTTTGTGATTGCATCAACATAGAGGCTCCAGAACAGCTCCTCGGAGATGTTGACATGTAGGAACTTGAAGTTCTTAATTCTTTCCACTGCTGTCCCCTCGAGGACTGGTTCATGTTCATATGATTTCCCCTTCCTGAAATCCACAATATGCTCCTTGGTTTTGCTAATGCTCTGAAGTTGAATGACACCACTCAACTAGCTAATCTAGCTCCTTCCAGTACACTTCCTCATTACTGTCTGTGATTCTATCGACGAACCTGGTGTCATTGGCAAATTTGTGGACAGCATTTGAATTGCGCCTAACCACACAGCCATAGGTGAATAGCGCATAGAGCAGTGGGCTAAGTATGGATCCTTGAGGTGCACCTGTGTTGATCATCAATGAGGAGGAGACGTTTCCAATTCGTGCTGTGATCTTCTGATGAGGAATTCCAGGATCTAGTTGCAGAGATGGGTGCAGAGGCCCTGGTTTTGGAGCTTGTTCACCAGCACTGAGGGTATCATGGTGTTGAAGGCTGAGCTGTGGTCAGTGAAGAGTAGATGCCCGTGTTGCTGTTGTCTAGTATCCTTTTTACACAGAGATTCCACTTAATTGGCGTGAGAACGACCCGTGATTAAAGCCAGGTCGGGTCGTTCACACTGAACCAAGAAAAGATGGCTCTGATATTACCTACCTTGGTGGGATGAAAATGACGCCTTCCCCCCACCCCCCCCCCCCCCATTCGTTGTGTTCACACAGGTTAAGTGAACTGGTTAAAAGGCAGTTAATTTCCATCTTTCAACAGCAGTGTAAAAGGGTATAGGTGATCCAGAGCTGAGTGAAGAGCATCTGATGTGGGGTGATTGTAATGGTAGGTGAATTGCGGTGGGTTCGCATCTTTTACTTGGGTGCAAGTTCATTCTGGCTCTGACCAACCTCTCACAGCATTTTCATATGGTCTATATGAGGGCTGCTGGCCGATAGTCTTTAGAGGGCAGCTCCTTCTGCTCTTCTTGGATATCAGGATGATAGAAGATCTATTGAAACAGGTGGGAACCTCTGACTGCAGCAGTGAGAGAGTGAAAATGTCAATGAACACCCTGGTTGGTTGGTTGACACAGATTTTTAGTCCCCTGCCATCTTGTTTATTCCCAATTGGATTCAGTTCTGGGTGCCATGCTTTAGGAAAGTGCGGAAAAGATGGAACTAATGATTCCAGGGATTTTAAGTGTGGATAGACTGGAGAAGTTGGGATTATTCTTTATCCAGATGAGTTTGCAAGGGGATTTGGTAAAGATATTTAAAATTGTAAAAATTTTCGGCAGTGAATAGAAATTGTTCCCATATGTATGTTCTCCCCTTGCCCTGTGTGAGTTTCCTCCGGTTTCCTTGCATCCTCCAAAAATGTATGGGACTTTTGCAGGTGTTAATTGGTGTATTTTGGGCGGCGCGGGCTCGGGGGCCTGAAGGTCCTGTTACCGTACTGTATCTCTAATTATTTTTTTAATTTGGCAGAGAAGTCAAGAACGATGCTATTTAATGCACTGAGTGGTTGGGAACAGGAATGCTGATTGAATTTAATTTTTGCATTCAAAAGGGAGCAGGATCAGTTGTTGAAAAGGGAGAATTTTCAGGTATATGGGCAGAAGATGGGATGATATGGATCACTGTTACATGGAACTGGTATGGACACAAGGGGCTGAATTACCCTCCTGTTTGACAAGCTTTCTGTGTTTACCCCTTTGTTTATTCCATCATAATGTTGCCTCCACCTCCTTTGAACCAGAATTATTAACGTTGCTTCTTTCCTTGCAGTCTGCAGAGTTGTAGCTCAACCATGTAGTCATATTCTTTAATAGTTGGTCAGAACAGAGGCCATCACAGAATAAAACTTTGTCAGACATTCCTATCAGTTTCATTGAGAAACTGCCTTTCTACCTTTAGGAGATTTACCAGGATGTTGCCTGGACTGGAAAACAAGTCTTCAGAGCTAGGACTTTTCTCTTTGGAGCGTAGAAGGATGAGAGGAGACTTGATAGAGGTTCACAAGATTATGAGAGGCATAGATGGAGTGGACAACCAGCCCCTGTTTCCCAGGGCAGGAACAGCAAACACCAGAGGACATCTGTACAAAGTTAAGGGAGGGAGGTTTAGGGGCATCATCAGGGGTAAGTTTTTACACAGAGAGTTGTGGGTGCTGGAATGGATGGTGGTGGAGACTGAAACATTATGGGCATTTAAGAAACTCTTATACACATGGATGAAAGGAAAAGAGGGTTATGGGATAGGGAGGGCTTAATACTTTTATTTTGGGAATGGGACAACGTTGAGGGCCGAAGGGCCTGTACAATGCTGAAATATTCTATGCGTTTTCCTTATATTAGAGGCCTTGTTCTTCATTTTCAACCTATGTGGTTCCCCGTTAAAGGCTTTCTATAAGTCCATGTACACATTGTCCATTACATTTACACCAGACATAACTTCTCAAAGGAACTACAGGCTTTGTCAAGCCTGACTTTTTTTGAAATCTCAACTGGTTTTTTTCCTCAATTATTTTTTTAGACATACAGCACAGTAATGGGCTGCCAATTGACACCCAACGAAACTACATCCCCAGTACATTTTGAATGGTGCGAGGAAACCGGAGCCCCCGGGTAAATCCCACGCAGGCACAGGAAGAACGTACAAACTCCTTAGAGACAGCATGGGATTTGAACCCCGGTCCCAATCACTGCCGTGGTAAAGGCGTTGTGCGACTGCTATGCCAACTGAGCCAGTATGTTTCATGTTGATTTTTTTTAAATTAAAGATTAATGAGTTGATCTCACAACACATTAAATGTTGATATTCTACATTTCTGGGTTAGTTCCTCTCCCTCTCTGGCTTTTCTCCCTTCCCATAACCAGTCTGAATATATCTCTTCTGCTGTGAGGTCAACTGGCAGGCTTTTGCTGCTCATCTCTCGATCCCTTCATCCAATTTGAGACATTACTGATTCAAGCACAAAAACGGTAGAGTGTTTCATCTTGACAAGATGAGCACAGCCACATATTCATGGCTCCAGGAAAACCAAAGCAAACAATTGTACTGCTAAAAGCAAGAGGGCCCGTTGCTATGGAGATGATAATGTGATGCAGAGTAAAGCAGAAGGTGCTTATCAGCATTTGTATAATTCAATTCCATGGTCTGAGAAGTATCCCAGCGCCCAGTCCTGATCATCAAGGGGATCTCTGAGCCTGGGTTTGGCAGCCATTTCTAAATCAAATTTTGCATTTGGTTACAATATGCTGCGGTATATTTAGAATTTATAACGTGAACAACAAACCATGGAGATGTTGATCCGGCTTGTGATGCTTTACTTGGAAAGGTGTAAACAATATGAGCATACAGATTGGATCATACCAATGGCAATTTATAGTCGTCATTTAATCTGCCGACCCACAAATCTTTTGGATGTGGGAGATAACCTGAGAAAACCCACATAGTCACAGGGAGAACCTGTAACTCACATACAGACAGCACTGGCAGTCAGGATTGAATCTGGTGCTGTGAGACTCTCACCATTAAAGAAGCACAATGAGGAAAATTGAGAACAGGCGATTTAGAAGAAGGACTGTCCCACAGGGTGCAGAGAGGCAAAGGGGCTGTTAATGCTGGACAACAAATTTTTTTCACAAGGTTTCCTTCCCGAAAAAAAAAATTGGGGATTATGATAGACAACTTCAAGCTGAACAGAGATAATTTTAGATTTTCCATGTCACGTAGGAGGTTGGACAAACATTAAATTAGCTTGTATTGAATGCAACAGGTTTAATCCTATAATGTATCTCTGATCCAAGTTCTCAGGTTGACTGCACATGTTGCACAACGAATGTGAGGAACCCAGGGCTTGTCTTGGTCATCAATTTTACAACCAATGCAAGCTCATGGGCTTTCTTAAAAAGTATGGTCAATCTGCGTCTTTGAGCCTTAAGTGTATCTTGCCCCAAATGTAACAATGTTTCACAGTTGTTGCAACATTGATGAGACATTTCTGCTGTATTGCATCTTATCCTGAAGACAATAAATGCAGTTGTTAAGTGCACTCATGATGCTGTTGCCTGAAGAATGTGCATCGACATGTATTCTATAATCAATGTAATGCACAGCATCAGTATATGTGTGCAGCTTTTATAGCCTCTCTGCATCTATCCTGACTAAGCATGCCCAAGCCTAAGGCTGCATTTGCATAGCCCTTGCACTGAGTGCGTGCCTAAGTGTGCTTGGACTCACCAAAATGGCTTGCTTTGTGGGCAAAAAAACCAGTAGATTTAAATATGACAGTAAATCACAAAATAAGTTCTATCTAAAAGACGGTAAGTGATATGAAATTTGAAGGTGATTTTCATGATCAGCAGCCTAAACTCCATAAAATACACCCAAAAGTGTTCAGGAAGCAAAATTTTTGTTGTCCAGTGTAATCTGTTTTTGATGGTGTGCGGATTATTGGCCAAGAGGATCCCTAGGATGGTGATGCAAAACTTTTTAATAACCTCAGTGGAGCAGCCAAACAGTCCCTAATTTCTTAATGTGTCTAAACATTGACTTCAGTCTGTCCTGGTGTTGACTCATGTTGCCAGATTCTGGTGTGACTTGAACCTACAGCCTCTGATCCAGCTCAGGCAGAATTATCTTCGGTGTGAGGTCTTAAGATCCTTGGAATTATATGTGAGCTTGCTTTGGACATAGGTTCTGGTCAACAGTCTCGTCTTAGCGCCAGTCTTTGGGTGGTTCTGGATGAAAGCCTCAGAGGGATACTGGACATTTAATATCAATAAAAGATGTCACAAAGTACCAAGAAAAAATTAGCAGCATGGTTAGCGTAGCAGTTAACAGGCAGTGTAACTGTCACATCGCCAGTGATCGGGACCAAGGATCAAATCCTGTGCAGTCCGTAAAGAGTTTGTATGTTCTCCCCATGTCTGCGTGAGTTTTCCTCGGGGGCTCTGGTTTCCTCCCACTGTTCAAAACATACCAGGGGGTTGTAGGTCAATTGGGCGGTACAGGCTCATGGGCCGAAAGGGCCTGTTACTCTGTGATATGCCTTAAATAGATACAGGGGAGATGTGATAGAAGTAAAGAGGGTGTAGAGGAGATTGATGTGGACAGGCATTCTCAACATTTTTTTAGCTATGGCCCCCTTGGAACTGCACAAAGTTTCTAGGCCCCCTTTCCTGTGAAACATATGGGTTTGGATGGTTTCTTCCTTACTTCTCTCCTACTGACCAAAACATTTAAAAAATACTGTATTTGCTATCGTGTAGAATGATTCCCGAAACTAAGAAATTTCACCTAAAAATCGGGGAGGGGGATGTGGGGGTTGTCCTGTGTGCTGGGTTGAAAATCCAAGCCTTGACAATGAAGTCTCAACACCGCTGCCATCCTCCCACCTATGGCTCCTATTCAATCTCGCACAGGTCATGTTAGTTATTTGTGCTCTACTTAGTCCAACTGCCGTTGGCTCTGTACAGCCTTTAAATTGCCTGTTACAGGAGCCAGCACTGGTTTATTCTAAAATATCCAAATGACTGAAATCTTTACTTGGTAATTTGTTATTAAAATATTGTGATTTGCTTTTAATGGGATCTACTGGTTAGCGGCAAGTGCTAGATTTGATATGGGTCGTTTTATACAATAACTCAAAACCAACATTTTTGGTGGAAATTCTGGGGTCGTTCTAGATGACAGCATATATGGTATTTTATGATTTCAGTCCATGTCTGTCTGTGGTCCCATGCACTGCCAGACTGAGACCACCTGAAAATTGGAGGAACAGCACCTCATCTTCTGTCTGGGCACCCTTCAACTGGATGGCATTAACATTAACCCCCACTTTCTGTTAAACTCCTATCATCTTTCCCCTAGCGCTCTCTCTCTCTCTCTCTCTCTCTCTCTCTCTCTCTCTCTCTCTCTCTCTCTCTCTCTCTCTCTCTCTCTCTCTTTCCCGCTGTCCCCTTTTTCAGAACCAAAACCAATTCTCACCTCTCCTCTCACCTTTTGTTGGTCTGGACTCAAACCCCCCCACCTACCTTCCTGTTCTTTGTTTATAGCTTCAAGAATGTCAGTAATAGATCTTTACCTCCTCTGGATGTTATGAGACCGGCTGAGCTCCTCCAGCATTTCTACGTATTCTTACTCCCCTTAATGTCCACTGGCCCCTGGGTGGGAGGGGGTGTATGGCCTGCATTGAGAATGGCTAGACTATGATGTGGCCTGCGATTAAGCAGTTCAGGTAGAAAGGATAGTCTGAAAAAGCTGGTGGATCACAGGTGTGGTTGGATAGTGTGGGCTGGAAGGGCCTGTTAGCTGTTAATCTCTAAATTAAAATTTAAATTATGGAGAATGTTAGCAGGGGTATGATTAAAGCATATACAAATAAAAGGTATAGATGAGGTAGATTTCTGGAAGCATTTCCCCATATCAAGGTAGATAAAACTAGAGGACAAATTTTAACTCAGTGGTTAAAGGACCGGGCTTGTAAATCAGGGGTCATGAGATGGTTCCTTGCTGGGGTCTCATTTCTGTGAGGGGTGCTGGACAAATTGGCAACTCTGTCTTCCTTACGGTAAAGTAAAAGAATTTCATACATGTTTCATTCTAAATATGTATTACATGATAATAATGGAACCTTTAAAGAAAGGGGAAAGAGATTCAGAGGGAATATAAGCACCTGTACTTTAAGCCCCTGAAATGTACTGCCTGTGGTTGTGGTTAAACCTGTGTCCCTGATGGTGTTTAAGAATTGTCTAGATGAACCCTTGAATGTTCAGACAGAGGGAGCTGTGGCAATGGGGTTAATATGGAATGGTTGGCATAGATGGGCCAAATGGCCTGCTTCCTTGCTGTACAATTCTTTGAGAAAAAGATCAACCTTCAGCTAAGATATTCAAAACCACAAAATTTTTGAGAGTTTATGCTGCCACTTTGAATCTATTGTTGACCCACTGTAAATGATTTAAAAGAAAATTGCTACCTTACAATTTCAAAATACAAAGTTTTTTTTACAAATTAACCACCTTCAGAAACGTACACGGAGAGCCAAGACTGCCACACCTAGATCAGTCTTAAAAAGATCCACAAATCAGTTTAAATCATTTCAACCATGTAATTGTGGCACATGCTTATCAGAAATCCTGCCAAGCCACTGAGGTGGTGGGGGGGGGGGGTTCGAGTTTATTTAGACAAAACAATTACAAGCTGCACTTGTATCAATTATAGTGGCTGGATCAATTGTAACTCCATGAGTCACTGACCTCCAGGCGGAATATGCAGGTGTGCAAAACTCTTTTGAGGAACTTTTCAAAGCCCTGAAGCAATTTCTTTTTGCATTCATTCTTGTCTCTTTTAAAATTTATCTTTCAGTTCAGGAATCAAATTCTTGTTAACAGCAACTTGCTGTGCTTTTTTAAAAAAGGTCCCTCCTTTAATTTCTATTACTGTTATCTGGAATTCAAGCAATCGACAAAAAAAATTGAGGAAAATAATACAAAAAAATTAAAATAAATAAGAATAAAATAATAGGTAAAAATGCACAAGTTTATTGTCATCTGATTGTCTTCTTCTTCTTTGGCTTGGCTTTGCGGACGAAGATTTATGGAGGGGGTAAAAAGTCCACGTCAGCTGCAGGCTCGTTTGTGGCTGACCAGTCCGATGCGGGACAGGCAGACACGATTGCAGCGGTTGCAAGGGAAAATTGGTTGGTTGGGGTTGGGTGTTGGGTTTTTCCTCCTTTGCCTTTTGTCAGTGAGGTGGGCTCTGCGGTCTTCTTCAAAGGAGGCTGCTGCCCGCCAAACTGTGAGGCGCCAAGATGCACGGTTTGAGGCGTTATCAGCCCACTGGCGGTGGTCAATGTGGCAGGCACCAAGAGATTTCTTTAGAAATCTGAGGCGCCTGCAAGCACACACCAAGACACAAGAGAAACTTGTCCGTTAACTACTCTTTGCAGATGATGCCGCTTTAGTTGCCCATTCAGAGCCAGCTCTTCAGCGCTTGACGTCCTGCTTTGCGGAAACTGCCAAAATGTTTGGCCTGGAAGTCAGCCTGAAGAAAACTGAGGTCCTCCATCAGCCAGCTCCCCACCATGACTACCAGCCCCCCCACATCTCCATCGGGCACACAAAACTCAAAACGGTCAACCAGTTTACCTATCTCGGCTGCACCATTTCATCAGATGCAAGGATCGACAATGAGATAGACAACAGACTCGCCAAGGCAAGTAGCGCCTTTGGAAGACTACACAAAAGAGTCTGGAAAAACAACCAACTGAAAAACCTCACAAAGATAAGCGTATACAGAGCCGTTGTCATACCCACACTCCTGTTCGGCTCCGAATCATGGGTCCTCTACCGGCACCACCTACGGCTCTTAGAACGCTTCCACCAGCGTTGTCTCCGCTCCATCCTCAACATCCATTGGAGCGCTCACACCCCTAACGTCGAGGTACTCGAGATGGCAGAGGTCGACAGCATCGAGTCCACGCTGCTGAAGATCCAGCTGCGCTGGATGGGTCACGTCTCCAGAATGGAGGACCATCGCCTTCCCAAGATCGTATTATATGGCGAGCTCTCCACTGGCCACCGTGACAGAGGTGCACCAAAGAAAAGGTACAAGGACTGCCTAAAGAAATCTCTTGGTGCCTGCCATCTGATTGTACAACCCGACAAAATAGCATCCTCCGCTCCTCAGTGCAAAACAGCCAGACATAATACACATACAGACAAATAGTACCAATGTAAGACTAGTATTTTAATCTATAAAATAAATAAATAAATATACACCTTTTTTGTCCAGATGAGAGTCTCGAAGGGTTAGTGTGAGCAGTTCCTTTGGTCGTTCAGCGTTCTCACTGCCCGTGGGACGAAGCTGTTCCTCAGCCTGGTGGTGCTGTCTCTGATCCTCCTGAAGGGAGCAGCTGAAAGATGCTGTGTGCAGGGTGGAAGGGGGCCTCAATGATTTTGCATGCCCTCTTCAGACAATGATCTCAGTAGATCACGTCATGGGGGGTGGGGGGGGTGGCGGGGAGGAGACTCCAGTGATCTCTGCCACACATGGTCCTGTGGATTGACCTCCGATCCATTTCTCTGCAGCAGCCGTACCACACTGCTGCCTCCACCCAAGATGCTCTCGATAGAGCTCCTATATAATGGTGGCCGGTCGCCTTTCCCACTTCCGTCTTCTCAGGAAGTGCAGTCGCTGTTGCGCTTTCCAGACAACTGAGGAGATGTTGAGCATCCACAATAGATCACTAGTTAAGTGAACTCCAAGGAACTTGGTGCTCTCCACTCTCTTTACTACAGATGTCTAGCGGAGGGTGGTTATTCCTGGTCCTTCTGGTCCACGATTATCTCCTTCGTCTTGTCCACATTGAGACTAAGCTTGTTATTCTCACACCATTTCACGAGATTTTCCACCTCTTCTCTGTAGTGTGACTCTTCGTTGTCGCTGACGAGGCCAACGACTGGTCTGCATCTAGCGATGCAGTTGTGGGTCAGTAGCGTGAACAGGGATGGGCTGAACACACAGCCCTGTGGTGTACAAGTCCTCAATGTGATAATTTTTGAGAGGAGTCACGTGATGGAGTAGTGGCCGGTCAGGGAATTCCAGCCCTCTCTGGAAAAGTTAAAAAAAAGACACAAAACACAAAGGTACAAGATTAAAATTTAAAACAAAGTAAAAATAAAGGTGAGAAGAAAATGGCAGCGAAGAGAGAAAAGTCAAAAACAACGGGAAGAAGAAAGAACGTCGGAAGAAGAAGGTGAAGGCCTTACCTGTCCGAGGAGGCCCGCCGCGGAGAGAGAAGCCCGCTCCCTCAGGTCAGTGGAAGTTCCGGGCTCGGGACTACAAAAATGGCTCACAGAGCCGAGTAAAAGTGCGCAACCGCGCATGCGCGAGGAGTCACGCATGCGCGATGCGCATGAAAAAAAACACTGACGGGAGGGGGGAACAGCTGCGGAGTCGATCTCCACAGCTGAGAGAGACAGCTGCAACTCAGCAATAGGTGCCGAACAGAAAATAACGACAACAAGAAAGAAGAGGGTGAAAAGAAAACAAGGAAACAACAGATGGTCAACCCAGAGGAAGAAGAAGAAGAACAGAAAGAAATGGAAGAAGAATAGAAAGGCAAGACAATGGATATATCTTTTTTTAAAGAATATATGGAATCAGTGAAAGAATGGCAATTACAAGAATTTAATGAGATAAAAAGAAGAATTAAGAATGCAGAATAAAAAATGAATAAAATAGAAATGGTCATATCAGAGATAGGAAAAAGTGGATAATGTGGAAAAACGAGAAATAATCGTAGAAATGGAAGTAGAGGACTTAAAAGAGAAATTAGAAGAATCTAATAAAAAAGTTAAAGAGACACATGAGCTGTTAGCTCAGAAGATAGATATAATGGAAAACTATAATAGAAGAAATAATATAAAGATAGTGGGCCTTAAGGAAGATGAATAAGGCAAGAATATGAGAGAATTTATAAAAGATTGGTTCCCCAGGGTCCTAGGAAGACCAGAATTACAGGAAGAAATGGAAATAGAGAGGGCACATAGAACATTAGCCCCGAAACCACAACCGCAGCAAAAACCAAGATCAATTTTAGTAAAATTTTTAAGATATACAACAAGAGAAAATATATTGGAGAAAGCAATGAAGAAAATAAGAGAAGACAAAAAGCCACTGGAATACAAAGGTCAAAAAAATTTTTTCTATCCAGACATAAGTTTTGAACTCCTGAAGAAGAGGAAGGAATTCAATACAGCAAAAACGATCTTATGGAAAAAAAGATATAAATTTATGTTAAAGTACCCAGCGGTACTTAAAATAGTTATTCCAGGGCAAAAAAACAGATTATTCTCAGATCCAGAGGAAGCACGAAAATTTGCAGAACAACTACAAAACAAGCAGAGAGATGAAGACATGTAATGAGAGTAAAAATGACCACAAACTATATGTATGTGTGTGTATATGGGTATATATATATATATATATATATAGATGTGTATGTATGTGTGTGTATACATGAATGTATCCATATTTAGAGGAAAATATATAGAGTATAGATAAGAATTAATAAGGGAATGAAAGGGAATAGAGGGAATAAGGGAATTAAAAGAGTGACCTTTGTTACATATGAAAATTGAAATCTTTTCTGGGGGGGCTGGGTGGGGAGGAGTTACGGTCACTGCAAAATCAGTTGACATTTGCGAGTGAATTCGCAAATCCAAATGGAGAGGGGAGATGTGGTTGCCCAACAAGGGATAAAGGGCAACTCAGGAGGGGGAGGGGAGAATGGGGTTAAAGAAGTTTTAAATAGGAGAATAAGTAAAATGTTGGATGTTTTAGAAATGTTGTCTTATAAAGTGTTCAAAACCAGAAAGCAGAAATGGATAAGAAGGAAAGGTGATGATGGAGAAACGGAAAGGGAAGGTAAACAAAGTATGAAATGGCTACGTTGAACTATATGAATTTAAATATTAACGGAATACATAACCAAATCAAAAGGAAGAAACTGCTAAATTTACTGAAAAAAGAAAAAATTGATATAGCATTTGTGCAAGAAACACATTTAACTGAATTGGAGCACAAGAAATTAAAGAGAGATTGGGTAGGACACGTAACAGCAGCGTCGTATAATTCAAAAGCAAGAGGAGTAGCTATATTAATCAGTAAAAATGTACCAATTAAAATAGAAGAGGAAATAATAGATCCAGCAGGGAGATATGTAATGATAAAATGTCAGATATATTCGGAGTTTTGGAATCTACTCAATGTATATTCACCTAACGAAGAAGATCAAAAGTTTATGCAAGATTTTTTTTGAAGATAGCAGATACGCAAGGGAACATATTAATAGGAGGGGATTTTAACCTTAATTTGGATTCAAATATGGATAAAACTGGGAAAAAAATTAACAGAAAGAACAAAGTAACCAAATTTATAATTAAATCGATGCAAGAAATGCAACTTTTGGATATATGGAGGAAACAACACCCAAAGGAAAAGGAATATTCAAATTATTCGGGTAGACATAAAACATACTCAAGAATAGACCTATTTTTGTTATCAGCTCGTATACAAGATAGAGTAAGAAAAACAGAATATAAAGCTAGAATATTATCGGACCATTCACCCTTGATATTGACAATAGAGTTAGAGGACATCCCACCAAGAATGTATAGATGGAGAGTAAACTCCATGCTACTTAAAAGGCAGGATTTTAGAGAATTAATTGAAAGACAAATTAAAATGTACTTTGAAATAAATACA
The DNA here is from genome assembly GCF_036971445.1 of Narcine bancroftii. Classification (NCBI taxonomy): domain Eukaryota; kingdom Metazoa; phylum Chordata; class Chondrichthyes; order Torpediniformes; family Narcinidae; genus Narcine; species Narcine bancroftii. Next base: position 53,330,069 of record NC_091481.1, on the reverse strand, counting down.
GAATCAGTGAAAGATAAGTTTATACTATGGGATGCAATGAAAGCGTTCATTAGAGGGCAAATAATAAGTTATGTAACCAAGATGAAGAAGGACTATAATCAGGAAACAGAGCAGTTGGAAAGGGAAATAGTAAATATAGAAAAAGAATTAGCAATAAAGGAAGATACAACTAAAAGAAGAGAATTGGCAGATAAAAAAATAAAATATGAAACACTACAAACATATAAGGTGGAGAAGAACATAATGAAGACAAAACAGAAATATTATGAACTAGGGGAAAAAATGCACAAAATTCTAGCGTGGCAGCTTAAGACAGAACAAGCTAAGAAAATGGTATTGGCATCAAGGAAAAAAGACAAACAAATCACATATAATCCAACGGAGATCAATGAAAACTTTAGAGAATTCTATGAACAATTACACCAAACTGAAAACGAAGGGAAAGAAGGCAAAATAGATGAATTTTTAACTAAAATTGAACTACCAAAATTACAAATAGAGGAACAAAATAAATTAACAGAACCATTTGAAATAGTAGAAATACAAGAGATAATAAAAAAACCACCAAATAATAAAACACCAGGAGAGGATGGATTCCCAATAGAATTCTATAAAACATTTAAAGATTTGTTAATTCCTCCCCTCCTGGAAGTAATCAACCAGATTGACAAAACACAAAGCTTACCAGATTCATGTAAAACAGCAATAATTACAGTAATATCAAAGCAAGGGAAAGATCCACTCGCACCAGCGTCATATAGACCAATATCATTACTTAACACAGATTATAAGATAATAGCTAAACTATTAGCAAACAGATTAGCAGATTATGTACCTAAAATGGTAAATCTAGACCAAACTGGATTTATTAAAAAAAGACACACAACAGACAATATTTGTAAATTTATTAACTTAATTCATGCAGTAGAATGGAGTAAAGCGCCAACAGTAGCAGTTGCTTTAGACGCAGAGAAGGCCTTTGACAGAGTAGAATGGAATTATTTATTCAAAGTATTGCAAAAATTCAGTTTACCAGAGAAATATATTAATTGGATTAAAGCATTATATAAGGGGCCATTGGCGAAAGTGACGGTAAATGGATATATATCAAAGCAATTTAACTTAAGCAGGTCAACACGGCAGGGATGCCCACTATCACCCTTATTGTTCGCGTTAGCTATAGAACCACTAGCAGAATTGATAAGAACAGAAAATAATATAAAAGGGATAAAAATAAAAGACAAGGAATATAAAATCAGTTTTTTTGCGGATGATGTTATAGTATACTTAACAGAACCAGAACTATCAATAAAAGAATTATATAAGAAATTGAAGGAATATAGAGAAGTGTCGGGTTACAAGATTAACGTAAATAAAAGTGAAGCAATGCCAATGAATAATGCGGATTTCTCAAAATTTAAGAAGGAATCACCATTCAGATGGCAAATGCAAGCAATAAGATACCTAGGTATACAAATAAATAAAAATCTCGGCCATCTATATAAACTCAATTATTATCCACTAATGAAAAAATTACAGGGCGATTTAGAGCATTGGAAAGATTTACCATTAACAATAGGAAGGATAAACTGTATTAAAATGAACATTTTCCCAAGGATATTATACCTATTTCAGGCATTGCCAATACACTTGACAGCGAAATTCTTCAAGGAGTTAAAGAAAATAATAAGGAAATTTTTATGTAAAGGGGGGAAACCGAGGATAGCACTAGATAAATTAACAGAATGGTATAAACAAGGAGGCTTACAACTGCAGGAAATGAAAATTGACTCAGTGGAATTTCTTGTTTATTTTTATTGAATGACAACATTGTTTGACTGGTTTAATGTATCTTAGATTTTGTACTTTAAATGGATGGCGGGGGAGGTAGGGAGGGTGGGATGGGAGGGGGGGAGAAAATGACACTGTATATATTTGAAAAGGAAAATGTATGTATCATGGTCAATGTGGTTTATGGTGTGAAAAATAAAAAATTTAAAAAAAAATGTGATAATGTTTGATATTCTGTTAGGAAGTCCAGAATCCAATTACAGAGAAGGGTGTTGAGTCCCAGCGAGGTCATAGTCTCCACCAGCCTCTGGGGAATGATTAAATTAAAGGCTGAGCTGAAGTCAATGAACAGCAGCCTGGCTTGTGAGGCATCATTCACCAGTGGACCAGGACCCAAGTGAAGCGACAAGGCTATAGTATTTTCTGTGGAATGATTTCTTCTGTGGGTAAATTGAAATGGGACCAGCATCTTTGGAAGGTGGCATTCTGATGCGTTCAATCACCAAACGCTGAAGCATTTCATATGGTGAAGGTGAGTACCACAGGGCGGTGGTCATCGAGGCCTGTTATTATTGCCCTCGTGGGTACCGGGATGATGATGGCTGTCCTGAACCTTGCAGTCTGCTGCAGTGCGGTGTTGAGGATGTCTGTGAAGACCTCCGTCTCCAAAATAGTGAAAGTGAATGTTCTCTGAAATAACACTTGAATCTTTTGTGAAAATGGGAACAAATCTTTTGCAATGCCTGGTCATAGCAGCTGTTTGAATAAAGTTGTGTGAAACACCAATGGCGTCGCCCAGGATGAAGAGCTGGTTGATGCCATTCACAGTTGGGATGACTCTCTTAAAGTGTCTCCTTATCCCTGCTTAGTAAGAGTCACCCTGGTCAGAGCCTTTATCTGTAAACTTGAGGTGGGGGGAGGGGGTTGGATTAATTATCTGTAATGTGTTGTTCGCCTTTTGGGCGGCACCGTGGAGGGGGAACTTGCAGATGCAGTGACGGTTAAATGTTTTCAAAGAATGTGACTGAAAATAAAATACTTTAAGGTTTATGTATTCATGCAAGTGATGTTTGTTCAATGTAAGAACAGTCTAGTATTTTTGTCTTTTAAACTGTTTATTCCTAATGCAGTTGTATTACCATAGTTAGGCATTGTTACAGTAAGCCTTAAGCAACCGGAAAATACACTTACCTGGCATCTACCAATCCCCATTGGTGTCAGATACCAGGGGTTTTACTGTACTTTAAGTTGCATCTTCTGATGCTCCTTTACTGGAAACAGTTTCTCCCAACTGAATCTGCTTCAATTCCTATTATGCATTACCAATGCAATATACAGTACATATCTGAAACTAATTTTCAAAGAGCAATGGCTCTACAGGTACACAATCCAGACATCTAAAATCCGGAAAGTTCCAAAAGCTGGCATTTTTTTCCTGGTGCTGGTGCAGCAGAGGGAGAGAGAGAGTCGGGAGCGCGACTAGGTGAGAGAAGGCAGCGTGACTCAGAGGGGAGGAGAGAGAGAGAGAGAGACACAGAGCGACTAAGGTGGGCGAGGAGGGACAGAGACGGTAGCACAACTCTGGTGGGCGAGGAGGGAGCGAGACGCCAGCGTGACTGGAAGGGGGTGGATACGGCAGCACAATTCGGGTGGGCTTAAATCTGGAGCAGCTAGCTTTTGTTCTGAAATCCAGAAAAATCTGAAATTCGGAACACATTGTCCCCCAAGAGTTCCAGATAAAGGATTGTGTATCTGTATTTGTTTTGGGGGGTGGAATAATTTGTAGGTGAATACCACAACATATGTATTAACATAGTTCCTTACATTTCCTCAGCAGAACTTGAATAACTTTAGGCCTTAATGAAGTTTAGGAAATGTTAGTCTTTTTTCAGGAGGCAGAAGTGTGATGTATTGACAGAAATGATTATAAACTGTGGCCCCTATCACTGTTTCTGGATTCCCACAAACTCTTTTAAAGAGCAAGGAAGTTCTCCTGTGCCATAACCAATGTTTATTGGTTAATCAACATGACCTCAATACAAGTCATGGGATTGTTGTCTGCAAATGGTCCACTGGTTTGGTTCTTTCCAATTGTGATCTCATTTGTAGAAGTATTTAATTTGCCCTAATATATTTGGGCTGCCCTGAGGTTTGCAAAGCATGAATCCATCCCTCTGGATTACATTCAGGGTAGTAGATGAGGTACTGCTTTTCCCAGAGTAGGGTAATGTAGTGTGGATTGTGAGGGTCATGTGGCCTTTCCTCCTGGAACCTGATGAGAGTGTGGATTGTGAGGGTCATGTGGCCTTTCTTCCTGGAACCTGATGGGAGTGTGGATTGTGAGGATACTGTGATTGTCGAGTACCTCCATGATATCACATACAACCCTAAGATTCCTTTGTCCTGAGGGTGTGGCAGAATTACCACTAATTGGTAGTGCAAAAAATAAACTCTGCACAACGTGAACACTTAAACAAATAAAAGAACTGTAAACAGTTAACAAATGCTAACAAACTGGAATACAAGGAGAGCAAAGAAAATCAATAAAGTGCACAAATAAGAATCTTTAAATGAGTCCATGATTGAGTTTGTTGTTGAGGAGGCTGATGGTGGAGGGGAGCAGCTGTTCCTGAACCTGGTGGTATGAGTCTTGTGGCACCGACACCTCTTTCCTGATGGCAGCAGCGAGAACAGAGCGTGTGCTGGTGGTGTGGGTCCTTGATGATTGCTGCTGTTCTCCGACGGCAGCGTTCCCTGGTTTTGCTGTAATGTCTTGGGCTGTATCCACTATCTTTTGGAGGTCTTTACTCTTTGGGATATTGGTGTCCCCACACCAGACTGTGATGCAGCTGGTCAGTGCACTTTCCAGCACACCTCTGTATAAATTTGCCTTTCTTCACGATGCCATTGGTGAGTTGGGTCCAGGAAAGGTCCTCTGAGGTAGTGACTCCCAAGAACCCCCACCTCTGATCCCCCAATGATCACTGGATTGTATACCCTTGGCTTTCCTTTCCTGAGGTCAACAATCCTTAGTTTTGGTGACATTGAGTGCTAGGTTATTATTGGTGCAAGGTTATTATTGGTGCATCAATCAGTTAAGTTTCTAATATCCATGCTGACATCCCCATCCTTTATACCACCTACCGGCCTCTCTGGAATCTGGTGTGAACGTGGAACGCAGAGAGTCATGTGACCTCTCTGGCTGGAGTTGTCAGAAGTCACCTCACCTACCAATCATGGGTTAGATCAACCCATAGCTGATGCACGATTGATCCTTGCAGGTCATGTTGACAGGTCTTGCATTGAAAAAATCGAGCCCCAGATCCCAAGTCATGAGCAATGCTGGAGATAAGGTGTGTTCTCCCCACCCTCCCCCCCCCCCCCCCTTACTCATTTGCATGGGAGGCCTGCTGACATTTTTCCATACCTTGAAGGGCTTAAGCCCGAAACGTTGGTTATAAATTCTAACTTCGCTATATAAAAGACACTGTTTGACCTGCTGAGTTTCTCCAGCATTGTGTATTTTTACTACAGTGTCTACAGATTTTCATGTTTTACTTCATTTGATACTTGTTGGTTGTAATTAATTTACTGTTAGTGTGTTCTGCATGCTGGAGATAGTTGATGGTACTGTGTGTTTAACCCTCGTATTCCAAATCAGGAGTTGAGAATGTTTATCAATGATTTATTTGCACCGATGTGTAGTTATTTGTACATTATTGCTGTGTGTGTGTTCGTTAATTGTGACCATTGCTGAACTCCAGGCTGCAAGCCACAGGCAGCTCCGGAAGACTGACTCAATGGGCCTATCTCAGATCTCGAGCAGTAGCGACACTATACTCATTAGTTACACAATATACCATGCCCGTGGGTGATGAGTGCTGAAGAAGTTAAACCCTTGTTTCTCGATATACTGTGCCTGTGTGCTGTGTATGTTGGTCTGTGTGAGAGTGTGTCCTTTTGTGAATTCCCTTGTGTGTAAATAAATATGTGTCCATCTTTGAACCCATCAAATTTATTCTTGAACACAACAATGGTGAATCTGTGGAATTTGCTGTCCATTGAAGAAGTGGTGGCTATATCTGTAAATATATTTAAGACAAGATTGGATTGATTTTTACATACTCGGGGAATTAAGAGATATGGGGAAAAGGCAGGAAGGTGGAGATGATCCTATGAGCAGATCAGCCATGATGCCATTGAATGGCGGAGCAGGCTCGACCAGCTGGATGGCCGACTCCTGCCCCTGTTTCTTATGTTCTTATGTCCCATGCAATAAGCATGGAACTAGAGTGCTCCTTCAAACAATTGTGAACACACATAGCTGATGCAATGTTGTCACTTGATAAATACAAGTACAGACTCAAATAATTGCCACTTGAATTTTCAACAGAAAACTAGAAAATAAGAAGCCAGCTGTTTTTGCTCAACTGCACAGTTAGCTGATACTAGAAGAACGTTAATGTCCTGGGAGGGATCTTTCTTTTGGCCATAAAATGCTATTCACTGTAAGTGACATTTTAAAATATGCCCTTGGACACTGGTTTGTGTCTACAAGGAACATTTGATTTGTACAAGGCTTTGGGTGAGATTCCTTGTGGGTTCTTTCTCTTATTGGTAATGGTAGGACACACAAAACGGTCAACCAGTTTACCTATCTCGGCTGCACCATTTCATCAGATGCAAGGATCGACAATGAGATAGACAACAGACTCGCCAAGGCAAATAGTGCCTTTGGAAGACTACACAAAAGAGTCTGGAAAAACAACCAACTGAAAAACCTCACAAAGATAAGCGTATACAGAGCCGTTGTCATACCCACACTCCTGTTCGGCTCCGAATCATGGGTCCTCTACCGGCATCACCTACGGCTCCTAGAACACTTCCACCAGCGTTGTCTCCGCTCCATCCTCAACATCCATTGGAGCGCTTTCATCCCTAACGTCGAAGTACTCGAGATGGCAGAAGTCGACAGCATCGAGTCCACGCTGCTGAAGATCCAGCTGCGCTGGATGGGTCACGTCTCCAGAATGGAGGACCATCGCCTTCCTAAGATCGTGTTATATGGCGAGCTCTCCACTGGCCACCGTGACAGAGGTGCACCAAAGAAAAGGTACAAGGACTGCCTAAAGAAATCTCTTGGTGCCTGCCACATTGACCACCGCCAGTGGGCTGATATCGCCTCAAACCGTGCATCTTGGCGCCTCACAGTTTGGCGGGCAGCAATCTCCTTTGAAGAAGACCGCAGAGCCCACCTCACTGACAAAAGGCAAAGGAGGAAAAACCCAACACCCAACCCCAACCAACCAATTTTCCCCTGCAGCCGCTGCAACCGTGTCTGCCTGTCCCGCATCGGACTTGTCAGCCACAAACGAGCCTGCAGCTGACGTGGACTTTTACCCCCTCCATAAATCTTCGTCCGTGAAGCCAAGCCAAAGAGAAAAAAAAAAAGAATGGTAGGACAAGAGTGATGCATTGAACAGCTTGAACATGAACCACGATTAATTCAGTGATGCATTAGTATTTCTAAAAGATAAAGTTGGGGTATTGTGGGCTCAGTATCTATTTATGCTTCAATGCCCATTGAAACAAAATTGAAATGGTGCATTTTATCCATTCAAGGTAACTTCACTACTTGAGAATATTGTGGCTGTACCTCCTCCACTTTCCTCCCAAATCCCTTAAAATCCATCAGTCAGGACCTTGAATGTATTTAGTGACTGAACATCCAAGACTCTTTGGGGTAGAAAATTCCAAAGATTTACAACATCCTGAGTGAAGAAATTTCTCCTGTGGATGTCTTCAATAGATAAAACTTTAGTGTAACATCTAAATCTTCCAGTTAACCTCTTGGTATGCAATCAGAATCTTCCTCCTCCTCCCCCCCACCCCCGGTAAAAATCTCAGTTTAGAGAATATATGTGATTTAGGGGAGATGTGTGCGGGCAAGGTTTTTTTAACCACAGAGTGGTGGGTGCCTGAGTTTCTCCAGCATTGTGTATTTTTACTACAGTGTCTACAGATTTTCATGTTTTACTTCATTTGATACTTGTTGGTTGTAATTAATTTACTGTTAGTGTGTTCTGCATGCTGGAGATAGTTGATGGTACTGTGTGTTTAACCCTCGTATTCCAAATCAGGAGTTGAGAATGTTTATCAATGTTTAGCCAGAAGTACTGGAAGCAGTTAGGAAGTTTGAGGTTTCTTGAAAAATGCATGAACATACAAGAAATAGATATGTATCCTATGCAAGTAGCAGAGATTTAACTTGTAATGATTGGTGCAGGCATCATGGGCCGATGGACCTGTTCTATGTTCTATCTACATACCTTCTAACCTTTTAATGAGATCACCACCATACTAAAGTCCAGAAAGCCTGCCAAGAATTTTCGCCATCCCAATTAATTATGGGGATCATTTTGTTGAACACCTTGCAATAACGGGGAACCATTTTAATTCTGCGTCCGACTCCCAGGCCAACATGTCTGTCCATGGCTTCATGCACTGCCAAGCCAAGACCACCCACAAAATGGAGGAACAACACTCAATATTCCGTCTGGGCTCTCTCCAATCAGAAGGCGTTAACATCGACATCTGGTTTTCATTGGGCCTCTCTTTCTCTTTCCCCATCCCTCTGTCTCGTTACCTCCAGTTCCCCATCCCTTCCCTCTCCTCCCCATCACTTCTCAACTTTTATTTCTCTTCTGCCCTCCCATCCATGTCCACCTATGACCTCTTGCCCATGGGCATGTGCTCCTCCCCATACCCCATCCCCAATATTCCTTCTAATTTTTAGTAGTCATTGTGTGCAAAAATCTTGCGCAAACTTTTTTTCCCATGACAAAGGTATGTGCACACTGAATGCGTGTGCAAAAATGTTAAATTAAATAGTTTCAAAATAATTTTGGCACAGCTTGCCTCTCTTGGCTAATCAAACTGTATTGGCATGTTTTAATATATTTCAAAGTAACCTTTAGTTAAGATTTTATTTTATTTTGGGTAACTAACCTTTTGTGCACACATTAATTTCCTTCGAGCGCTGGTTGCAAAGTGTGTATGCACGCTTGGCTTAGAGGGAACTGTGCCCTTCCCCCACTTTTTATTCAGATACCTTCTGTTGCTCATGCCTTGATGAAGGCCTCAGGCCTGAAACATTGGTTATGTATCATTGCCATAAAGAACATTGCGTGACTTGCTGAGTTTCTCCAATGCTTTTGTGTATTAATCTACAATCATAGTGTCTACAGACTTTCTTGTACAACTTTATTCTGGGGATAATTTGCTGCCTTATTCAGTTTCAGAGTTTTAAGTCCAATTCTAGAGACTTGAGCATGATGTTCCAGGCTATCTCTTCAGTGAGTACAGAGGGAGTTCTGCACTGTTGGAGAAACTATCTTCAGAAGTATCCTGCTCTTTTTGGTGGAAGTGAGAAGGATAGTATGGTACTGTTTCACAATGGAGTCCACACTGGTCTCATGGGGTCATTATTTAAATTTTATTCTCAGCGCGGTTGAAGCCGATTCCAGCCTTTTAAATCCATGCCACTCAATTACACCCAAATGAACCTAAAAACCCCGTATGCTTTGAAGGGTGGGAGGAAACCAGAGCACGTGAGGAAAACACTCACAGATACAGCGAGAACATACAAACTCCTTACAGACAGTGCTGGATTCGAACCCAATTCGCTGACACTAATAGCATTGCACTAACCATGACACTAAACTGCTGCTCAATATCTTCATATATTTTCCATTTTAATTTGCTTTTTTGAAAGCAATTTATCTGGATATTATCACTTTGGCATTTGTGAAAGTTTGCTGGTTTATTTTGTGTGATTGTTGTGATGGCCATACTTGAAAGTATTTAATTGTCTGTAAAACCCTTTGGGAACAAGAAAGACACTATAGAAGTGTAGGTATTTATTTTCATGCTGCTTCAATGGATAACTCTACTTTTGTCTGACAGGTTGTCCCCAAATACCATGGTAACGCCGCACAAGAAGAGCATGCTGGGAACAGGAAACTACGACGTCAATGTGATCATGGCCGCTCTTCAAACTAAAGGATACGAAGCTGTCTGGTGGGACAAGCGAAGGTAGGGACAATGCAAAAGACTTCAGCTCAATTTGAACATGATCAACTCACACCTCAGGGAAGTCCTCAGTCAGAAGTGCAGTCTCTCTGAGAAGAAATTTCTTTGCTGAGAGTTGCGGATTGAAGGAAATCTACACATGGAATTTCAAGCAACATGTATTCTGCACTGAGATTGTTACATTTATTATTTGACTTTTAATAAAAATTCTGGATCAGGACATGGGTGGGAGGGATATGAAGGGCTACTGTCCAGGTGCAGGTTCTAGGAAGAATAATAGTTTGGCACAGACCAGATGATTGCAACAATGAAATGGAGTTGAAGTACAAAAATTGTGATAATCTTATAGACTATATCAGTATAAGAGGTCAGACTGCATTCCTCACAATCTTATACCTTGTGTACTTCTAATCATCGAATGAGTCGAGGTTTGGTTCTGCTAACGTGTATAACTCCCACTGACATCATTAAGATTGTTTATCCAGCATACATCACTGCCTTTTGTGGAACTTTGCGGAGTGTGAGTTAGGTGGTTCTTTTAACTGAGACAGCAATTATAATTTTCATAAATAATCCATTGGTGGTAAAAAAAAATACTTTGGATATCCCAAAAATATGAAAAATATCAATCATTATTCTTCAAAATGGGAAGCAATTTTAATATCCAAGAAATCATTCCTCACTGTTAAAATACTTTTTGTCTTGTAAATGAGAAAGGATGATTCTTTGGAAATTCTCTTTAAAACAAAGCTGAATAGTGCCAACACTGTGTGATGCAGCAAGCTAAAGTGGGAGCAGGATTGACAACAAACAGAATCTATTTACTTTGGTACTGTTCACGAGATATAGAATTTGTACTCAGATCAGTAATAAAATATTAGATGAATTTTAGGGGAGCTTGACAAGCAAACAAGGATGAAGGGAAGAGATGATCACACAAACAGATTTAATTGAGGAAAACAGGAGGAAGTTAAAAATGAAGTAGAAAAGCCATTGTGGGAAATGGTTCTTTGCCATTGTCTGTGGTTAACTTTTTAAAGATAGCATCAAAACAGATTGATGATGTCAGAAGTTTGGAAGGATTATAAAAATTTCATAGAACATTACAGTACAGAACAGGCCTTTTGGCCTTCTGTGCACCCACAACTCTGTGTATAAAGAAAAATGTAAAAAAAAACTTAACCCTCAATTAAATCTGGGGGGGGGGGGTGAAGCGGGGAGAAATTATAACTTTCTATTCAACAATGGAGAAACACAGAAATCAGGATACTATAGGCCAGTCAGCTTCACATCTGTCATTAAAATGGGGCACTTTGACAAATTCAAAGTAATGGAGCAAATTTAGTGAAAGTGAAATAACATTCGCGCTTTATTGGTTGTTTTTTTCGAAGAAATAATGCATTGAGAATAAAGATTTCAACATTTGATAAGGTGCCACTTCAAACATTGATGCAGGCAGTAAAAGCTCATATATAGTCAGTCACATTTTGTTGTAGATAAGTTAGGTTGGCAAACAGGAGAGAGTGGGTAGAAATGGGTCTTTTTCTGATGTAGCAGGCAATGTGCCACATGGATATCAACGCTTTTTGTAATTTGTATAAATAACGAATGAAGAGTCCTAAGGAATGTCTGCTATTTTGAATCACAAAAGTAGATGAAATACAGTGAAACCTTGGTAAGTTTGAATCATAAAGATTTTCAATCAACTGGCTGCCTCAATCAACTGACAAAAAAAACAGAGGCAAATAAATAAAAAATAATATAAATAAGAAAAAATAATAGGTTAAAAATACATAAAATTGTAAAATGTTCTCTGAAGTAACGCATAAACCTTTGGTGAAGATGGGAGCCTATATTCAGCCATTGCTTTGGTCAGGCTTTGCTTGTAGCACCTGTTTAAATAAAGTTGTGTGAGACAGCAATGGCATCACCCAGGATGAAGAGCTGGTTGATGCCGCTCACTGTTGGGGTGACTCTCTTAAAGTGTCTCCTTATCCCTGCTTAGTAAGAGTTGCCCCTGTCAGAGGATTTATGTTCAACTTTCAGGTGCCTCTGTGGAGGGGCAGGAACCTGCAGAAGCAGCAATGGTTAAATGTTTTCAAAGAATGTGACTGAAAATAAAGGAAAAAGCTTTAAGGTTTGTATATTCATAAAAGTGTTGTTCAGTGCAAGTACAGAGTAGTATTGTTGTCTTTTAAACAGTTTATTTTTAATGCAGGTGTATTAGATAGGCTTTGGAAGTGTTGAGCATCCAGAAAATGCACTTATCCAACATTTACCAATCTCCATAGGGGTTTTAATGTAAATGGTACAGAGGATGTAAGGAGGCTTCAAACAGGTGAGTGAGTGAAGACAGTGAACAGTGTGGGAAATTTTGATAGGAACAAAGGACAATGTTATGTTTCTTCTTTGGCTTGGCTTCGTGGACGAAGATTTATGGAGGGGGTAAAAAGTCCACGTCAGCTGCAGGCTCGTTTGTGGCTGACAAGTCCGATGCGGGACAGGCAGACACGGTTGCAGCGGCTGCAGGGGAAAATTGGTTGGTTGGGGTTGGGTGTTGGGTTTTTCCTCCTTTGCCTTTTGTCAGTGAGGTGGGCTCTGCGGTCTTCTTCAAAGGAGGTTGCTGCCCGCCAAACTGTGAGGCGCCAAGATGCACGGTTTGAGGCGATATCAGCCCACTGGCGGTGGTCAATGTGGCAGGCACCAAGAGATTTCTTTAGGCAGTCCTTGTACCTTTTCTTTGGTGCACCTCTGTCACGGTGGCCAGTGGTGAGCTCGCCATATAACACGATCTTGGGAAGGCGATGGTCCTCCATTCTGGAGACGTGACCCATCCAGCGCAGCTGGATCTTCAGCAGCGTGGACTCGATGCTGTCGACCTCTGCCATCTCGAGTACTTCGACGTTAGGGATGAAAGCGCTCCAATGGATGTTGAGGATGGAGCGGAGACAACGCTGGTGGAAGCGTTCTAGGAGCCGTAGGTGATGCTGGTAGAGGACCCATAGAAATTGCAGTGTTCTGAGATGCAGATGGTTTTGCGAGTCCGAGAACACAATTTACAAAAGCCTAGTGTGCGGGTGCAGCTAGTAATTAGAAATGTTAATGTGAGTTGATTATTTGTAGTTGGGAAATTTGAATATAAAGTGGGAAACAATGCTTAAGTCATGTAGATGGCTGGGGAGAATACACTTAGGAGGACACAATGATTTTTATTTAAGGAAGGATGTAAATCATAGATTTTCAAGGTGGGGTGTATGCCCCACCAATGGAATTTGAAAATATTTTAATGAGGCATAGGAATATTTTGGGAAATATTAAAAAATTGGTTTGAAAAAATCAACTCGTTACGTCGGTGTGAAAGATGTGACTTGGTAACACTCTCAGTACAACACAATTGTGGTAACTTCCAAGTAAAATTACTTTGTTTTTATTTTCATAACATGCGTTTTTGCTCATTTGTTGTTTCTCTTATTTTAACTGTTAACATTATAATTATATATTTTTTTGACCAATCTTATTATCATCCATTCCAAATTATCTCATTGACGATGAGGATTCCAAATGATCTCAACAATTATGTCTCCATCCATACCCCTTTACTTTTTCAGTCCAGTAGTGAGTGAGACCAGTATCCATTGTGCATTAGCATATTGATGGTGCGGTGGGGGGGGGGGCAGGGTGGTCCGCCTCAGGCGCTAGTCTGAGGGGGACGCCAAAATTGGAAATATGGACTTCAGAAGGTAAAGCACAAGGCAAGTGCAGTTTTCATGCACTTTGTACGAGGAAAAAAATGTCAGAAATCGCGCTAGTATATTTTTCGTGGTTTTTTTTAGGGTCAGTATTCATCCTTTGATTCGATCATTGCTTTTACATTTTTCAATTCTAAGACATAATAAAATATTGATTAATCTGTCTCAGAGAGCTCGTGCTGTTGTATTAATCTGTTTCAGGAAGCTCACACTGTTGTATATTAAAAATGAGCAGACCAAGCAAGCAAAAGGTTCGTCAATACTCAGTGAAGTACTTAAAGTTTGGGTTTATAACCGCTGTACACAATGAACGTGCACCTATTATGCCAGCAGACTTTAACAAATGAATCAATGAAAGCAGGCCGTCTTGAAGCTCATAGAAACATAGGAACATAGGAAGTAGGAACAGGAGTAGGCCAAAAATGGCCCATCGAGCCTGCTCCGCCATTCAATACGATCATGGCTGATCTAATTTATGACCTAACTCCACCTACCTGCTTTCTCCCCATATCCCCTAATTCCTCTATCATGTAAAAATTTATCTAACCGAATTTTAAATATGTTTAATGAGGCAGCCTCAACCACTTCACTGGTTAGAGAATTCCAAACATTCACCACTCTCTGGGAAAAACTATTTTTCCTCATCTCTGTCCTAAATCTACTCCCCCGAATCTTGAGACTGTGTCCTCTCGTTTTAGTTTCCCCGGCCAGCTCAAAAAACCTTCCTACATCTATCCTATCCATACCCTTCATAATCCTATATGTTTCTATAAGATCTCCTCTCATTCTTCTGAACTCGAGCGAATACAATCCTAGACGATTTAATCTTTCATTATAAGTCAACCCCTTCATCCCAGGGATCAACCTAGTAAACCTCCTCTGGACCGTCTCCAAAGCCAGTATATCCTTCCTCAAATATGGAGACCAGAACTGGACACAGTACTCCAGGTGCGGTCTCACCAGTACCTTATACCGTTGCCACATTACCTCCCTACTCCTGAATTCAATTCCTCTAGCGATGAAGGCCAACATTCCATTTGCCTTCTTAATAACCTGCTGCACCTGCAACCTAACTTTTTGCAATTCATGCACAAGCACTCCCAAGTCCCTCTACACAACAGCATGCTGTAGTTTTTCACCCTTTTAATAATATTCAGAAACTGAGGGTATTTGGAATATTTTAAATCACTGATAGAGAAGTTTGAAAATAGATCAAAAATTACTTCATTATTTGCCACTGCCCTGAATCTATTGGCTGAATAAGTGTGAGGTAACTAATCGTTGTTGACCATTGAAGTCACTGACTTCAATTATAGATTTTATGAAATCTCTGTTCAAAATGAAAGGAACCATGATGTGGCGGTCTAACGAGATCAAAAAGAAATACCAAAACTCAACTACTTTAGCAAGGGAACTAATAATACCTTTTCCATCATCTTATTTAGTAGAATGTGGCAGCTTCAGTGCTGTTAGTGATTTGCTACAAGCTGAGAGAAACTGACTGGAAATTGCAAAACGTGAAGATTTAAGGTTGAAACTAGCAAAATTAGTCCATTGAATCAAAAAAATGCAGCCAGCATCCAGGGCAAGGT
This sequence comes from Narcine bancroftii, assembly GCF_036971445.1. Classification (NCBI taxonomy): domain Eukaryota; kingdom Metazoa; phylum Chordata; class Chondrichthyes; order Torpediniformes; family Narcinidae; genus Narcine; species Narcine bancroftii. Next base: position 53,314,846 of record NC_091481.1, on the reverse strand, counting down.
TCCCACTGAAGTGACAACAATTGTTGAATGTGTGTTTGAGATGGTTGACATATTGAAGTATTGACATATTGAAGTAGTAGTTGAATATGAAATGTGTGTTCCAGTGTATTTAATTGCATTGAAATACATTTGCAGTAAATGATTTAATTAAAACTTCTTTTGAATATATAACTTTTTTCCGCTTATGGTGGGGCGTATGTTTTAAAAAAAAATTAAAGTGGGCCCAAGGGCAAAAATGGTTGAGAATCACTGATGTAAATGCATTGGCGCAGTACATGGAACGTTAACTAGATTAGCCTTTTCTTTGGCTTGTCTCTATGGACTCTGCTCCCCTTTCCTGTGAAGCAGTCACGTTTAGTTGGTTTATTCCATACTTCTCTCCTACCAACTACACAAACAAAAGCATTTAAAAATATTATGATTTCAGTCTGTAGCTCCCATTAAATGTGCTGTGGCCCCCAGTGGGAGCTGTATGGCTCCTGTTGAGAATGGGTGAACTCAACTAATAGCTGAAATGGGAAGATTATGTTAGAACCATAGAATACTACAGCACAGAAACAGGCCCCTGAGGCCCTTCTAATCTGTGTTCTGAGGAAAGGATTCAAAAGCTAGACATATATACAGAAGAGAGAGGGGACTTGTTTGAAATGTTTAAGATTCTGAGAGGTCTTGACAGAGTGGATATAGAGAGGATGTTTTCTCTTGAGATAGAATCTAAAACATGGGGCTACTCTTTAAAATTAAGTGCTTGCCTCCTTCAGATGGTGAGGTGAATTGTTTTCTGAGTGTCATGAATCTGTGGAACGCACAGTGCAGAATCTTTGAATAATTTGAAGACAGGGAGATAGATTCTTGATAAGGAAAGGGGTGAATGGTAGTGGCGTGGATTGAAATGTAGAGTTCAAATTACAATCTAATAAACCATGCTATAAATAAATAACTGGGTATAGAGGCACTAATTGGGTTACTCCTGCTTCTAACTGGATGACCTCAGAATTTCACCTTAAATGTTGATTTTGAGTGATACCCGTTATATGAGATGACCCCCAAATCTGGCACTTACCACTGACCAGTAGATGCTGTTAAAAGCAAATCACAATATTAATAACAAATGATCATTTAAAGGTTTAAATTTTATTTGGATATTTTAAAATAAATCACTGTCAGTACCTGAAACAGGCTGTTTCAAGCCTATACAGGACTGACAGCAGTTGGACTGGGCGGATACCCCACAGGGGAAGGCTGATACTTCGCAAATTGCGTCAGAGCCAGTGGGACGATGGCAGCGGTGTTGAGTCTTTATTGTCAAGGTTTGGATTTTAGACCCAGCATACAGGACGACCCCAACTTTAAGGTGAAATTTCGGGATCGTTCTATAGTGCAGCAAATATGGTATTCATTGTACTGTCAGTCCTCTAGATTTCTCCCAATATAGTTGTGGTAATTTCTCTGTCAGTCTGCGGAGTGGTGTGTGGTTCCGTCGGGTGAAGTATGACTGCAAAATCAGATCATTTTATTATTAGAGATACAACATGGTAACAGGCCTGGCCCATGAGCCTGTGTCACCCAAATACACCAATTAATCTACAACCCTGTATGTTTTTTTTGGAGGGTGGTAGAAAACCAGAGCACCTGAAGGAAACCCATGCAGACACGTGCAAACTCCTTACAGACAGTGCTGGATTTAAACCCAGGTCGCTGGTGCTGTAATATCATTCCGTGAAATGTGCTTAACTGCATCACTGATTGGCAGGGAATTCTCAGGGAATTCCCCTTTAAGCACTTGTAACTTAACTGATCCTGAAGGCGCAATGTATAAATAGAACAGGTACATGAAACCTGGGAGAAAATGCAAAACACAAATATTGCATACCGTGGATCTAATTACTTTCAATAGTATTACAGGAAAACACAAGCTATCACCAATGTATTCCTGATAATGTATTCCTGTGGATGCTGTGCGACCTGCTGAGTTTCTTCAACATAATTGGGTATTACATTTGACCCCAGTATCTGCAGACTTTCTTTTTTGAAGCCATCGCCAATTAATGGCATTGGTAGTTTTATATCTAAAATAATGAAACCACAATTTGTTCCTGAACCAGTCTAGCTGATTTGAAGTGACTTCTTCAATTTTGCATCATGTGGAGGCTGACATGACGGTGTAAAATTTCCCTGCACAAAAAAAAAATCAGGACTTTGTTTATTTGCAAAAACAGTGAGTCAAGTTCATGTGGGTTGAACCAGCTAATTTAATGAGTTCTTAGCAGATAATCTGGCGGTGGGAAGAGTCCCATCCGGACAGGGGAGTAAAATTCAACCGGGCTCAGACTCTTGATGGGGGCCCGTGTCAGAGCCCGGCTGAGTTAACTCGTTCATCACTCTGTCCCGGCTGAGTTAACTCTTTCCTCACTCTGTCCTGGCCGAGTTAACTCGTTCATCACTCTGTCCCAGCCGAGTTAACTCGTTCATCACTCTGTCTCAGCCGAGTTAACTCGTTCATCACTCTGTCCCAGCTGAGTTAACTCGTTCATCACTCTGTCCCAGCCGAGTTAACTCGTTCATCACTCTGTCCCAGCCAAGTTAACTCGTTTATCACTCTGAGGTGGTGTGAACAGTCTTTTCGACTTGATACCAGCAAGGGCAGCCGCGCTGTGAAATATAACTGTGCAGTTGGCGGGGCTGTCAGAGCGCCATACGCCACACAAAATCACCGCTGGAAACTTTAAAATCTCAGTTTCCCAATGAACTGGATAAATTATGGATCAGTGGGAAAGACTCCTCAGTGCAGCATGCCCAGAAAGTTTACCCACTTCCTAGGAGGTTTGGCAGTGTGAAAAGGGCTATTGTGCATTGAATTGTTCAGTGAAAATGTTGCAATGTTGTGTGTGAATGCGTGTGCCGGTGTGTGCATATATGGTGTGTGTGTATATATTGTTACGGGGTATATATTATATATAAGAGATAGATTGTGGGGGTTTTAGTGTGTAGGTCACTTCACAAACCGAGTAACACTTCACAAAAGACCATCTCATTTAAACTGCAAGAGCTTTGCTGAAAGTGAGACATTGAGACATCAATGCCTTTGCAAAGACAATGAAATTACTTTGGAAGAAACTTGAGAAGCAGGTGCAAATGAACAGTCCAGGCTCAAAGTGCTGATAAAATCTTTCAAGGATTGGGTTTTGGAGCCTTGAGGAGATGTTCTGGTTTTTTCAAGCAGAGAGAGAGAGAGTTCTACAGTTCTGCAGTGGCTTTTGGAGGCTGCAACGTGGCAAGCTGGCAGCTTGTTGAATACAGCATTTGAAGATGGGTTGTGAGTTCTGAGTTCAGCCTGTTCAAAACCTTTGTAGTCCTTACAAGAGGAAATGGCTGGCTAGAGTGTTTCTCCTGAAATAAAGGAAACAAGAGGAACTCTGTGGTGACCTGGAAGAAGAGGTTATCATTTGGAAAACCCATGATGGGGCAAGTTTCTTCAGCAAGACACTGAAGTGGCTGATCAGAGGGAATCAGTTTGTGTGTATCCAATGAGCAACAAATATCTCTCTGAAACCAACGAGAAATTTACCTTTAAGTACCAGAGCCTGGTGAAAATTCATCAATGTTAAATTCTGTGCGTAGAATTGTCTGATACCGGTGAACTTGGAGAAGTGAGATTGGACTGTGAATCAAAGAACTTTTCTGAACATGCACGTGTGCTTAGAATTAGAAGGGGGTTAAGTTAATAATAATAAGTTAAAGTTTGATCCTGCTTTTATGCTTGAAGAAAATGAAAAGCAACTTTTGTTACATAACCATTTGTCTTGGTGAATTTCCATTGCTGCTGGGTTTTGGGGTCCTCGGGCTTCGTATGTTCATGTTTACAAGTACAGTAACTGAATCTACACGTGTGTGTATATACAAGTGTGTGTATACGGTTTGTTTGTATATGGTATGTGTGTCCGTGTGCCATTGTGTGTACGTGTAAGGAAGCATGACCCCTCAGCCTTTTTCCTTGCAGATTGATTTTATGCCTGACAAAACGTGTGTCTATAAATTCCAATTCTGATACAGACGAGCAGCTGATGTAATTCCTGGAGCCCTCATTAAGATAAATGTCAGTGGCAGCATCAGGAGTCACAGTGCGGCTCATCTGGAAAGGATGCACGTGTACGTTTCTACTTGCTCACTCTGCGTCAGTATTCTGTTCACTTTGAAAGTTGGTCCATATCCACAAGGACAGTTCACCTCTAGGTTCCGAGTGGCCATTTTTAGTTTTAGCTGTTCTGTTTAGGCCAGGAACTGAGCCTTTTTAAAATTTATCCTCAAGCCATTGATTCACTACTTGGATCTCTTCCCAGTGGCTGGTCAAGAAGGTGGCACAGTTAGTGCAATGCTATTGCAGCACCGGTGATTGGGACCAGGGTTTGAATCCTGCGCTGTCTGTAAGGGGTGGGTACATTCTTTCCCCTGGGGGCTCTGGTTTCCTCCCACCATTTGAGATGTACCGCGGGGGCGGGGGGAGTGTAGGTTAATTGCGTGCAATTGGGCAGCAGGGGCTCGTGGGCCAATAGGCCCTGTTACCGTGCTGTATGTCTAAATTTAAAATTTAGAACCTATGTGCACCAGAAATAGGCAGAAGAATAGTTGTGGAATTTTACTGCATTGGAAGCAGGCTCTTTGACCTAACTCCTCCATGCCGACCACATTATGTACCCGAGCTAGTCCTATTTGCCAATATTTGGCCCATATCCTTCTGCCATTTTATCGGGCAGCTCGTTCAACATATCTACCACCCTTTTTGTGGAAATAAGGTGCTCCTCAGGGCCCTTTCAAATCTTTCTCCTCCCACCTTAAATCTATGCCTTTAAGTTTCAGATCCTGTCCCCTTGGAAAGACTGTGCTCTTTGCCTACGTCAAAACACAATGCTGGTGAAACTCAGCAAGTCAAACAGTGACCTTTAGGTAACAAAAGATAAAGACACCTAACTAATGTTTCGGGATAGAATTCATCGAGAGAAACAAGAGCAGCAGTCAGTGCTGTGCAGGTACTGAGATCCTTGTGGGGTCTAGTCTGGGTGGCCTGGAACTGGAGCAGGAAGCCACGAGGCGCAAGATGGTGACGGATGCAAGAAGAGAGAAGGCAACATGGCCATGGAAGTGTGTCTGTGGATGTTGTTCACCTAATCTCTACCCCTCATGATTTGGTGTACCTTGATGAGGTTGCCTCTCGTTCTTCGCTCCTGGGAAAACAGTCCCAGCTGCTCTCGATAACTCATGCCCTCGAGTCCCGGCAACATTTTTTGTCAATCTTGTCTAGTTTTCTCACTATTCTCCATGTTTCCCGTTGTGTCCATTGCATCGGAGCACCCCATGACCTTGACCATTCTGAAGATATATCTCCTCATCTTGGTCCTATGTGGCCCATCCTTTACCTGGAGACAACAGTGTCTATATTTCCATTTGGGTAATGTGCTGGCATTACAGCCAGTCTGACTTGGTCTAAAATTAAAACTCAACCATTGCTAAATTCGAGGAAAACTTGAAAGTCTGCAGACACTGTGATTAAAGTAAAAACACAACGCTGGAGAAACTTAGGTCAAATAGTGTCCTTTATGTAGCAAAGATAAAGATACATAACCACCGTTTCAGGCTTGAACCTTCGTCAAGGACTGAACACAGACTGGGGAGATCACTTCGCTAAACACCTTCACTCTGTCAGCATCAGGGACAGGAATCTCCCAGCGGTCAACAATTTCAATTATGCACCCCACTCCTGCTCTGACATGCCTGGGAAGGGACAGCATGAATTGGGTCTCAGCAGATTTATGGGTAAATGCAATGAGATGGGCATTGGTCTCAGAAATGGATGGGCAAACCAGGGTCACAAGGGGAACAGTCCCATTGGAATCTTGAACGTGGTGGGGCAGTTCCTGGTCCTCTTGACTTCCAGTCTGACCCATTCCTCATGTGGTCAGGTTGGAGCGAAGGGTTCTTGTTCTGGCTCAGTGTTCCACCAGTTCAGTAGTTTTCCCATCACCTTTATTATGGCATTGCCCTCAGGGACTCCGTGCATCTTTTAGCTTGGGATGACCTCACACACTGAGTTCCTTTGAGTTCCCTCGTGCTTGCCGAGTCCATGGAGTATCCTATTCTCAACAGCACCCGACAATTACGTTGATTGGTGGTGCTAAGCTTGCTCATTCCCAACAACTCAGCAGGTCCTTTATATAACAAAGGTAAAGACACACAATCAATGTTTCAGGCTTGACCCCTTCAACAAGGTATGAGCAAAATGTGGGCAAGCAACTGAACAAAGTAGTGGAGGGGAGGGGTAGTGCCAAAGGCAGGAGGTAATTGGTGGATAAGGGAGGGAGGGCACAGCAGTAAACAGATGGGGGGGATTTGGCTCTGTGAATGGAGAGGGAATGGGGTGGAGAGATAGAGGATGGAAGACAGGAACAGAGGGAAACAGGGAGTGGTCTATCAGAAACTGGAGAGGTTGATGTTAATGCCGTCTGATTGGAGAATTAGGTGTTGCTTCTCTAATTTACAGGTGGTCTTGGTCTGACAGTACGTGTGACAATGGACAGACCTGTCAATGGGGGAGTGGGGCGCAGAATTGAAATGGTCAGCCACTGGGAGATCCCGGTCACTGATGTGGACAGAGCGAAGTGCTCAGTGAAGTGATCTCCCAATCTACAACCCTTCTCTCCTATGTAGGGAAGGCCACAAGGGGAGCACTGGATGCCGTCGATGATTCCCGCAAGTTCTGAAGTGGTGAGGGAGGAGGTGTGGGCACAAGTGTGGCTCTTCCTTTGGCCGCAGGGGAAAATGCCAAGAAGACAATTAATGGGAAGGGATATGTGAACGAGGGAGTCACGAAGGGAGTGGTCCCTGCAGAAGACGGAGAGGGGAGGAGACGGGAAGATGTGTCTGGAGGTGGGATCACGTTGTAAATGAAAGAAATTACAGTGGATAATGTGCTGGATATAGATAAGAACAAGGGGAATCTTGTTTTTGTTGTGTCTGGGGGTGGGGGGGGCAGGGCAGATGAGCAGGAAATGGAAAAGATAGGGTTAAGGGCTGAGTTGATGGTGGTGAAGTGGAAGCCATGTTGTTTGGAAGAAGGAGGATAATCTGGACTGGAAGATCTCATCTTGGGAGCAGATACGACAAAGATGAGGAATTGAGAGAAAGAAATAGAATCCACGTGGGGACTGGGTGTGAAGAATTGTCATCGAGGTAGTTGTGGGAGTTGGTAGGTTTGTTTAAAAAAAAGTCTATAGAAAGCTTATCCCCTGAGATGGAGACAGAGATGTGTCACCAGAGATGGACCAAGTGTATAAGGAATTAACTCCGTTCCTCTCACACCATTTAATGCCAGTTGTTAAATCCACCTAGTTAAAAACTGCAAACTATGCCCAGATGGGAAATAAACTTTCTGGGTAATTTAGAAGCACATTAGATTGTACTTTTACATGTGCCTGTTGCATATGTGTGTTCCTTATGATAGATATGGTTCTCTATCAGTGAACATTGCTGTTACCTAAACACTATATCTACTACTTGAAGCTGTCTCAGATAAGGTCAACCATCCCAAGGTGCTTGGTATTTCTTGTGCATCTTTGAATTGCTCAATTTGTTTCTTTTTTTTTGTTCTCAGGGATGTTAATACTATTGCTCTTTCAAATGTGATGGGCTTTATCATGAACATCCCCTCCAGTCTGTGTTGGGGTCCCGTGAAACTTCCCCTCAAACGGCAGCATTGGATTGGTGTACGTGAGGTCGCAGGAATCTACTACAACCTCGACTCGAAGCTAAAGTTGCCGGATCAGATCGGCAATGAGGATGAACTCAGGTCAGTGATAACGTGCTGCACGGTGAGGGATGAGTTTAGTCAGGGGATGGAGGGGGAATCAAACATAAAATGATCTCCCTTGTGTATGTAGAAACAAGGCGATTGGATGTGGGAGAGGCAATGTCTCTCTACAATTGACAAACTTAGTGTTAAAGTGCAATGTGTTACAAGATCAAACCAGCAACCACAAAGAAGGCATATCACACAGGGGTAAAGATGAACAATTACTTTATTAACAAAAAATTCACCTTCAAAACTTTAATTCAAAATCTCCCCCCTTTATAACAATGCCCACTGGTCACTATGCAGATTTCTACAACAGTGTAAAACTAATAAATTCATACGTTATCAAAGTCTAAGCTACACTTCCAACCAGCCCACAGAAAAACTTAGACATAAAATACACAAGACTCACAAAAGTTCGATCTCAACCAAAGCAAAGATCATAAATAAAATTCAGTTTGTTTGGTAAACTGAAGCCAAAAGATCTTTGAGAGAGAGAGAGCACAAAATTCGAAGTTGTCTTGTGTTGCTGCAGAGAGAGGAACAATGACTTGGTCTGGATCCTTCTGGCTGCATCCCTTTTAAAATGCCCAACTTTCTAAACTGCCTCCCAGACAATGACTCTGCTTGGGCCTCTTTCCACTTCACAGCCACACCCAGTGGTGGTTTGTCATCCAAGTCCAGAAATTTCTAGATCACCTTCTGCACATACCCAGTCCGTCTCCCACTCTCTCAGCAGTCCACTTCACCAACTGTCACTTTCCAACACAAAACCACACAACACATAGGCCAATATACAACACAGAACTCTGTAACAAATGTTATACGCAAGGTATACTTCCAGCAGTGTCCACAGTAGCGACCTGGCATAGAGCGATGTCCAGGACCAAAGGCAGGGAGAGGGAGAATGTGCCTGTGCACTGGTGCTATATTCAGTGCTAATCTGTGCTTTACCCAGTAATGACCCCTAAGTGGCAATAACTTTGGTAGGAAGGGTTAACTGTATTATAATGAATGTGTTGCCAAGACTCCAATATCTTTTTCAACCATTACCCATACCATTGTGAACACTGTCACCACCACCTTGGTGCAGTAATGCTAGTGGAACCACTGCCTCTCAGGGTCAGGCGGCCTGGGTTCAACCCTGTCCATGCGTATTCTGTGTGGACTTTGTGTGTGTTTCCCCTGGGTTCTCTGGTTTCCTCCCAGATCCTAAAGTTGGCCACTGTAAATTGTCACGAGTGTGTAAGTGAATGAACTAGGGGGAGATAAATAAGAATCTGTGGACGAGTGCAAGTGGGTGGTTGAATTTAAATTTTAAATTTAGACATACAGCATGGTTACAGGCCCTTTTAGCCCACGAGCCCAATTACACCCAATTGACTAACACATCCGGTACATTTTTGAGCGATGGGAAGAAACTGGAGCAGCCTGAGGAAACCCACGCAGACATGGGGGGAATGGGCAAACTCCTTACAGACAGTGCAGGAATTGAACTTTGGTCACTAAAGCATTGTGCTAACTGCTATGCTAACTGTGCTGCCCTAGTTGAGGATAGGCATCATGTGCCAAAGGGCCTGTTTCCTTGGCAGTCTAATGTTTCATGTTGGTTCGTGTTACCTCGTCTCTTCCGAAAGTGCTGACTCATTCCAGGGTAGGGCTTCATGCTCACTGTGAAGGTGACATATTTCACATGAGAGCCTGTTCCCTGAATGGCAGCAAGTTGCTTATCTGCTGGTTGGAAGGAGTTGGGACATTGTGGGCCAATGTTTCCATATCTAGCAATTGCAAATACTTCCAACACCAGTCACCTGACTACAAGTAAATGTAGACAGATGGGATTCAAATCTGTGTATGTGTCATCCTCACTATCTGGGCATCACTGTGAACCACAAAAGTCTGTAAAACATGATGCTGGAGAAACTCAGCAGGTCAAACAGTGTCCTTTATATAGCAAAGGTAAAGATACAGAACCAACGTTTCGGGCTTGAGCCCTTCGTTAAGGTATGAGCAAAATGTAGGCAAGGGCTGTCGTGTTGGGAAGAGTATCCAGTTTGGTGGGTTCACAGAGAGGCTGGACACAGTGTTACAATCACACGTAACTTTTATTAACACGTGGGAAATAAACAGGGGACAACGTTAAACGGTACCCGATCACGATTTCACTTAAGTGACGATATAGACATTCACCTCGAACTTCAGTTAGACTCCGACAACAATAAATGTATAGTCGACCTGCTCACAAACATGGACTCTTACGCACTCATACCCGGTTCCCTGACCACAGTGTTGCGGCTCTCTGCGAGTACTGACTTATCGCCGTACTAACGGCTCAACTTCAGTGTAGTGCAGACCTTGCCCGCGATACTTCCAGCAGTGTCCACAGTAGCGACCTGGCATAGAGCGATGTCCAGGGCTTGGACCAAAGGCAGGGAGAGGGAGAATGTGCCTGTGCACTGGTGCTATATTCAGTGCTAATCTGTGCTTTACCCAGTAATGACCCCTAAGTGGCAATAACTTTGGTAGGAAGGGTTAACTGTATTATAATGAATGTGTTGCCAAGACTCCAATATCTTTTTCAACCATTACCCATACCATTATCACAAAGATTTTTTTCAAGATTTAAATAAATACGTTTGGAAATTCCTTTGGAATGATAAAGGGGCATAAGTTTCTATGGAAAAATTAACATGGGATTATGATATGGGAGGACTTCAACTCCCAGATTTAAAAAAAAATATTACTGGGCAATTTATCGCCTTTCTCATTGAGGGGGGTAGATAGGCTTTCCAGGGCACAAATGGATCTGCATAAGGTAGGTGAAAAGCAAGCAGAGGACTTTTGTTTTTAAAAAGAATATAAAATTAATATCTGGAGATGCCCCACTATTAAAACATTAGATAAAAACAAGCAAATTGGAATTAAGGAGAGAAATTGTCACCTAAAACTCCACTATTTAATAATAAATTAATACTATTGACATTAGATAATAGGATCCTGGACACCTGGTCTCATAGCGGGAATCAGGAGTGTTGAGGACTGGTTTGACCAGGTGAAATTTATGACGTTTGATCAGCTTAATAAAAAAATATGGTTTATAAAATAATATGTTCGTCTACTATCTTCAATTAAAATCTTTTTTTAAGGGCCTTTTAGGTCCCACGATGAACTTACTGAGATGCAGGAACTTGGGAACACTTGTTCAATGAAAAGGGGAACACAAAAAATTTTATATCAGCTGTTTCAAACGGAATCCCTTCCCATTTCAGATCAATGTTTTAGATACTGCAGTGAGGTAGGAACCTTTCTGCATTCAACTTGGTCATGTCCCATAGTGAGAACTTTCTGAGTAGATCTGGACGATCTTCTAGAACAAATTTATGGTAAACTATTTCCACAGAACCCAGAATTATTTTTGTTTGGAAATGTTAACAACGTAAGGGTTACAATGAAGCTGTCAAAACATTACAATTCGTTACGGTCACATTGACAGTAGCCAGGAAACCTGGCGGTTCCCTGGCAGTCTGATTCTCATTTAGGATTGGCATGTTGGAATGCGGAAATGCAAAACTGTGTCCCCCTGGAGAAAGTCACTTCTATGTATGACGTATTTATGGATATTTGGCAGCCATACCTTTGACATGTGGGAACTAATCTTTTAACTGTTTTCCCCTTTGTCCTGCCACCCCCCCCCCCCCCCCCATCCAGAAAAGTCAGATAATTTTTAGGCTTGAGAGATTGAAGGTGTCTGGAAGATCCTTCTCTTCTTATTTCTGTTCTTTTTTTTTTCCTCTTTTCCCAAGGGATTGGGGAGGGAGTTATTTACAATTATTGACAACAAGAAGAATTGTTGTTAAATATATTCGTTTATTGTATTATTGGATTTTTTTGACATAAATTCTATAAATAAAATATTTTTTAAAAAAAATAACCCTAGTTGATTTAAATTAGCCATTGGCAAGGTGTGCACTGATGGGTGGCTGGAATCAAACCTTGATTGATCAGTGATGTGACTTCTGAATAAGTTTCAGCCTTGAAGGATACGTGACCACCCACAATACGCATTCCAGACAGGCAGGGAGGCCATGTTTACTCCACACCCAACGGGCGCCCGAACTACACCAAAGATAAAGATACATAACCAAAGTTTCGGGCTTGAACCCTTCATCAATATACGGTACATTTCCAATTATCCAAAATGCTTGGGGCCGGATGTTTTTCAGTTAACCAGATTTTTTGGATAACTGAGAAATTGCTTTAAGTAGCCCAGTAGCATCAGCAGAAAACTTGTATCAGGGATTAAACAACAAGAAAAATAAAGGGACAATACTTACAAAAAAGATAAATTTAAGAAAAGATCATTTTGCTCAACTTAAAAAAAAAAATAGATAACTGAGAATTTCAGATAATCGAAAATGTTCTTTATGAGCAAAATGTAGGCAGGCATCCGAACTATAGCAAAGACAAAGATAGATAATCAACATTTTGGGCTTGAGTCCTTCATTGACACTTTTCTTGTCTGGGTGAGTATGTGGTTGTAGAGCTTGAGAACAGCAGGAAGAATCCCACAGAAATCCCTTTGGAGAGCACAGGAGAATCTCTTCAGGGTAAGAATCCCATGAAGAAATTTAACAGTTTTGCAGTAGATTGGGGTAAAACACGAAAGTCTGCAGTCACCGTGATTGAATTAAAAATACAACGCTGGAGAAACTCAGCAGGTCACAGAGTCCTTAATATAGCAAAGATAAAGATTCGTAATCAATGTTTCGGACTTGAACCCTTTATCAAGGAATTTATCACTGTCAAAGTTACTGTTTATAGTCCATACTTACTAATCTTCTGGGAGGTGATAATAAGCTCCCACCTTGAATCTTGTCACTTATTTATGTCGATTTGGAAAAAATTGGGAGCTGCATCACATCCCCCACTAGTGCCTTAAATTTAAATTTAGACATACACATAGTGGCAGGCCATTTGGCCCATAAGCCGATGATGCCCAATTACACCCAATTGACCTACACCACCTATACATTTTTGAACAGTGGGAGGAAACCGGATCTCCTGGAGAAAAACCCATGCAGACATGGAGAGAATGTACAATCTCCTTACAGACAGCATAGGATGCGATCTGGGGTCCCGATCACTGGCGTTGTAAGGGTGTTGCACTAACCGCTATGCCAAGCATGCCACCTTATTTAAAGGAGAAGGATTCACTACAGAGCCAGTTCTCTCGTAAGATATTAAGGGATCAAAATTGTCTCAAATTTCATTGGGCAATTAAGTTGGCATGCTCCCGACTACATGTGTCCAACAGCTGTTCACATTGCACAAGGTCATCTCAATGTTTTATTTACTGGCCCATTTATTGTCACAGTAGGAATCAATGAAGGAGGAAGGGTATACCTACACTGACCTAAATCAGGGTGCTTCTACTTCTCAACCTAGGGACACTCACAGTGGCTCTAACACCCTCCAGGGCCACCTCAACAGAAGTCTCAAGAATTCCTTCACCTCTCTGGGGCTCTGTGAAATAGCTGCACTGATTATGAATGGAGGGAAGGTTGCTGACTATCAGTCGTCCCAACCTCATCCTTCTAATAAACCACCATTGTGTCTCATATACAGGAAAGAGTGGTATGTTACCTTGCAAGCATAGCCCTTCCTTGAATGGGAACTGATGGATATTAGACAATGTGACTTGCCTCCCAGCTCCAATCTCCTCAACAGTCAGATAGCCTGCTGGTTCCAAGTGTAATGGCCACCTGAATGTGCTGTCCGGCACTCGGTGTCCATTACACGTCCATCTACTGAAGCAATTGTAGCTTTACCATCACAGGCTGGCTGTAATTGGTGCCCCTCATTTAAGAATGATCATTCACCGTGGGCTGGGAGAGACACTGATTTGGGATAGATGAGGAGCAGCATTTATGCTCTACACATGGCAAGAGATCTACACTTGTCTTCCTCTACTGAAGCCTCTCATCTTCTTGAGATTGTATTGGTTGTGCCAGACAGTTCTCCCAATTCCAGGAGCCAATAATTTTCCGTGAACTAATACATCAACAGTAGGATCATCCTCAAATCTGAGGAGCAACACCTAACATTCCGTCTGGGCACCCTCCGACCAGACGGCATTCACATCAACTTCCATTAGGTCCCTTCCATGCTTCCCTCTTTCCCTGCCCCTCTGTCTCTTTTTCTCCAGCTCCCAGCCCCCTTCCCTCTTCATTCAGAGAGCTACCCCCTCTACCTATCACTTAGCCTTTTTTTCTCTTCTGCCCTCCCGCCCATATGACCTATTGCCTGTGGGCCTAACTGTGCTCCCCATGCCCTACCATTCTCTTCAGGCGCCTGCTTGCTTTTTGCTTGTGCTTTGATAAGAAATAGATGCAGGAGTCGGCCATCCTGTTTGTTAAGCCTTCTCTGCCAGTCAAAGAGATCATGGCTGATCTGATGATGGGCTCATCTCCACCTTTTCCCCATCTCTCTAATTCCCTACTATGTAAAAATCTGTCCAACCTTGGCTTAAATGTGTTTACTGAGGTCACCTCCACTGCTTCAATGGGCAACGAATTCCACTTATTCACCACCCTCTGGGAAAAGCAGTTCCTCCTCATCTCCGTCCTAAATCTACTACCCTGAATCTTGAGGCTATGTCCTCTAGTTCTAGTCTCCTTCACCAATGGAAACAACTTGCCTACCTCTATCTTGTCTATGCCTTTCATAATTTTATATGTTTCTGTAAGATCCAGACAACTCAATCTCTCTTCATTGGTCAACCCTGGAATCAACCTTGACGAAGGGCTCAGGCTCATAACCATAGAACACTACACCTACAGCATAGAAACAGACCCCTTCAGCCCTTCTTAACTGTGCCGAACCATTTTTTTTGCCTAGTCCCACTGACTTGCACCCTCTCCATAGCCTCTATACCTCTTCCATCCATGTACCTATCCAAATTCTTCTAAAATGTTAAAATTGAGCCCGCATTCACCACCTCAGCTGGCAGCTCATTCCACACTCTCACCACTCTCCCTAAACCTTTCCCCTTTCATTCTTAACCCATGTCCTCTGTGGTTTGTATCTCACCTAACTTCAGTAGAAAAAGCTGACCTACATTTACTCTGTCTATTCCCTTCATAATTTTCAATACTTCTATCACATCTCCCCCTCATTCTTCTCCTGGGAATAAAATCCTCACCCTATAACTCAGTTCCTGAAGTCCGGGCAACATCTTAGCAAATCTTCTCTGCATTCTTTCTATCTTATCGACATCTTTCCTGTAGTTAGGTGACCAAAACTGCAAATTTGCCTCACCAACTTTACCATAACATCCCAGCTCCTATACTCGGTACTTTGATTTATGATGGCAAATGTGCCAAAAGCTCTCTCTTTACAACCCCCTGTGATGCCACTTTCAGGGAATTATGTATCTGTATTCCCAGATCCCTCTGTTCTACCGCAGTCCTCAGTGCCCGACCATTCACCATGTACATCCTTTCTTGGTTTGTCCTTTCAAGATGCAAAACCTCACACTTGGCTGCATTAAATTCCATCTGCCATTTTTCCAGCTGGTCCTGATCCCACTGCAAGCTTTGAAAACATTCTTCAGTGTCCACAACACCTCAAATCTTCGTTGGTTGTATATCTTTCCTGCATGAGGAACAGTGCGTGACCTGCTGAGTTTCTCCAGCACTTTTGTGTATTGAAAAATCAGGACAGGAGATGGGGGTGACAAATATTGAATAAAAGAGCTGCCTCGTCGGAATATCACACTGATCTCTTAAGCAGCTGTCATATACTTCAGATGTGTTGCAACCTCTTGTTCGGCTATAGCAGAGATTTTTTTTCACGAATGCTCAATTCTGCATTCTTTCTTCCTGTTGCAGAAAGTTCCTGAAACACCAGCTGAGGGGGAAGAACTGTGAGCTTCTCTTGGTTGTAAGCGAGGAGGTAGAGGTTCATCAGAGCTGGAGAATAGACGGTTGACATGAGGAATACCAACCAATCCTTTCTTTGTAGCCACTACAGCTCTGCGTTGAATGGACAGAACCTAAACTCCAACCACGATGAATATAGAAGATTTTATCAGAGGAAAACATTCATTTATTTTCAGGTCTGCATATCTCAAAATGACCCAGTGGCCTAAGTATCCTACACAAGAGTTGGTGCTTTTTTTAAAAAAAAATTATATAAACTACTCGGTGTGGAAAATTTGATGAGGGACAAGTGTTTTGTTTTCATCTTGTTGCTTCAGTAAAGGAAATGTGTAAATTATATAAATATCAAAAATGAGGGAAAGGATTGAGGGGCCAAGTAACATGACCTCTGGGGTCAAAGCTAAATTTGAGTAAAATTTCAATCTGAGCAGCATCCTCTCCTCATCAACGTTTCACTCTATTTCTTGCTCCAGAGAGTTTTCGGAGAATCTTGGGCAGCAAGATTACTTGATGGGGGGTGGGGGGGGGAGAAAGAGATCTTCGAAAAAAAAAATTCATGATTGTGTGTTTCTGCCCCAGCACAAACGCATCAATAGCTTATTGAAATTTCCCAATCAAGAATTAGAAAAAAATTAGATTTCTAAATATCAGGAAACCAAAAGAAAATCTTTGCCAATGGTGTGGCTGATATATAATTACATAATTGACTGGGAGGGTGCTTGTGTTCGCCAGAACTTGGAGAATTGGGGTTTTTTTTTGTCCAAGTGGCCTTTGCACGCAGATTTCAAGTGATGAATCAAGTTTTAAAATTGTTTTAGTTCCTTGTTTCTTAAAATGGACACTAAACTTGGGTGGCTGCATTGACAATCTGATCGCGAGTAGAGAGCACAGTTGGGATCCTGTTGGCATCGGGTTTCCAATTGTTTTCGAGATGATTTATAAAGAAAACACCTGACACAATAATTTATCTGTGCAATTCAAATGCCCCATTACTTGAAGTATTTTCAGGGAGACGTTCCAGTGAACTCACCTACATTACACCCATCAGGATTAGACTCCCACTGACCTCTGTCACGTATAAAGTTAGCCATCTGTTTTCTGACAGAGAGCAAGATTAGAACTTGCTCACCCGCCCCAAACCGCAATCACCAAAACTCAGAACTTGGTCTGCCTAACCAAAATAATGTGGGGGGGGGGGGGAATATGTGAGATCATATGTCAAACGGAACAATTAAATATTCTTTTGGCACCTTAATAAATGTTTTGACAATCCAGTGGAAGGGTTTCTAAATTGCCAGATGTTGAAGATTTTACTTCCATTAAGTAAATTTATATACAACTCATTCCATTGCTGAACCACGGATCCAGAACTGCAGGCTGAATAGACATGTGGGTGGTTGAGGTACCAACACAAGGGTTTGCCCATCAGTCAGACACCTCGCATGCTCTGAGTTTCCGTCCTCTGCCCCATCCTGCCCTTCAATGTGGCTCTCGGAATGTTTTGAATATTTGGGCCTGATTGGAACTTGAGATTGAGGAATTAGCCAGCAGGTAGCAGTGGGGAGAGGTTTTAATCAAAATGTGTAGGGGAAGCAGTGGCAGTCAATACGGAGTTGATACCTAGACAGTAATGAATCCAAGGCTGAAAATCTCTCTGGACTCCAGAGCCAAAGGGCAAGTGAATGTTAGAAATCTGTTGTTGGCACAATCCAGCTTTATTTAGAGAGAACACATTGGCAGGGAATTGCCATCACTGCCTCAATATTTTCATCCTTCATCAACCAGAACTAAAACTGAAGAGCCTAACCACTCACTCATTTCCAAATCTGAAACCTCCTCACTGTCGGGTCTTGTTACAGTGGGGAAGGGTTGTTTATTTCGCTCATAAATCAACTCTGTCCCTGAAAGGTATAACTGGCCATAGCCAAATAGGGAAAGGGGAACTGTAACTGGATACTTTTGCAGTTTCTATTCACTCATTACTCAAATGCAAAGTCCCTTGTGTTTTATCTGCCTAATACTGTCAGTCATTGGAATAATATGGGGTGAAGCTCTGCTTTTGAAGGAGACGGAGTGCATAAGGCAGCTTCTAAAATGGGGGGGAGGGGAGGACTTTTAGATAAAATGGGGCAGCATTTGAAGACAGCATCTGTGAGTTGCATGTTGTGGGATGGAAATGCCAGCCAATGTGGAGGGAGGAGCTGGTCTCTGCTGGTTGAAGGAGGAATTATAGGGATGGCATTTGTAGATTATGTTCGGGAGGATAGCTGTAGAATGGAAATGAATTCAGTAGTGGTTGGGTAAGTTGTGCTGGGTAACGAGAGATAAGCATGGTATCTGTCGATGTTCTTGAGATTCTATCGGTGGGGGAGATTTGTTGTGGGAAGATGATGTGTGATGAAAAGATCTGTAAGTAATGCAATGTTTTTTTATATAGCAGAACAGCAGAACCTATAAATCTCTGGAGACTGTTGTCAGAGAAACCCAATCCTGCAGCATATCTGAATGTGACCAAAGTATAAATGCATTTTATCTGTTATCTCAACACAAACCACAACACTGAACTGGAAGGAAACTCACTCAGGCATTCTTGTTCTAGTTAAGACACAGAGTTACTTTAGATCCCCTCATTTTAGGGAGGGGGTAGTTCTTGAGTTAACATGTATTAGCAGTTCCCCATTAACTGGAGTCGATGGGAAACAGAGTCCCTGAGCAGTCACCCACAGTCATCCACATGTGCGTATCTCTACTGCCTCTGCACTTTAGATACCAAAGTAACTTTAATGCACAGCTGACACAGACCTGGCATGATTACAGATGGGAAGTAAATCAATGTGTATTTCTGTGTTATTTCCACCCTGCCACTTTTTCGTATCCCTTGTAGTTGAGAGGGGATGAAAAATTGCTAAGCTGTATGATAAACACTATATGTTTTGGGTAATTGAGGATAGTTTTGTTTCAAAATCCTCAGGCCACAGAAATAAATTATAAGTTTCTGACTTGACAGATTATCATCATTTACTTTGTATTGTGGTATTAAATGAAACATTCATACTGTACAGTTTTGGAGTGGGTTCCAGGAGACAAATGGCTCCTTATTCCTCTGAATCAATAAAATTTTCCATGGATTTGTTTGAATATGAAACTGCTATTGGTTTTTGTGGCCTTCATGTGCGAGGTAAAATTGTTTGAGATAAGTTGCTATTAAACTTTTCTTGGCAATTGAGTTCTGTTTAAATAACTTTTCTTCCAATTATTGTTATATCTGTGGAGAATTTGCCTTTTAGTGTTTCACTGAACCCCTGTTATGTGGAATTCAAGCAACCAGCAATTTCAAGCAACTGGCAAAAAAACCCCTGGGGAAAATAAATACATTAATAAAAGTTTAACATTGTAAAACTCAGTGTTCTTTGAAATAACATACAAACTTTGGTGAAGATTTTTTAATTTAATTTTAATTTTTCATTTAGATGTACAGCACGGTAACAGGCTCTTATGCCCCATGAGACTGTGCCAGCCAATTACCCTCAATTGACCTCCAACCCCAGCATGTTTTGAAGGGTGGGAGGAAACCGACGCAGAAGTGGGGGGAAGTGCAAGCTTCTTAAAGACAGCACCAGATTCGAACCAGGGTCGCTGGTGCTGTAACAGAGTTGTGCTTACCGCCACACTAACAGCACTGACGGAAGCAAATATTGAGCCATGCCTTGGTCATGTTTTGCTCATAGCAGCTGTTTGAACAAAATTAATTAAATTTTTTAATTTAGACATACAGCACGGTAACAAGCCACTTCGACCCACGAGTCCGTGCCGTCCAATTAACCTACAGGTACATTTAATGGTGGGAGGAAGCTGAAGCCCCCGGGGAAAACCTACATAGTCACGGGGAAAACGTATAAACTCCTTACAGACAGTGTGGGATTCGAACCCCGGCCCTGATCTCAGGCGCTGTAAAGGTGTTGTGCTAACCACTATGCCAACCGTGCCGCCCCGTGTCCAGGTGGAAGAACTGGATGCTCTCACCTTTGGGGTGATTCTCTTAAAGTGTCTCCTTATCCTTAGTCTTTATTAGTATATTATTAAATATATTAGTATGGCTATATCTGTAAACTTGGGGCGGGAGGGGGATAATTATAATGCTATCATCTGTCTTTCAGGCAGCTCCGTGGAGGGGGAGGAACCTGCAGATGCAGTGACGGTTAAATGTTTTCAAAGAATGTGTCTGAAAATAAAGGAAAATAATATATACCGTTTATATATTCATGCAAGTGAAGTTTGTTCACTGTAGTATTTTTGTCTTGTTGTTTATTCTTAATGCAGGTGTATTAGTTGGACATTGTAAGAGTAAGTCTCAAGTGACCAGAAAACTCACTTATCCAGCATTACCAATCCCCATTGGTACTGGATTCCAGGGGTTTTACTGTATTAGATATGTTTAAGAATTTGATTGGCAGGGTTTATGATTGCTGGGCTAAGAATCTACAACATTAATAAAAGTGACTCATAAGCCAGTGCTTTTGGATACACAGCTATTCAGGCATTTATAAATTTGCATGAGATTATTTGAGCCATATCACATCCTAAATACAATCTGAGTGGCTGTTAATGTTTGTGCTTCAGTTAGAACATGCAGGGTAGGTGTGAGAATAGACAACATTCTTTTGAGTTGCTCATTTCTGACCTGATCTTTTACCATTTTGTAGAGACCATATTCTATAGAGAAGGTGCAGAAGGACGCTCTCTGGAGTGGAGAGCATGCCTTATGAGGATAGGTTGAGAAAACTTGGAATGGCGGAGGATGAAAGGAGCCCTGATAGCGCAATACAAGATAATGAGAGACATTTTCCCAGGACTGAAATGGTTAACCCAAGGCAGCTTGGGAGTAAGTACAGGGGGGACGTAACAGTAAAGTTTTTTCACTCACAGAGTGATGGGGCATGGAATGTGTTGCCGACAACGGTGGTGGAGGCAGGGACAATTGGATCTTTTAAGATAGGTACGTGGAACTGAGCAAAATGGAGGGATATGCAGTGTGGAAATTCTAGGCCAGGGGTCCCCAAAGTTTTTAGACCATCGACCCCTTCATGGAATCTTTGATCCCTCATAGACTCCCAGGCATGTACAAAAATAAATAGATAATTAAGTAGACATGCAATTTCCATATGCATTAGTGAGGAAAA
Organism: Narcine bancroftii; assembly: GCF_036971445.1. Lineage (NCBI taxonomy): Eukaryota > Metazoa > Chordata > Chondrichthyes > Torpediniformes > Narcinidae > Narcine > Narcine bancroftii. The sequence continues at coordinate 53,293,883 of NC_091481.1, read as the reverse complement.
CTATATGCATGATGTCCAGGCCTCCCAGCAACATCTCAAACAGTTACAACACCCTAGTCGCCAAGTAACAAATCTGTAAATTAAGCAAGTGATTACAATAACAGTGTAAAAAAAAACATTTGCTTCTGGCCAGGAAGATGCCAAATGGAGTTGGCTCCAAGTCTTAAGCATTGGTGACTCCATTCTCAACATCAGGTGCGGTGCTGTTGACATCGAAGAAGTTGCCTCGGGTTCCCGGGCAGGAGCGGGGACCTCGGGCTCCCGGGTGGGAACAGCAACCTTGGGCTCTTTCGACCCCAAAAGTTCAATCGACCCACCCCCACCCTTTGGCATTTATCAATTCCCTTTTGACCTCTTGGATAGTCCCATTGTGAAACTTGCTCAATGTGGACAAACCTGTGTGCTGCCTCCAGATTGACAAACCGCTTCCTCTGGCAGACCCTAACCCTCTCTTTTAACACCCTTCTAAGGGCATGTGTGTGCAAGTTCAGAAACTCTGAAGTTTTGGTCTGTGGGAAGACTATTTCCAAGCCTGACCTAATTTTTAATGCTCCTGTACCTCCTTGATGGTTGCAGGTCATAGATGTGTTGGATGGATGGGGTCTTCTGTAATTCCTTTAGCGCTGTTTAAGCAATGCTCCCAGTAAATGTATCCAGGGGAGCATAGCAATTAGTGCAATGTTGTTACAACACCAGTGATCAGGTCCGGGGTTCAAATCCTGTGCTGTCTTTAAAGATTTTGTACATTCTCTCTGAGTCTATGTTCCCAGGGGGCTACGATTTCCTCCCACCCTTCAAAACGTACCTGGGGTTTAAGTCAGTCAGGTATAATTGGGTGGCACTGGCTTGTGGGCTAAAAGGGCCTGTTACAGTGCCGTATGTCAAAATTTAGAGGGTTGAGAGCCATGGACGATGCTGGAGAGTCCATCACAAGGTGTGTGCTGGTAAAGGGTGGGGAGCTATTGTGATGCCTACCCGAGAGACACTATCACATCTTACTCGTTGTTTGCAGTTCGATATACCTTGTATTGATCAGGATGCTGTGTCTGCTCGTGAGTACATTAGTTTAGCTCTCGTATCCACATTCAGGAGTAGCGATCCCTCGGGAGATTTAGTTGTGTCCAATGCCTATGAGTCGTGCGTAGGTCCTGTTTCTGTTGCAAATTCCCCCAGCGTGTAAATAAAGATCATTGTTAATAATCCTTGTCTACACTTGTTATTTCTTGGACCCTCCAAACTTGTTCTTACCATCATACCTCCTTAGGAAGTGTAGGTGACGCTGTTCCTTCCTGACTAATGAGGAGGTGACATGGTCCAGGATAGGTTGTTCTATATATCCACACCAAGGATCTTTGTGTTCTCCATGACAGAACCATTGATATGTAATGGAGAAAACTTCATAATGTTTAGAGGAACTTTAAAGAGGCAAAATCTTTGGGAAGTTCCAATCAGTTTACTAACCATTCTGTGTATATATTTTAAAAAAGTTGCAGACACATTCCAGGTATCGGGCTAATCAGTGGGGAATCAGCCTCTCTGACCAAACGCCTCCACGCTAACCAGATTAAAATCTCGAGTCACCTTCAAAGTCAAGTTATGTTGAGATTCGTTTAGGGTTCAGAAGGAAACGAGTCCAGACCAATGGTGTAGCAAGGATTTATAAAAATGTCACAAGCCCAGAGGACCACAAAACCCAACAGCAATAGATATTCACCAAGACAAATGGTTACTTAAACAAACGTTGCTTTTAATTATCTTTAAACATGAAAACAGAATCACACTTTAACTTATCACTATTGACTTAACCCCCTTCTAATTCTAAGTGCACATGTATGTAATATAACCATATAACCATTTACAGAGCGGAAACAGGCCATGTTGGCCTTTTGAGTCCGCACTGGTTCACTGATTTTGTGAGCCCTCTTCAGGCATTGGTCTCGGTCGATCTTCATTCAATAACGATGAGCGAATTCAATGCAAGTGGAATCAGATAATAGCAAAACTATGAGCAAACAGATTGGCTGTCTGTGTGCCAAAAATAGTAAAACTTGACGAAACTGGATTTATTAAGAAAAGACAAAACAATGGACAATATCTCTAAGTTCATTAACTTAATCCATGCAGTACAAGGAAAGACGACTCCAACAGTGCCTTTAATCTGGTGCTGCGGTGATTCCAGTTTAGTTTCTGGTCAATGGTCACTCCCCAAGGTAACAGCCAAGAGCAAGGCGTTGCCCTTTGGTATGTTAATCGAAAGGATTTGTACTGTGAATTGTAGTGTGACTGAGTATATAGATATATATGTGTGTGTAAGTCAGAAAAGTTATTTGGTTCACTTCTTATTCCTCCAAGTTCACTGTGCACAGAATTTCTTATACTGTGCACAGAATTTAACATTTATGAAGTTCACCAAACTTTGGTGCTTGAAAGGTAAATCGTTACCACTCAGGAAGGTTCCTGTCGGTTTTCAGAGAGAGATTCGTTGTTCCAGGATTTACTTCTGATTTACTTCCATCAGCCACTCCAGTGTCTTGCTGTTGAAATGTGCCGCCTCAGGGTCCTCCAGATGACAACCTCTTTCTTTCAGGTCACCACAGAGAGCCTTTTTGTTCCCGTTATTCCAAGTGAAACATTAGACAGCCAGTCTTCTCCTCTTGCATGAACCACCAGGGCTTTGACCAGGCTCAACTAAGCAGTCACGGAGGAGTCACGTGATGGAGTAGTGGCAGGACGGTGAACTCCAGCCCTCTCCAGAAAAGTCGGCAAAAACAAGGGAAAACACAAAGGCACAGAAATAAAAGTTAAAGAAAAGTGAGTATAAAGGTGGAAAGAAGATGGCGACAAAAAAAGAAAAATCAAAAGCAACGGTAAGAAGAGAGGAAGAGAAGACAACGGAGGAAGAAGGAGAAGGCCTCACCTGTCCGAAGAGGCCCGCTGTGGAGAGAGAAGCCCGCTTCCTCAGGTCGGTAGAAATAGGACTACAAAAATGGCTCGCTGAGCCGAGTAAAAGTGCGCAACCGCGCATGAAAAAAAACACACTGACGGGAGGGGGAACCAGCTGGGGAGTCGATCACCACAGCCGGCAACGACAGCTGCAGAACACCTGCAGCAAGAAGAGAACACAGAAGACAATGGAAACAAGAAAGAAGAGAAGAAAAGGGCAACAAAGAAACAACAGATGGCCAACCCAGAGGAAGAAGAAGAGGAAGAGTACAGTGAAATAGAAGAAGAAGGGAAAGGCAAGATAAAGGATATACTTTCTCTTGTTAGAGGATACATGGAGTCATTAAAAGAATGGCAGACACAGGAATTTAATGATTTAAGAAGAAGAATAAACAACACAGAAGAGAAAATGAACAAAATAGATATGACCTTAACAGAAATGGGAAAGAAAATGGACAAGATGGAAGAGCGGGCAGTAGCAGCAGAAATGGAGGTAGAGGACTTAAAAAAGAAATTGGAGGAATCTAATAAAAAAGCTATAGAGACACAAGAACTGTTAGCTCAAAAAATAGATATAATGGAAAATTATAACAGAAGAAATAACATAAAGGTAGTGGGCCTTAAGGAAGATGAAGAAGGCAAGAATATGAGGGAGTTTATAAAAGATTGGATCCCTAAGACCCAAGGATGTCCAGAACTACAGCAAGAAATGGAAATAGAAAGGGCACATAGAGCATTGGCCTCTAAACCACAACCACAACAAAAACCAAGATCTATTTTAGTAAAATTCCTAAGATATACTACAAGAGAAAAGGTACTGGAGAAGACAATGGAAAAAGTAAGAGAGGGCAACAAACCACTGGAGTATAAAGGGCAAAAAATCTTCATTTATCCAGATATAAGTTTTGAACTCCTAAAGAAGAGAAAGGAGTTCAATACAGCAAAGGCGATTTTATGGAAGAAAGGGTATAAATTTATACTAAAGCATCCAGCGGTATTGAAAATATTTATTCCAGGACAACAAAACAGACTATTCTCGGATCCAGAAGAAGCACGAAAATTTGCAGAACAACTACAAAAATAGACTGAGGGATGAAGACGGGTAATGAGAGTAAAAATGATCACGATTGATATGTATGTGGGTAAAGAGGTATAAGAGTGAATAGATACAATGTGCATACGTGAATGTATCTGTACTTAGATAGTATAGACAAAAATGAATAAGGGAAGGTAATGGAATAGAGAGAATAAGGAGGGAATTAAAAGAGTGACCTTTGTTACATATGAAAAGCGAAATCTTTTCTGGGGGGGGCTGGGTGGGGGGGAATAGCGGTCACTGCAAAATCAGTTGACGCTTGCGAGTGAATTCGCAAACCCAAATGGAGAGGGGAGATGTGGTTGTCCGACAAGGGATAAAGGACAACTCAGGAGAGGAAGGGGAGATTGGGGACAAAGAAGATATAAATAGGAGAATAAGGAAAATGTTTGATGTTGTAGGAATGTTGTCTTATAAAGAGTTTAAAATAAGAAAACAGAAATGGAAAAGGAGGAAAGGTAATGATGGAAAAACGGAAAGAGAAGATAAACAAAGTATAAAATGGCTACGCTGAACTATATGACTTTAAATATTAATGGAATACATAACCAAATTAAAAGGAAGAAACTACTAAATTTACTGAAAAAGGAAAAAATTGATATAGCATTTATCCAAGAAACACAATTAACTGAATTGGAGCACAAGAAATTAAAGAGAGATTGGGTAGGACATGTAACAGCAGCATCGTATAATTCAAAAGCAAGAGGAGTGGCTATATTAATTAGTAAAAATGTGCCATTTAAAATAGAATAGGAAATAATAGATCCAGCAGGGAGATATGTTATGATAAAATGTCAGATATATTCGGAGTTTTGGAATCTACTTAATGTATATTCACCTAACGAAGAAGATCAAAAGTTTATGCAAGATATCTTTTTGAAGGTAGCTAATACGCAAGGGAACATACTAATAGGAGGGGATTTCAACCTGAATTTGGATTCAAATATGGATAAAACGGGGAAAAAAATTAACAGAAAGAACAAAGTAACCAAATTTATAATTAAATCAATGCAAGAAATGCAACTTTTGGATATATGGATGAAACAAAACCCAAAAGAAAAGGAATACTCATACTACTCGGCTAGACATAAAACATACTCAAGAATAGACCTATTTTTGTTATCAGCTAGTATGCAGGATAGAGTAAGAAAAACAGAATATAAAGCTAGAATACTATCGGACCATTCACCCTTAATATTGACAGTAAAGCTAGAGGACATCCCTCCAAGAATGTATAGATGGAGATTAAACCCCATGCTACTTAAAAGACAGGATTTTAGAGAATTTATTGAAAAACAATTAAAAATGTATTTTGAAGTAAATACGGAATCAGTGGAAGATAAGTTTATACTATGGGATGCAATGAAAGCATTCATTAGAGGGCAAATAAGTTATGTAACCAAGATGAAGAAGGACTATAATCAGGAAACAGAGCAGTTGGAAAGGGAAATAGTAAATATAGAAAAAAAATTAGCAATGAAGGAAGATACAACTAAAAGAAGAGAATTGGCGGATAAAAAAATAAAATATGAAACATTACAAACATATAAGGTAGAGAAGAATATAATGAAGACAAAACAGAAATATTATGAACTAGGTGAAAAAACGCACAAAATCCTAGCATGGCAGCTTAAGACAGAACAAGCTAAGAAAATGGTATTGGCATCAAGGAAAAAAGACAAACAAATTACATATAATCCAAAAGAAATTAAGGAAAACTTTAGAGAATTCTATGAAAAATTATACCGAACTGAAAACGAAGGGAAAGAAGGGAAAATAGATGAATTTTTGACTAAAATTGAACTACCAAAACTACAAATAGAGGAACAAAATAAATTAACAGAACCATTTGGAACAGTAGTAATACAAGAGATAATAAAAAAATTACCAAATAATAAGACACCAGGGGAGGATGGATTTCCAATAGAATTCTACAAAACATTTAAAGACTTATTAATTCCGCCCCTCCTGGATGTAATCAACCAGATTTATGAAACACAAAGCTTACCAGATTCATGTAAAACAGCAATAATTACAGTAATAGTAAAACAAGGGAAAGATCCACTCTCACCAGCGTCATATAGACCAATATCTTTGCTAAATACAGATTATAAGATAATAGCTAAACTATTAGCAAACAGATTAGCAGAACAGGTACCGAAAATGGTAAATTTAGACCAAACTGGATTTATCAAAAAAAGACGCACAACAGACAATATTTGTAAATTTATTAACTTAATTCATACAGTAGAAGGAAATAAAGCACCTGCAGTAGCAGTTGCTTTAGACGCAGAGAAGGCCTTCGACAGAGTAGAATGGAATTATTTGTTCAAAGTATTGCAAAAATTCAGTTTACCGGAGAAGTATATTAATTGGATTAAAGCATTATATAAGGGACCGTTAGCGAAAGTGACAGTAAATGGACATGTATCAAAGCAATTTAACTTAAGCAGGTCAACGCGGCAGGGATGCCCACTATCACCTTTATTGTTTGCGCTAGCTATAGAACCACTAGCAGAATTGATAAGAATAGATAATAATATAAAAGAAATAAAATAAAAGACAAGGAATATAAAATCAGTCTATTTTCGGATGATGTTATAGTGTACTTAACAGAACCAGAACTATCAATAAAAGAATTATATAAGAAATTGAAGGAATATGGAGAAGTGTCGGGTTACAAGATAAACGTAAATAAAAGTGAAGCAATGCCTATGAATAATGCGGATTTCTCAAAATTTAAGAAGGAATCTCCATTCAGATGGCAAATGCAGGCAATAAGATACCTAGGTGTACAAATAAACAAAAATCTAGGCCAATTATATAAACTCAATTATAATCCACTAATGAAAAAATTACAGGACGATTTAGAGCATTGGAAATATCTACCACTAACACTAATAGGAAGGATAAACTGTATTAAAATGAACATTTTTCCAAGGATATTGTAAATTCTTCAAAGAGTTAAAGAAAATAATAAGGAAATTTTTATGGAGAGGGGGGAAACCGAGGATAGCACTAGATAAATTAACAGAATGGTATAAACAAGGAGGCTTACAATTGCCAAACTTTAAAAATTATTATAGAGCTGCACAATTAAGATACCTATCAGATTTTTATCAAACAAGGGAAAAACCAGACTGGACGAGATTAGAATTAGATAAAATAGGGGAAAAGATACCTGAACACATATTATATAAATGGGATGAAAAATTGGTACAACATATAACTTCTCCAGTATTACATCATCTCCTCAAGATTTGGAAGAAGATTCATGTAGAAAGAAATAAAACAAATTACCAATTACCAAAACTAATATTGACGCAAAATAAGCTACTCCCTTTTACAATAGATAACCTTTCCTTTAGAGAATGGGGAAAAAAAGGGATTAAAAGAATAGAAAATTGTTTTTCAGGAAGTAGATTCTTATCCTTTGAACAAATGAGAGATAAGTACAATATAACTGGAGCTACAGCGCTGGCATATTACCAACTGAGATCCTATTTGAAGGATAAATTAGGAAGCAATTTGAGTTTGCCAGAGGGAAGTAACCTTGAATATGTGATTACAGATACAATGTTAATCAAAAGATTTATAACAAATATGTATATTAAACTGCAAGAAAAGGAGAATGAGGAAACAAATGGTAAAACTAAACAAAAATGGGAACAAGATTTAAATATAAAGATAAAAAAGGAAACATGGGAGAATTTATGTTCTGGAACGATGAGAAATACAATAAATACGAGGCTACGTATGATACAATATAATTGGTTACACAGACTATACATTACACCTCAAATGTTAAATAAATGGGACCCAACAGTATCTGATAGATGTTTTCGATGTAAAAAAGAAATGGGAACAACAATTCATGCAATCTGGACATGTGAGAGAGTAGAAAAATTTTGGGAAGATCTCAATCAGATATTAAATAAAATAACAGAAAACAATATACCAAAGAATCCAGAGATCTTTCTCCTAAGTAACATAAAAAACAAAGAATTTGGAATTGATTTGGAGGATGCACAAAAAAGATAGCCCTAGCTGTAGCAAAAAAATGTATTATGTCAACCTGGAAATTGGAAGATAATTTGAAAATACAACAATGGTATATAGAAATGAATAAATGTATTCCATTAGAAAAAATAACATATAGTTTAAGAAATAATATTGAAATATTCGAACAAATATGGGAGCCTTACATTAAATACAATAGCGAAAACCTACCGGGGACAAACATTACCTAAGTTGATGGAAGGAGAAGGAAAGAAAAGAATGGACTCAGTAGAATTTCTGGTGTATTTTTGTTGAATGACAACATTGTCTGACGGGTTTAATGCAACCTAGATTGTATACCTAAAATGGATGGGGGGGGGTGGGGGGGTGGCTTGGGAGGAGGGGGGGGGGGGAGGAGAAAAAGTCACTGTATATGTGTGAAAAAGAAAAAGTGTATATCATGGCTAATGTGATTTATGGTGTGAAAAATAAAAAAATTTAAAAAAAACTAAGCAGTCACAACCTGTCAACCAAATGGAATTTTCCACAAGTTTGCCAGCTTGTCCTGTTCCAGTTCCAGTGGCTGCTGCTGACTGTAACACTGTAGAACTGATCTCTCTCTCTCAGAGAAAGCCTGTTTGACTCTCTCTGCTTGCAAAACCACATGACCCTCTTGGAACAGCAAGTCCCCTCCAGACAGAATGTGGCTGCAACATGCTCTTTCATCTGTTGCCTATTTTGTTACCAATAATCCATTAGTGAAGTCTCTTGGGCCCTCTCCAAAGCTTTTTCAAAGGCTCTGAGGTCGAGATGTCTAGCATGAGCAGAGCTCCAGTATTTTAAATAAGATCTGTTTTAAAGTGTTTGTATGTGACCTACACTAACGAACCTGCCCCAATTTGTCTCGCAAAAACATATCTATATTCTGTCACATAACACAGAAACAAACAGGCTGGCTACCCCAGCAACACAGCGGAAGATCAGGAGCCATTAGCAGCACAAAGCAATTAGTAATTTACAAACAGTTGGAACCTAAACCCAGCAGGAGCATGCAATCAGAAACAGTTCCAGGAGAAAGGAGGGGGGAACGTAACCGGCTTCCAACCCTGGAATATGCCTGTAGGGAAAGGGGATTCTGACTACAGAGGGTACCCTATACACCGGCTACCTGCAAGGATATACGTGCTCCCATACCCCTGATCATTGGGAGCATAGCGACAACACCGGTATCAGCTGTGTCCTCAGTGATACCCTGGTAGGCTTAAGAGGTTGCTAGTCCTTTACCTGCAACGACATGACAAAGAGGAAGTGAAACAGAAGTGCTGCAGTTTATAACTAACCCCTGCTCAGCAGTGGTGTGAGGTACGGGGCTGGCCAATGGGAGTGGGTGCTCTGGCTAGTGGGCTCACAACTAATTGGCAGGCTGGAGAGGCTGGGTGGTGCCTCAATGCTGACGGACAGCCGGATGTGGCTTCAGACGTAATGGGAAATGGTTACTGTATGTAACACATGGCGTCACATATAACCGTGAGATTCTTTTTTCCTGCTGACCTCGCAGAATTTCTGGGGCAGCACGGTTAGAGCAACGCTGTTACAATGCCAGTGACCCAGTTTGAATCCAGAGCTGTCTGCAAGGAGTTTGTATGTCCTCCCTGTGTCTGCGTGGGTTTTGTCCCGGTGCTCTGGTTTCCTCCCACTGTTCAAAACGTACCAGGGTTGTAGGCCAAACAGGTGTAATGTGGCAGCACGGGCTCGTGGGCCAGAAGGGCCTGTTACCAGGCTGTATGAATGTCTAGATTTTTAGTTATTGGTCGTGTAAACTGCATTTAAGAAAAAGGCACGTGTACAAAAGAGAGAAGTGTAAACAAACTGCAAATACAGAAGAAAATGTCCTATAATAAATAATAGGCAAACGAGAGTCTTTAAATTAGTATCTGATTATGTCTGTAGTTCAGGAGTCTAATGGTGGAGGGGGTCACAATTGTTCCTGAGCCTGGTGGAGAACCTGAACCTCGCCAGCTATTAGACCACCACGGCATCTTACTAAACATCAGTAACCTGTTGTTCAAATCATTAATATACACAATGTAGATTATGGGGCCCACCACCAATCCCTAGAGCACATTGACCACAGGCCTGCAATCTGAAAAGCAATCCTCCACTGCCCCCCTCTGACTCCTTCCACCAAGCCAATTTTCCCAGTAAACAGCACTGAAAACAGACAAGAAGAACAGAATGCATACCAAGGTTGTTAAAAGGGAAGTTAGGAGGACAAAGAGGGGCCAAGTGACAGGTAAAGAAAATCCCATGGCATTTTTGATAGCTGCTTCGAGGACAAGGGCAGATAATTTGAGATCAAAAGGCCAGATGGCGGGGTTGGACTTTTTTCTTTGGAGCGTAGAAGGATGAGAGGTGACTTAATAGAGGTCTACAAGATTCTAAGAGGCCTAGATAAGGTCCAGTGGTTCTCAACCTTTCTCTTTCCGCACACACACCACTTTAGTAATCCCTAGGCCATCGGTGCTCTGTGATTAGTAAGGGATTGCTTAAGGTGTGAGTGGGAAGGGAAGGTTGAGAACCACTGGTCCAGACCCAATTATTACTGAAATATTTTGCTTGAGAAAAATTGCCATTGGCCCATTTCCTTTGGAGTTTTGAAACCGTGCACATAATGAGTCGATTAAAACAGTGGTTTTCAAACTTTTTCTTTCCCCCCACGTACCACCTTAAGCAATCCCTTACTAATCACAGAGCATCTATGGTATAGGGATTACTTAAAGTGGGATGTGAGTGGAAAGAAAAAGGTTGAGAACCACTGAGGTAGACAGTCAACATCTTTTACCCAGGGCCAGAGTAGCAAAACCAGAGAACATATGTACAAAATGAAGGGAGGAAAGTTTAGGGAAGATATCGGATTGTTAATTTTAAACTCAGAGTTGTGGGTGACTGGAATGCCTTGCCAGGGAGTGGTGGTGGAGGCTGGAACATTAGAAGCTCTTAGATAGGCACATGGATGAAATAAAAACAGGAGGCCACAAGATAGGAAGGGCTTATTTATTGGAGAAGGCAATGAAAAAAATAAGAGAAGACAAAAAACCACTGGAATACAAATGTCAAAAATATTTTTTTCTATCTAGATATAAGTTTTGAACTCCTGAAGAAGAGGAAGGAGTTCAATGCAGCAAAAACGACCCTATGGAAAAAAGGTTATAAATTTATGTTAAAATACCCAGCGGCACTTAAAATAGTTATTCTGGGGCAGCAAAACAGACTATTCTCGGATCCGGAAGAAGCATGAAAATTTGCAGAACAACTACAAAACAGACAGAGATGTAACAAGAACAAAAATGACTATATGTATGTGTGTATGTAGGTATATATATATATATATATATATATATATGTATATGTGTGTATGTATATATGTGTATATATAAAAAATAGAGTATAGATAAGAATTAAGAAAGGGAAGAAAGGAAGTAAGGAGGGAATTAAGAGAGTGACCTTTGTTATATATGAAGATTAAAATCTTTTCTGGGGGGGGGGCTGGGTGGGGAAGAATTACAGTCACTGCTAAATCAGTTGACGCTTGCGAGCGGATTCGCAAATCCAAATGGAGAGGGGACAAAGGGCAACTCAGAAAGGGGAGGGAGTATTGGGGTTAAAGGAATTTTAGATATGAGAATACTGGAAATATTTTATGTTTTAGAAATGTTGTCTTATAATGTGTTCAAAAAAAGAAAGCAGAAATGGATAAGAAGGGAAGGTGGTGATGAGGAAATGGAAAGGAAAGATAAACAAAGTATGAAATGACTATGTTGAACTGTATGACTTTAAATATTAATGGAATACATAACCAAATCAAAAGGAAGAAACTGTTAAATTTACTGAAAAAATTGATATAGCATTTGTACAAGAAACACATCTAACTGAAGTGGAACACAAGAAATTAAAGAGAGATTGGATAGGACATGTAACAGCAGCATCATATAATTCAAAAGCCAGAGGAGTAGCTATATTAATCAATAAAAATGTACCAATCAAAATAGAAGAGGAAATAATAGATCCAGCAGGGAGATATGTAATGATAAAATGTCAGATATATTCAGGATTTTGAAATTTACTCAATGTATACTCACCTAATGAAGAAGATCAAAAATTTATGCAAGATATCTTTTTGAAGATAGCAGATACGCAAGGGAATATACTAATAGGAGGTGATTTCAACCTTATTTTGGACTCAAACATGGATAAAACTGGAAAAAAAAAACTAATAGAAAGAATAAAGTAACCAAATTTATAATTAAATCAATGCAAGAAATGCAACTTTTGGATATATGGAGGAAACAACACCCAAAGGAAAAGGAATATTCATATTATTCGGGTAGACATAAAACATACTCAAGGATAGACCTATTCCTGTTATCAGCCCACATTCAAGAGAGAGTTAGGAAAACGGAATATAAAGCTAGACTATTATCGGACCACTCACCCCTGTTATTGGCAATAGAGCTAGAGGACATCCCACCAAGAATGTATAGATGGAGATTAAACTCCATGCTACTTAAAAGACAGGATTTTAGATAATTCATTAAACGACAAATTAAAATGTACTTTGAAATAAATACAGAATCAGTGAAAGATAAGTTTATACTATGGGACGCAATGAAAGCATTCAGCAGAGGGCAAATAATAAGTTATGTAACTAAGATGAAGAAGGACTACAATCGGGAAACAGAACAGTTGGAAAGGGAAATAAATATAGAAAAAGAATTAGCAATAAAGGAAGATACAACTTAAAGAAGAGAATTGGCAGATTAAAAAAATAAAATATGAAACACTACAAACATATAAGGTGGAGAAGAACATAATGAAGACAAAACAGAAATATTATGAGCTCGGAGAAAAAACGCACAAAATTCTAGCGTGGCAGCTTAAGACAGAACAAACTAAAAGAATGGTATTGGCATTAAGGAAAAAGGACAAACAAATTACATATAATTCAATGGAGATCAATTAAAACGAGCAACTATATCAAACTGAAAACAAAGGGAAAGAAGACAAAATAGATGAATTTCTAACTAAAATTGAACTAATGAAATTACAAACATAGGAGCAAAATAAATTAATAAAACCATTTGAAATAGAAGAATTACAGGAGATATTAAAAAAACTACCGAACAATAAAACACCAGGAGAGGATGGATTCCCAATAGAATTCTATAAAACATTTAAAGACTTATTAATTCCTCCCCTCCTGGAAGTAATCAACCAGATTGATAAAACACAAAGCATACCAGATTCATGCAAAACAGCAATAATTACAGTAATACAGACAGGGAAAGATCCACTTGCACCAGCGTCATATAGATCAATATCTCTACTTAACACAGATTATAAGATAATAGCTAAACTATTAGCAAACAGATTGGCTGACTATGTACAAAAAATAGTAAATCTAGACCAAACTGGATTTATTAAAAAAAGACGAACAACAGACAATATCTGTAAATTTATTAACTTAATTCATGCAGTAGAAGGAAATAAAACTCCAACAGTAGCGGTTGCTTTAGACGCAGAGAAGGCCTTTGACAGAGTAGAATGGAATTATTTATTCAAAGTACTACAAAAATTCAGCCTACCAGAGAAATATATTAATTGGATTAAAGCATTATATAAGGGGCCATTGGCGAAAGTGACAGTAAATGGATATATATCAAAACAATTTAACTTAAGCAGATCAACAAGGCAGGGATGTCCACTATCTCCCTCACTGTTCACATTAGCTATAGAACTACTAGCAGAACTGATATGAACAGAAAATAAAATAAAAGAGAAGGAATATAAAATCAGTCTATTTCCAGATGATGTTATAATATACTTAACAGAACCAGAAATATCAATAAAAGAATTACATAGGAAATTGAAGGAATATGGAGAAGTATCGGGGTACAAGATCAACGAAAATAAAAGTGAAGCAATCCCAATAAATAATGCGGATTTCACAAAGTTTAAGAAAGAATCGCCATTTAGATGGCAAACACAAGCAATACGATACCTAGGTATACAACTAAATAAAAACTCGGCCATCTATATAAACACAATTACCATCCATTAATGAAAAAATTGCAAGATGATTTAGAGCATTGGAAAGACTTACCACTAACACTGATAGGAAGGATAAACTATATTAAAATGAATATTTTCCCAAGGATACAATACCTATTTCAGTCATTACCAATACACCTAACAGAGAAATTTTTCAAGGAGTTAAAGAAAATAATAAGGAAATTCTTATGGAAAGGGGGGAAACCAAGGATAGCACTAGATAAATTAACAGAATGGTACAAACAAGGAGGCTTACAACTACCAAACTTTAAGAATTATTATAGAGCCGCACAATTAAGATACCTATCAGATTTTTATCAAACAAGGGAAAAACCAGATTGGACCAGATTAGAACTAGATAAAATAGGGGAGAAGATACCTGAACATATACTATATAAATGGGATGAAAAATTGGTGCAACGTAGGAATTCACCGGTATTGCATCATCTGCTCAACATTTGGAAGAAGATTCATGTAGAAAGGAATAAAACAAATTACCAACTACCAAAACTAATATTTACACAAAATCAGCTAATCCCTTTCACAATAGATAACCTTTCCTTTAGAAAATGGGAGAGAAAAGGGATCAAAAGAATAGAAAATTGTTTTTCGGGAAATAAATTATTATCCTTTGAACAAATGAAGGATAAATATAATATAACTCACGATACAATGTTTGCATACTACCAACTGAAAACCTACTTGAAGGATAAATTGGGAAACAGTCTGAGGTAACCAGAAGGAAGCAATTTTGAATATGTGATTACAGACACAATGATAATTTAAAAATTTGTAACAAACATGTACATCAAACTGCAAGAAAAGGAGAATGAGGAAACAAACGGAAAACCTAAACAAAAATGGGAACAAAATCTAAACATAAAGATAAAGAATGAAACATGGGAAAAGCTATGCTCCGGAACTATGAGAAATACAATAAACACGAGGTTATACATGATACAATATAACTGGATACACAGGCCGTACATCACACCTCAAAAGTTAAATAAATGGGACCCAACAGTATCAGACAGATGTTTTCACTGTAAAAAGGAAACGGGAACAACAATTCATGCAATTTGGACATGTGAGAAAGTGAAAAAATTTTGGGAAGATCTAAATCAGATATTAAACAAAATCACAAAAAGCAATATACCAAAAAACCCAGAGATCTTCGTCCTAAGTAATATAAGAAACAAAGAATTTGGACTCGATTTGGATGGAGCACAAAGAAGATTTGTTGTGATAGCCCTAGCTGTAGCAAAAAAATGTATTATGTCAACCTGGAAATTAGAAGACAACTTGAGAATACAACAATGGTACATAGAAATGAATAAATGTATTCCTTTAGAAAAAATAACATATAATTTAAGAAATAACATCACAATATTCGAACAAATATGGGAGCCATACATGAAACACAATAGAGAAATCCTACCGTGGACTTCCACCACCTAAAATGACAGAAGGAGAAGACAACGAAAAGAACTGACTCAGTAAAATTTCTTGTTTATTTTATTAAGTGACGACATTGTTTAACGGGTTTAATGTATCTTATAAATTGAACTTCAAATAAATGGGAAAGGGGGTGAGGGAGGGAGGGAAGGGAGGGGAGAAAAATGGGGAGAAAACGACACTGTATATATTTAAGAAGAAAAATGTCTGTATGTATCTTGGTCAATATGGTTTATAGTGTGAAAAATAAAAAAAATTTAAACAAAAATAAGGCCTTTGATGCAGTGCCAAAGGGAAGACTGACCCAAAAGGTTAGAGCAGATGGAACCCTTGTCTGATTGGAAAATTGAATCCAAAACATCTTGGTGATGAGATACAGGGGATGATGTTGAAGAGATTTCTGCAGTTAGAAGCCCATGACATGACCAAAGGGTTTAATTCTGAAATTCATGTCGTTTGACCCATCAATGATCCAGATCTTAATGTAGGAAATGTTTTGTTGATATTGACGAGGATAGTCAGGAAACAGAATGATGAGTTAATCTGGCAATCCCCATAACTGTGAGGTGATGTGTATGGATGGGACGTGCACTATGAAGGTACACCCTCATTTAGGAACAACGGGACCTTGGTGTGCATGTCCAAAGGTGGCAGCACAGGTAAATAAGGTGGTGAGCAAAGGATATTCTGGGACAGACAATATATAGGCTCAGAGGTCACAGTACCTGTACTTTATAAAACATTGGTTGATGGTAGGGAATCGTGGAGTGCGGTAGAACAGGGATCTGGGAATGCAAGCACATAATTTCCTGAAAGTGGCGTCACAGGTGGATAGAGTTGTAAGCAGAGCTTTTGACATATTGGCCTTCGTCAAAAGTGCTGAGTATAGGAGCTAGATTGTGATAGTAAAGTTATATAAGACATTGGTGAGCCCAAATGTGGAGGATGGTGTGCAGTTCTGGTCACCTCACTACAGGAAAGATATCAATAAGATAGAAAGAGTGCAGAGAAAATTTACTAGGATGTTGCCGTGGAGGGATGGATCTTTTAGTTGGTTCGTTGTTCTTCTGAGGCAGTGGGAAATGTAGATGGAGGGGAGGGGATGTTTGTGTTATGGTTAGTGGGGCTGTGCTGGGTCAGAAGGGCTATGCTGGGTCAGTGGGGCTGTGCTGGGTCAGCGGGGCTGTGCTGGGTCAGTGGGACTGCTGGGTCAGTGGGGCTGTGCTGGGTCAGTGGGGCTGTGCTGGGCCAGTGGGGCTGTGCTGGGTCAGCAGGGCTGTGCTGGGTCAGCGGGGCTGTTCGATGTTCTATTATGACTTCATTTTTCTTGTGCATTATTTTGGACAAACAGCACGGTAACAGGCTCTTCTGGCCCACGAGTCCGTGACAATTAACCTACAACCCCAGTATGTTTTGAAGAGTGGTAGGAAACGGGACCCCTCAGGGAAAATCCACACAGGCACAGTACAAACTCTCTACAGATAGCGAGGGCTTGGAACCCCAGTCACTGGTGCAGTAACAGCATTGCGCCAACCGCTGCATTAACTGTGGTAAACCACACGCAATCGAATGTGGGGAGTAAAAAATTACATTTACAGTCTCTGCCAATTGTGAGACAGTATGAAACCTCCATTCTTGGTATAATAATTAGTTTTATTGGGGTGTCAACACAATTTCCATCTCCATGATCCTGAATGGTTCTCAACCTTAGGATGCTATCGGTGCTCTGTGATTAGTAAGGTGGGATGTGAGTGGGAAGGGAAGGTCAAGAATCACTGCTCTAGACCCAATTGTGACTGAAATATTTTGCCTGAGAAAAATTGTCATTGGCCCATTTCCTTTGGAGTTCTGAAACTGTGCACATAACGAGTCAATGAGGGACAAGTGGTTTTCAAACTTTTTCTTCCAACCCACATCCCTTACTAATCACAGAGCACCGATGGCGTAGGATTGTCCAACCAATCAGCCACGATCAGACAGAGAGTCGTGATTAATAGGCTTTAATCACCTTAAAGTGTCAGCACAGCTTGCATGCTGCTGGCCCGGTTCCAAGGCAGGTACTGAGGGAGGGGTTTGGGGGTAACCGCCTTTATGGGGTATATCTGGGAGGGGAGAGTCAAAGGTTCGGGGGGGGTTTGGGCCAGCCCATACGTACATCTAATCACAGTGGTAGCACAAGGGATTACTTAAGATGGGATGTGACATTGGTGGGGGGGTGCAGTTTGAAAACCACCTATTGCTTTACGGGAACAAAATATATAGGATTTGGGCAAGAAAAAAAGTTTGACCTTTTACTGAATGGATATTTTAATACTGAATTTGATGGGCCAAGAATCCCTGCATCCACACACACATTGTGATGCCAGAATTTGTAATGACGTGTCTGATTTTGGCCTTGACCATGCCGTGTTCAGCTGGCGCTGAGTCACAAGTTGTGCAGTGACGGTAACTAAGCGCCCAATGTCATAGCACTCCATGGTAACTCCATGGAGATATGCAAATTACTGATGCCGAGTGAGAGGCATTTGTGAGAGTAAGAACAGTGCACAACTGCTGCTTTTGTGAGCAACTTCTCCAGGGTTTCATGTGACTTTGCCATGAATCACAGGTCCCAGCATTCGAGCTGTTGATGAACTTCAGCTGAACCCAGAGGAAGGAAACCCTAGCTGAACGGACTCAAGCAGAGGGCACTGGCTCATCAGGAACGGCACCAGCTCTTTCAAATCTCTTCCCTAAAATTTGTCTCACTTCCCCCTTTTATTTTATTCCGAGAATTTATCCACAGTAAAACCTCTGGTATCCAGAATTCAAGCAACCAGCAAATAAAATCGAGAAAAAAAAGTAAAAATGAAATACAGTGAAACCTCGTTAGAAAGTAATTCATTCATCCGCGGAATCGCTTATAGCGTGGGTGTCTGTGGACCCCAAACTTTGCAAATAAGTTGATTAAAATTCAGAATCCCAATATTAAAAGAATGCACTTGCTTTCTTTCATTGAAATTGTTAGTTGTAGATCCTTCGAAAACTGGTAATATGCACTCTGGCCTATATGCATCTGTTCCGCGACTCGGCTGTAACGCGGTATGAAATCTTGGACCCCCCCCCCCCCCAACTACCGCGTTCTAATGAAGTTTTACTGTAATAGGTAAAAAAATGTGAGTTAAAAATTGTGAAAGTCAATGTTCTCTGAAGTGATGCATAAACCTTTGGTGAAGATGGGAGCAAATATTCAGCCTTGGTCGGGCTTTGCTCATAGCAGCTGTTTGAATAAATTTGTGTGAAATTGCTCTGGCGTCGCCCAAGATGAAGAGCTGGTTGATGTCGCTCGCCGTTGGGGGCGACTCTCTTAAAGTGTCTCCTTATCTCTGCTTAGTAAGAGTTGCCCCGGTCAGAGGCTTTATCTGTAAACTTGGGGGGGGGGGGGGGTGTTATTATCTATAATGTTATTGTTCATCTTTTGGGTGGCTCCGTGGAGGGGGAGGAACCTGCAGATGCAGCGACAGTTAAATGTTTTTAAAGAATGTGACTGAATGCTGGTGAAATTTGTTCAGTGAAAGTACAGTATTGTAGCATGCATGCAACCACAAGCTGTGGAAAGAAGACATACAAACAAGGAGTCAAACTTGAAGATTGGATTATTGCACTGGCACCTCCTCTAATATTCCCTTTCCCCACTGCTGACGACAGGACTGATGTTACGGCAGCGCCGATCTCCGAGTGGGCTTTGTTCCTGCCATTGCTCGTTGTTTCCCACCATGCAGGTCATCACCTGGGACGGGGTATGCGTGGTGGCCTTCGTTGGCTATTTTGCATACTGGGTTGCATCCCTCCCAGAAAAATACCAGCAATCGGAGCACTGTTCACCGCTTTCGGTGGCCTATTTCTGCATTGCATGGGCTGTATGGAGACCGATTGGCTACTGTATGTGGTTTGAGGTGGTCGATAATGAAGTTCTCGTTCTTACTGCCCATGTCCAGCCAATGTCGACCCTTTGTGCCTGATTACTTTTTACGACCCCTCATACAGCCGTTGCAGAGTTGTTCGGTGTGCCCCCCCTCCGAATGAAAATGTACTTACAGGTCTCTAAGTCTTTGGGGACATAGGTTTTGGCCTGGCCGTGTGGCGGAGGCTGCAGAGTTGCTAGAGTGCCCAGATGTTTCCTCAGTTTAGTCAATGAGGCCATGGGTCCTCTAGGTCCTTGGCGGCGGTCAAGAACTCCCCCAGTATCACCAACGGTGCATTGTATCCAATCACAGCTGCGGAGGCATTGAAATCCTCTCGGCACGGTGCAGATCCCCAGGAGGACCCAGGATAACTCATCCACCCAGTTCGATTCCTTGAGTTGAGCCATCAAGGCCACCTTTAGGTGCCTGTGCAACCATTCCACCTACGTTGGCCTGAGGGTGGTAAGTCATGGTGTGGTGGAGCTTGGTTCCCAGCAAATTGCCCAGCGCTGCCCAGAGCCCCGAAGTGTACCTCTATTGGAGGTCATATGCTCTGGGACTCTGAACCTCGACACCCAGATGTTAATCAGTGCCCTGGCACAGATCTTAGTGGTTGTGTTGGCCAGTGGGACTGCTTCCAGACACTTTATGGAGTGGTCACTCATGGTGAGGAGATATATTGCCCTATCGTGCCGGCAACATGGAGACCAGCTGGGTGACCCTGCCGCCTCCATGCTGCTGGATGATGGGGCGGGGTTTGCCAGGGGAGATGTCACAGAGTAGCATCTGGTTGCCAGGACCGATGGCGAAATCCTCCAGCCTGAGCCTGCAAACTGCTGTTCTGTACGCCGGGATCTCAGCTGGACCTTGGCTAGGGCGGAATAGTTTATTTCCTGTGACAGGGCGTGGACAGACTCAATCGCAGGGCACGACAGTTCATCAGCCACCACATTGGTTTTCCCTGCCATATATTGAAAGCCTGCAATGAATTCAGACACGTATGAGACGAGTCACTGCTACCTGGCCGACACTTTGTAGAAGGCAAAGGTTAACGGTTTATGGTCCGTGAAGACCCTGAATTGTCTACCTTCCGAAAAATACCTGAAGCGCCATTAGCTCCCAGTCAAAACCACTGTATTTGAGTTTGGGTGGCCAGAGGTGCCTACTAAAGAAGGCCTGAGGCTGCCTTTGCCCTTCAATGAATTGCTCCAGTGCACCCCCTACTGCTGTGCTGGAAGCATCTACTGTGGTTGGTGCCTCTGACCTGGGGTGTACCAGAGAGGTGGCATTGGCCAGTGCATCCTTCTGGAACATCTCCAAGGCCTCATTGTCCCAGGTAATGTTTTTACTTTTTTTCCGCCATGAGTGTGAAAAGGGGGCGCCAGATGCAGGCCACTGCCAGTACGAACCGGTGATAAAAGTTAATCATACCAGCGAATTCTTGCAACACCTTCACTGTGCAGGGCTTGGCGAAATGCTGAATGGCCTCTACCTTTTCGGGCAGGGGTTTCGTTCCGTGCCTGTTGATTCAATGCCCCAGGAAGTTGATCGTTTCCAACCCGAACTTGCACTTAGCAGGGTTTATAGTTAGTCTGAATTCCTGCAGCCAGGTGCAACAGTTGCCTCAGGTGGGCTACATGATCCATGTTGATTGCAGCTGGCGATGAGAATATTGTCCAAATAGATGAACTTGAATGGCTTGCCATTCCAGGTGTTGTAGGCTGGAGCGGGGTTGGGGGTGGTGGTGGGGGATTTATTTAAATGGCAGTGTCAATGAGCAAGCACCTTCCTGACAGAGTTCCACGCATGGATGAGGCTGTCATGTTGGTGAACTGCCGCAGCTATTAAAGTCGGTTGGCCATGGTGTTTTCCTGAAATCCGCAGGGTGGGCGGCATGGACGGGACCCTGCACCCCATCGTTACTGTTGGGTTGGGGGTCAACTTGCCTTTCTGTTTACTGTGGCCTTGTTGCCGGCTGTGTGCGGGGCCTAGTGACCTTCTTCATCGAGGCCCCTTTTCCCTTCTTCACTCTCCAGAGCACGTCTGCCCAGGTTGCGACTTTCCTCGGGTTATTAAAGTCCTCATCACGAGTAAGAGTCAGATATCCTCAGGCAGCTGCTCCAGGGTTGTACCCCTCAGCAAGGACGAGCATTTTACTCGTGAGGGCGGATGGGGCCCTGTCCCCCCAATCTGTCCATGTGCAACAATCAGGTGGTGCGCTCATGCTATGAGAGCCTGAAAGTGCAGGTTAATAGATCCCTGAGGGCATCGTATTTGCCTTTGCTTTGGAGGCTGCTGTAGGAAATTGATGATCCTTGCTTCTGTGTCCTGGTCGAGCGATCTCACCGCTTAGAAGAAGAGATAGTGGGGTGATGGTGGGGGGGGGGGGGGGGGGTAGCTCTTTGATTGGAGAGGGAAGGGAGTGGGAGCTGAAGGAAAGGAGACAGAGGGATGGGGAAGAGAGGGGTTTCATGGTAACGTGTGTCATCAGCGGTGATCTGTTAGAGATGGAACTGGGCCTCAGCCTGTCTCAGCCACACGTGTGGCTGCGACTCCCAGAACATTGGCAGCTTCTACGAGACCGTGTAACGAGCTGCTCGATCCGTCATCTTGGTGTCCAACAAGGTAATGATCACGATACCGCGAAGTGTGGAAGCAACGACACACACACAAGGAGTCGAAGTCAGACTGGTTTATTGCACTGGCAGCTCTGCTTGTATTCACCCCTCGCTGACGTCACAGCAGCACCAATCTCCAACTGACCAGTGTTCCTGCCGTTACTCGTTATTTCCCACCATGTGGGTGGTCACCTGGGATGAATGTCGTTGGCCCCTGCAGGGTCTGCGCAGCCGCCACGTTCGTTGGCCATCTTGTGTACTGGGTCGCGTGCGCGGTTGCCGTATTCGTTAGCCATTTTGTGTACCGGGTCACGTCCCAGTTAGCAGGCCACTACAGTGTAGCATTTTTGTCTTTTAACTGTTTATTTTTAATGCAGATGCATTAGTCACAAGCAACTGGAAGATCACTTATCCAGAATCTACCAATCCCCATAGGCGCCAGGTACCAGGGGTTTTACTGTGTTTCTCATGTGTAAGTTTCTGTTGAATTTACGTCCTCGCAATACATTCCCCATCATTTTGTTGAGCCCCTCACTCTGTCCATTGCTGCAGCAAGAACCTCCCAGTGGCCAACCACACACCATTGCCACGCTGACAGGTCTGTCCATGGCCTCATGCACTGCCAAACCCAGGTTACCTGCAAATGGGAAGAACAAATGGGGGGCACTCTCCAACCCCATGGCATTAACATCCAATTACCATGAAACCCCTCTCTTCCCCATCCCTCTGTCTTGTTTCTTCCAGCGCCTATTCAGAGAGCTAACCCCCTCCCCTTCCCCATCACCTCACTATCTTTTCTTCTACCTTCCCAGGTCAGGAGCTCTGTGGTTAGAGCATTGGTCTTGTAAACCAGGGGTCGTGAGTTCGTTCCTCGCTGGAGCCTCATTTTTGTGAGGGGCGCTGGACAATAGACAATAGACAATAGTAGGCCATTTGGCCCGTCAGGCCAGCCCCGCCATTTTAGATCATGGCTGATCATTACCATCAGTACCCCTTTCCAGCCTTATCCCCATAACCCTTAACTCCGTTACCCACAAGAGTCTTATCTAACTCTCTTTTGAACATAGTCAGCGAATCCGCCTCTACCACCCTCTGTGGCAGAGCATTCCACAGATTCACACTTCTCTGGGTAAAAAAATGCTTTCTCATCTCCGTCCTAAAGGGCCTACCCTGTATTCTTAAACTATGCCCTCTAGTCCTCGTCTCCCCCATCATTGGGAACAAGTAATCAGACTTCACCTTGTCTATCCCCCTGATGATTTTGTATGCCTCAATCATGTCCCCCCTCATCCTTCTAAACTCCAATGGATACAAGTCCAGTTTTTCTAGCCTTGCTGCATATGACAACCCTGCCATCCCTGGAACTAACCTTGTAAATCTGCGCTGCACACCCTCTATAGCTAGTATGTCCTTCCTCAAGTTTGGAGACCAGAACTGGACGCAATACTCCAGGTGGGGTCTCACCAGGGCCCTGTATAACTGCAGAAGGGCGTCTCTGTCCCTATACTCTAATCCCCTCTTTATGAAAGCCAACATTCCATTTGCCTTCTTCACAGCTTTCTGAACCTGCAGTGACTGGTGAACAAGTACACCCAGATCCATTTGCACTTCCCCACTCCCTAGCTTGTCTCCATTTAAATAATACTCAGCTTTCCTATTACTTCCCCCAAAATGAATAACCTCACATTTGTTCACATTGAAATTCATCTTCCATTTAGCCGCCCACTCCTCCAGCCTGTCCAAGTCCCTCTGCATTTTCCTTACATCCTCCTCACACCCCACACCGCCACCCAGTTTAGTGTCATCTGCAAATTTGCTCATGTTATTTATAATCCCCTCATCCAAATCATTAACATAAATTACAAACAACTGAGGACCCAACACCGATCCCTGAGGCACTCCACTCGTCACATCCTGCCATTCTGAAAAAGACCCATTTACTCCAACCCTTTGTTTCCTATCTCTTAACCAATTTCCTATCCATGTCAGCACCTTACCTCCAATACCATGCTCCCTGATCTTGCCCACTAGACTCCTGTGCGGTACCTTATCAAAGGCCTTCTGGAAGTCCAAATACACCACATCCACTGGCTCTCCCGAGTCCACCCTCTTTGTCACATCCTCAAAAAATTCCAGAAGGTTAATCAAGCATGACTTACCCTTAAGGAATCCATGCTGACTAGCCCTTATACTATTATTACTGACTAAGTGTTCTGCTATTTCTCCTTTTATGATGGACTCCAATATCTTCCCCACCACTGAAGTCAGGCTAACCGGTCTATAATTTCCTGTTTTCTCCCCCCCTCCTTTCTTAAAAAGCGGCACCACATCAGCCACTCTCCAATCCTCAGGGACCTCCCCGGAATCTATAGAACTTTGGAAAATGTCGACCAGTGCCTCCACAATTTCCATAGCCACCTCTTTAAGCACCCTAGGATGCAGCCCATCAGGCCCTGGGGATTTATCAGCCCTCAGTCCCAACAATTTACTCATAACCTCCTGCTTCTGGATCCGGATATCCATTAGATCCCCTACCTCCCCAGTAAAGTTCCCCACGTCTCTTGGTACCGCATGACCACTACCCCCTAACTGACTATAACCTATATCCTCCTTGGTGAAGACAGTTGCAAAGTAGTTGTTAAATTCCTCTGCCATCTCCTTGTTTCCGGTAATAATTTCACCCTTGCCCATTTTCAAAGGGCCAATTTTAGACCGAACCAATTTCTTCCTCTTCACATAGACCAAGTTAAACAATGTTATATTTGAAGTGTAGTATTACATGACAATATACCAATATTACCTATATCCACCTATGATCTCTACTTCTTCCCCAGCCCCTTCCCTTCTCCTCCCCCACCTTTTCATTCAGGCGCCCGGTGCTTTTCACTCATCTTGACAAGGGGCCCAGGCCTGAAACATTGGTTCTCCTGTGCTTCCTGTCGACGCCGCACAACCTGCTGAACCCCTGACAGAACGAGAGAAAGAGCCGCAGAAGAGGGTCCCTTCAGAGTCACCGTGTGTCTGTAGATTTGCCTCCCGCCGCCTCTGCAGCCACACGGACTCCTGCTCGATCCGTCAGCCACCCTGAGCTCCAGGTGCAAGTCTCCAACCTGAACGGGAAGCCCTTCTTGCCCTCAGCATCCTCTTAAATTCCTCCTCCAATATCTGATTTGCATGAACTAGTTTCTAGCAGCCCCGCAACCTGCGAGTATTCCCCAACTTGCAGCCTTTGTGGGTTCCCTCAGCCGCTGTGGTTCTCCCATGTTAATATTTCCATAGAAACTCATGCCCCTTTATCATTCCAAAGGAATTTCCAAACTTATTTATTTAAATCTTGAAAAAAATCTTTGTGGTAATGGTATGAGTAATGGTTGAAAAAGATATTGGAGTCTTGGCAACACATTCATTATAATACAGTTAACCCTTCCTACCAAAGTTATTGCCACTTAGGGGTCATTACTGGGTAAAACACAGATTAGCACTGAATATAGCACCAGTGCACAGGCACATTCTCCCTCTCCCTGCCTTTGGTCCAAGCCCTGGACATCGCTCTATGCCAGGTCGCTACTGTGGACACTGCTGGAAGTATCGCGGGCAAGGTGTGCACTTCACTGAAGCTGTGCTGTTACTATGGCGATAGGTCAGTACTCGCAGAGAGCTGCAATCCCGTTGGTCAGGGAACCAGGTATAAGTGTGTAAGAGTCCATGTTTGTAGAGTCTAGGCTCATTATTGTTGGAGTCTACCCAAAGTCTGAAGTGAATGTCTATTATGGCAGATTATGTTATATTTTATATTGAATATAGATATGTTTTAAAAGAAGATAAATTGTGGGGTTTTTTTGTGTAGGTCACACACAGGTGCAAACACTTCAAAACAGATCTCATTTAAAATGCCAGAGTTCTGCTCAAGCCAGACAGTCCAGGCTCCAGGTGCCTTTGCAAAAACTTTGAAGAATGCCTATAAGGACTTCACAAGTAGGTGTGTAATTGGACTGATGCCGTGGAGTAATGTATTATTGTTTTGGAAAGCAACAGATGAATGGACTTGAAGATTAGGTCCGGTGCTGCAGTCTGTCTGAATGCAGTTTGCTGTTCTCGGAAGTTCATGTGGTTTTGCATGCAGAGAAAGTCAAACAAGTTTTTCTCTGAGAGCGAGAGAATTCAGTTCTACAGTTCAACTGCAGTAGCTGTGAATGGAACAGGACAAGCTGGCAAGCTTGTGGAAAACCCCATTTTGAAGATGGGTTGTGAGTTCATAGGTCAGCCTGGTCAAAGACCTTGTGGTCCATATAAGAAGAGAGGACTTGAAATAAGGGAAACAAAAAGGAACTCTGGGTGACTTGAAAGAAAGAGGTTATCATCTGGAGAAGCCTGATGGGGCAAGTTTCTTTGGCAAGACACTGAAGTGGCTGATTGCAAGGGATCAGTTTGTGTCCAATGAGCAACAAATCTCTCTCTCTAAAAACTGACAAGAACCTTCCTGAACAGTAACCAAAGCCTGGTGAACTTCATAAATGTTAAATTCTGTGCACAGTATAAGAATTGCCTGCAAGCAGTGAACTTGGAGGAATGAGAAGTGAGATTGGACTGTGTATCAAAGAACTTAACTGAACTTACACACACATTACCTACACATGTGCATAGAAATAGAAGGGGGTGAATTTAATAGTAATGTTAAAGTTTGATCCTGTTTTCATGTTCAAAAGTAATTAAAAACAACTTTTGTTTAAGTAACCATTTGTCTTGGTGAATTTCTATTGCTGCTGGGTTTCGGGGTCCTCTGGGCTCATAACATTTAGGGGCTTGTTCTTTTTCGGATTCAAAATTGGAGTTTTGGGATCTTAAACTTCTGGAATTTTTGTAATTTATTAATTAATTGCTTTTTCAAGCTAATTTACAGCTTGTGTGTGGAAAAACAACAGCAATTGGATGTTAGTACATTTTTTGTCACAACCATCTCCTACAGAGCTTCAGAGTAAGAGAAAAGAGGACCTGGTGGTTATTTCTGAGGCATTAAAACTGACTGAAGTCAAGCATTGAATGAGGAAAGTACAAATACAGAGGATTATAGTGAAATATTAGATAGGTGAGGGGAAATCTATTGAGAAAAACTTAGATAATTTTCCAGAGGATAGATCTGTTAAATTGGAATTGGAGAAATTGAGGGTGGAAGAAGAAAGAGAGAAATGGAGGGAGTTGGAAGAAAGAGAGAAACGGAAACTTTGAGTTGCAGAAACATCAAAATAAGGCAGACAAATCTGAAAAACAGAGGGAGGAATGATGAAAGACAAAATATAACTTGGAAAAAATTGAAACAGACGGTTTCAATTAGAGAAGTTAAAAATTGAGATGGAGGGAGGTAAGAGAATTGGGGCTGTAACTCCTGGGGAGTGGTTTTTGGCTAATTACTATTACTGACTGTCACTCACACAGATGTACTTGTGTATTGGCTACTGCCGAGCTGGTATAACAGATGGTGCTCAGTGTTCCACCGACCAGACTAAGGTAGCATCGAGTCTGTTCATAAAAGCCAAGTATTATTCCATTCACTTGCCTGAACTTTCATTGATGGGATATCGATTTTATTAACAGATTCAATGATGGATACTTCCTTGAAACCTGGAAGGCTGGAGATAGATCAAGATGGACCAAGAGCCGGTGAAATATTTACACTATTGACTCCAGTGCTTCAAAGTTTACATGTGAGTGATCCCGTGAAAATTAATCATCTGGTCGCTCTCCTAGGACAGGTTCCTTACTCAGTGATCAGGGAAACAGTCATATATCAGAATACCATGGGCCTTCTCCGAACCTGCTATAATATGCCACATAATATATTGATTGCGAGGCACCAACTTCACACCCGAAAACAACATCCCGATGAAAGTGACAGTGCTTTGGCTCTCGCGCTGAAAGGGCAGTCAAGGGCCTGTATTATGTATCCAGATGGAAGGGAAGACATTGTCTCCCTCCGTGACCTTGCCTTGCCCGGTGTGCAGTTAACTAACTCCTCAAACCACTAACGTGTTCCAACCGTCTGCTGGTCACAATGGGTCAGTCGATCTAACAATCTGTTCCAATATTCTGGGTCAGCCCAGGAAATATCACCGCAGCATGAACATGTCCTACCCACCTCTGAACCTCAACCTCTAGCCGCAGCTGGGAATGAATGCCCTGTCTCTCCCAATGTCTCAATTCCACCCCCATGGCCTCCACCTGTTCCATTCCGACATTCAACCCACATTTCTAAGGCCCTGCAGAGATTACAATACACAAAACTCAGAGAAAAGTTTCTTAGTGACCGTGACAACTGAAATGTTATTTTTTTTTGTTTCATGTTATGATTCTGTGGAATTTTCTTCCAATTAATACTTAATGTTTACTCTATGTTATCATTTTATGGAATTTATTTCCAATTAGTGCTAAATGTATTTAAGTTTTTGACCAACACACTTTGCTATTGCATGTTTCTAAAATTTAAAAGCAATTTCTCAGCCATTTTATGTTCCAGTCAGTATTTTTGAATTTAGCTAAATTCTGGGGTGGGGGGAGGAGGTGAATGTACTATTACTGACTGTCACTCACACAGACGTACTTGTGTATTGGCTACTGCTGTAGGAGTGTCTGCTGAGCTGGTATAACAGATGGTGCTCAGTGTCCCACTGGCCAGACTAAGGTAACATCAAGTCTGTTCATAAAAGCCAAGTATTATTCCATTCACTTGCCTGAAGTCTTATTGATGGGATATCAGCTAGTAGAGAAGTAAATCTAGTTCCTCCTTTTGATGAGGGAGATATAGATACATATTTTCAGCGTTTTGAAAAGGTTGCTGAGGGCTCAAGATGGCCAAAAGAAAAATGACCAGTGTATTGAAGGGAAAAGCACAATTGTATGCTCTAGTTTGACTACAAAGCAAGTGGTAAATTATGATAGTGTTAAACAAGCAGTATTGAAAATGTATAAGTTGGTTCCAGAAGCATATAGACAAAAATTTAGGAGTTTGGTGAAAACATGGAACCAATCTTATATGGATTTGCTCTGGGAAAGTCGGTATGTTTTGACTGTTGGTGTGCCTCAAAAGGAATAAATAATGATTTTGACAGATTGAGAGAATTTATATTAATTGAGGAAATTAAAAGGTGTGTTCCAAAGGAGATTAAATTATACCTGGATGAGAGAGACGTGGGGACGTGGCAGCAAATGGCCAGGTTAGCAGATGAATATGCCCTGATTCGCAAAACCAAATTTCAGAATGGTGAGCCTTTACAGAGGGTCAATCTGGGGAGAAGTTAAGTCTGGGGAGAATGTGAATAGAAAAGATGAAGGTAAGGTGGGAAAGGACAGAACTTCTGGATTTGTATGTCATTTTTGTTAGAAACCTGGTCATGTTATTGCAAATTATTTAGTGTTGAAAAAGAGATGAGAAAAGGAGGTTTTACTGGAAGTGAGTATTCAGACAGTTGAATTTAAGGAGAACAGATGTTCCAAACCTGGTAAGGGTGTTATAGATGTTTTCAAATCTTTTGTGTCAGAAGGCTTGGTTTCAGTAAAGGAGGGAGAATCATAGGTACCAGTTAAAATTAAGTCTTAGAGATACTGGGGCTGCTCAGTCACTATTGGGGAATGTTTTAACTCTTGATCAAAAGACTGACACAGGGGAGTCAACTTTGATTAAAAGTGTTGGAAGTGAGGTAGAGTCAATATCTCTTCACAACATAGTGCTGAATTCAGAATTAGTTAAAGGACTTGTTGTAGTAGAAGTTATTTCAAAGTTACCCATCCAAGGAGACTCATTTTTATGAGGGAATTATTTGGCAGAGGATAAAGTTGGGTCAGTTTTGAGATTAACAAATCGGCCTAGTAAGGATGAGGTTGAAGAGGATTGTGAGATATATCCTCCATGTGCTGTAACAAGGTCTTTGTCTAAGAAAATGATGAGAGCTGAGGAAGATCCAGAGACTTGCCCAGTATTTCTGAAATAGTCTTGAAAGAGCAGGTTAATTGTGAGAGTAAGGATTTCTCTTTGTCAAGAAAAGAGTTAATTCAGGAAAGATACAAATCTTATTGATTTAAGGGACAAAATAGTAAGTGAACAGGATATTAAAGAAATGGCGTGGTTATGACTTGAAGGGTGAATTGTTGATGAGGAAATGGAGACCTCTTGATATTCCTGCTAACAAAGAGTGGGGGGTGATTCATCAGCCGGTCATTCCTAGAATTTACCATAATGAAATTTTAAATCTAGCCCACAGTACACCTTTGGGTGTTCATCTTGGTGTAAAGAAAACCATGAATAAGATTTTGAGACAATTTTCCTGGCCTGGTTTGAGGAAGGATGTTGTAAATTGGTGCTGGACATGTGACTTTTGTCAGGTTGTGGGGAAACCTAGCCAGGGTCCTCCAGTGGTTCCATTTACAACTTATTCCTGTTGTAGGGGAACCTTTCACTAGGGTTATTGTGGATTGTGTAGGTCCCCTGCCGAAAACTAAGTCTGGAAATCAGTACTTATTAACAACTATGTGTACAGCATCGAGATTTCCAGAGGCTATACCATTAAGGAATATTAAAGCCAAAACAGTGGTAAAAGCTTTGGAAAGACTTTTCACAGTTTTTGGATTAACTAAGGAGATCCAGAGTGATCAAGGATCTAACTTTATATCTGGGTTGTTTCAACAGTTAATTTATGAGTTGGGAATAAAACAGATCACTTCATCTGCGTATCATCCTGAAACTCAGGGAGCTTTGGAAAGATTTCATTCCACTCTTAAAAATATGATGAGGATTTATTGTCTGGAGAATGGAAAAGATTGGGATGAAGGTGTGGTGGCATACCACCGGCCTACTGCAGGGGGCAACCTCTGTACCTACAGGAGTGTAAGGGGACAGGACAACACCTAGCTGGCTGTCAATCAGTTGGCCTGGTCAGGTGTCAATCACTCTCCGGGATATAAGCCTGCGCCGGCCTCCCGAAGCTCACTCAGAGTTACTGCAGCTACAGCCAGCCTGGCTCTGTTGAAGAATTTTTGGATTAAAGCCTGTTGTACAATCTTTACCTTGTGTGTGTCTGATTCTGGCTAACAGCGCACCACAATTTAATCCACAAAATTTTCCCATGGCTGCCATGGAAAAACTCCTGAGCTCAGGGAGCCTCGAAGTCGACCCACGCCACCAGGAAGCCCAGACACGCTTCGAGATCTGGCAGCATGCGGTCGAGGCAATCATCGATGTACACGAAGGCGGCATCCTGGACTCGGATCGGAAGAGGTTGGTCCCACTCCGGTCAAAGTTGGGTCCCCACGCCTTCCAGGCAACCAAAGGCTGCTCCATGTATAAGAGCGCAATGGACACTCTTGAGAACTTG
Source organism: Narcine bancroftii (assembly GCF_036971445.1). Lineage (NCBI taxonomy): Eukaryota > Metazoa > Chordata > Chondrichthyes > Torpediniformes > Narcinidae > Narcine > Narcine bancroftii. Next base: position 53,262,358 of record NC_091481.1, on the reverse strand, counting down.
TACAAGGCCCCCATGAATGCGGTCTGTGCAAGGTACCTCCTCAACACCTGAGCCCAGCAACCCGGGGAGACAGCTGAGTCTTACCTGGGACACTTGAGAGAGTTGACCCGACCGTGTCTGTCTGAACCTGGGGTAGGTGGAGAGGAAGTCGAGATGCTGATCTGGAATGCCTTTGTCCGAGAGCTACGCTCAAGGGCCATCTGGCAGAAGCTGCTGGAAGACAATATCTATGCTCTAACCAAGACTGTGGAAGTGGTCCAAACCCTGGAAGCAGCAGCCCTGCACATCGAAGCCTTCGATTCCAGGTACCCCCAGGCTCCTTCATGGCTCTCTCACACTGCAGCTGCAGCCCCAGACCGAGCTGGGGAGGGGAACGTCGCTGCGGCAAGCGCCCGGCACCCCTGTAAGTACTGTGGGTCCTGGTGTGGGTCAGATTGATGATCGCGCCAAAATTGCCCGGCTAGGAACCAGTATTGTTCCCGATGCGGCAAGAAAGGCCACTTTGCAAAAGTGTGCCTCTCAAAACCTGCCAGCAGCTCAGCGGCCCTCTATGACCTCCCCACCTCCCCCGCTAACCCCTCCACGTGCACATGCCGGGCGGTACCATTGTCACCACAATGACTTCCACCTTCCCCGACTTTGATGGTGCAACATCCAACCCCACCAGCGACTGTCGCTGTGTGTGCCCTGAGCACCTGCACCAGCCCCCGCCCTCACCAGCACCGCTCGCCGAGAACTACAGCGACGTCACTTCTGGGTCATGGCGAGACATCACTTCCAGCTGACGTAATGATGTCACTTCCCCCAGAACAACGTACATGACTGGGGAAGGAGGCCAGCCACGCAGTGGGCACCCACATGCCGCCGCCACCTTGGGCCAGGGCTCCTGATGACGTTGAGAATGACATGGTCTACATGGGCAATGACCAGGCTGCCCTACCGACTCTCCCTACACCTCCGGGTGCCATTGGCTGCTGCACCCCGCACCCAGCGACCAACATCAATGTGGTCAACACGGGCAATGACCAGGCCACCCTACCAACGTTCCCTATGCCTCTGGATGCCATCGGCTATTGCATGCCGCACCCCATGACCGATGTCGACGTGGTCAACACAGGCGATGACCAGGCTACCCTACCGACATTTCACACATCTCCGGATAGTGATGATTCTGACTTCGAGACAGTCCTGGCCGCCACCACGCTGACCAGGGACATCCCTCATGACCTCGGGCGCTCGATGACGGTTGTGCAAGTCAACGGGCAAGTAACGAAGTGCCTGTTCGACAGTGGCAGCACTGAGAGCTTCATTTACCCGAGCATGGCGCACTCCCTGAGATTAAAGGCCCACCCCACCACCTGTTTGATCGCCCTCGCCACCAAGGATAAGACTGTTGGTATCCTCGGGCGCTGCTCGGCCGATATAACTGTGAGAGGGGAGACTTACACAGGGTTCAGGCTCCTGGTTTTGCCCAAACTCTGTGCCCCAATCCTCATGGGCCTAGATTTCCAGTGCCACCTGCAGAGTGTCACCCTTGCCTTCGGGGGGCCCCAACCTCCACTCATATTACAGAGCACACCAACCTACCAGCCCCAGCCAACCTGCGGCCTCTCCACACTGCGCGTCACCCCACCAGCGCTCTTCCCACATTTTGCCCTAGGCTGCTAGCCGATCACCACCAGAAGTAGGCGCAATTGCGCCGTAGACAGAGACTTCATCAAGGCGGAGGTGGAGTGACTCCTGGAGGAGGGCGTCATAGAGCCCAGTAACAGCCCTTTGAGAGCCCAAGTCCTGGTGATCAAAGGGGGAAGTAAGCCAAGGATGGTCATGGATTACAGCCAGATGATTAATTGGTACACCCAGCTGGATGCCTACCTCCTGCTGAGGATCACCAACATGGTCAACGAGATAGCCCGCTACCGGGTTTTCTCCACAATTGACCTGAAGTCGGCGTATCACCAAATCCCCATCTACCTGAAGGACAAGCCCTATACAGCCTTTGAGGCAGACAGGCACCTGTACCAGTTCCGCCAAGTTCCCTTTGGGGACACGAACGGGGCTTCCGTTTTCCAGCGGGAGATGGATCGCACGGTAGACGGCACAAGCTAAAGGCGACGTTCCCGTATCTGGATAACGTCACTATCTGCGACTGTGACCAGCAGGACCACGATGCTAACCTGGAAAAATTCCTCCAGATGGCCAGGAAGCTGAACCTCACTTGCAACAAGGAGAAGTGTGTGTTTAGCACTACCAGCCTCGCCATCCTGGGGTACATCGTGGCCCATGGAGTCGTCGGCCCAGATCCGGAAAGGATGCGCCCATTAATGGAGTTACCCCTCGCCCCCCCACGCTAAAGGCCCTCCACAGGTGCCTTGGCCTATTCTCTTATTGCTCGCAGTGGGCCCCTCGCTTCTCGGATAAGGTCCGCCCACTGGCCCAAGCTACAACTTTTCCCCTCCCACCCGAGGCGCAGGCAGCCATCCGCATCAGGCAAGACATCGCAGACGCCATGATGCAGGCTGTGGATGAGGACTCCCCGTTCGAGGTGGAGAGCGATGCCTCCGAGGTAGACCTCACTGTTACCATCAAGCAAGGGGGGGCGCCCCGTTGCTTTTTTCTCCAGGACCCTCCATAGCTCTGAGCTAGGGCACTCCGCCATTGAAATGGAGGCCCAGGCGATTGTGGAAGAGGTCTGCCACTGGCGCCACTACCTGGCCGGCAGGAGATTCACCCTCCTCACGGACTAGCTGGCTGTGGCTTTCATGTTTAACACAACCCACAAGAGCAAGATCAAGAACGACAAGATCCTGAGAGTCATGCTGGCAACCTACAGCTACGACATCCAGTACCGCCCCGGGAAGTTTAACGACTCCCCTGATGCCATCTCTCGCACCTGTGCATCTATGCACGATGACAGGCTGCAGGCATTGCATGAGTCTCTCTGCCATCTGGGTGTTACCGGGTTGTACCATTTCGTTAAGTCCTGAAAACTGCCATACACCATCAGGGATGTCAGGGACATGACCGATGCCTGTTGGGTCTGTGCGGAGTGTAAACCCCACTTCTTCTTCCCGCCCCAGGCCCATGTTGTAAAGGCTACTCAGCCCACACATGTCAAACTGATATAATTATATTTGGCCCCCAAGATCATTTCAAAAATGTATTAGAGGTGGCCCGCTGGCCGCCGCGCCAGTATAGCGCATGCACAGTAATACAACAAATCCCAGAATGCATTGGCGTCAGCCTGATAATCGCCCCAACCTCCTCTGTTTACGTTGCAGGGTCTCACCGTGGACTCTGGTTTTGGGGCTTGGCCGGTGTCAGGGGAAGCCAAGGCCGCTTCCCAGCGCCCAGAACCGGAGGCCTCGGGGCTGACCTCGCCAGGACCATTGCCCACTCCCCCTCCCTGCTGCAGGCCGATCCGCGACTCACGGTGACGGGGCCGCTGATCCGCCGAGATGCCGCCCTGCAGCGAGAGCCGATGCCTCCGCACTGTCGTTGTCCAACCCGATCGCCCGCAAACCCCGCCCTCCCGCACACAGGCTTGAGTAAGGATTATGAACTTTAATCTCAGGATAAAACGATCTTCCAATAGTTTCATGTCACAGTGATAAATATATTCCAGGTTAAAAATGGTCCTGCACCTGAATACAAGCTCATTAGGCATAAAACTTGAAAAGTGTGTAAATCAAAGGATATCTGTACCAATGGAAAAAGGGCATGGCAAATAACCCTGCTAGAGTTCATGCCCACAATCAGTCACCCATTTGATTGTTTCAGGAATCATGTTATTCTCCCACATTCTCAATAGCCCTCAGATTTTACTATTCGACAGCACACTAGCAACATTTGACAAATCCTCTATAGAGAAATATTATTTATTGAATATTTTATTTCTCATTTGTTAATGCTTCTGGAAAGAGTTTATCCAAAACTATTATTAAACATTTATTTTAATAAGAAAAAGTTTAACATTACATATGTTGAAAGAAGAGAAAACATGCAGACGTTGTTGAAAATTTTCAATAAATATTTAGTTCGGCCCTCGACTTAGTCCAAGTTTTTAATTTTGGCCCTCCGTGAATTTGAGTTTGACACCCCTGACTCAGCCTTTCAAGCATCTCGGCATGGACTTCAAAGGGCCCCTGCCTTCCACGAACCAAAACGTCTACTTCCTCACAGTAGTGGACGAGTACTCACGCTTCCCTTTTGCTATCCCTTGCCCGGACACCTCCACGGCCACTGTCATCAGGGCCCTAGGGCAGATTTTCACCATGTTTGGCTACCCCACCTTCATCCGCAGCGACTGGGGGTCTAGTTTCATGAGCGACGAGCTGCGCCAGTACCCGACAGCGAGGGCCATCGTGACCAGTCGTACAACGAGCTATAAACCCGAGAGACAATGGGCAAGTGGAACATGAGAACGGGGTGGTCTGGAAGGCAGTCCTCCTGGCTCTCAGGTCAAAAGGGTGGGCCGTTGCGCTCCATGCCATTTGGTCACTGCTGTGCTTGGCTACAAACGAGACCCCTCACGAATGCCTGTTCTCATTCCCCAAGAGGTCGGTGACTGGAATGTCCCTCCCAGCATGGCTCACGTCCCGGGACCAGTGTTCCTGCGTAAGCACGTACGGACACACAAGGCCGAAGCCCTGGTCAAGCAGGTCTTCCTTCTACATGTAAACCATAACTACGCCTATGTTAGGTTTGGCAGTGGCAGAGAGGACACTGTGTCAGCCAGGGTCCTGGCACCAACAGGAGCACTCACCACACCACACCTCCCTCCAGCCCAGGATGATGCTGACCGGGTATACATCCCTGTCCCCAGGCAGCTATGGAGCATGCAGGACCTCCTTGACCACCAGGGGCCTGCTTCAGCCTTGGGAGATGAACCCGCCCCGCCCCCACTCATCCAATACGATCCTCATACGTTGACCCCAGCCGCCCCCAGCCACCCCTCCGTGCAGCACCACACCAGCCACACAGACCCCTGCCACCAGCCCCCCCATTTCCTCTCTGACCAGTGACCAGGAGCCAGTCCTATGACGGTCACAGAGACCCTGGTGGCCGCCAGATCGTCTCAACCTGTAAATATTGTATGTGTTTAGTGGGTGCGATTCCTTGTTACTGCCCCCCATCCTGGGACAATTTTAAAGAACTGGGTGAACATGGTGGTACACCACTGGCCTACTGCAGGGGGCAACCTCTGTACCTGCAGGAGTGTAAGGGGACAGGACAACACCTAGCTGGCTGTCAATCAGTTGGCCTGAAGGGATCAAGCCCCACCCGGTCGGGTGTCAATCATTCTCCGGGATATAAGCCTGCGCCGGCCTCCAAAAGCTCACTCAGAGTTACTGCAGCTACAGCCAGCCTGGCTCTGTGGAAGAATTTGTGGATTAAAGCCTGTTGTACAGTCTTTACCTTGTGTGTGTCTGATTCTGGCTAACAGCACACCACAAAAGGTATTCATTTATTGTTATTTCCAGCAAGGGAGGCTGTGCAGGATTCATTAGGTTTCAGCCCTTTTGAAATTGTGTTTGGACATCAGGTTAGAGAACCTTTAATGTTGATAAAAGAACAATAGGTTAATGAGGATGTGCAGTTGGACTTGCTGGATTATGTTTCTAAATTTAAAGATAGGTTACAAAAAGTGTGGACTTTGGCTCAAGAGAATTTAGAAATGGCTCAGGATAAAATGAAGCATTTATTTGACAGGAAAGATCAAGTGAGGAATTTTAAGACAGGAAGTAAAGTGATAATTTTGTTCCCAACACATGATAATCCTTTGAGAGCTAAATTTTCAGGACCATAGGTAGTTAATTCAAAACTGAATTATGTTAACCATGTTATAAACACTTCAGATCATAGGAATAAAACTCAGGTTTGTCACATAAATATGTTGAAACCTTATTAAGAAAATAAGGGTAGCGGAGAAAAATCTGTATCAGAGGTGTTAGTTGTTGACAGGGTTGAGGAAGTTATGGATCATAAGATTATGGAAACAGAATCTTGTGAGGGAACCTTAAAGGAACCATGGTTCCTCAGCAATTTTGGAAAATCAGGAGGTAAAGTTCCATCTTAAGTCACAGGAATAAATACAGTTGAAATAATTAATTTTGACATATACAAATTTATTTCCTGATGTGCCAAAAGGACGTCAGTGATTTATCATGATGTGGATGTGGGAGAGACAAGTCCCATAAAACAATCCCCATATGGAATAAATATTCAGAAGAATAAAATCATGGATCAGGAGGTGGAATATATGTTGAAAAATTATATTATTAGACCGTCGAACCCAGATTGGAGTTCTCCTTGTATTCTGGTACCGAAACAAGGTGGAACTGTTAGGTTCTGTACAGATTACAGGAAGGTTAATTCAGTACCTAAAGCAGATGCTTATCCTATTCTGAGAATTGTAATGGAGTAGATAAATATTGGGAGAATTTGGTAAAATTAGAGTAGATTACATACATACACACATTTTAAAACAGATCTTATTTGAAATACCGAAGAATTCATATTCAGGAATTTTACAGAAACAATGGAGAATGTTATACACATTTCACAAGTAGGTGCTAATTGAAACGACATCATGAAATGAAATGGCCATTATTTGGATTGGAGACAGGCTGGCTGGTTGAATAACTACAAGGTTTCTGACCTTTCTACAAAGTGCTCACAGAAAGGTCACTCCTGGGTTTTGATTACCTAAGACAACAGCTTGACCAAGAAGGATAACTCCTGTTTTTTGCTGAAGGTGGGTTCTTTTTCACAAGTGAGAGAGTCACATGGGCTTTCTAGCAGTTGGAGAGAGAGAGAGAGAGAGAGTGTGTGTGTGTGTGTGTGTGTGTGTGTGTGTGTGTGTGTGTGTGTGTGTGTGTGTGTGTGTGTGTGTGTGTGTGTGTGTGTGTGTGTGTGTGAGAGAGAGAGAGAGAGAGAGACAAGCTCTCTCAGCTAGTATGTGGGATACTGAAAGCAGCTGAACAGAGCAAGCCAGGAGAAGCTGGTTGGAAACAGAAAGCTACAGAGTGGCGGATGGCTGGCAGTGCTATCTGTCTGATGGAATAAGAGGAACAGAAAGGAACTCTGTGATAGCCTGAAAGAAAGATGTTATCATCTGATGGGGCAAGTTTAATCACCGAGACATAGAGGTAACTAATGGTGGTACCTCAGGTGTGGAAATCCTGGAACAACAAATCTCTCTCTGCAAACCCTATAAGAATCTTCCTGAGTGGTAAATATTTACCTTTCAAACACCAAAGCCTGGACAATTTTATACATTGTTAAATTCTGTACACAGTATAAGAATTGTCTGCAACCAGTGAACTTGGAAGAAGGAGAAGTGAGATTGAACTGTGAACCAAATAACTTTTCTTAAATTTACACACACATTACATACACGTGTGCTTAGAATTAGAAGGGGGTTAATTTGGGTTAGTTAATAGAAAAAAGTTAAAGTTTGATTCTGTTTTCATGTTTAAAGATAATTAAAAACAACTTTAGTTTAAGTAACCATTTGTTGTGATGCACATCTATTGCTGCTGGGTTTTGGGGTCCTCTGGACTTGTAACAGAATAGACGACTATATTGATAAGGTTGGGAAAGCTACATATCTTACTAAAGTGGATTTGTTGAAGGGTTACTGGTGTGTGCCTTTAACTGAGAGAGGAAAGAACATTTCGGCTTTTGTAAATCCATCTGGTGTGTTACCTTTTGGCATGACAAATGCCCCTGCTACATTCCAAAGGATGATTTATTTGGTAATTCAAGGGTTAACACATAAAGATGCTTATATTGATGACTTGGTCACAAAAAGAGACACATGGGAAGAACATTTAAAGAAATTGGATAAATTATTTGCAAGATTATCCAAAGCAAACGTAACTGTTAATTTTGCTAAAAGTGTATTTGGACATGCTACTGTAACATACTTAGGTCATGTAGATGGTCCTATTCAAGCTAGGGTGAATGCAATTTCTGAATTTCCTATTCCCAATGCCAAGAAAGCAGGGAGAAGTTTTTAGGAAATGTTGCTGAAGTTTCTCTTTCTTTAACCAATCTTTTGAAGAATGGGGAGAAATTTGTGTGGACTTAAGTTTGACAGACAGCTTTGGAAAATTTAAAGGAGATGCTATGCCATTATCCTGTTTTAAAATCTCCCGATTTTGACAGACCATTTTATTTAGCAGTGGATGCCAGTGAAGGGGCAGCAGGTGCAGTTTTATGAGGGGGTACTGAACTTTAAGATCAGCCATAATTTCGTTGAATGGCGGAGCAGGCTCAAAGGGTCGAATGACCTACTCCTGCTCCTATCTTCTATGTTTCTATGTTTTATGTTTCTATTACAAAAACATAATGAAATTGACTGTCCAGTTGCCTACTTTAAAAAAAAAATTCAATGTTCATCAAATGAACTATTCTACTATTGAGAAGGAACTGTAGTCTACAGTACTTGCTCTGTAGAATTTTGATGAACCAATTGTGATATTACTGACCACAATCCTCTGGAGATTTTGAATAAAATGAAGAAATACAACAGAAGATTGTAAAACTGGAGTTTGATATTGCAAGAATATAATCTGCAAATTAATCATATCAGAAGTACAAATAATGTGATAGCATATTGTCTATCAAGATGTTAAAATTGATCATGTACAGAAATATATATTCTTAACATTGTGTTACATTGTTAAAATATGTTATATATTGTGTATTGTTATTACTTTTAGTGATTTTAAAGTCAGTTTAGTTATAACTGAATTTTAACTCAAGTTAAAATTCCTTTGTAGGGGAAAGTGTGACAGATTATGTTATATATATTGAATATAGATAGGTTTTAAAAGGAGAATTATTGTGGGTTTTTTGTCACTTCAAAACAGATCTCATTTAAAGTGCCAGAGCTCTGCTCAAGCCAGAGAGTCCAGGCTCCAGAAGCCTTTGCAAAAACTTTGAAGAGTTCACAAGTAGGTGTGTAATTGGACTGATACTGTTGAGTAATGGATTATTGTTTTGGAAAGCAACAGATGAACGGACTCGAAGATTAGGTCCGGTGCTGCAGTCTGTTTGAATGCAGTTTGCTGTTCTAGGAAGTTCACATAGTTTTCCAAGCAGAGAGAGTCAAACATGTTTTTCTCTGACAGAGAGAGAGAGAATTCAGTTCTACAGTTCAGCGGCAGCAGCTGGGACTGGAACAGGACAAGATGGCAAGCTTGTGGAAAACCCCATTTTGAAGACAGGTTCAGCCTATTCTTTTTTTTTTAAATTTTTTATTTTTCACACCATAAACCACATTGACCATGATACATACATTTTCCTTTTCAAATATATACAGTGTCATTTTCTCCCCCCCTCCTCCCATCCCACCCTCCCTACCTCCCCCCCTCCCCATCCATTTAAAGTACAAAATCTAAGATACATTAAACCAGTCAAACAATGTTGTCATTCAATAAAAATAAACAAGAAATTCCACTGAGTCAATTCTTTTCATTTCCTTCTTTCATTAATTTAGGTAGTGAATGTCCCCGGTAGGTTTTCTCTATTGTGTTTCATGTAAGGCTCCCATATTTGTTCAAATATTTCAATATTATTTTTTAAACTATATGTTATTTTTTCTAATGGAATACATTTATTTATTTCTATATACCATTGTTGTATTTTCAAATTATCTTCCAATTTCCAGGTTGACATAATACATTTTTTTGCGACGGCTAGAGCTATCTTAACAAATCTTTTTTGTGCACCATCCAAATCAATTCCAAATTCTTTGTTTTTTATGTTACTTAGGAGGAAGATCTCTGGATTTTTTGGTATATTGTTTACTGTTTTTTTTATTTAATATTTGGTTTAGATCTTCCCAAAATTTTTCTACTTTCTCACGTCCAGATTGCATGAATTGTTGTTCCCATTTCTTTTTTACATCGAAAACATCTATCAGATACTGTTGGGTCCCATTTATTTAACTTTTGAGGTGTAATGTATAGCCTGTGTATCTAGTTATATTGCATCATACGTAACCTCATATTTATTGTATTTCTCATCATTCCAGAACATAATTTCTCCCATGTTTCCTTTTTTATCTTTATATTTAAAGCTTGTTCCCATTTTTGTTTAGTTTTACCATTTGTTTCCTCATTCTCCTTTTCTTGCAGTTTAATATACATATTTGTTATAAATCTTTTGATTATCATTGTATCTGTAATCACATATTCAAAGTTACTTCCCTCTGGTAAATTCAGACTGCTTCCTAATTTGTCCTTCAAGTAGGATCTCAATTGATAATATGCCAGCGCTGTATCTTGAGTTATATTGTATTTATCTTTCATTTGTTCAAAGGATAATAATCTATTTCCTGAAAAACAATTTTCTATTCTTTTGATCTCTTTTTTCTCCCATTCTCTAAAGGAAAGGTTATCTATTGTAAAAGGGAGTAACTTATTTTGCGTCAATATTAGTTTTGGTAATTGGTAATTTGTTTTATTCCTTTCTACATGAATCTTCTTCCAAATATTGAGTAGATGATGTAATACTGGAGAACTCCTACGTTGTACCAATTTTTCATCCCATTTATATAATATGTGTTCAGGTATCTTTTCCCCTATTTTATCTAATTCTAATCTAGTCCAATCTGGCTTTTCCCTTGTTTGATAAAAATCTGATAGGTATCTTAATTGTGCGGCTCTATAATAATTTTTAAAGTTTGGCAGTTGTAAGCCTCCTTGTTTATACCATTCTGTTAATTTATCTAGTGCTATCCTCAGTTTCCTCCCTTTCCATAAAAATTTCCTTATTATTTTCTTTAACTCCTTGAAGAATTTCTCTGTCAAGTGTATTGGCAATGCCTGAAATAGGTATAATATCCTTGGGAAAATGTTCATTTTAATACAGTTTATCCTTCCTATTAGTGTTAATAGTAAATCTTTCCAATGCTCTAAATCATCCTGTAATTTTTTCATTAGTGGATAATAATTGAGTTTATATAGATGGTCGAGATTTTTATTTATTTGTATACCTAGGTATCTTATTGCTTGCATTTGCCATCTGAATGGTGATTCCTTCTTAAATTTTGAGAAATCCGCATTATTCATTGGCATTGCTTCACTTTTATTTACGTTAATCTTGTAACCCGACACTTCTCCATATTCCTTCAATTTCTTATATAATTCTTTTATTGATAGTTCTGGTTCTGTTAAGTATACTATAACATCATCCGCAAATAAACTGATTTTATATTCCTTGTCTTTTATTTTTATCCCTTTTATATTATTTTCTGTTCTTATCAATTCTGCTAGTGGTTCTATAGCTAACGCGAACAATAAGGGTGATAGTGGGCATCCCTGCCGTGTTGACCTGCTTAAGTTAAATTGCTTTGATATATATCCATTTACCGTCACTTTCGCCAATGGCCCCTTATATAATGCTTTAATCCAATTAATATACTTGTCTGGTATACTGAATTTTTGTAATACTTTGAATAAATAATTCCATTCTACTCTGTCAAAGGCCTTCTCTGCGTCTAAAGCAACTGCTACTGTTGGCGCTTTACTCCCTTCTACTGCATGAATTAAGTTAATAAATTTACAAAAATTGTCTGTTGTGTGTCTTTTTTTAATAAATCCAGTTTGGTCTAGATTTACCATTTTAGGTACATACTCTGCTAATCTGTTTGCTAATAGTTTAGCTATTATCTTATAATCTGTGTTAAGTAATGATATTGGTCTATATGACGCTGGTGCGAGTGGATCTTTCTCTTGCTTTAGTATTACTGTAATTATTGCTGTTTTACATGAATCTGGTAAGCTTTGTGTTTTATCAGTCTGGTTGATTACTTCCAGGAGGGGAGGAATTAATAAATCTTTAAATGTTTTATAGAACTCTATTGGGAATCCATCCTCTCCTGGTGTTTTATTATTTGGTAATTTTTTAATTATCTCTTGTATTACTACTATTTCAAATGGTTCTGTTAATTTATTTTGTTCCTCTATTTGTAATTTTGGTAGTTCAATTTTAGTTAAAAATTCATCTATTTTCCCTTCTTTCCCTTCGTTTTCAGTTTGGTATAATTGTTCATAGAATTCTCTAATGTTTTCCTTGATCTCCGTTGAATTATATGTGATTTGTTTGTCTTTTTTCCTTGATGCCAATACCATTTTCTTAGCTTGTTCTGTCTTAAGCTGCCATGCTAGAATTTTGTGCGTTTTTTCCCCTAATTCGTAATATTTCTGTTATGTCTTCATTATGTTGTTTTCCACCTTATATGTTTGTAGTGTTTCATATTTTATTTTTTTATCTGCCAATTCTCTTCTTTTAGTTGTATCTTCCTTCATTGCTAATTCTTTTTCTATATTTACTATTTCCCTTTCCAACTGCTCTGTTTCCTGATTATAGTCCTTCTTCATCTTGGTTACATAACTTATTATTTGCCCTCTAATGAACGCTTTCATTGCATCCCATAGTATAAACTTATCTTTCACTGATTCCGTATTTATTTCAAAGTACATTTTAATTTGTCTTTCAATGAATTCTCTAAAATCCTGCCTTTTAAATAGCATGGAGTTTAATCTCCATCTATACATTCTTGGAGGGATATCCTCTAACTCTATTGTCAATATCAAGGGTGAATGGTCCGATAATATTCTAGCTTTATATTCTGTTTTTCTTACTCTATCTTGCATACGAGCTGATAACAAAAATAGGTCTATTCTTGAGTATGTTTTATGTCTACCCGAGTAATATGAATATTCCTTTTCATTTGGGTGTTGTTTCCTCCATATATCCAAAAGTTGCATTTCTTGCATCGATTTAATTATAAATTTGGTTACTTTGTTCTTTCTGTTAATTTTTTTCCCAGTTTTGTCCATATTTGAATCCAAATTCAGGTTGAAATCCCCTCCTATTAATATGTTCCCTTGCGTATCTGCTATCTTCAAAAAAATATCTTGCATAAACTTTTGATCTTCTTCCTTAGGTGAATATACATTGAGTAGATTCCAAAACTCCGAATATATCTGACATTTTATCATTACATATCTCCCTGCTGGATCTATTATTTCCTCTTCTATTTTAATTGGCACATTTTTACTAATTAATATAGCTACTCCTCTAGCTTTTGAATTATACGACACTGCTGTTACGTGTCCTACCCAATCTCTCTTTAATTTCTTGTGCTCCAATTCAGTTAAATGTGTTTCTTGCACAAATGCTATATCAATTTTTTCTTTTTTCAGTAAATTTAGCAGTTTCTTCCTTTTAATTTGGTTATGTATTCCATTAATATTTAAAGTCATATAGTTTAGCGTAGCCATTTCATACTTTGTTTATCTTCCCTTTCCATTTCTCCATCATCACCTTTCCTTCTTATCCATTTCTGCCTTCTTGTTTTGAACACTTTATAAGACAACATGGTTCAGCCTATTCAAAGTCCTTTTGGTCCATACGAGAGGACTGACTGTATAATATTTCACTTGAAATAATGGAAACAGAAAAGGAATCCTGAAAGACAAAGATTATCATCTGGAAAACCCTGATGGGGCAAGTTTCTTTGGAAGGAGTCAGTTTGTGTCCAATGAGCAACAAATCTCTCTCTGAAAACTGGCAAGCACCTTCCTGAGTGGTAACCATTTACCTTTCAAGCACCAAAGCCTGATGAACTTTATAAATGTTAAATTCTGTGCACAGTCTAAGAATTGCCTGCAAGCAGTGAACTTGGAAGAGTGAGAAGTGAGATTGGACTGTGTATCAAATAACTTTTCTGCACTTGTATACACATTACATACATGTGCACTTAGAATTAGAAGGGGCTTAGGTTAAGTTAATAGTAATGTTAAAGTTTGATCCTGTTTTCATGTTTAAAGATAATTCAAAGCAATTTTTGTTTAAGTAACCATTTGTCTTGGTGAATTTCTATTGCTGCTGGGTTTTGGGGTCCTCTGGGCCCATAACAATATATTGTCACAAGTGAAATAGTGATCGAATACCGCTTAATGTTCTCCCATGTTTCCTGTGTGTCAATAAAAGTTGCATGATTGTAACACTTGTGTTCAGACTTGTCTTTGTGAACCCACCCAAATATTTTTCAAAGGAATAGTTTAGTTATGATGTAATTATGAAATAAAAAATATCATAAATATTTGTATTAAAACCTTAAAAGTTTTGGCATTATGTGCAGCTAAAAATTGTTTTTGAAACATTTTTATGTCTTGATCTGAATGGGCAGGGGATTCATTCTGATTATTCCCATCGATTCTACCAATTACTAACGTGAATTCGTCTTAGGCAAGTAAAAATTGGGACGAATTAATCATTTAAAGCGAGGTTTCCCTGTATTCTTGAAATGAACAGCAGCATTGCGATTGCCTTCTTCACCACTGTCTCAACCTGCAAGTTTACCTTGAGGCTGTCCTGCACAAGGACTCCCAGGTCCTTTTGTATTTTCAATGTTCTCCCCATTTAAAAACAAATCTGCCTGTTTATTTTTTCTATCCAAGTGCATGAACGTCCACTTTCCGACATTATATGTCATTTGCCACCTCTCTGCCCGTTCTCCTCATCTGTCTCCATCCTTCCGCAGCCTCCCTGTTTCCTCCGCACGACCTGCTCCTCCACTGACCTTTGTATCTTCTGCAAACTTGGCCACAAAGCCGTTCATTCCATCATCCAAATCATGAATACACATCATAAAAAGACACGGTTCCAACACTGACCCCAGTGGCTCTGGACACTGCCTAGGTGGAGTTTGCACGCTCTCCCGGTGACCCTGTGGTGCTCTGGTTTCCTCCCACACTGCAAAATCATGGTTGGTGAATTAATTGCCAGCTGTGGGGGTGGGGGTGGGGGAGGGGATGTGGGTAGAAGTCGGGGGACTTTACAGAGAGAATAAATAAATCTGCATCGATCATTGGGCAGAGACACACAAAATGTAGGTGATAGTATCTGTCAACAAGCTGGAGAGGCTGGAGAAACTCAGGGCTGGGGGGTGGGGGGGGTGCAGCCAAAATGCTGACTGGCCCTTCTCTCCAAGGTGTAAATTAGGTGCTGATGGCCAGCACGGATTTGAACAGAATTCTGCAGCACAGTACAGGCCCTTCGGTCCCCGATGTTGTGCTAACCTCTATATTCCGACCAAAAAAAAGTAAACCCCTCCTACCCCGTAACCTTCTGTTTTTCTTCCATCCCTGTGCCTGTCCAGGCATCTCTTAAATGCCCCTAATATTTCAGCCCCCACCACCATCCCCGGCAAGGCATTCCAGGCCCTCACAACTCTCTCTGTGTGGAAAAAAAACATACCCCTGACATCTCCCGTAAACTTCCCCCCCTTCACTTTGTACAGACGTCCTCTAGTGTTTGCTATTCCTGCCCAGGGTAACAGGTGCTGGCTGTCCACTCCATCAATCCTTCTCAGAATCTTGTAGACCTCTATTATGTCTACTCTCATCCTTCTACGCTCCAGAGAGAAAAATCCCATCTCTTGCCTCATTTGGTGGGATGAATGGCCTGCTTCCAAATCTACGGGCAGACCTGCCCCTCTGTCAGCGCAACACCTACTCAATGCTGCCCTCCAGTGGGGATGTCCACACTCAGCAGGCTCTTTCTGAAAGGGCAAGCAGCAGACCTTCTCAATACTGCCCAGTTCCCTCACAGCTGGATTAATTTCCTCTCTCCTCCACTCAGTGTTGTGGGACACTCTTTGCACTGGACAATAAAAATTTTGCTTCCTGAACACTTTTGGATGTATTTTGGGCTGCTGATCACAAAAATCACCATAAAATGTTCCTATCATACCTTTTCTTTTAAGATATAATCTAATTTTGTGATTTCCAGTTATACTTGTACATTGCCCACAAAGCAAGGTGTTTTGGTCAGTCCCAGCACACCAGGGCATGCACTCAATGCAGGTTCGAAGATCGGCTAATGGGATTGGAGAAAATAGAATGGAAAACAAAATTGCTGAGAATTTTCTTGGCAACTACAGAGACCAAACTACAATCTGGCTGGGCTGACAACGTGTTTCAAACAGAGAAAACCCATGAAATGCCACACGTCGCCGAAAATTCACTTTCTGCGTTCGCACTTGGACTTCTTCTCTGCAGTCAGTGACGAACATGGTGAAAGGTTTCACCATGGAAAAGCAGCAACTGGAATCCCTCAGTGTCAGCCGACTATTATTGGACACTGACACGAGAGGCATCAGATGCTGAGTACAAATGAAATTCGGCGACAAAACACTTTTAGGTCAGTTGAACTAACGCAACGTGTCAGCGTCATGATGCCATTAAACCTGCTCAATTCTCTCATCTTTTGTTTGGAAAAATCCCCCACCTCAAAAAAAACTCTTTCAAAGTACTAAAAGAAAATGGAGGTTTGATATCACCTAATTTTAAATTTTATCACTGGGCAGTGAATATTCGATACATCACCATATGGATTCATCACAATGAATACCAAGTGCTTCAAGATGGATTGACCCAGAGATGAAGTCTACTAAAAGGTATTCTCTCCTTTTGATACTTGGAGCACCTTTGCCTTTTTTGGCTTCCAATTTAACTGATAATTTGGTAGTCAGACACACTTTGAGAATTTGGAAAACATTTTGGTTACCGTAGGTTCTTATTGATCAGGCCTATTCTACGTAATTCCTTTTTTTTTTAAACCCTCGTTCCAAGATTTTGGTTATATTCAATGGTCAAGCTTTGGTATGCCGTCTTTTCTAGATCTATATATCAACCAAAATTTGGCTTCTTTTGATCAATTATTTATTGAATGTACAATACCCTAAACATGACTTTTTTTTGTTATTTACAGATGAGAAGCTTCTTAAATTCTTAACGATGGAGCTTCCCCAGGACTTAGATCTTGACCTTATTTGAGAAATATGTAATTTTAAACCAATCATAAAGGCTGACTTTCTGCCCTTTATGAACCACTTTCAAGACTTAGGGACAGTTCCCTCGGTGGGATGAAGAAATTACGGGAACAAGACTTTCAATGACCATTTGCTGAAAATACAGGAAATTCTATTTTCAAACGTGTTCACTCCACTCTCGGCATTCATTAATACAATTTACTTCAAAGTCATCCACTTTTACCAAGGTCCAGTGAGCTAAATGTTAGCCTAACATCACTCCTAAATGTGATAAATGTATAACTGAGTAAGAGATGTTTTGGTTATGCCTGCCTCTCTTTAATTTCCAGTGAGGGGTATTTTGCACCTTATCGTTAGTTCTTAATATTAACTTGACTCCGAGCCCTTTCATTGCTATCTTTGGAGTGAGTGGGGCCAAGAGACTCCTTCACAATCCCATGCCATGGCCTTTGCTTCCCTCATCGCTAGAAGGACCATTTTGCGGAGATGGAAAGATATTGGCCGTCCCACTCCTACTCAGTGGTTGTCGGTCATGATGACATGCCTGTCTCTAGAAAAAATTACGTGTTCTTCGACTCCAATGGATCTTAAAGTTCTTTCTCTTTGGGGACCTTTTCTCAATTATTTTCAAAACTTAGAGATTCATTATCATTGTTTATTTTCTCAACCCCCTAGTTTTTATTATTAGGAGTGGACTCCTCAACTTGGCCAGCAGCCCTCATAGGGTGGGGGTTCAGGGGTGCATGACTGCCGGAGCTCAGTGTAGCGCCTCTCTGGAACTTCATGGGCTCTGGGCACTTCATCAGGTGGATCTGGGCATTTCATGAAGTGGATGCGGGGACTTCATAGGGTGGATCTGAGCACTTCAATGGGGTAGATTCGGGCATTTCATGGGTAGATCCGGGCACTTCATGGGGTAGATCCAGGCACTTCATGAAGTGGATCAGGGACATTTCATGGGGTAGATCTGGGTGCTTCATGGAGTGGATCTGGGTACTTCATGGGGTAGATCCAGGCATTTCATGGGGTAGATCTGAGCACTTTGTGGGGTAGATCCAGGCACTTCGTGGGGTAGATCCGGGCACTTCATGGGGTAGATCTGGGTATTTCATCGTGGATCCGGGCACTTCATGGGGTAGATCCGGGCACTTCATGAAGTGGATCTGGGACATTTTATGGGGTAGATCCGGGCATTTCATGGTGTGAATCTGGGTACTTCATGGGGTAGATCCAGGCATTTCGTGGGGTAGATCCGGGCACTTCATGGGGTAGATCCAGGCACTTCATGAAGTGGATCCGGGACACTTCATGGGGTAGATCCGGGCACTTCATGGAGTGGATCTGGGTACTTCATGGGGTAGATCCGGGCACTTCATGGGGTAGATCTGGGCACTTCATGGAGTGGATTCGGGCACTTCATGGGGTAGATCCGGGACATTTCATGGGGTAGATCTGGGCACTTCATGGAGTTGATCCGGGCACCATGGGGTGGATCTGAGCATTTCATGGGGCGGAACCTGCACCTCCTTGTTGCCATTTTTGCACTGAACCCCTGGCGAGGTCCAATTCTTAGTTGGGGCATTTTAAAATCCTTCTTTTCCATTTAATACGCACCCTGTTCACTGCTATTTGATACCTGCAACTCCATGTTAATTTATCTTATCATTATGGCCATATTTGCATACGTTAACCCAATAAAGCTGAAAAAAGAAACTTGCTAAAAAGCAAATCTGAAACCATCCTTGGGTTCAACTGGTCCCCAATTTTCTTCCAGGAAGCAAACCTTTTTTTTTGGGCGGGGTGGGGGAGACTAAAAATGGTTGTGGCAGGTTATTTGCACCACCAGCCGACGTGAGGAAGTTTTGGAAAAGGGTCAGACGGCCGAGCAGCATCCAGGCTGGGGGGGAGAGGGAGAGAGAGCCGGCAGCGCTCAGCGCGGCAAATGGCCCGACGCGCCAACTTTTGCCACCCTCGGCCGCCGGCACGAGCCCTTGAACGCGCCGCAGCTTCTGCCGCGCCCGGTGAGCTGGGGCGCGTGCCCGGTGCAGAGAGAGAGAGAGAGAGAGAGAGAGAAGAGGGGAGGATCGGGGGCGCGCGTCTGAAAATGTTGCGTAGGAAGAAAGCTGCGAGCCGGACTGTATGGAGCTGTCAGCGATAGGGGAGCAAGTGTTCGCCGTGGAGGATATCAGGAAGAAGCGCATCAGGAAGGTAACCCACCCACAAGCGGGGCACAAGCCCAGGCGGGTGCAGGGGGAGGGAGGGGGGAGGGGGCGCGCTGCTGTCCATTTAAAGGGAAGCAAATGCAGCGACGTTGCATCGAGAGCCGTGCACCGGCCGCCGGGTTGCACAGGCTCCGGGAAGGGTCCAAACGGGGAGCAATTCCTGCGGGGGGAGGGGATGAATCAGTCCTGCCAGGGGCGGGGGGCGCCCACTGCCAGGGCGAAAAGGTGACAAGAGTTTTTTTAAACCTCCTCGGTGGGAGGGGCGATTGCAACTTGCAAGTGTTATTCACCCGGCCGACGGGCAGATTTAAGCTGGTTTGATGCAGGGCAATTTCGCCTGAAATGATTGCGGGCGACAGCAACCACCGAGAGGGAAGATCATCCCAGGGGCTATCAGCAAGGTGGGGACCTCACGAGAAAGGGGGACAGCAAGTGCATGGCCTGCTGCTGCCGGAATTCGGCTGGGCTGGGATAGGCTGGGCTAGGATAGGCTGGGATGAGCTAACATAGGCTGGGCTGGGCTAAGATAGGATGGTCTGGATTGGGGTGGGCTAGGTTAGACTGGGATGGGCTGGGCTAGGTTAGGCTGGGCTGGGCTGGGCTGGGCTAGGCTAGGTTAGGCTGGGTAGGGCTAGGATAGGCTGGCCTGGGGTGTGCTGGGCTAGGATAGGATGGTTTGGGCTGGGCTAGGATAGGCTGGAGTGGGCTGTGGTGGGATAGGCTGGAGGAGTGGGCTGGGGTGGGCTAGGATAGGCTGGGGTGGGCTAGGATAGGCTGGGCTGGGATAGGCTGGGGTGGGCTAGGATAGGCTTGGGTGGGCTGAGCTAGGATAGGATGGTGTGAGCTGGGCTAGGGTGGGGTGAGGTGGGCTGGGTTGCGCTAGGATGGGCTGGGCAGGGCTAGGATAGGCAGGGCTGGGCTAGGATAGGCAGGGCTGGGCTAGGATAGGCAGGGCTGGGCTGGGATAGGCTGGGCTGGGATAGGCAGGGCTGGGCTGGGATAGGCAGGGCCGGGCTGGGATAGGCAGGGCCGGGCTGGGATAGGCAGGGCCGGGCTGGGATAGGCAGGGCCGGGCTGGGATAGGCAGGGCCGGGCTGGGATAGGCAGGGCCGGGCTGGGATAGGCAGGGCCGGGCTGGGATAGGCAGGGCCGGGCTGGGATAGGCAGGGCCGGGCTGGGATAGGCAGGGCCGGGCTGGGATAGGCAGGGCCGGGCTGGGATAGGCAGGGCCGGGCTGGGATAGGCAGGGCCGGGCTGGGATAGGCAGGGCCGGGCTGGGATAGGCAGGGCCGGGCTGGGATAGGCAGGGCCGGGCTGGGATAGGCAGGGCCGGGCTGGGATAGGCAGGGCCGGGCTGGGATAGGCAGGGCCGGGCTGGGATAGGCAGGGCCGGGCTGGGATAGGCAGGGCCGGGCTGGGATAGGCAGGGCCGGGCTGGGATAGGCAGGGCCGGGCTGGGATAGGCAGGGCCGGGCTGGGATAGGCAGGGCCGGGCTGGGATAGGCAGGGCCGGGCTGGGATAGGCAGGGCCGGGCTGGGATAGGCAGGGCTGGGCTGGGAAAGGCAGGGCTGGGGTGTGCTGGGCTAGGATAGGATGGTTTGGGGTGGGCTGGGCTAGGATAGGCTGGAGTGGGCTGGGGTGGGCTAGGATAGGCTGGAGTGGGCTAGGATAGGCTCGGGTGGGCTGGGATAGGCTGGGGTGAGCTAGGATAGGCTGGGGTGGGCTGAGCTAGGATAGGATGGTGTGAGCTGGGCTAGGGTGGGGTGAGGTGGGCTGGGTTGCGCTAGGATGGGATGGGCTGGGCTGGGCTGGGATAGGCAGGGCTGGGCTGGGATAGGCAGGGCTGGGCTGGGATAGGCAGGGCTGGGCTGGGATAGGCAGGGCTGGGCTGGGATAGGCAGGGCTGGGCTGGGATAGGCAGGGCTGGGCTGGGATAGGCAGGGCTGGGCTGGGATAGGCAGGGCTGGGCTGGGATAGGCAGGGCTGGGCTGGGAAAGGCAGGGCTGGGGTGTGCTGGGCTAGGATAGGATGGTTTGGGGTGGGCTGGGCTAGGATAGGCTGGAGTGGGCTGGGGTGGGCTAGGATAGGCTGGAGTGGGCTAGGATAGGCTCGGGTGGGCTGGGATAGGCTGGGGTGGGCTAGGATAGGCTGGGGTGGGCTGAGCTAGGATAGGATGGTGTGAGCTGGGCTAGGGTGGGGTGAGGTGGGCTGGGTTGCGCTAGGATGGGATGGGCTGGGCTGGGCTGGGATAGGCAGGGCTGGGCTGGGATAGGCAGAGCTGGGCTGGGATAGGCAGGGCTGGGCTGGGATAGGCAGGGCTGGGCTGGGATAGGCAGGGCTGGGCTGGGATAGGCAGGGCTGGGCTGGGATAGGCAGGGCTGGGCTGGGATAGGTAGGGCTGGGCTGGGATAGGCAGGGCTGGGCTGGGATAGGCAGGGCTGGGCTGGTGTAAAATACTGGTCTGGCGACTCCCAGCGGGTTACAGCTTTTGGGAAGCACTTTATAATTAAAGGCTGTTTGGCTTTGGGCATGCCGGCGTTGAAGGGGTTTGGTGGGAAGGGCCTAATCAGACAGGGAGGGTGGTCTTCAGATGGGACACTCTGCGGTCGAATATCCTGGGCAATTGAAATGTGCAGTGACTGGGGTTGCAGTCCACGATCAGACTCCTCAACAACACACTCCATCATTCAAGGACCCTTACTTGCACATTTTGTTGATGCATTTCTCTCTGTATTGCACCATTTGTTTACATATCTTTATTTGTTTACATGTGTAAGTTGTATTAGTAAGTAGTGGTCATTCCACTTGGCCCCGCAGGAAAAAGAATCTCAGGGCTGTATGTGATTTCCTGTATGTACCCTGACAATAAATGTCAAATCTGAATCGAATATGGGGACCGTTCTGTGAGGGCCTGATCTCCAGGCAGGGTGAAAAGTTGCCTAATATTCTGAACACCAACACTGCAGATGATGGAAGCCTGAAACAAATGGAAACAGGTTGGGTCAGGTCTGGGGAGAGAGGTGGTAAACATGAATTCTCTTACTTTAAAAGTAAAACCCTAAAGTCTGCAGAGACCGGGGTTGAAGTATAAACATAAGATGCTGGAGAAACTCAGCAGGTCAAACAGTGTCCTTTATGTAGCAAAGATAAAGATACAGAATTGACGTTTCAGGCCTGAGCCCTTCATTGAGGTACGGAAAAATGTCGGCAGGCATCCGAACAAAGGTAAGGAGGGAGGTGTTGTCACAAAGGCAGGTGGAGAAGGGAGGGAGGAGACAGCAGCGATCAAAGGGAGGTGGGATGGCTGGGGGAATAGAGAGGGGAGAGGGTGCAAAGCTGACAAGGGAAGGGGAGGAGAGGAGAGAAGGTGGGTTATTAGATGAAAGGTGGGGGTTACTGGTGGAGGTTTATTGGAGGGAAGGTGGGGGGGTATTGGATGGAAGGTGGGGGGTTTATTGGAGGGATGTTGGGGGGGTTATTGGAGGGAAGGTGGAGGGCTTATTGGAGGGATGTTGTGGTTGGAGGAATGATGGTGGTGTTATTGGAGGGAAGCTGGAGGAGTTATTGGAGGGATGTTGAGGATTATTGGAGGGACGATGGGGGTTATTGGAGGGACGTTGGGGGGTTATTAGAGGGACATTGGGTGTTATTGGAGGGACGTTGGGGGTTATTGGAGGGACGTTGGGGGGTTATTGGAGGGGTATTGGGGGGTTGTTGGAGGGACATTGGTGGTTGTTGGAGGGATGGTGAAGGATTATTGGATGGAAGGTAGGGGATATTGGAAGGTAGGTGGGGGATATTGGAGGGAAGGTGGGGGATATTGGAGGGAAGGTGGTGGGTTGTTGGAGGGAATATGGGGGTTATTTGGAGGGAAGATGGGGGTTATTTGGAGGGAAGGTGGGGGGATTATTGGAGGGAAGGTGGGGCAACTTGAAGAGGTAAAGACCATTATGGTGGGGGCTGGGGATGTAGTTGGAGAAAGAACAGGATGTTAATGATTTTTGCTCCATCTTCCACCCTCCACCTATTGAAGTTAATCTGTGATTCCACTCCCCCCCCCCCCCACCACCCCCCCCCCCACCTGTTTACTCATCTTTTGCCTGTGTGCTGACTCTCTGATTAAGGGCTCAGGCCTGAAATGTTGACTGTCTCTTTAACCCCTCTGAATGCTGTGTTTGCCCAGCACTTGTGTGCACTGGACAGGTAAAGGTGGAACCTGATGGAAGGGGAACGTCTAAAAGTAGCAAAATCTGTTTTCGTGCCAATGGGTTTAAGTCTCTCCAGAAGATGTATGATGTGTTGTTGCTCAAGTTTACCATTTGTCCGCACCCTGACTCTCGACTTGCAAGCACCTTTTTTGAATGCAGTTAAACATGAAAATATGCTGTGATTGTAGTCAAAACACAAATGCTGGAGGAACACAGCCAGTTACGCCGCGTCCTTCAGGGCTCAGGCCAGGAACATTGGTGAAATATATTTGCATCCTGCAGACGCTGTGAGACCAGCTGAGTTCCTCCAGCATTTTCTGTGGGGCATCTATTCTGTGCAGACCCATTAGCAGTCACCAAGGGGCCAGGCCTGTGGGGTTGCTATGAGGTGCTGTTGCGGATGGGTTGGTGGGGAGGGGGGGTTGGTGGTCGTGAGATGATGCTATGAGGGATTGGTGAAGAAGTCCCTGTTTGGCCAGAGAGGAGGGACCCAGGGGCATTGTGTGAGCAGATGATAGAGGGAGAGACACAAGAAGGTGGCTTTTTAAATATTTTAATTTTAAATTTAGACTTTCACCCACAGTAACACGCCCTTCTGGCCCACGAGCCCGCGCCGCCCAGTTACATCCAATTGACCTACAACCCTCGTACGTTTTGAAGGCATGGAGGAAACCCATGCAGATAGAGGGAGAACATATAAGCTCCTTCCAGACAGCACTCGATTCGATCCCTGGAGCTGTAACAGTGTTGTGCTAACTGTGGCCTTTTCCAGGAAACTCTGCAGCTCCCACGGCCAGGCCTGCCTACTGACGGTGACCAGTGTTGGGGTCTGGATGCCTATTCCCCTCGCGGTGGGGTGGGGGGGTGGCGGGGAGTGGCCTGGGCTCGGGCGACGAATGTAAGGGATCAATGTGATAAAGAAAATGCAGATGCTGCAAATTGGAAATAAAATCAGAAAAAGCTGGATACACTCAGCAGAGCAGGCAGCATCTGAGGAGAGAGGAACGGGCAATGTTCCAGCTGAAAGACCAACAGGAGGAAGAGAGAGAGATTCCAATTCTAACTGTAGATTCCCCCCCTCAGGTCCATGATACTGGCCCTCTAGTTGTCCACTGTGTCGGACACGAGGGTGGGGCGGGGGGGTGGGGGTGGGAGAGGGTGAACCCCAGAAGGTGCAAAGAACCTGATTTATTCCTAAAACACACACTTTATTTACAATAAATTATTAACAAAATGAAAACCATTCAGTCTTCCCAGCCTTAGTTCCCTATCTGTACATTCCCATCATTGCTCATTGTTCAGTTCTATTTACTGCATTTCCACCTCTGTGGCACCTTGTCGTTGCTCCCCCACCTCTGTTGTTTGAGGGGCTTCCCCTCAGTCTCAGCCCCTCAATGCCTGGTAACGAAGGACTCTAGGCCAGCCATTCTCAACCCTTTTTTTCCACTATGGCCCCCTTCAGACTCTGCTCAAAGTTTATGGGCCCCTTTCCCTATGAAGCAGCCAAATTTAGTTGGTTTCTTATCACCATAGAGCATTACAACACAGAAACAGTCTCCTTCGGCCCTTCTAGTCTAGCCAAACCATTTTCTTTGCCTATTACCACTGACCTGCACCCAGTCCATATCCCTCCACACCCCTCCCATCCATGTACCTGTCCAAATTCTTCTTAACTGTTAAAATTGAGCCCGCATTCACCACTTCAGCTGACAGCTCAATCCACACTCCCACCACTCTCTGTGTGAAGAAGTTCACCCTTTCTTTCCCCCAAAACATTCCCCGTTACACTCTGGTTTGTATCTGACCTGCCCTCGGTGGAAAAGCCTCTCTACATTTCCTCTGTCTATACTCCTCATAATTTTAAATACCTCTCTCAAATCTCCCCTCAATCTTCTACGCTCCCTGTAACTCAGTCCTTGGGCAACATCCTAGTAAATCTTCTCTGCACTCTTTTTATCTTATTGATATCTTTCCTGTATTTAGGTGACCAAAACTGCACACAATATTCCATATTTGGCCTCACCATTGTCTTGTATAACTTTACCATAACAATCCAGCTCCTATACTCAATACTCTGATTTATGAAGGCCAATATGCCAAAAAGCTCTCTTTACAACCCTGTCCACCTGTGATGCCACTTTCAGGGAATTATGTATCTGTATTCCCAGATCCCTCTGTTCTACCCCACTTCTCAGTTCCCTACCATTCACCATGCATGTCCTTTCTTGGTTTGTCCTTCCAAAATGCAACACCTCACACTTGTCTGCATTAAATTCCATCTGACATTTTTCGGCCCATTTTCCAGCCGGACTAGATCCCCCTGCAAGCTTTGAAAACCTTCGTTGTCTATGACACCTACAATCTTAGTGTCATCTGCAAACTTGCTGACTGAATTGACCACATTATCATCCAGATCACTGATATAGACAACAAACAACAATGGTCCCAGCACCGATGCCTGAGGCTCACCACTAGTCACAGGTCTCCAGTCTGAGAAGCATCATCCACCACCACTCTCTGGCTTCTCCCATCCAGCCATTATCGAATCCATGAATACCTAGCATCTGAACCTTCCTGATTAACCCCTCCCCTCCCCCCCTCCTCGTAGGACCTTGTCAAAGGCCTTAATAAAGTCCATGTTGACAACATCCACAGCCTTCCCTTCATGAACTTTCCTGGTAAACTCATTGAAAAATTGGTTAAACACGACATAACATGCACAAAGCCATATTGACTATCCCTAATCAATTCCTGGTTATCCAAATAATTGTACTGTTTATCTGATCTTTTAGAAGAGCTGCCAATAATTTACCCACCACTAACGTCAGGCTCAGCGGCAAATAATTTCAAGGGTTATTTTTGTAGCCTTTTTTAAACAACTGATCAACATGAGCTCCCCTCTAATCCTCCGGCACCTCACCTGTGGATAAAGACATTTTAATCTTTCTGTTAGGGCCCCTGAAATTTCTTTTATTAGCCTCCCTCTAGGTCCGAGGGAATATCTTGTCAGATCCTGGGGATTTATCCACCCTTATTTGCTTTAAGACAGCGAGCACTTCCTCCTCTTTAATCTGTGTAGGTTCCATGACCTCACTGCTTGTTTTCCTTACTTCCCACGACTCTGTGCCCGTTTCCTGAGTGAAAACTAATGGAAATTAAAAATCTCTCCCTTCTCTTTTGGCTCCATACAAAGCAGACCACTCTAATCTTCAACAGGATAAATCAAGGTCAGCTCCAAGGGGGGGGGGCATCTGTGGGCATTGCCCCCCAAAATGAGGTGCTGTACCCCCCCATAAGGTCATGGCCTTCCCTTGCCTTCAGACACGCTCCGTTCCCTCCCGCGTCAGTAGCATCTAAGTTGACGCACGCTAGCGACTCTGCGCCTGCCCCCAGCTGTGTCACTAGCGTGTGTCAAACAACAGTGCCATCTAGTGATACTCGACGCAATAAAAAGAGCATCCTTGTGTCCCACGTTGGAGGGGTGGATGGTGTTGCATCACCTCCGTTCGCCACTAAACGAGCCCTCCTCAAAATAGCCAATGCCCCCCACTAATATATGTTCTGGTGGCAACCCTGGGATAAATAATTTCCATTACTATCCTTTTACTCTTAATATACCTGTAGAAACCCTTAGGATTTTCCTTCACTCTTTCTGGCAAAGCCACCTCTTTTAGCCTTCCTGATTTCTTTCTTGAAGTTTTTTTCTTGCATTTTTAATACTCCTCAAGTACCTCCTTTGCTCCATGTTGCTATATACCAATCTCTCTCCTTCCGAATCTGATCCCCAATATCCCTCGAAAACCCATGCCTGCTAACCTTGCCTTTCATTCTGAGAGGAGCATGCAAACTCTTTACTCTCAGAAACTTTGCCCAATCCGCACTTTCTAGATCCTTTCTCATTTCCTCAAAATTGGCCTTTCTGCAATTTGGAATCTCAACCCGAGCCCCAGATCTTTCCTTTTCCATCATTAACCTGAAACTAATGGTATTTTGATCACTGGACCCAAAATGTTCTCCTACACATACCTCTGTCACCTGCTCTGAGTCCTTCCCTAATAGGAGATCCAGTATTACACTCTCTCCAGTTGGTACCTCTATCTATTAATTTAGAAAACCTTCCTGAACCATTTGACAAACTCCAAGCCATCCAGCCCCTTTACAGTGTGTGATTCCCAGTGAATATGTGGAAAATAAAATCTACTATCAAACCTTATGTTTCCTGCAGTTGTCTGCTATCTCTCTTCAGATTTGTTCCTCCAATTCTCGTTGACTATTAGGTGGTCTATAATACAACCCCATGAATTAGAATCAGAAGTTATTGTCATGAACAAGTCATGAAATTTGGAGTCTTGCAGCAGCGTCATGGTGCAAACATTCATATTATAACCATCTTACAACAATAATATAAAAAATAAAAATAATAGTGGACCAAAAGTGAGGCCGTGTCTATGGTTCATTGGTTATTCAAGAATCTGATGGCGGGAAAGAAGTTGCCCTTGTGCCTCTGAGTGCTCGTCTTCAGACTCCTGTACCTTTACTCTGATGGTACCAGAGTGAAGAGGGCATGACTTGGGTGGTGGGGGTCTTTGAGGATAGAGGTTGCTTTTTTAACACACAGCTCTTGTAGATGTCCTCGATGGAGTGAAGTCTGGTGCCTGTGATGTCACAGGCTGAGTGAACAACCCTCTGAAGTTTTTTCTTGTCCTGAGAGTTGGCGCCTCTGAACCAGCCAGTGATGCAACCAGCCAGAATGCTCTCCACGGTACACGTGTAGTTTACGAGGGTCTTCGGTGACATACCAAATCTCCTCAGACACCTCACAAAGTATAGCCGCTGGCGAGCCTTCTTTGTGGAGGCACCAGGACAGATCCTCGGAGATGTTGACACCCAGGAATTTGAATGTGGTCATACCTCCTCAGCTCCACCCTTATAGTCTCAATAGACAAGCCCTCTGGTCTGTTCTATCTGACCACATCTGTGATATTTTCCATGATGAACAATGCCACTCCTCCCCTTCATCCCCCTCCCCACTCTGTTCTATTGCATCTAAAGCAACAGAAGCCCAGAACATTGAGCTGCCAGTCCTGCCCCTCCTGCAACCACTAATGACCACAAAGCTCTAAGCTTGTCTGCCTTTCCTTCAACACTAGTTGCATTGAAATAGATGCTCCTGAGAACATTTCCACCACATAGAACCCATTGACTTCTAACGGTGTATACAATTTTCATATCATCTTTTCCCTCCTCCACCTCTCTATCTGCTCTGGCACTCTGGTTCCCCTCCCCCTGCAAATCTAGTTCAAACCCACTAGAACAGCACTAGCAATCCTTCCCATGAGGATGTTAGTCCCCCTCTTCAGTTTAGATGCAGGTCCCACCTTCCCTGGGAGAGAGCCCAATGATCCAAAAACCTGAAGCCCTCCCTCCAGCTCCGTGTCTTCAGCCGCATGCTAAGCTGCATTATTCTCCTATTTCTAACCTCACTAGCACGTGGCACAGGTAGAAATCCTGCTCTTCAACCTAGCACCGAACTCTCTGAACTCTCCTTCCTCACCCTTTTAACCCACGTCATTGGACCACAAAACCCTCCCTCCTGAGAATGCCGTGAACTTGATCTGAGATATCTCAGACCTGGCACCAGGGAGGCAACGTACCATCCGGGAAATACGATCTCTTTCACAGGACCTCTTATCTGTGCCCCTCACTATAGAATGCACTATAGCTTGCCTCTTCTCCTCCCCTCCTTTCTTAGCCACAAGACCTGATCTTCTTTCCTACCGACTCCGTTAAAAAAGCATAAGAGCATAAGAAAGAGGGACAGGAGTTGGCCATCTGGCCCATTGAGCCTGCTCCACCATTCAATGAGATCATGGCTGATCTGATGATGGGCTCATCCCCACCCACCTACCTTTTCCCCATATCCCTTAATGTTCTTACAATGTAAACATCTATCCAATCTCGTCTTAAATATAGGAAAATGAGGGGGGATCACATAGAGACATTTCGAATATTGAAAGGTTTTGACAGAGTGAATGAGGATGTTTCCCCTTGATGTGTGAATTGAGGACAAGGGGTCACAGACTTAAAATTAGAAGTTCTCCAATTGGGTCGTGGATCTGTGGAGCTCACTGCCGCACAAAGCAGCAGAGGTCAGATCACTGGGGGTATTTAAACAGGAAATGGATAAGCATCTCATTAGTTGGGGTATCAAGGGATATGGGGAAAAGG
Source organism: Narcine bancroftii (assembly GCF_036971445.1). Taxonomy (NCBI): domain Eukaryota; kingdom Metazoa; phylum Chordata; class Chondrichthyes; order Torpediniformes; family Narcinidae; genus Narcine; species Narcine bancroftii. Next base: position 53,232,841 of record NC_091481.1, on the reverse strand, counting down.
CTGGAAATTGGAACTAGTGGTGAGGGAGCATAGTTCAGTTCAGTGTAGAGTCACGGAACAGACGATGGGCCTAGTTACCTGCTTCTGTTCCTTTACTTTGTTAGATCTTGTGAAATATGTTTACTGCTTTAACGGGCAGCGAATTCCATAGATTCACAATCCTCTGGGAAAAGCAAAAACATAAATATACATCAGGTGAAAAGAAAAACAAGGTTTTACTCAAGTGTGTTGTGGCTCGCAAGAGGGCCATAGAGCCCACGCTGAGAAAGGCTGCTCTAGGCTGCCATCGTTCCCCACAGCGCCCTTGCGTTGGCTGGGCCAAGCCTCAGTGCGTCCCTCACCACATATTCCTACCACCTGGAATGGGAGAAGAGTAAATGCTGGGAATAGTCAACAGGCCAGACAGCATCCACGGAGAGTGGGAAATGAGTGCTTCAGGTCATCGGCTCCACGTTAGGGTAGAAGGACTGCTGGTAATTAACCCAGACACATTTGTGATGTGGAACTCTGATAATATGCCCACCGGACTTTGGAGGGATGGAACAAATTTACAGATTAATGGATGCAATGTCAATATCTCAACACTTCTCATTGTTATTGTTAAAAGATGTGATAATTAGAAGAGATTCCCCAATGACCCTGGAGAGAGCAGGGTTTGGGAGTCTAGGAGACTGGGTCCCCCCTGGGTTGACTGGTTGCCCCCTGGGAAGACTGTGCCCAGGGGAAAACAGGGTGCCCCTGAGCAGATGGTGCCCATGGGGAGACTGGTGATCCTGGGAAGATTGTGTGCCTATGGGAACACTGGGTGTCCATGGGGAAGCTGAATGCCATGGGGGAAAGGGTGCTGATGGGGGAGTCAAGGTGCCCATGGCGAGGTTGGGTGCACAGGGGGTGCCTTCCGGTAAGACTGGGTACCTCCTGAGGAGAAGGGGAGACTGGGTGCTTAAGAGGGAAACTGAGCACCCATGATAAAGACAGTGCCCGTGGGGGAGACTGGTTGGGCATAGGGGAGATGGGGTTCCCATGGGGGAGATTCCCTCAGAGACTGGGTCTCCATGGGGAGACAGGGTTCCCAAGGTGGAGACAGGGGTGCATATAGGGGAGACTGTGTGACCATAGGGAGGTTGGGTGCAGCTGGGGAGATTGGTTTCAGCTGGGTAGACTGGATGCCTCTAAGGGAAAATGGGGGACTGGGTGCCTGTGTGGGAGACTCGGTGCTTGTGAGGGAGACTGGGTGCCTATGGGGAGATTGGGTGCCTATGGAGAGACAGGGAGCCATGGGGGAAACTGGGTACCCTCGGGGATATGGGGTGCCCCTGGAGAGCCTGGGTGTCTCTGGGGGAGACTGGGAGCTCATGGTGAGACTGGGGTCCCATGGGGAGACTGGGTACCCATGGGGAGATTGGGGGAGACAAGGGTGCACATAGGGGAGACAAGGTACCATGGGGAAACAGGGTGCCATGGGGTCCCATGGGGAGACAGTGCCCCTGGGGAGACTGTGCTCCTGGGGGAGATAGGATGATCATGGAGGGTAGAGATGGACTGGAGAGACAGGGTGCCTGTGGATTCTGGGTGCCCTTTGGGGAGACTTTGTGTCCATTGATAGTCTGGGTGCCCATGAGGAGACTAGCTACCCCCGGGGAGACTGTGTGCACATGGGAGAGACTGGGGGTGTCATCGGGAGACTGGGTGCCCATAAGGAGATGGGTTCCACTCAGAGTGCCCATGCAGAAATCTGGGTGCCTCTAGGGAGACTGGGTGCTTCTGGGTATGCTGGATGCCCATGGGAGATTGTGCCCATCTGGACACAGTGGCCATTGGGATACTGGGTGCCCCTGGAGGTGACTGGATATCCTTGCAAAGACTGGGTGCACCTGAGGAGATGATGCCTCTGGGAAGACTGGATGCTCCTGGGGAGACTGGGTGCCCATTGAAGAGACTGAGGACCCCCAGTAGGTCTCTGCGGACTGGGGCTTGGGTAATCCTATGGGGAAGGATCTCTGAGCATGATCTCTGGTGAATTTCAGTGGAGTATGGGTGAAGTGGCTTTGCTGCTGGGTCGGACAGGGGTGGAAGCGTTGGTGTGAGTTGTGATTTGATGTTGAGCATCCCTGACCATGGTGTCTTCTGTTCTTGTTCAAAGGGCAGAGTGGAATATCTGGTGAAATGGAAAGGATGGCCTCCAAAGTAAGTATGCTCTCTTGGTCCTCCCACCCCTTCCTCACTCATCTCAGGGTAACTCGCAAAACTGCTGGAGAAACTCAGCATTGTCGTGCAGCATCCACAGGGAAGTGAAGGGCACCCAGTCTCCCCAGGGGCACCTAGTCACTCCTGGGGAGGGCGGCACCCGATCTTCCTGGGCCTGGGTACAAACAAAGAGGAGTATAGGCCAACAGGTAAAGGGAACGGTAAAGGTCTTGCAGCACCCGTGTGGTTACCGACCTTACCCTTTACTTCCCATTGACGCTGGGTAACCTGCTGGGTTTCTCTGGCACGTTTGTGTATTGCATGCGACCCCAACATCTGCAGACGCTATTGTTTCGCCCCCCCCCCCCCCCCGCCTGGTTCCTGATTCACTTGCTTTCCCATAAACCCCCAGGCTTGGCTCCATGATGCCGTCTCATTGGCTTGGTGGCCACTTGGTGTCTCAGCTCCCATCCTGCCACATGGGGTGGGGTGTTGGGGGGTGGTGTGCTGGTATCTTGGCGGGGGGTGTTGCCCTACTGGGACTGTAATGGAAGCTCCAGCTTAGGGTGGCATGGTTACCACAACACTGTTGCCACGCCAGCTACTGGAGTTTGTACATTCTCCATGTGCTGGCCTGTGTTTCCTCTGGATGCTGTGGTTTCCTCCCACCCTTCAATTGACCAACCAGGCTAGTAGGTCAATTGGTGCAATTGGGCGGCACTGACTCGCGGACTGAAAGGTCCTGTTACTGTGCTCTATGTCTAAAATTTTTAAAATTAAAAAATGCAAGAGTATCCTTTGGACACTGGGGCACAAATAAAACCAATGATGGGTATCGTGAGAGTCTTGGCCTCTTTATTACAGTCAAGCTGGGATTGTACCAATAGGCAAAACATGAAAGTGTGCTGTTACGAGTTCAGAGGACCCCAAAACCCAGCAGCAATAGATATGCACCATGACAAAGGGTAATTTAAACAAATGTTGCTTTTAATTGTCTTTGAACATGAAAATAGAATCAAACTTTAACTTATCTCTATTGACTCACTTAACCCCCTTCTAATGCTAAGCACACGTGTGTGTAATGTGTGTGTAAGTTCAGCAAAGTTCTTTGGTTCACAGTCCAATCTCACTGGTTGCAGGCAATTCTTGAACTGTGCACAGAAGTTAACATTAATAACGTTCACCAGGTTTGGTGCTTAACAGGTAAATAGTTACCACTCAGGTTTTCAGAGAGAGAGTTTTTCTTGTTTCAGGTCACCACAGAGTTCCTTTCTGTTTCTCCTATTCCAAGGGAAACACCAGACAGCCATTCCTCTCCTTTCACCAGGCCGGCTTCCAAAGCTTGCCAGCTTGTCCCTCTGGAACTGATGTCTGTGTCTCTCCTCTCTTTCACTCCCTCCTCTCTGAGAGCAGAGCCTGTTTTTTTCCACTCTGCCTGTAAATATCACATGACCTTCCAGACAGTAAGTTCTGTTTTCCAGACAAAGCTACTACTGCCTGTTGTTACATTTGTTGCCCTTTTTGCAAACAACAGTCCATCATGAGTCTGAACAAAATCACCTACAAATATTCTGTGTTTTAAAGTGTTTGTGTGTGACCTGCTCTGAGAACTTTTCCCAGTTTATCTCCCAAATACCCGGATATGTACTGTCACACTGCAGACACTGTGGATGAACTAAAAACATGATGCTGGAGAAACTCAGCAGGTCAAACAGTGTCCTTTATGTAGCAAAGATAAAAGATACAGAACCAACATCAGGCTTGAGTCCTCCATCAAGGAACGAGAAAAGTATAGGCAGGCGCCCGAACAAAATGTGGGGAGGGGTGGGGCAGGGGGTGGAGCACAGGCCCACAGGCAGGAGGTAATAGATGGATAAGGGAGGGAGGGGAGAGGGGATTTGTGGGACTGTGCTCCTCCTCCCCCCCACCATTTTGTTTGGACGCCTGCCCACATTTTGCTCATACCTTGATGAAGGGCTCGAGCCCGAAACGTTGGTTCTGTACCTTTATCTTTGCTACATAAAGGACACTGTTGGACCTGCTGAGTTTCTCCAGCATACTTTTATACTAAGATCAATAGGCTGACTAGTCTATCCCATTCCAGCCCAGTGCAGATCCTTCAGCCCCCCCCCTCCCCCGATCTACTCCATGGCACTTTCCCCTCCTCACACCCATAATATTCCCATTGGCTGAGAGTGGACCAGGTATGAGTTTGAGTGGCGGATCTTGGTGCCCAATCAGAGTTGGGAACCTGCCCTTTGAAGCAGGGCGCCTCTCAGTAGCACCATTTGCACAAGAACGGCTTGGCACGAATATTCGAAGGGGTTGCAGGCAATTTGGAGGAGTCGGTGGGAAGCTGGGGAGCTCAGAAATGTGGGGAAAATTCTGTTCCATTTTGCACTGAGGTCTTGATTATTACGTGACAATTTTAATTTTAAATTTAGACGTGGTAACGGTAACAGGCCATGAGTCCGTACCGCCAAATTTACACCCAATTAACCTACACTCCAGTACGTTTCGAATGGTGGGAGGAAACTGGAGCCCCCAGGGAAAACCCACACAGACATGGGGAGAACGAACAAAGTCCTTACTCCTTGAATCCGGTCCCGATGGCTGGTGCTGAAAAGGCGTTGTGGTAATCGCTACGCTCTTGAACCTCAGAATTGAGCTCTCCAGCGTTGATGGGTCTCCTGATTTTTGACTGTGCTCTGTAAGCTTGGCTTCAAGCCAAAAGTTGGGGGGGGGGGGGGGTGCTGCAATTCTGTGCCGAAGGAAGCAGCAGGAGGCTGCCTTATTACACACAGTTAAGACACACGGTCGGGGAATTAAGGGCGGTGAGTGGAGCTGAATCCACGGCTGTGGTCTTACTGAATGATGGAGTAGGCTTGACGGGTTGGATGGCCGACTGCTGCTCCTGTTTCTTAAGTTATCGTGATGCAGCCAGTGGGATCTTGCTGTGCAGAACTCCATTCCCTACATTGCAGCAGTGACTGTCTTTTACCTGTTCAATGCTTTGGGGTGGCCTGCAGTGAATGCTTTGCTTCCCAAAGAGAGGTCAAAACAATGATGGAATCTAACTGATGAGGTGCTGTCGGTCTTGGCTGCAGTCCTCAAGATAAGGTGAGCCACTGAACTCTCCCTGTGTCTCCCCCTCCCCCTCCCCCTCCCCCTCCCCCTCCCCCTCCCCCTCCCCCTCCCCCTCCCTCTCCCTCTCCCCCTCCCCCTCCCTACAGGTACAGCACGTGGGAACCAGAAGATCACATTCTGGACCCGCGACTAGTTATGGCTTATGAGGAAAAGTAAGAAGCGTTTTTAACCTTTAACTCTTTGTCTACACGTGTGCGCATGGTGTCTGTACGGGTGTATGTAGATGGTATGTGTGTAGTGTGTGTGTGTGCTCTGCGTGTGCACATGCATTGTGTCTGTTTCTGTATATATAGGTATGTGTGTGTGCTCTGTGTGTATGCGTGCATTGTGTCAATGTATGTGCGCGCATGTGTAGTGTCTGTACGTGTGCACGCGCATGTGATGTCTGTGGGTCTACATGTTTGTAGTGTGCGGTGTGTGTGCGCGCGCGAAGTGTGTGTTTGTGCATGTGTGTGTGTGCGTGCAGTGTGGGCGTCTGCATGCAGTGTGTTTGTGTAGTGAGTGCGTGTGTTTCTGCTTTAATCTGGTTTCTCCATGTCTTTAATGTTCATTTAAATGTTCATCGTAACCATCCTTTACGCTTGGGTAGGCTAGTCTTGGGCTCTCCTGTCACCTATTGCTTCAATTGTTCTCTCTACTCTTAAATTGGAAATGTTAAAATTTAATAACTTGGCTGTCTTTGGGCATGGTTATGGTCCAAATAGATGGAATAGGGTTTCTAGAATTGTGTGAAGCATGTTGTACTCATGAGGGGGAAGGAAAGACATGGGTTAATGCAGGGAATCAGGCTGAAGGGTAGAGCAGGCAGGAAGGGCTGAATCGCCTCCGGTTTATTTTCCTTGTGTGAGGCAGGACACTCGATGTCATATCCTTATTCAAAAGTGTCTAACCTTCTCCTCAGCTCTATCCGCGATGTTCACTGGCAATGTCCCATTTCAGCTGTTGGGAGAAGGGTTTCTGGGGCCCTGGGAAACGTTCTTCTCATTGTAAGACTTGATTCTCTTTGGCAATTTATAGAATAAGGCCCACTGTTTGAATTAGGCACCCATTTCAGATGATGAGGGCAACGTTTGCCTCCCTCGGATTTTGAAGCTTGAAATTCTTTGCAGACAGCGGTGGAATTCACTGAGCACATCGAAGGCTGAAACAGACACATTATGGCCTGTGGGGAGTTGAGGGTGACGGAGAACGAGCAAAAGGAAAGGAGTTGAGGATAATCAGATGGGGCATAATCTCAAGGTGGGGGGTGGGGGTGGTGGTGGGGGGAAGAAGGAATAATAATCCGGAAAACTGCTAATCGCCTCTGGACCGGTCTTATGTGGTGCGCATGCCCAGTGCTGCATAGATCCTGTCCTGTGCGAACGCGGGTCCAGTGCCGCTCTAGTCTGGTCTTGAGTGCGCACAGTTTCAGAGCTGCACTGGTCTGGTCTTGCTTGTGCACAAGCCCTGCACCACTCCAATCCGGTGTTGTGTGTTTGCAAGTCCTGGCAATGCATCAATCCGGTCCTGCGTGCGCACAAGCCCAGCACTGCACCGGTCTGGTCTTGCTTCTGCATAAGCCCTTGCACTGCTCCAATCTGATCCGATCCTGCAGGTGTGCAAGCCTAGCAATGCACTGGTCTGGTCTTGCTTGTGCATAAGCCCTTGCACTGCTCCGATCTGATCCGATCCTGCAGGTGTGCAAGCCTAGCAATGCACTGGTCTGGTCTTGCTTGTGCATAAGTCCCGCACTTCTCCAATCAGGTCTTGTGTGTCTACGTCACGTTGACACACCAATCGGGTCCTGCATATGCGCACATTTCCAGCACTCAGCCTTTGATTCCGCCGTGAAGTGGGACACTGGTTGCCACAGGCCAGCACTCACCAGTGCAGAAACGCTTCCTTTGATGTTACTTGCAGCACTACGCCCCAGACCTGCTGTAGGAAGGAGAGCGGGTTGATGCCCTGGAAACCTGTACCTCCTACTAACATCTTGTTGCTTTCTCCTCCTCTCGCTCTTTCTGTTCAACGTGATGCCTGGCATGTCCTTTGCCAGAGAGCAGAGAGACCGTGCGCTCGGGTACAGGAAACGCGGACCGAAACCCAAGCGGTTTCTACTGCAGGTGAGACCTTGGGGGCCCGAGGAGGGTGAGGGGTGGCTGTTGGATTGGGCGAAGCTTGGGCAGGGTCTGGGTGTTGGCTGCCAGCTGAGCCACTGGATGTACCGACATGATGCAGATAGTAGGCGTTCTCCGCTGAGGTGAGGACAGGGGACATGGGCTAAGGGTGAAGGGGATATTAGAGGGAACCACACAGAGAGCGGTGGAGTATGGAACCACCTGAATTCGTAAATAGGTTAATTTTAATGGGAGAGAAACATTTGAACAGGTACATGATGGGGGTGGGGGGGGTGTAATGTGAGGAACAAATTCAACGGGTCTGAGGGAAAGTCACCACAAGGATCATACATCCACCCACACACACTCACTCACACATCCACACATACACACACTCACACATACACACCCACCCCCCACACACACACACTGACCCACACACACTCTCCCACTGACACACACACTCACTCACACCCACGCCCTCCACACACACACTGACCCACACATACCCACCCACACAATTACCCACACTCACACACACCCACTGACCCACACACACACACTCACTCACACTCACACACACAACTCACACACCCACACTCACCACACACACTCACCACACACACCCACCCACACACTTACCCACACACACTCACTCACATATCCACACATACACACCCACCCCCCCCACACACACACTGACCCACACATACCCACCCACATATTTACCCACACACACTCACACCCACCCACACACACTCATTCACACACACTCACTGAACCACACACACCCACTGACCCACACACACTCACTCACATTGACCCAAACACACTCTCACCCACTGACACACACACTCACTCACACCCACCCCACCCCACCACACACACTTACCCACACATACTCACACACACACTTACCCAGACACACTCACACCCACCCACACACACACTGACTTACTCATACTCACACACACACTCACTCACACACACACTCACACATTCACCCATACACACTCACTCACCCCCCTCACACACACACCCACACACACTTACACCCACCCACACATACCCACCCACATCCACTTACCCACACACTCATTCACACACACCCTCCCACACACACTCAGTCACACACTCACACACATCCACCCATACACACTCAGTCACACACCCACCCACACACACTCACTTACATACACCCACACACTCATTCACACACACCCTCCCACACACACTCAGTCACACACTCACACACATCCACACATCCACCCACACACACTCACTCACATACACCAACACACTCACTCACACACACATTCTCACTCATAGACATCCACCACCCACCCACACACACCAATACAATCACTCACACTCACTCACACACACCCACACACTCACTCACACACACCCACACACACACTGACCCATACACCCACACACACTCACTCACACACCCACACACACTGACTCACACACACCCATACACACCCACACACACAACTCACACACCCACACACACACTCGCACACACCCACACATACTCACACACCCACACACACACTCACTCACACATGCTCCCACACACACACACACTCACCCACACATTCTCACTCATACACATCCACCACCCACCCACACACACCAATGCAATCACTCATTCACACACACCAACACACACTCACTCACACACTTGACCTTGATTGACAGATATGGTGGCTTCTGACCAGGTACCCACTGGAGAGGTCACATGACCCTCTAGCCTACAGGAAGACTATGTGCAGGTCAGTGGGACTAGACAAAATAATAGTTTGGCACTGGCTAGAAGGACTGAAGAGCCTGTTTTCTCTGCTGTAGTGTTCTGTGGTTGTCAAGGGCAAGATTGTGTGTTGGCAGTTCGAACCCATTGCAGGGACCCTCATGGGTGGCTGAGGGTTACAGAGGCAGGGCGGACTGGACTCCACCATGAATCAGTCATGCCCTGTTCAAAATATGGAGCAGCCTTGAAAGGCGGAGTTGCCTATGAGAACCAAAGAACACTACAGTTAGAAACAGGCCTTTCAGCCCATCTCGTCTATGCTGGACTACCATTCTACCAAGTTCCATTGACTTAGTTTTCATGCTGATGAACTGTGAGATAGCCCACGGGTCTGAATGATTCTTGTCCAGTTCCTTCAATCCACATCAAAAAAGGCCTGTCTCAGGGGGAAATAGGCCCTTTGGCCCAATGAGCCCATGTTAGTCACCCACCACCCTTTTGATACAACTCCCAAGGACAAATTGGCTGCCCCAGACACATCATGGGCCAGTTCACCCCTACATCAGGTATGCAGGAGGTCACCAGCAGCTGTATAGCTGTGATACTTTGACCCTCAAACCCCCTGGAGTCGCAACCCTACTGTCTGACAGCCGGGGAACCCTTATTACCACTTCCTGCCCAGAACCATAGAGCACAAAATCAGGCCCTTTGGCCCATCTAGTCTGTACATAAGCATTATTCTGCCTCATCCCACTGACCTGAACCCAGTCCATACCCCTCCCATTCATGTAACCCTCCCCAAATTTTTTTTAAACAGCAAAATCAAGCCTGCATTCAGTACTTCAGCCAGCAAATCGTTCCACACTCCCTGCTTCGTTTCCTACATCCCTTCCCTTCCCAAAACCAGCCCCTCCCTCCCCACTAGACCTTTCCTGGAAATCCCCACAGACCATGCCTTCCCTTCACCACTGGGTCATCGAGGCACCTCCACCCAGTAGGGTGCTTCCAGAGGGCAGGGAGGTGAATGGGGGGGGGGGTGGGTGGTGGGAAATGAAGAGGTGGTCATATCTCGCTCTGTTTGTGGGAGCCGCCCATGGGCCAAAATTCCGAGAAGCCTTAAGTGTTGGGAAGATGTGTTGTGATGTTCTGTCTTGGGGTGGGGAGATTGGGGAAGGGGAGAGGAGTGGGGGCATTGGGGATGGAGAGAGGGGTGGGGGCATTGGAGATGGGGAGGGGTGGGGGGAATTGGGGATGGGGATAGGGTGGGTGGGGGTATTGGGGATGGGGAGAAGGGTTGCGCATTGGTGATGGGGAGAAGGGTGGGAGCTTTGGGGATGGGGAGAGGGGTGGGGGCATTGAGGATGGGGAGAGGGTTGGGGCATTGGGGATGGGGAGAGGAGAGGGGGCTTTGGCTGAGATGGGGAGGGGTGTTAGGACCTGCATGTGCTAGAATTATTTCACTCATGTTGTCTTCACCCCTTCCTCCCTCTCTACCCCCTCCTCAACACCCCCTTCCTCATCTCCACCTACTTCAATGCCACCTACCTCCCTCCCCTTCTCCATTCAACTTCCCCTCTGTTCCCCCTCAAATCCCCCTCCCCAATACCACCCTCCTCAACTCCACAACTCACCATTCCTTAACTCCCCCTACCTCCCCTCCCCTCTCTCTCCCTCCCCATCACCTTCCCTTCCCCTACCTCTCCTCTCTCTACCTCCCCAACCCCCCACCTCCTCCCTCCACCACACTTTCCCTCCCCCACCCTCCCCACCACACCCCCACTAAAATCCCCTCCCTACACACCCTCCCCACCCACCACCCCTCCCTCCCCCACCAGCGTATCTATGGAATGGACCTGCGGAGCGCTCACAAGCTGAAGGAGAAGGGGAAGATGTGCCTTTCCCTGTCCCGCCGCTTCGATGGCACCTCGGTGTCAGGTCCACCCCAGCGGGAGCTGCCAGAGAACGGCAAGCGGATCCCCTTCCCGCTGGCTCGCAAGCACAAGTTCTTCAAGGTGGCCAAGAGCAGGTGCCCCAGGGGGCTTGGACTGGCCGGCAGCCGGGGAGACAACCAGTTCTCAGAGGAGGACACCAGTCAGGAAGCAGGTGGCAAGTTTCCGGACTCGGAGTTCGAGGACGAGGAAATCCGAAGCATCCCAGGGATGGCGGAAGGTGGGGCTGAAGCTTTGGCTTCCAGTTAGCCTGGCCAACAGTTTCCTGGGTGCCTCGTCCCATGGAGTGGGATGATCCAAAAGCTACCTACAAATCCCCACAACAACCCACCACCAGGGGTGTATCTTTGATATGGCACGTGCCCTGGGCACCACTTGAGGTGGGGGTGTGGGGAGCCACTAAGCAGTTTCTGACCCCGGTGGTCTCCTTCTCTGCTCCGTGACCCCGGTGGTCTTCTTCACCTCCCCGTGACCCCAGTGGTCTCCTTCACCATCCTGTGACCCTGGTGGTTTCCTTCACTGCCCTGTGACCCGTGAGCACAGTGGTCTCCTTCACCGCTCTGTGACCCCGGTGGTCTCCTTCGCTGCCCCGTGACCCTGGTGGTCTCTGCACCTTTCCCAATGACTAGACGTGGCGCGTTGAAGAAAGCATGATTAGTGTAGACAGAGGCACAATTTGTCTTGACTGTCCGATTTCCCCGCTCCCCCCTTCACCTGACCAGCACCACCTGCATCTCCCCACCCCCCATTGAATGTAAAATGTTGGCCATCCCTGCCATAGGCACTATTTTCTGCAGATACACCCCTGGCCCCATGCACCATCTTGCCCATGGCACCTTCTTGCCTGGCAATAGGCTTGCGCCCTCCATTTTTTCCCCAACTCCTGCATTAATACCCCCCCCAACCCTTCACAAGCCCCCACTACCCCCTGCCATTGGGATGAGAAACTGGAAGCAGGAAGAGGCCATTGGTTCCCTCAAGCCTTACACCGCTGTTCAGTAGGACCACGGCTGATCTGCGCATTGAAAGGCCTAGATAGAGTGGACAGGCAGAGGATGTTTCCACTCATGGGAGAGCCTGGGACCAGAGGGCACAGTCTCAGAATCAAAGCACATTTCTTTAGAACAGAGATGAGGAGAAATTATTTCTCCAGTCAAAGGGTGGCAAGTCTGTGGAACCCATTGCCGCAGATGGCTACAGAGGCCTACATCACTGGGTAGATTTAAAGTGGACATTGACAGGTTCTTGAATGGTTATGGGGAGAAGGCAGGAGACCTCACTGGGAGCATGGTGGGCAGTTTTAGGCTCTTTTAAGAAAAGATGTGCTGATGGAGGGTTCAAAGGAAGTTAACGAAGATGATTCCGGAAATGAAAGGGTCAACATATGAGGAACGTTTGACAGCTCTTGGCCTGTACTCATTGGAATTTAGGAGAATGAGGGGGGAACCTCATATAAACATCTCGAATATTGAAAGGCGTGGACAGAGTAGATGTAGAAGGGTTTTTCCCTCAGTGGGAGAGTCTCCAACAAGAGGGCACAACTTCAGATTGAAGGGCGTCTGCGTAGAACAGAGATACGGAGAAATACTTTAGCCAGAGGGCAGTGAATCTGTGAAATTTGTTGTCACAGGCAGTTGTAGAGCCCAGGTCATTGGGTGTAATTAAGGCAGAGATTGACAGGTTCTTGATTAGCCGGGGAATCAAAGGTGATGGGGAGAAGGCCGGGCAGTGGGAAAATAGATCAGCTCATGATTTAAATGATGGGGTAGACTTTGAACATTGAATCTCCACTTTAAACATATTTAATCACCCGTATCCACCTCCCTCGCATGCAGAGAATTCTGAAAATCCACTACTCGGAGGAGAAATTTCTCTGGCCAACACAGTCAGTGCAGCAGTTACGGAGCCAGCGACCCAGGTTTGAATCCCGCACTGCCTGCATGGAGTTTGTTCGTTCACCCCATGTCCATGTGGGTTTCCTCTGGGCACTTCATTTTCCTCCCACCCTTCAAAACATGGGGGTGCTGCAGGTTAATTGGGCGGCGCGGGCTCATGGGCCGGAAGTGCCTGTTACCGTGCTGTACATCTGCAGTTATAAAAATGTCAGCACATCTCAGAGTGGCCCCATGTTTTGTAGCTACGTGACTCTTCCATGAGGGAAAGCATCTCAGCCCTTCAGAGCTACCTTAGAGTTCTGTATGTTTGAATAAGGTCACTCCTCATTCTTCTCAGCTCCAAGGAGTACAAACTAAACTGTCCCGCCTACCTTGCAAGGATCACTACTTATCTCCTGGACTTAGCCATTGCTCGACTCCTCCCCCATGACTCCCAAGCTGAACTGGAGTGTTGGTCCAATAAGCATTCCCCTTGTAATTTATAAATTGGCCCTCTGTTAGCGCCGTCGATCAGACAGAGAGTCATGATTAATAGGCTTTAATCACCTTAAAGTGTCAGCACAGCTTGCATGTTGCTGGCCCGGTTCCAAGGCAGGTACTGAGGGAGGGGCTTGGGCATTAACAGCCTTTATGGGGATTTCCGGGAGGGAGGGGGTCACAGGTTCAGGGGGGGCGGGCCAACCCATAAGTAGGTACAGCGGTTGCACCACACCCTCTCACCTCTCTTCAGCCGCCCCTCCCTCACAGCTTGTAGATTTCCCATTTTTAAATTTAGACATAGAGCACAGTAACAGGCCATTCCGGCCCACAAGTCCAATTTCACCCAATTGACCGACAGCCCCCCATGCGTTTTTGAGGGGGAGGAAACCAGAGCCCCACCCTGGAGAAAACCCATGCAGACACTGAGGGAACATATAAACTCCTAACAGTCAGCGCAAGACGTGAACCCAGGTCGCTGGCGCCGTAACGGCATTGTGCTAACCATCCTGCCCACTGGGACTCTCATTGCCTTTTCCTGGAGTGGCGCACATGGATAAGTGGGGAGGTGCCTGAAGATATGCCCAGGTGTTGCAGCATCAGCGGCCCGGGTTCAATCCCAAACTCGGGTACCAACTCCTTGGAGTTTGCAAGTTCTTTTCCCACAACCTGCACCTCACATTCTGTGAGGAAACTGGGGTGCCTGGAGGAAACCCATGCAGACACGGGGAGAATGAGCAAACTCCTTACAGACTGCACGGGATTCGAACCAAGGTCGAACAGCGTGGTATTGACACGCTACAAGTGTTAGAAAGACGGGGTGGAGGTGGGAGGAGAGGAAGTGATTGGGACAAACAGATGGTCCTGGGGAGGGTGGGGAGAGACTGAAAATGGAGTGGGGCATGGTGGGGGGGGGGGGGAGGGAAGGTCGCGCTGGGGACCTGGTGGACAGGGTGGGAGTCACCATTCTCTCTCTTTGGTTGGCAGGGGCATCCTCTCCGGTCGGAGGTACGGCACCAATCCCTGGCGGCTGGCATCCTTCCACCCCACTGGGGGACATCACAGTGACCGACGTCACAGCCAATTCTCTGACAGTGACCTTTCGGGAAGCGCTGGAAGCTGAAGGATTTTTCAGAGATCGCAGCTTGAGTTGCTAAACTTAGAGAAAGAAAAAGCAAAAACCTGAACCTCCCACCCACCCGATACGAGATTCTCGTCCGTCCTGTGAAATATTTCATCCACCTTCCTCCAAAGTGAAAGGTTCCATTCGTACGGACTTGTGGTTTCGTGTGTCCAGCATTTGAAGGGGTAACACCTGCAAGGAGTGGATCCAGGAGCTGTTCCTTTGCCCATCATGGTGGGGGGGGGGGGAAATATCTGATCCATCAGCTCTCCAACCTCATTGGCTGGCTATGCGCCAGGCAACCTCCAATGGCTGCCGACATACCTGTCCATGGTCTCGTGCACTGCCAGACTGAGACTACCCACTAAATGGAGGAACAACACCTCATCTTCCAACTGGGCACCCTCCAACCGAACGGCATTAACATTGACTTCTCTAGCTTTCGTTAAACCCTCCGCCCCTCACTTCTGCCCCCATCGTCTTCCCCCACCTCTGCTGCCTTTCGCACAGACATGATCAATTCTTACCTCGCCCCTTTTCAGATCCTTTTGTAGGTATGGATTCCTCCCCGAACCAGTGTCTGAATTCTGACACTTTCTGAGATTTCCTGCTTCTGGTTCATTCTGTTTATTCCTTGAAGGGTTCAGGCCCGAAACATCGGTGATGTATCTTTGTCTCCTATGGACGCTAAAAGGACCGGCTGAGTTCCTCCGGCATTTTGGTTTTTCCTCCAACCTCACTGGCCAGTCATGCGCCAGGCAGCAGCCAATGGCCGGGTGTCTTGATGAGGTGTTTGGAATCTTGGAGTTCAGCAGGGATCTGGGTGAGGAAGGGTAGTGACTGCCCACCCTGTTCTGATCTCGAATAGGGGTGGAGGGCGCAGGTTCAGCGTGAGGTGTGAAGCACAGCAAGATCCTCAAGGGAGTAAGCTCCCCTCCATTCCCATTGGCCTCCTGCCCAAGTGTGGACGTTGGGAGCCACACGTCACCTGCAGATGGTCTTGGAGGTCACGTCCATTTGGAACAGAAGGGGTTACAATTTGGCGTCTGCTACCTCCCCACCCCCACAGTCCCACGGGGCGGCTCTCCTTCACTGCCTGCCTTGGTTGGTGTGCGGTTTGGTGACTGACTGTGGGCCGGGCGCCAGAGTCCACCCCTCACCACCCTCTTGCAGAGATGCTGGTTTGTGCTGGATGACGTGGGTTCTACCTGGCCACAACTGCAGACTTCGATCTGTCCTTCCTGCGCACAAGGCATCTCGTGGGAACTGGCAACGGGCGAGGACCGCACTGGCAGCAGTTGGTTCCACTAATGACCCAGGTGTTGCCCACCACACTTGTCTGTGAGGAAGGTTTGTGGTGGGAGGGTGACTTCAGGTTAAAGTAGGGGAGCAGGGGTCAAGTATCAGAGTGGGGCAGTGTGGGGTCATGGTGGGGCAGCATGAGGTCAGGGGTCAGTGGGGGAATGAAGGGTCATAGTGGGGGAGTGCAGGGTCAGAATGGGGAAATGCAGGGTTAGTGGGGGAGTGCGGGGTCAGGGGTCAGAGTACAGCAGCACGGTCAGAGTGGGGCAGCGTGGGGTCAGGTGTCAGAGTGGGGGAGCATGGAGTCAGAGTGGGGGAATGCGGGGTTAGGAGTTGGAGTAGGGGAGCACAGCATCAGGGTGGGGGAATGTGGGGTCAGGTTGGAGTAGGAGTGTGGGATCAGGTGGGGGAGTGTGGGATCAGGTGGGGGAGTGTGGGGTTGTGTTCGAGTAGGGGTGCGCAGCATCAGGGTGGGGGAGTGGGCTCAGGGAAGCATGGGGTCAGGTTAGAGGGACCATGGGGTTAGGGGTCAGGATGGGGGGAGTGTGAGCTCAAGGGTCAGAGTGGGGAGTGCGGGGTCAGGAGTTAGAGTGGGTGGGGTGTTCAGGGGGAGCCTGAGGGTGGGGTTGCCCTCTAGTTTGAAGACTATTTGCACTTGAGATTGCTTGGTACTTTGCACAGAGTTCTATGAAGATGCTGACTGTGGTTTGGTTCAGACCACGAGCGGTTTATTTTTGTAGTGCGCTGCAGGTTATCGGCTGTAAATATTTTGTACATAAAAGGTGACCGGCTGTAGCCTGGCCCAGGGATGTGGCCCACACACATGCTGTCAGAATGTTTACCTTCCATCACCCAGAGGGATTTTGCATCATGGGAGGTATGTCCATGTCTGCCGCTAGCTCCCACGAGGGTGTGCAGGGTCAGAAATGGGCTCCACGTTTCACTCCTGTTGCTCTCCCTCAAGTCCCCAGCTCTTCCAAGATTTCCTGACCCAAGCTCTATTGGTTCACGGTCCAACCTGTCTTTGGCACACCTCGTTATTTGTGGGATCTTGGTAGATCTAGGAGGGGTAACCATGGGACTGATCAGGCCTGTCACCTCACCATGTCCAGCGTCACGTGTTCTCAGGTCAAAATGATGTGAGGTTTTGGAGCTTGGTGAGAGCCAGGGCCGCCCTGCTACCGGATCCTCAGTTCCACTTGCCCATCATACTTTTCTCAGTTCCCTTGCCTAGAGTCACTCCGCCAATCTCAAATACTACTTGATCCTCCAGTGGAGAGTTCCAGAGATTGCTGTCACTTAGCAGAAGACGTGGAATGAAGTGGGGAAGGTAATGAGTGGGTGGTGGTGGTGGTGGTGGTGGGGGGGTGGTGGGGGGTGGACACAGGTTGGTGGGAGCAAAGGGTCTTATTACAATGTAGGTCATGGTCTTCTGGAAGGTTGTGTGTGTATATATGTGAGTGTGTTGTGGGTGTATGTGCATGTGTGTGAATTGTGGGTGTGTGTATAATGTATGAATTGTGGGTGTGTGTGAATTTGTGTGTGTGTAATGGGTGGGTGTGTATGTATGAACTGTGTATGTAGTGGGTGGGTGTGTGAATTGTGTGTGTGTTAGAAACAATGAGACAGCTCGAAGTGGGGAATGTTTCAGCAGGCGCCCAACTTGGAACAAGGTCAGTCCAAAAGCAGGCAGACTTGAATCTCTGGGCACAGCCTTCTTCGATTCAGAGCCCACAGAAGACAAGGCGAAGATAACTGTGAGGTTTGAAACGACACCAGGTTTTGGTCACCTAACTACAGGAAAGATATCAATAAGATGGAAAAGTGCAGCGAAGATTTACTAGGATGTTGCTGGGACTTCAGGAACTGAGTTACAGAACAAAGTTAAACAGGTTAGGACTTTATTCCCTGGAGGTAGAAGAATGAAGGGAGATTTGATAGAGGTATTTAAAATTTGGAGAGACATTGACTGAGTAAATGTAGATAGGCTTTTCCCACTGAAGGTAAAACTAGAAGACATGGGTTGAGGGTGAAGGGGGGGAATGTTAAAGGGGGATCTTCTTCACATAGAGTGTGGTGGGAGCGTGGAATCAGATGCCAGCTGAACTGGTGAACATGGGCTCAGTTTTAACATTTAAGGAAAATGTGGACAGGAACATGGGTGGGAGGGGTATGGAGGGCTATGGACTGGGTTCAAGTCAGTGGGACTAGGCAGAATAATAGCTCGGCACAGACTAGAAGGGCCATAAGGCCCATTTTTGTGATCTAATGTTCTACAGTGAACCCACAACTTGAAAGAGGGCTGAGGCCTGAAACATTGGTTTTATTTCTTCACCTGGTGAATTCCCCACAGCGCTTCTGCCGCAACACAGCACCTGCAGACTTTCATGTTTCACTACGCCAGGTTACGGTCACGGTGGTGAGTGAGGCTGCGAGCCCAACCCAAAGTCGATGACCCCCGCCCCTCCATACCCATCCATTAGAAGTGTACAGTTACATCCTTTGGTCAATAACGCAGAAGCCTTCCTCGCCCAGATCCCAACTGAACTCCTGGGCATACACATCATAGCCTTCCTCGCCCAGATCCCTGCTGACCTCCCGGGCATACACATCGTAGCCTTCCTCACCCAGATCCCTGCTGAACTCCCGGGCGTACACATCGTAGCCTTCCTCACCAAGATCCCTGCTGAATTCCTGGGTGTACACATTGTAGCCTTCCTCGCCCAGATCCCTGCTGAACTCCCAGGTGTATACATCGTAGCCTTCTTCACCAAAATCCCTGCTGAACGCCCGGGTGTACACATTGTAGCAGTTGGAGGAATTTAAATTTAATTCAGTATTGGAACCCTGGAATAAAAATTAAGTTTCTCACTGATGACCTTAGGACAATGCAAAAATGAGTGGACTAGGAAACTTTTAAAAACTTACAGAAGAGACAAAGAAAGTCATTAGGAAAGAAAAGATGAATTATGAAAGGAAGTTGTCAAATTATGTAGGATATTAAGACTTTTAAAATAAATAAAGAGTAAAAGAGAGACAAGGTAGGACCGATTGATGCTGGAGAACCTATAATGGGTAATAAAGAGATAGCAGAGGAACTAGAAGAATATTTTGCGTCAATCTTCACTGAGGAAGACAATAGCAATATACCTGATGGAGGTCTCAGGGAGTAGAATTAAGTACAATACTAGAGAGATGGTTGCTTAGTACCTGAATGGACTGAAAATTGATCATTCTCCTGGACCGGATGAGGTGCACCCTCAGGTTCTGAAGGAGGTGGCTTGAGAGATTGTTGAGGCTTGGGAGATGATTTTCCAGAAATCAATGGTTCTGGAGGATTGCAAGGTTGTAAATGTAGATCTGCTGTTTAAGGAAGGAGGGAGGCAGAAGAAAGGAAAGGATAGGCCTATTAGTCTGACGTTGGTAGTGGACAAGTTATTGGAGTCGATCCTCAAGGACAAGGTTATGAAATACCTCAAGGTGCATGACATGATAGGTCCAACCCAGTAGGGTTTCATGAGGGGAAGATCCTGCCTGACCAAACTATTGGAACTTTTTGAGGAAATATCAGGTGGGATGGACATGGGAGAGGCTGTGGATGTCGAGTGTATGGATTTTCAAAAGGCCTTTGATAGATGAGTTAAGGGTAAGGGGGCAACACTTTAGGAGAAATATTAGAGGTGGCTTTTACACTCAGCGAGTGGTGGCAGAATGGAATGATCTTCCGAATTAGATAGTTGCGTCAGGGTCCCTTCTGTCATTTAAGAGAAGGTTGGATGTGTACATGGAGGTGAAGGGGTTGGAGGGTTATTGGCACTGAGTGGGAGGCTTGAGCTAGTGGAGTTGTTCTAGTGAACCGGTGCGGACTCGAAAGGCCAACATGGCCTGTTTCCGCTCCATAAATGGTTATATGGTTATGGTGCCGCATAAAAGGCTGCTTTAATGAGACGAGAGTCCATGGAATGACAGGAAAGAGATGAGATTGGGTGGAGCATTGGCTGATGGGCAGGAAACAAAGGGTGGGAGTAAAGTTGGGTTGCCAGACACCAGTGGTGTCTGCAGGGGTCAGTGTTGGGGCCGCTTTTTACAATGTATATCAATAATTTAGATTGTGGAGGGAATGGTTTTGTGGCCAGATTTGCGGATGACACCAAGGTGGGTGATGGAGTAGGAGGCGTTGAAGAAACCGAAAGGTTACAGAGAGACCTAGACAGTTTAGGAGAGTGGGCAAAGGAATGGAAGATAAGATCCAA
Source organism: Narcine bancroftii (assembly GCF_036971445.1). Lineage (NCBI taxonomy): Eukaryota > Metazoa > Chordata > Chondrichthyes > Torpediniformes > Narcinidae > Narcine > Narcine bancroftii. The sequence continues at coordinate 53,212,656 of NC_091481.1, read as the reverse complement.
TGTTGAGAAATGTACGGTTGGAAGAGAAAATAAACAGGCAGATTATTTGGAGGGGAGAAAATTCAAAATTTTAAAGTGCAAAGAGACTCGGGGTGGAGGAGGGGGGTCCTTGTGCAGGATAATCTAAAAGTTAACCACCAGGTTGGATTGGCAGTAAAGAAAGCAAGTGCTATGTTGGCATTCTTTTCGAGGGGAATAGTGTATAAGAGTAAAGAGCTGTTAATGAGGCTCTATGGGGCACTGGTGTGACCTCATTTGGAGTACTGATTGCAGCTTTGGGCCCCTTAGAAGGGATGTAATAATGTTGGGAGAGTTGCAGTGCGAACAAACTAAGAAGGCTGTACTACAGGCTTTAATTAGCTTAAACCTGGGACACGAGATTCAGTCTCCCTTCTGGCTCCATGTGCTCTACTGCCTACACAAGGGGCAGCGCGAGCCTTTATATGGGGCCAGTGATTGGAGGGAGTAGGTGGAGCCAGTCTCCCAGGTTAGCTCCCTGCAGGTACAATGGGTCGCCTCTTGCAGTAGGCAGGCAGGAATGCAGACAGACACAAACAGTCACTGGCAGTCCAGTGGTTGTATGACCACATTCAGCCCTTTCTTAAAATGCGTCCAGGGGATGGGAGATAAACAGTGTCCACCACTCTCTTCATGCCGAGTGCCTGCTAGATACAGAGTAGTTGGGAGAGAAAATGGATTTACAGGTTTACAAACTGAGGCAATCTAGTGGTCACTGATGCCTTTGGGACTGTCGCTGGACAGGTTCCTGTTCAATGGTGGAGATGGAGGCCACCTGAAGGTTGGCTTGGTCAGTGGTAGTCGGGGCAGCTGGTGGTCTGGGTGGGGTGGTGCATGGCAGTGAGGGGGTGTAGGTCTGGGGTGGGTCCATGGGCAGCGGGGTCTCATGGTTGACAGTGGGCAGGGGGAGGATGTTGGCCTCGGGAGGGTTCTGGAGGTGTCAGGGGTGCCCGGGAATGGGAGGCTGGGTTCCCACCAGTGCCAGGTCCTGAGTCGAGACAGTGTCTTCACATTCATTGGGGTATGCCAAGTGAGTGTAATGTGGGTTGGCATGGAGGAGCTGCACCTGTTTGACCAGGGAGTTCTCACGTATTTACAGAGGAGGACTGGTCCCAGAGACATCAGACATGCCAATTTCCTTGGGAAAGAAAAGAGATGGTCTAGTTGGTAGCTGTACATAAGAGCGACTGTATGGCGTGGAACGCCTTGGGAACGGCCCCTTGCCAGTAGTTAGTGGACCAGGAGGACTGCCTTCCAGATTACCCCATTCTCACGTTGCCAACTGGGGTTCAACTAGTTGTGTGACTAGATGCAATGCCTTGCATTGCCAGGTACTGGTTTAGCTCCTCACTCATGAAGCTGGATCCCCGGTCACTGTGGAGGAATGCCGGGTATCTGAACATGGTAAAATTCTGTGCCAGTGCCTTGATAATGGAGGTGGTGGTGGCTTGGGAAACGGGAGTATTTGTCTATACCTGAAAGGAAATAGACGTTCTTATTCATGGAAGGTAGTGGGCCCTTAAAGTCAATGCCGAGTTGCTTAAAGGGCCTTTATTGCGTGGGCCTGTGCTGGGTGGAAGAGGCTTAGTTTGCACTCTGCACAGACCCTGTAGGACTCGGTCCGTATCTCTTGGACAGTGAAGGGGAGATTCCGGGATTTCATAAAATGGTACAGACGCATGATGCCTATGTGGCAAAGGATGTTGTGCAGCACGTGGGAGTTGTTGAATTTCCCTGGCCTATACTGGATGTCGTAGCTGAATGTGGCCAGCTTGACTCTCCAGCACAAGACCTTGTCATTTTTGATCTTGCCTCTGTGGGTGGTGCTGAACATGAACACCACTGCGCGCTGGTCTGTAAAAAGGGTGAACCTTCTGCCTGCCAAGTAGTGGCACCAGTGGCAGACTGCTTCCACAATCGCTTGGGCTTCCTTTTCGATGGAGGAGTGTCCAAGTTCTGAGCCGTAGAGGGATCAGGACCGATGACACTATGTTCCACGATGCACCCAAGGAGGGCGAGGTGGGTAGTGTTAAACATGCACTTCTCCCTGTTGAGGGTGAGATTTAAAGTCTCTGCCATGCCTCCAGGTTAGCATCGTGGCCCTGCTGGTCATGGCCGCAGATGGTGACCATTGTCCAGGTATGGGGAGGTCACTCTCGATTGCAAGCTTCACACACACTCATTGTGGATGATTTTCTTCCTTTCCCCAGTGGTCACCCCGGGTGCACCAATTCACACAGTGCCCCAAAGTAAGCCTCTACCGTCTACAGGTTTTAATTACCTTAAAACTTGCACACAAGGTTCAGTATCCCTTCTGGCTCCATGTACTCTACTGCCTACCCAAGGGCTGCATGAGCCTTTATATGGGGCTGGTGATTATCAGGGAGTAGGTGGAGCCAGCCTCCCAGGTTATCTCCCTGCAGGTACAGTGGGTCGCTCCCTGCAGTAGGCAGGTAGGAATGCAGACAGGTGCAGGTAGTCACTGACAGTCAAGTGGTTGTATCACCACAGGAGTTCAGAGAAGATTTACTCTGATGGTTCCTGGAATACAAGGACTAACATATGAGGAATGTTTACCAGCTTTTGGACTCTATTCATTGGAGTATAGAAGAATGAGAGGGGATCTCATAGAAAGATGTCAAATGCTGAAAGGATTGGACAGAGTAGAAGTGAATAAGATATTTCCCTTGGTGGGTGAATCCAGGACAAGAGGGCTCAGTCTTAGAATTAGCAGGTACCCATGTAAAACAGATGAGGAGAAATTTCTTCAGCCAAAGGGTCATGGATTTGTGGAATTCATTGCCACTTACACTGTGGAGGCCCGATCACTCGGGGAATTTAAAGGGGAGATTGACAGGTATCTAATTGGTCAGGGTATCAAGGGATATGGGGGAAAAGGCAGGAAATTGGAACTAGATGCGAGAACAGTTTAGCTCAGGGTGGATTTGCGCAGCAGACTCGATGGGCTGAATGGCTGACTTCTGTTCCTTTATCCTGTGAATGCAGTGGTTTGAGAAACTCAGAGGTTAATAGCCTTCATTCTAACCTGCAGGTAGTAAAAACAAACTGAAATGCTGAGGAATGTCCGTGATATATCTTTACCTCCTAAGGATGCTGCGAGCCCAGCTGAGTTCCTCCAGCATTTACTGGGTGGTTTTATTACAGTCACAACAGCTGCAGACTGATGAGTTTCCCTGACCTGCAGGTAACTCCGAAGTCTCCACAAATGCCCTTTGAAGTGATCCAGCAAGTAATTACAGATGGACACCAAATGCTGTTGATGCCACAGACTTCATGGATGTTTGTGGTGAGTGACGTTCTTGCTTGGCACGGATGATCCTGGAGATGTGCCTCTGAGAGTTGGCTGCCTCTTCTGTCCAGTCCAGATGAAGCTGCTGGGGCCCAGGGAAGGGGGAATCAAGGAGAGCCAAAGAGCAGTAAACCAGAAAGGAATGGTTCCAAGTTTGGAGAAAATGTGCAAGACCGTAAAGCCAAATTTTAAAACACACGCCATTTAACCCATTGGCTCTCTATAATTCCCATTGGAATACTCTCTTTATTTTTGAGTTCTCCTGTAGTATTTGCTCATCCCCTCTCCCTCGCTCCCCTCTCCCTCTCTCCCCTCTCCCTCTCTCTTTCCCCTCTCCCTCTCCCCTTCCTCTCCCCTCTTCCTTTCTCCATTTCCCCCTCTTCCTCTCTCCCCTCCTCCTCTCCCCTCCTCCTCTCTCCCCCTCTTCCCCTCTCTCTCTCCCCTCTCCCTTCCTCTCTCCCCTCTTCCTCTCTCCCCTCCCCTTTCTCTCTCCCCTTTCTCTCTTCCACTTCCTCTCTCCCCTCTTCCTTTCTCCATCCCCATTCATCTCTTTCCCCTCTTCCTCTCTCTACCCATCTTTCACTCTCTCCTCCCTCATCCTCCCTCTCTCTCCCCTTCCTCTTTCCCTCTGCCCCTCCCCCACCTCCCTCTCTCCCACTCCTTGCAGACGCAATATCCGACTCTTGAACAATCCTCATTGTTGTTGTTTCTGTCCTCCCCGCTCCCTCTGTAACGCGACAACCTGCACTACCTGTAGGTTGACTCACTGGATTGCTCACAAAACAAACTCTCTCTCTTGTCCCCCTGGTCATTAACCCTTTGGACTCTGGCCATTTTAAACTTTTCATAATATATACTCTGGAATGGGTCCAAGGGGTAAGGTACAGTATGCACCAGCTGCTGGTTGGGTCTAAAACCTGTCCTGGAAAATGGGGACATGGAGTTTATGCACTTGTTGGTTGTCCCTGAAAACCAGAACATGGCTTCCAAAGGGTTAGGATAGAACCATAGAACAATCACAACATTTTGAATCAAACATTTATCATCAATCAAACAGGCTCCTCTAGTCTGTGCCAAACCATTTTATTTCCTAGTCCCACTGACCTGCACCCAGTTCATAGCCCTCCACACCCCTCCCACCCACTTACCTGTCCAAATTCTTCTTAAAAGTTAAAACCGAGTTGCATTTACCACTTCAGCTGGAAGCTTTTTTCACATTCCCATCACTCACTATGTGAAGAAGTTCCCTCTAAACTTTTCCCCTTTCATCTTTAACCCATGTCCTCTGGTTTGTATCTCACCTACCCTCAGAAAAAAAGCTTTTCTACATTTACTATGTCTACCCTCCTCATAATTTTAAATACCTAATTTTAATCTCCCCTCATTCTTCTACGCTCCAGGGAATAAAGTGCTAACCTGTGTAACCTTTCCCTGTACTTCAGTTCCTGAAGTTCGGGCAACATCCTAGTAAATTTTCTCTGTATTCTTTCTATCTTATTGCTATATTTCCTGTAGTTAGGTGACCAAAACTACACACCATACTTGAAATTTAGCCTCACCAATGTCTTGTACAACTTTAACGTAATTTCCAAACTCCTGTACTCAATACTTTGATTTATGAAGGCCAATATGCCAAAAGCTCTCTTTACAACCCGATCCACCTGTGACTCCACTTTCAGGTATCTGTATTTCAGGTTTTTATGTATCTGTATTCCCAGATCCCTCTGTTCTACCTCGCTCCCCAGTGCCCGACCATTTACCATGTACATCCTTTCCTGTCCTTTCACAATACAACACCTCACACTTGCCTGCATTAAGTTCCATCTGTCATTTTCCAGCCCATTTTTTCCAGCAGGTCCAGATCCCTCTACAAGCTTTGAAAACCTTCTTCACTGTTCACAACATCTCCAACCTGCAAACTTCCTGATCCAATTTACAACATTATTATCCAGATCATTGATATAGATGACAAACAACAATGGTCCCAGCATCGATCCCTGAGGCTCACCATTAGTCTGAGAAGCATTTATTCAACACCACTCTCTGGCTTCTCCTGTCCAGCCATTGTCAAATCCAGTTCACTAATTCACCATGCATCTGAGCCTTCCTTACTAACCTCTCATGCGGGACCTTGTTAAAGTAGATGACATCCAGAGCCTTTCCTTTGTCAACTGTTCTGGTAACCTCCTTGAAAGACTCTATAAGATCAGTTAAACACAACCAACCATGCATGAAGCCATGTTGATTATCCCTAATCAATCCCCGACTAACCAAATAATTGTATATCCAATCTCTTAGAGCACCTTCCAATAATTTACCTAACACTGACATCAGGCTCACCGGCCTATCATTTCCAGGATTACATCAGGAGGCTTTTTTTAAACAATGGAACAATGTGAGTTACCCTCCAATCCTCTGGCGCCACACCCGTGGGATGGCATTGTTTTGGTTACAGCTGGGGATAGCCGCAACAAATCCTGATGGCTGCTGAGTTTAACCGCGCCATGTAGGCGTTTCACCAGAATCTTTTCCAAGACCTACAAAAAGATTGCCTCAGTAGCAATGGGCTGCCAGTGATCTGTGCAGTAATTTGTTGACCCCATCAGAATAAGGACTGCCCGGCCGTTTTTCAAAATGGGTGAAATTCTGCCTCAGTTAACCCAGATGAATAGATCCTGGCTGGGATATTGCCTATGTTAACCCAAGCTAAGACTCTGTCATTGGCTGCTTGCAATCTCATCTTTAATGCCACTGAGAACATCTAAAATCTCATCTGTACTAAAATCATCCTTAAGGTTTGGGGGTGGGGTTGGTAGCCCTGGCAATACAAAAGCTGAACTTGATGGTGTGGAAGTTGTTATTAAAACCCGCGGGATGAGATTTAAAATGCAGCCCTCGGGTTTCTAAATTCCCCATTAATGACCTAGCTGGGTCCTTCCCTTCCTTATATATTTCTTCTCTCAAATAGAGCCTTCCTTGCACTCACCTCTTTGGGCTGGATGAAGACCACAATTCTTATACAAATTGCTTTTAACGATATTCAATTCAATCCCCAATCTAAAATCCTAACACAACCACCCTTGCCAGGAGCGCCTCAAGTTAAAAGAACATCGACCTCTTCTAAATAGCCGAGAGACTGAGATTCTTCCCTAAAACTATGATCTGAATTAAAACGATTGTGAAAATATTTTCTCCAGCTGAGCAGCTACTTGACCCAATATATTTTGCAATGAACTTGGTACTTGGATAGTAACCTGCAGAGTAACAAGATCCTTGTTTCTTCTCATTTCTACTGCTTAATCCAGCTAAATTCAAACCTTGTTCCAGGATATATGCGTACGTGCACCCACAACCTTGACTTAATTCATTTTTTGTATTTGTTTACACTGGACAAGGAAAATTTTGCTTCCTGAACATTTTTGGGTGTATTTTATGGATTTTGAGCTGCTGATCATGAAAATCACCTTAAAAATTTCCCGACACCTACCGTCTTTTGGCTATAACCTATTTTTTTGTGATTTCCTGCCATATTTTGTCTACTTCAAACATAAAAAGCCATGAAGTGCAAGCTGCCATTGAAAATGCATGTGCAATTGGACTCCTTCCCTGCTGATCTTGGTGCCATCAGTGACAAACATGGTGCCGTGTTTCACCAGGACATTGTGACCATGGAAAAGCGCTATCAGGGCAACTGGACACCATCAGTGCCAGCCGACTATTGTTGGACACTGACATGAGAGGCATCAGATGTTGAGTACAAACGAAAATCAGCGGCAAAATATTTTTAGGTCATTTAAACTAACCCAACGTGTCAACGTCATGATGCAATTAAATTCAATAAAAGTTAATTTAATGTTTCTCCAACTTCTTACATGATGCAGCAAATCTGAAATCATCTTTGTGTTTAGCTTGAAGTTGTCTATCATAATCCCCAATTTTTTTTCAGAGAGCAAACCTTTTTTAAAAAAAAAATTCTTGTCCAGTGTTCTTGGTAGAGGCCTTGTCCATCTCTTGTTGACTTCCCTCACACCACCCATGCCTTTGGATATAACTTATACCTGTCATCCCTGACGCTATTGCGGTAAACTATCTCCACACCCTAGCCTGGACCTGAAAATGCCCACCATCTGAGGGTTAACCAATGGTTCACGAAGGGTTAATGTTACCTCCTCACTCTTAAATTCTGTGTGTAGTAAAGGCAAGGACCTCCAGTTCCTTTAACAGTTGACTCGTGAAGCCACTTTACTTTAACTGTTTGTGGGTTGCTTGTCCCGACTTCCAGCTCTCCTGGTTTGAGGGCCAACACCTTTTTCCTGGGGCGACAGTAGGATGTGTCAGGGGACATCTATATAAGGCGAGAAGAAGAAAGTTGAAAGTGAGGGAAGCAAAGGTAAGGGGAGATGTCAGGGGGTAAGTTCTTTATAGAGAGAGTTGTGGGTGCTTAGAATGCATTGCTGGGGGTGGTGGTGGAGGCTGGTTCAATAAGGACATTTAAAGACCCTTAGATAGACATGGATGTAAGAAAAATAAGCTATTGGTGTGAAGTAGGGAAAGTTTAGATTGTTGAGTAAGTTTATATAGCTTGGCACAACATTGTGGGCTGAAGGGCACAGTATACTGTGCTGTAATGTTCTATGGTTTAAGTCAGCCATTCTCAACCCATTTTTTGGCTGTGCCCGCCTTAGGATTCTGCTCAAGTTTACAGGCCACTTCCCTGTGAAGTAGTCAAGATTAGTTAGTTTCTTCTGTACTTTTCTCCTACAGACTACGAGGAAATATTTTATAGTTTCAGTCCATGGTCACTATGGCTGGTTTAAGCGAATCACGGGTTAGGTTTTAACTTCTGAGGTGCCCACTCGAGCCAGAGCCCCAGGGTTGGTTCCTTCACCTGCAGCTATACACTTCCGGTCACACAAACCTCCCTCTGTATTCAGACTGGATTACAAGACCATCTACCTGCCCTCCTCACTGTCCCCGATGCCTCTACCAGCTGAATCTGCATCATCTGACTCCTGCGCTGCTGTGTAGGTTGCGAAACACCAAAGTCCGCAGACGCTGTGATTGGAATAAAAACACAAAAATGGCGGAGGAACTCAGCCGGTCTCGCAGCGTCCACAGGAGGTAAAGTATATTACCGACGTTGTGGCCCTTGGTCAAGGTATTGTCTTCAGTGTAAGTCACTGATTTATGGCTTCTAAGGCCCATTGTTTGGGCTGTTTTGAAGTAGAGGGGAGTGTCTTTGTGTTTCGGGGATGGAGCTGCTGGATAGCTAAGTGCAGCACATGTTTGAGGCCAATTAAAATGCACTTTTTTCCCCCCTGCAACAACTGTGCCCCACCTCCCCACCACCAATTGGCTGAGATGTCTCCTTGGACTGCACTCCTCTCCCAGTTCCTGCAGGGGAAGGCAGAGGTAAGGGTATCAGTCTGTGGGAGGGGAAAATTCCACAATCCCCGTCTAAGATCCGCCTGTGTCTTGACTCAACATCCACCCTTGGCCAACTTCAGGTGATCTGTCCAGCACTGCACTTTGCAGGATCTTGCTCCAAGAAAGATATTTCAGTAGTGCACATCACTGGTGAAGCAGTCAGGTTTAGCTGGTTTCTTCTGAACTTTTCTCCCACCATCTACATCTAGGGCTCCCGTTGAGGATGGCTGGTTTAAGTGAATTGCGGGTTAAGTTTTAACTTCTAACATGGCCTTGAAGAAAGGCTCAGGCCTGAAATGTCGGTGATTTATCTTTACCTCCTCTGAACGCTGTGAGACTGGCTGAGTTCCTCTTGCATTTCTGTGCTTTTACATCAGCCATTATCAATCTGTTTTTGGCTCTGTCCCCCACTTAGGACTCTGCTCGAAGTTTATGGGCCCCCTTCCCTGTGAAGCAGTCAAGTTCATTTGGTTTCTTCTGTACTTCTAACGGCTACATAAAAAAGTTTATGAATTCAGTCTATGCCCCCCCCACTTAACTGTGGCTCCTGGGGTGGGGGGGTGCTCTTATTGCCCTAATTGGGAATGGCTGGTGTACATGTCTCAGGTTGGCTGTGAAGGGCTTTTTATTCACTGTCTTTGTTCTGGTAGTTTTGTCTTTGTTATATGAGGCACTTTTTTAATCAAATGAACCAGGTATGCAATGTGCAGCCTACTGTGTAAACTTGTCTGATTCTGTGTTGGGGAGAGGGATATTGGGTCATACAGTGAGTAACCAGTTACTGCCCACACCTTCATGGGGCCACTCTGTCCTCGGGCAATCCACTCGAACTGTACCCTCTGTAATGTTCACAGGGAGGCAAAGCTGGCGCAGATGTACCAAAATGCCAGAGATCTGGGTTAATTTCTGACCCCCGTCGCTGCCCATATGGAGTTTGCATGTTCTCCCCATGACCGCGTGGGTTTTCCACTGGTTTTCTCCCACATCCCAAAGACCTATGGGTGGGAGTGGAGGGGGTTAATTGGTTGCTGACGAGTGGAGGTGAGAGGAAAAATCTAGACGGAAACTGAAGGGGAATGTGGAAGAGAACAAAGTCGGGATCCGTGAGTGGGTACTTGAACCTGGCAGTGGCCAGATTGTGTTCTGTGTGACTATGGAATTGGTGGGTGGTAGGAAGTGTGTTTGGGGCTCCCATGGCTCTATAACATGTTGACACTGGTTACTTGGAGAACACCAAGTCCCTGCCCCTTTCCCAAGCACATCACCCACGGTTTTAAGATCGTAGTGTCTGTTGGTAATCCAAGCAAGAGTCAGTGCTTCCTCAATGTGTACTATATTGCATCTGTCAAACCATGTATGAGCTTGAACTCAGAGCTCATAAGATTTATGCTTCAATGTCTTTTTTTGGATATATAAATAAATATCTATATAAATTATACAATGGCTCGATGCATTGATTTTCACCGGGTGTGGGGGAGTGGGTGGATTGAGGTTCGACGAATTTCCTTTGTTCCAACCCTTTGTCAGTGATACGTTGGGAATCCTCTTCAAAAATGGCATCATGGCAGGATGGCGAAGAAGGCAATCAACTTAAATAGGAGCAGGAGTGGGCCATTTGGCCCATCGATCCTGCTCCGCCATTCAATGAGATCATGGCTAATTTGACGATTGGCTCATCTCCACCAACCTTGTTTTACCACCCTCTGGGAAAAGTAGGTCTTCCTCATCTCTGACCTGTTTACTACCCTGAATCTTGAGGCTCTGTCCCCTAGTTGGCAGAGGCATCGACGAGAAGAGTTGGGATATCATGCCACATTTGTTGGTGGGGGTGTGCTTGGAGCATTTCTGGTCACAATGCTGCAGGGAAGATGTTATCCAGCTACAGTTGGTGCAGAAGAGATTCACAAGGGTGTTGCCTGGAAAAGACACGAATTTCATTTATCGAGAGTAGCCATTTTCAACCTTTTCCATCTATGGCCCCTCCCAAGGATCTGCTCAAAGTTTATAGGCCCCCTTTCCCATTTAAGTTTTGGTTCCTTCTGAACTTCTACCGACTGTATAAAAATCATGAAAAAGGGTGAGGAAAAAGGCTTAGTGGTTAGCGCAAAACCTTTATAATGCCAGCGATCGGGACCAGGGTTCAAATCCTGCACTGTCTCTGAGGCATTTGTGCGTTCTCTCCGTGTCTGTGTGGGTTTCCCCCAGGGGCTCTGGTTTGCTCCCACCCTTCAAAAACATACCATGGTGTAGGTAAATGGGGTGTAAATTGGGCAGCACGGAAACCTGGGGCCGAATTGGCCTGTTACTGTCCTGTTTGTCTAAGATTTAAAATTAAAAAAAAATTGCTACTGAGGTTAAAAGAAAACAAGGCATTTACTTGAATATAGGAGGGAGTGTTATAGGGCTCCCATTGAGAATGGCTGACTTAGAGATACAGCATGGTAACAGGCCCTTCCGGCCCACAAGCCCCTGCTGCCCAAATATACCCATGTGACCAACTAACCCTGTACATCTTTGGATCATAAAAGGAAACCAGAGCACCTTTCAGATTTATTATTGAGTACATCACAAAAAAACCCTGAGATTCCTTTCTCCTGCGGGCATGGCAGAATTACCACATATTGGTAGTGCAAAAAATAAACTCTACACAGCATAAACAGATAACGAAGGTAACCAAACTGACTGTGCAATATGGAGAACAAGGAAAATCAATAAAGTGCCCAAGTCCTTAAATGAGTCCCTGATTTTATTTTTTTATTTTTTTATTTTTCAGACTATAAACCATATTGACCAAGATTCAGACATTTTTCTTCTTAAATATATACAGTGTCGGTTTTTCCCCCTTTTTCCCCCCTCCCTTCCCTCCCTCCCTCACCCCCTTCCCATTTATTTAAAGTTCAATCTATAAGATACATTAAACCCATTAAACAATGTTGTCACTTAATAAAAATAAACAAGAAATTTTACTGAGTCAGTTCTTTTCGTTGTCTTCTCCTTCTGTCATTTTAGGTGGTGGAAGTCCATGGTAGGATTTCTCTATTGTAATTCATGTATGGCTCCCATATTTGTTTGAATATTGTGATGTTATTTCTTAAATTATATGTTATTTTTCTAATGGAATACATTTATTCATTTCTATGTACCATTGTTGTATTCTCAAGTTGTCTTCGAATTTCCAGGTTGACATAATACATTTTTTTGCTACAGCTAGGACTATCATAACAAATCTTCTTTGTGCTCCATCCAAATTGAGTCCAAATTCTTTGTTTTTTATGTTACTTAGGAGGAAGATCTCTGGGTTTTTTGGTATGTTGCTTTTTGTGATTTTGTTTAATATCTGGTTTAGATTCTCCAAAATTTTTTCACTTCCTCACATGTACAAATTGCATGAATTGTTGTTCCCAATTCATTTTTACAGCGAAAACATCTGTCTGATACTGTTGGTTCCCATTTATTTAACTTTTGAGGTGTGATGTATAGCCTGTGTATCCAGTTATATTGTATCATGTGTAACCTCGTGTTTATTGTATTTCTCATCGTTCCGGAGCATAGCTTCTCCCATGTTTCATTCTTTATCTTTATGTTTAGATCTTGTTCCCATTTTTGTTTAGGTTTACCGTTTGTTTCCTCGTTCTCCTTTTTTTGCAGTTTGATGTACATGTTTGTTACAAATTTTTTGATTATCATTGTGTCTGTAATCACATATTCAAAATTGCTTCCTTCTGGTAACCTCAGACTGTTTCCCAATTTGTCCTTCAAGTATGTTTTCAGTTGGTAGTATGCAAACATTGTATCGTGAGTTATATTATATTTATCCTTCATTTGTTCAAAGGATAATAATTTATTTCCCGAAAAACAATTTTCTATTCTTTTGATCCCTTTTCTCTCCCATTCTCGAAAGGAAAGGTTATCTATTGTGAAAGGGATTAGCTGATTTTGTGTCAGTATTAGTTTTGGTAGTTGGTAATTTGTTTTATTCCTTTCTACATGAATCTTCTTCCAAATGTTGAGCAGATGATGCAATACCGGTGAATTCCTACGTTGCACCAATTTTTCATCCCATTTATATAGTATATGTTCAGGTATCTTCTCCCCTATTTTATCTAGTTCTAATCTGGTCCAATCTGGTTTTTCCCTTGTTTGATAAAAATCTGATAGGTATCTTAATTGTGCGGCTCTATAATAATTCTTAAAGTTTGGTAGTTGTAAGCCTCCTTGTTTGTGCCATTCTGTTAATTTATCTAGTGCTATCCTCGGTTTCACCCCTTTCCATAAGAATTTCCTTATTATTTTCTTTAACTCCTTGAAGAATTTCTCTGTTAGGTAAATTGGTAATGACTGAAATAGGTATTGTATCCTTGGGAAAATGTTCATTTTAATACAGTTTATCCTTCCTATCAGTGTTAGTGGTAAGTCTTTCCAATGCTTTAAGTCATCTTGTAATTTTTTCATTAATGGATGGTAATTGAGTTTATATAGATGGCCGAGGTTTTTATTTAGTTGTATACCTAGGTATCGCATTGCTTGTGTTTGCCATCTAAATGGCGATTCTTTCTTAAACTTTGTGAAATCTGCATTATTCATTGGCATTGCTTCACTTTTATTTGCGTTGATCTTGTACCCCGATACTTCTCCATGTTCCTTCAATTTCCTATGTAATTCTTTTATTGATATTTCTGGTTCTGTTAAGTATATTATAACGTCATCTCCAAATAGACTGATTTTATATTGCTTGTCTTTTATTTTTATCCCTCTTATTTTATTTTCTGTTCTTATCAGTTCTGCTAGTGGTTCTATAGCTAACATGAACAGTGAGGGAGATAGTGGACATCCCTGCCTTGTTGATCTGCTTAAGTTAATTTTTTTTGATATACATCACCTTTGTTGACCTCACCAAAGCCTTCGACACCGTGAGCAGGAAAGGGCTTTGGCAAATACTAGAGCGCATCGGATGTCCCCCAAAGTTCCTCAACATGATTATCCAACTGCACGAAAACCAACAAGGTCGGGTCAGATACAGCAATGAGCTCTCTGAACCCTTCTCCATTAACAATAGCGTGAAGCAAGGCTGTGTTCTCGCACCAACCCTCTTTTCAATCTTCTTCAGCATGATGCTGAACCAAGCCATGAAAGACCCCAACAATGAAGACGCCGTTTACATCCGGTACCGCACGGATGGCAGTCTCTTCAATCTGAGGCGCCTGCAAGCTCACACCAAGACACAAGAGAAACTTGTCCGTGAACTACTCTTTGCAGATGATGCCGCTTTAGTTGCTCATTCAGAGCCAGCTCTTCAGCGCTTGACGTCCTGCTTTGCGGAAACTGCCAAAATGTTTGGCCTGGAAGTCAGCCTGAAGAAAACTGAGGTCCTCCATCAGCCAGCTCCCCACCATGACTACCAGCCCCCCCACATCTCCATCGGGCACACAAAACTCAAAACGGTCAACCAGATTACCTATCTCGGCTGCACCATTTCATCAGATGCAAGGATCGACAATGAGATAGACAACAGACTCGCCAAGGCAAATAGCGCCTTTGGAAGACTACACAAAAGAGTCTGGAAAAACAACCAACTGAAAAACCTCACAAAGATAAGCGTTTACAGAGCCGTTGTCATACCCACACTCCTGTTCGGCTCCGAATCATGGGTCATCTACCGGCACCACCTACGGCTCCTAGAACGCTTCCACCAGCGTTGTCTCCGCTCCATCCTCAACATCCATTGGAGCGCTTACACCCCTAACGTCGAAGTACTCGAGATGGCAGAGATCGACAGCATCGAGTCCACGCTGCTGAAGATCCAGCTGCGCTGGATGGGTCACGTCTCCAGAATGGAGGACCATCGCCTTCCCAAGATCCTGTTATATGGCGAGCTCTCCACTGGCCACCGTGACAGAGGTGCACCAAAGAAAAGGTACAAGGACTGCCTAAAGAAATCTCTTGGTGCCTGCCACATTGACCACCGCCAGTGGGCTGAAAATGCCTCAAACCGTGCATCTTGGCGCCTCACAGTTTGGCGGGCAGCAACCTCCTTTGAAGAAGACCGCAGAGCCCACCTCACGAACAAAAGGCAAAGGAGGAAAAACCCAACACCAACCCCAACCAACCAATTTTCCCTTGCAACCGCTGCAATCGTGTCTGCCTGTCCCGCATCGGACTTGTCAGCCACAAACGAGCCTGCAGCTGACGTGGACTTTTTACCCCCTCCATAAATCTTCGTCCGCGAAGCCAAGCCAAAGAAAGAAAAAGAATATCTATTTACTGTCACTTTTGCCAATGGCCCCTTATATAATGCTTTAATCCAATTAATATATTTCTCTGGTAGGCTGAATTTTTGTAGTACTTTGAATAAATAATTCCATTCTACTCTGTCAAAGGCCTTCTCTTTGTCTAAAGCAACCACTACTGTTGGAGTTTTATTTCCTTCCACTGCATGAATTAAGTTAATAAATTTACAGATATTGTCTGTTGTTCGTCTTTTTTTAAATAAATCCAGTTTGGTCTAGATTTACTATTTTTGGTACCTAGTCGGCCAATCTGTTTGCTAATAGTTTAGCTATTATCTTATAATCTGTGTTAAGTAGAGATATTGGTCTATATGACGCTGGTGCAAGTGGATCTTTCCCTGTCTTTGGTATTACTGTAATTATTGCTGTTTTGCATGAATCTGGTATGCTTTGTGTTTTATCAATGTGGTTGATTACTTCCAGGAGGGGAGGAATTAATAAGTCTTTAAATGTTTTGTAGATTTCTATTGGGAATCCATCCTCTCCTGGTGTTTTATTGTTCGGTAGTTTTTTTAATATCTCCTGTAATTCTTCTATTTCAAAAGGTTTTATTAATTTATTTTGCTCCTCTGTTTGTAATTTTGGTAGTTCAATTTTAGTTAGAAATTCATCTATTTTGTCTTCCTTCCCTTCGTTTTCAGTTTGATATAGTTGCTCGTAGAATTCCCTGAAGTTTTCATTGATCTCCGTTGCATTATATGTAATTTGTTTGTCCTTTTTCCTTAATGTCAATACCATTCTTTTAGTTTGTTCTGTCTTAAGCTGCCACGCTAGAATTTTGTGCGTTTTTTCTCCTAGCTCATAATATTTCTGTTCCTGTTGTCTTCATTATGTTCTTCTCCACCTTATATGTTTATAGTGTTTCATATTTTATTTTTTTATCTGCCAATTCTCTTCTTTTAGTTGTATCTTCCTTTATTGCTAATTCTTTTTCTATATTTGTTATTTCCCTTTCCAACTGCTCTGTTTCCCGATTGTAGTCTTTCTTCATCTTAGTTACATAACTTATTATTTGCCCTCTGATTGAGTTTGTCGTTGAGGAGGCTGATGGTGGAGGGGTAGCACCTGGTGGTGTGAGTCTTGTGGAATTGATCCCTACTTTCTGATGGCAGCAGTGAGAACAGAGTGTGTGCTGGGTGGTGTGGGTCTTTGATGATTGTTGCTGCTCTCTGACGGCACCGTTCCCTGTAGATGTGCTCAATAGTGGGGAGGGTTTGGCCTCTGATGTCCTGGGCTGTGTCCACTACCTTTTGGAGGGCTTTACACTCAGGGGTATTGGTGTCCCCGTACCAGACCATGATGTAGTCAGTCAGCACACTTTCCACCATACCTCTGTAGAAATTTGCCAGGGTTTCTGGTGTCACAACCAACCTCCGCAGACTACTGAGGAAGTAGAGGCGTTGACATGATTTTTTCACGATGCCATTGGTGTGTTGGGTCCAGGAAAGGTCCTCCGAGATAATTTTGCTCACTCTCTCCACCTCTGATCCACCAATGATCACCTAGAGGAAACAAACACAGACCCCGAGAATTGCTGGTGCAGTAGCAACATTCAGAGCCAGCTCTTCATCACTTGACGTCCTTTTTTGCGGAAACTGCCAAAATGTTTCGCCTGGAAGTCAGCCTGAAGAAAACTGAGGTCCTCCATCAGCCAGCTCCCCACCATGACTACCAGCCCCCCCACATCTCCATTGGGCACACAAAACTCAAAACGGTCAACCAGTTTACCTATCTCGGCTGCACCATTTCATCAGATGCAAGGATCGACAACGAGATAGACAACAGACTCGCCAAGGCAAATAGCGCCTTTGGAAGACTACACAAAAGAGTCTGGAAAAACAACCAACTGAAAAACCTCACAAAGATAAGCGTACATAGAGCCGTTGTCATACCCACACTCCTGTTCGGTTCCGAATCATGGGTCCTCTACCGGCATCACCTACGGCTCCTAGAACGCTTCCACCAGCGTTGTCTCCGCTCCATCCTCAACATTCATTGGAGCGACTTCATCCCTAACATCGAAGTACTCGAGATGGCAGAGGCCGACAGCATTGAGTCCACGCTGCTGAAGATCTAGCTGCGCTGGGTGGGTCACGTCTCCAGGATGGAGGACCATCGCCTTCCCAAGATCGTGTTATATGGCGAGCTCTCCACTGGCCACCGTGACAGAGGTGCACCAAAGAAAAGGTACAAGGACTGCCTAAAGAAATCTCTTGGTGCCTGCCACATTGACCACCGCCAGTGGGCTGATATCGCCTCAAACCGTACATCTTGGCGCCTCACAGTTCGGCGGGCAGCAACCTCCTTTGAAGAAGACCGCAGAGCCCACCTCACTGACAAAAGACAAAGGAGGAAAAACCCAACACCCAACCCCAACCAACCAATTTTCCCCTGCAAGTGCTGCAACCGTGTCTGCCTGTCCTGCATCGGACTTGTCAGCCACAAATGAACCTGCAGCTGACGTGGACATTTACCCCCTCCATAAATCTTCGTCCGCAAAGCCAAGCCAAAAGAAAGAAAAAATGAAAGCAACGTTGCACTACCCCTGCCACTATAAAGAGAGATTTAAAGGCTGAGTCTGTTTTCCTTGGAGCACAGGAGGCTAAGAGCAGACCCGACTGAGGTACAGTAAACCCCCCCCACCCCCCCCAGTATGAGTCACCTATGAGGATTGTTAGTTGCTGGATGTGAATTTTCTTGAGATTGCTTGAGATTGAGGTGTGTCAATTTTAAACGCCCATATTTTTTACCTATTTATTTTCAGCAATTTTTGTTGCCGGTTACTTGAATTCCAGATCTGCCTTTTCCCCATATCCCATAATTCCCCTACTATGTAAAAATTTTGTTTTAAACATATTTACTGAAGTCGCCTCCACTGCTTCAATGGGCAGTGACTTCCACAGATTCACCACCCCTGGGAAAAGTAGTTCCTCCTCATCTCCATCTACTACCCCGAATTTTGAGGTCATGTCCCTTAGTTCTAGCCTCTTCCACCAATGGAAACAACTTAACAACCTCTATCTTATCTACTGTATACACTCGTATAGTAGTTGAATTATGGGTGGGCATCCGAGGCCGAGGAGAGAGTCTGTGGTTGGGGCATTGAGAGTTCTGGTGGGCAGGTGGCCAGAGCTAGGGTCTGCAGTCAGGGCATCAGAAGCTTTGGTGGGTGGGTGGCCGGAATGAGATTCCAGGGTTGGAGCACCAGGAGCTTGGATGGGTGGGGGGCCAGGTCAAGGATCTGTGGTTGGAGTGTTGGGAGCTCAAGGTGGGTGGGCAGCCAGGGCAAGAGATCGTGGTCAGATCGTCAGGATCTTGGATGTGTGAGTGGCCAGAGCAAGGAGCGTTGGGAGATCTGGTGTGCTGGCAGCTGGGATGGGTATCTGCGGTTCGGGGAGTTGGCAGCTCAGATGGGCGGGTAGCCAGGGCGAGGGTCTGTGGTCGGGGCATCGCGAGATCGGATAAGCGGGTGGTTGTGGCCAAAAAATTGTGGGGAGGGGGGGGTGGTCGACTATTACACAGGATCAACTATTACACGAGTATATATAGTATGCCTTTCATAAGATACTCTCTCATTCTTCCACATTTCAGAGAGTATAGGGCCAGATCACTCAATCTCTCAATTATAAGGCATAAGCTGCACAGCCAGACTGTTTCCCATTGGAGGACTGTCAAATGTGAAAGAGGTGGTTTTGTAACTGAGGGGTCCATTTTTCACCCACACAGTCAGAATCTGGAATGGGCTGCAAGAGGTTGTGGTAGAAGCACAGAAACAGCATTGGAGGCATCTGGCCAGGTATGTGAATGAGCAGGGCACAGAGGGAAATGGAGTGAACGTGGGCAAGAGAGGAGTACAGAGAAGTAGCATGGTTGACAGAGTTTCCATGCTGAACAACTCTGTCCAAATAATCAGCTCCAGAGCTTGAAACTGAAAGCATCCACAGAAAATCTTTCGCTATTTCCTCAAGTCCCCTCAAAGGTGTCAGTAAATCACCCATCAAGGGACACAAAGTCAACAGGTGGGACAAGGGAGAGTTAGAGTTTCCGGGCATGGTAAGAGGAAGGCTGGTCGGGGAGAGTGATTATGCTGCAGGAGATGGGCAGAGAATGGTTGGGAAATGAGAAGTGCAGTGCACAAACCTGCTGGAGAAACTCTGTGGGTCACACACCATTTTTAGCAAGTAAAGGGTATGAGAAGTTTCAGGGAGTGCGTCTGATAACACTGGACAATGAAGATTTCCCTTCCTGAACATTTTGGGTGTGTTTTATGGATTTTGGGTTGCTGATCACGAAAATTGCATTA
The DNA here is from genome assembly GCF_036971445.1 of Narcine bancroftii. Classification (NCBI taxonomy): domain Eukaryota; kingdom Metazoa; phylum Chordata; class Chondrichthyes; order Torpediniformes; family Narcinidae; genus Narcine; species Narcine bancroftii. The sequence continues at coordinate 53,193,311 of NC_091481.1, read as the reverse complement.
AGATTTTCTTATCACGTACCATTTTTTTAGATATAACTTATTTTTGTATCATCTTGTAATATTTTAAGTCTACTTTGAACATCCAAAACCATGAAGTGCATGTCATTGAAAATTAATTTTCTCCGGAGGAGCCACGTGATGGAGTAGTGGCCAGTAGGAGAATACCAGCCCTCTCCAGAAAAGATGAAAAAAAGTGAAGAAAAAACAAAGCCCCAGACACACAAATCACAACAAATAAAAAATAAAAGTGTGGAGAAAAAGGCTCCTAAGAAAGAAAAGCCAAAAACAACGGGAAAAAAAGAAGGAAAGACGCCGGAAGAGAAATGTGAAGGCCTTACCTGCACGAAAAAGCAGGGACCCTCCGTGGAAAGAGGAGCCCACTCCCTGAGGTTAGTGGAGACCCCGCAGGGTCGCGACCCACCAAACACGGGACTGCAAAAATGGCTCACTGAGCCAAACAGAGGTGCGCAATGTGCATGCGCGATGCGCACGACAAGGCGAATACCGAAAGGAGGGGGGACCAGCTGTGGAGTGAAACTCCACAGCATGAACAGCTGAGAGATGCCCGACAGCAGGGCTCCCAGCTGGAAGATGAAGAAAGCAACAGGAAAGGGAGGGGTGTTTAAGAAAAAAGGAAGCAAGAGACACAACAGATAACCAGCCCAGAAGAAAAGGACCAACATCAAGAAACCATGAAAAAAATACCCAACAAACTGAGACAATAGCTCAACAAGAAAGTCAGAAGAGACACAGATACAAGGAGGAGAAATAGAAGATAATGGTGACTCGGCAGTTGGAACTGATTAAAAGAAGAGTTGTCCCTTTTTTTTTCTAATTTTTTTTTTAAAAAAAGGGATATTAAATAATGATGATGTTAGTTTAAGATGAAGTGAGAGTTGGGGGGAGAGAACTGGATAGGCACTATTTCCTGAAAGTCATCTGCTACGTGTGAGTTATCTCACACCCATTTTTTTTTGGGAGTTACCGCATTGCGCGGTTTAGACGGGAAGGGGTATTTTTTAACCTCCTACCCGTTTTTTTTTCCCTTTTTGTTTGTATTATTAGTTTAAAGGGTGAAGGGTTTTTTTTTGTTTATAAAAAAAAAGCATAAGAAAGTATTTGATTGTTTAAAAAACTAAAAATTGATGTGGTTTTTTTTGTAAAGTTTATTCAGTAGATAAGGAATATTTGAAATTTAAATGTGAATGGGATGGATAAGTTTTTTTTAATATTTTTTCTTTAACTTTAAGGTGAAAGGAGTGGTAATTCTAGTGTATATTATTTTGCTATTTTAGTTATAGAACGAAGGGAATAATGGTGAAAGTTATAAATTGAATTGTACAATTCTTAATGAGGCTTGAATTTTGTTTGTGGTTTATGCTCCATTTGTTGAAGATATAGATTTCGTTGTAGATGTGTTTTTATTATTTGGATATCTGAATTTTAACGTAATGATTGGGGATATTTAAATGTGGTATTGGAGCTTTTATTGGATAACTATTCAAGAGTAAAAGGGAAAAATGGTGGAAGAGTACTAAAATTGAATTGTACAATGCTTAATGAGGTTTGAATTTTGTTTTAAGATGGTGGTTTATGTGACTAATATGATGATAGATGTGAAGTTAGTTGATATTTGGTGAAGGTTTATCTCTATAGAGAAAGTTTTTTTTCATCTTTTTTTCATGCTACAATTTTTTTTAAGAATTGATTATTGTTTAAGAATTTTTGATAGATAATGTTACTAACTTTACTAATTTTTTATATTAAGTTTGAGTTAAATATATGTTTCATCTTAACTCTGTTTGTTAAATATATGCATTTAAGTTTGATTTAAATATGTTTTTTAAGTCTGATATCTTAGTATTAATTACTTTTCTTTTTGTTAGTATTTTAATCGGTTATGATTTTGTTTTTTTTTGTAAGTGGGTTTTTTTTCTCAGATATATTATTAACTTTATTAATTCTTCACTCTTTATTTTGGGGGGAAGGGGGGGTTGGACTAATTTGAGTTGGATTATTAATGTGTAATAATTATTGGGGAGGGTATAGTTTATTTAGATTACTGATACTGTATTGTAATTTTATTATTTTATTCTTAATTTTTTTAAATGTAATCCTATATGTTATTCATGTTATAAAATCTTAAATAAAGTTTAAAAAAAAGAAGAGAAATAGAAGACACAAACCCAAGAGCAGACACAGAAGAAGAAGAAGAAGAAGGAGAACACCAAGCTCTGCACAGAGGAATAGAAGGTAAAATGAATGGACAGTACATAGCTAAAAAAAATTTTCAAGAACAAATGAGAGCATTAAAAGAATGGCTGACACTAGAATTTAGTGAAATGAAAAGAGAAATGAAAAGTACAGAAGAAAAAGAGTAGAATAGAGCTGGTCATAACAGATGTAGGGAAAAGATTAGAAAATGTGGAAGAACGTGTAATGGCAGTAGAAATGAAAGTGAACGACTTAAAAAGAAAATTGGAAGAAAGTGACAAAAAAGTTAAAGAAACACAGGAGTTGTTAGCTCAGAAGATGGATATAATGGAAAACTATAGTAGGAGAAACAATATAAAGATAGGTGGCCTTAAGGAAGATGAAGAAGGCAAAGATATGAAAGAATTTATAAAAGAATGGATCCCAAAAGTCCTGGGAATGCCAGAAATACAGGAAGGAATGGAAATAGAAAGGGCACACAGAACATTAGCCCCGAAACCACAGTCACAACATAAACCAAGATCCGTTTTAGTAAAATTTCTGAGATACACGACAAGAGAAAATATATTGGAGAAGGCAATGAATAAAATTAGAGAAGACAAAAAACTACTGGAATACAAAGGTCAAAACATTTTTTTCTACCCAGACATGTTTTGAGCTCCTTTAGGAGGAAGGAGTTTAACGCAGCAAAATCAATCCTATGGAAGAAAGGCTATAAATTTATGTTAAGATATCCAGCGGTGCCTAAAATAGTTATCCCGGGGCAGCAAAACAGACTGTTCTCGGATCTGGAGAGAGTACGAGAATTTGCAGAACGCCTGCAGGTCAGAAAGAGAGATGAAGAGATGTAATAAGAACAAAGAATGATGACAAACTACATATAAAGATGTAAAAATAATGTATAAGTAAGAACTAAAGGAGGGAAGAAAAGGGAAGGGAGAAGGGGGAAAAAGAGGAGGGTTTAAAAAAAATGAAAAGAAAAAGAGGGGGAGCTTTGTTGTAATGTGAAGATAAAAGTCTTTTCTGGAGGGGGTTGGATGGTAGAGAATAACAGTCACTGCGAAATCAGTTGACACTTGCGAATGGGTTCGCAGTCTGAATGGAGAGGAGAGTTGTGGTTGCCCAACAAGGGACAAGGGGCGACTCAGAGAATGGGGGGGGACACTTGGGGTTAAGGGAATTTTAGATGTGGGAATGGTGGAAATATTTTATGTTTTAGAAGTGTTGTCATACAATGCATTCAAAAAGAGAAAACTGAGAAATGAAAATGGGGAAAAAGGGAAAGGTGGTGGTGAGGAAGCGGAAATGAGGTGTAAACAGAGTATGAAGTGGCCATGTTGAACTATTTGACTATAAATATTAACAGAATACATAACCAAATCAAAAGGAAGAGGCTATTAAATTTACTGAAAAAAGAAAAAATAGATATAGCATTCGTGCAGGAAACGCATCTAACTGAAGTGGAACATAATAAATTAAGGAGAGACAGCATCATATAACTCAAAAGCCAGAGGTGTAGCTATATTAATCAATAAAAATGTACCAATCAAAATAGAGGAGGAAATAATAGATCCAGCAGGGAGATATGTAATGATAAAGTGTCAGATATATTCAGAACTCTGGAATTTGGTCAATATATATGCACCTAATGAAGAGGATCAAAAGTTTATGCAAGATATTTTTTTGAAGATTGTAGATATGCAGGGGAATATATTGATAGGAGGGGACTTTAATTTGGATTCAAAGATGGATAAAACTGGACAAAAGACTAGCAGAAAGAACAAAGTAGCCAAATTTATGGTTAAATCAATGCAGGAAATGCAACTTTTGGATATATGGAGGAGACAACACCCAAAGGAGAAGGAATACTCATAATATTTGAGTAGACATAAAACATACTCAAGGATTGACCTGTTCCGGTTGTCAGCCCATATCCAAGGGAGAGTTAGGAAAACAGAATATAAAGCTAGATTGTTATCTGATCGCTCACCCCTATTATTAGCAATAGAACTGGAGGACATCCCACCAAGAACATATAGATGGAGATTAAACTCCATGCTACTTAAAAGACAGGATTTTAGAGAATTAATTGAGCGACAAATTATAATGTATTTTGAAATAAATACGGAATCAGTGAAAGATAAATTTGTATTATGGGATGCAATGAAAGCTTTCATCAGATGGCAGATAATAAGTTATGTAACTAAGATGAAGAAGGACTAAAATCGGGAAATAGAACAGCTGGAAAGGGAAATAGTAAATACAGAAAAAGAACTAGCAACAAGGGAAGATGCAACAAAAAGAAGAGAACTGGCGGACAAAAAAATAAAATACAAAACACTACAGGACTACAGGTGGAGAAGAACATAATGAAAATAAAGCAGAAATATTATGAGCTAGGAGAAAAAACGCACAAAATACTGGCTTGGCAGTTGAAAACAGAACAAGCTAAAAGAACGGTATTGACATCAAGGAAAAAGGCCAAACAAATTACATATAACCCAACAGAGATCAATGAAAGGAATTCTAAGAGCAATTATACCGAACTGAGAATGAAGGGAAAGAAGACAAAATAGATGAGTTTCTAGCTAAAATTGAACTACCAAAATTGCAAGAAGAGGAGCAAAACAAATTGATAAAACCATTTGAAATAGAGAAAATACAAGATATATTAAAAAAGCTACCGAACAATAAGACACCCTGGGAGGACGGACTCCCAATAGAATTCTATAAAACATTTAAAGAGTTACTAATTCCTCCTCTCCTGGAATGAACCAGATTGAAGAAACATAAAACATGCCAGATTCATATAAAACAGCAACAATTACAGTAATACCAAAGATGGGGAAAGATCCACTAACACCAGCATCGTTTAGACCAATATCCCTACTTAACTCAGATTATAATAGCAAAACTATTAGCAAAAATGTACCAAAAATAGTAAAACTAGATCAAATTGGATTTATTAAGAAAAGATGAACAACGGACAATGTCTGAAAGTTCATTAATTTAATCCATGCAGTACAAGGAAATAAGGCGCCAACAGTGGCTGTTGCTTTAGACGCAGAGAAAGCCTTTGGAATTATTTATTCACAGTATTACAGAGGTTCAACCTACCAGAGAAATATATTAATTGGATTAAAGCATTATATAAGGGTCCAATGGCGAAGGTGACAGTAAATGGATATATGTCGAACCAATTTAAATTAAGCAGGTCAACTAGGTAGGGATGTCCACTATCTCCCTCACTGTTGGCTTTAGCAATAGAACCATTGGCAGAACTGATAAGAACAGAAAATAAAATAAAAGGGATAAAAATAAAAGAGAAGGAACATAAAATCAGTCTATTTGCAGATGACATCATAGTATACTTAACAGAACCAGAATTATCAATAAAAGAATTACATAAGAAATTGAAGGAATATAGAGAAATATCAGGGTACAAGAGCCACGCAAATAAAAGTGAAACGATGCCAATGAATAATGCGGATTACACAAAGTTTAAAAAAGAATCACCATTTAAATGGCAAACACAAGCAATCCGATACCTAGGTATTAGACTAGATGATAATCTAGGCCATCTATACAAATTAAATTATCAGCCATTAATGAAGAAATTACTAGATGACTTAGAACATTGGAAAGATATACCACTAACACTGATAGGAAGGGTAAATTGCATTAAAATGAATATCTTCCCAAGGATACAATACCTATTTCAATCGTTACCAATTCCCTTAACAGAGAAATTCTTCAATGAACTAAAGAAAATAATAAGGAAATTCTTATGGAAAGGGGGGGAAACCGAGGATAGCACTAGATAAATTAACAGAATGGTACAAACAAGGTGGTTTGCAGCTACCAAACTTTAAAAATTATTATAGAGCAGTACAATTAAGATATCTATCAGATTTTTATCAAACAAGGGAAAAACCAGATTGGACCAGGATAGAGCAAGATAAAATAGGGGAGAAGGTACCAGAACATATACTTTATAAGTGGGATGGTGCAATATAGAAGTTCACCAGTAATGCACCATCTGCTCAACATTTGGAAGAAGATTCACTTAGAAAGGAAAAAAAAAACAAGTAACAAACTACCAAAATTATTATTGATGCAAAATCAACTAATCCCTTTCATAATAGATAACCTTTCCTTTAGAGAATGAGAGAGAAAAGGGATTAAAAGAATAGAAAATTGTTTTTTGGGAAATAATTTATTATCATTTGAACAAATGAAGTACAAATATGGAATAACTCATGATACAATGTTTGCATACCACCACCTGAAAACCTACTTAAAGGACAAACTGTGAAGCAGACTGAGATTACGAGAAGGAAGCAGCTTTGAATATGTGATTACAGACACAATGATAATTAATAGATTTATAACAAACATGTACATCAAGCTGCAAGAGAAAGAAAATGATGAAATAAGCTGTAAACCCAAACAAAAGTGGGAACAAGATCTAAACATAAAGATAAAAAATGAAATATGGGAAAAGCTAATCTCCGGAACTATGAGAAATATAATAAATACGAGGTTACGCATGATACAATATAATTTATTACACAGGCTATATATCACGTCCCAAAAGTTAAATAAACGGGACCCAACATTATCAGATAGATGTTTTCGCTGTAAGAAGGAAACGGGAACAACAGTACACGCAATTTGGGCATGTGAGAAAGTGGAAAAGTTTTGAGAAGATCTAAATCAGGTATTAAATAAAATCACAAAAAGCAACATACCAAAAAATCCAGAGATCTTTCTTCTAAGTAATATAAGAAGTAAAGAATTAGGCCTCAAACTGGATGAAGTGCAAAAAAGATTTATTATGATAGCCTTAGCTGTAGCAAAAAAATGTATAATGTCAACTTGGAAATCAGAAGAGAGACTGAGAATACAGCAATGGTACATAGAAATGAATAAATGTATTCCATTGGAAAAAATAACATATAATTTAAAAAATAAAGTCACATTGTTTGAAAAATTTGGGAACCATACATGGAACACAACAGAGAGGGCCTACCGTGGACCTCCACCCCCTAAAATGATAGAATGAGAAGAAGATGAAATGAACTGACCCAGTGTGTAAAAGTAGAAGACACAATTTTCTAGTTTATTTTCATTGTGTGATGACATTGTTTAATGGGTTTATTGTATTGTTTATGTTGAATGTTTAATGGCTTTGGAGGGGGGGGTGGGAAGGAGGGAGGGGAGGGAGGGGGGAAAAAGGGGAGAAAATGACACTGTGTATATCCAAGAGGGAAATGTTTTTGTGTATTTTGATTAATATGGTTCATAGTGTGAAAAATGAAAAATTAAAAAAAAAAGAAAATTAATTTTCTGTATTCGCACTTTGTCGTCTTCCCTGCTGATCTCGGTGCCGTCAGTGACGAAATGGTAAAAGGTTTCACCAGGACATCATGACCATGGAAAAGGAGTATCAGGGCAACTGGAATCCATAAATGCTGGCCAACTAGTGTTGGACACTGATGCGAGAAGCATCCGATGCTGAGTACAAATGAAAATCAGTTGCAAAATATTTTTAGGTCAGTGGATCAATGTGTCAGGATCATTATGTGATTAAACATGTTAAATTCAATAGAAGTTAATGTTATGTTGCTCCAACTTCCTACATGATACACATTCCTTTGTGTTCAGCATGAAGTTGTCTATCATATCACCCAATTTTTCTGGAAGCAAACTTTTTGAAAAAAATTGTTGTCCAGTGTAATAAAGGGCATGGGATGGGTGATGAGAAAGGGTGAGAGGTGGTGGGTTTGGACAAAATGGGATGCTCACAGTAATGCTTGTTGAATTCTGGATGGGGGCGAAGTTGAAATGTTCAGATATATTGTCTGAGTATATATTGTCAGAGGTACAAGGACTGCTTAAAGAAATCTCTTGGTGCCTGCCACATTGACCACTGCCAGTGGGCTGATATCGCCTCCAATCGTGCATCTTGGCGCCTCACAGTTCGGCGGGCAGCAACTTCCTTTGAAGAAGACTGCAGAGCCCATCTCACTGACAAAAGACAAAGGAGGAAAAACCCAACACCCAACCCCAACCCACCAATTTTCCCTTGCAACCATGCCTGCCTGTCCCGCATTGGACTTGTCAGTCACCAACGAGCCTGCAGCAGACGTGGACATACCCCTCCATAAATCTTCGTCCGCGAAGCCAAGCCAAAGAAGAAAAGAAGAAAGAAGACATACGACCCCGAGAGAGTTTGTGCCTAGACCAATTTCTAATTGCCAGTAACTGTAAGTGGTATTCAAGACGAAGAAATGTATGCAAAAGACAGAAATGTAAACAAACTGACTGTGCAAATACGGTAATAAATAATGAGCAAAGTAAGAGTCCTAAATGAGTCCCTGATTGAGTTTTTTGGTGGAGGGGGAGCAGCTATTCCTGAACCTGGTGGTGCGAGTCTTGTGGCCCTGATACCTCTTTCCTGATGGTAGCAGCGAGAACAGAGCGTGTGCTGGGTGGTGTGGATCCTCGATGATCGCTCTGACGGCAGCGTTCCCAGTAAATTGAGAGACACAAAACGGTAACAGGCCATTCCGCCCAATTGACCTACAACCCCTGTACTTTTTTGGAGGGTTGGAGGAAACCTGAGCAGCTGGAGGAAGCCCACACAGAGACGGGGAGAAGTTACGGACAGCGCCGGATTTGAACCCAAGTCGCTGGCGCTGTGACAGTGTCGCACTAACCGCTACTCTCTTCATGCAGATGTTCTCAATGATGGGGTGGGGGGGGGGGTGCTCTGCCTGTGATGTCCTGGGTTGTGTCCACTTCCTTTTGCAAGGGCTTGATGCTCAGGAGTACTGGTGTTCCCAGACTGCGATGCAGCCGGTCCGTGCACTTTCCCCCACACCTCCATAGGAGGACCAGACACGTTTGGCCCAAAGACCTGGTCAGGTCAATGTCCTGTCCCTGTGCCAATCTCAATCTTCAACTAATGGCAAAGACCCCCGTCCAGTGAATTGCTGTTGAACGTTGCAGTGGACCCTTGTGCCATGAATTAGAATTAAAAGTCGTAGTGGGCGGACATTTTTTTGGCCAGGCTCCGTTGACATGTCCAAGAACCCAGGGGGGGCATCGGCATTAATTCAATAGGTCATTGACCCGGGATCTGATTGCAACCGAGTCCACCGCCGGCTGTCACTCATCCGCCTTCCCCTTGGCAACCGCCGCCGACTGACGGAGTCTGGGACCCTAGCAACCGCCGCCGGGGAAAGGGAAAGGAACCGCCCTGGCCACGGTCACGTGCGCGGAGCTCGGCTGCGCCTGCGCGCCCGGTGGGGGCCGGAGCCAAGATGGAGCTGTCGGCGGTGGGCGAGCGAGTGTTCGCGGCCGAGTCGATCATCAAGCGGCGGGTGCGGAAGGTAGGAGGAGGCGGCGGGGCGGGCGGAGGCCACCAGTGCAGGGGAGCGCCGCGGCTGCACGGAGCCCCCCCCTTCCCCTCCCCCCCCCCCCCCCGGGCCGACTAACCTCTCCCCATTCTCTCTCTGACAGGGCCGCATCGAGTATCTGGTCAAATGGAAAGGATGGGCTATCAAGTAAGTGGCGGCCAAAGCAGAATGCAGAATTACAGCTCAATATGCACTCACCTCCATGCTCAACTGCCTTCTTCTTTTAGGTACAGTACTTGGGAACCAGAGGAGAATATTTTGGATGCCCGTTTAATTGCGGCGTTCGAGCAAAGGTACATTGAGAGCGGGAGAGAGAGAGAGAGAGAGAAAAAAGGCTTCACCGGGTCCCATTTTGCATTGATTTATTTCTCTTAATGCATTGAAATAAAAGCGTTCCTGCCGCCGTGCACGTTGCAAAAATGAGCACTTGTTCTTTTGTTTCTGCATGTCTTGCAGGGAGAGGGAGCGAGAGTTGTACGGACCAAAGAAGCGAGGTCCCAAACCCAAGACCTTCTTGTTGAAAGTGAGTCTTCTCCGTGGGCAAACCGGTCATGTCAAGAGCAGGGGGGAATAATTGCAGTCGTGCACGGTTAACTTCACTGCGTGATAGGTTCAGATTCCTTCTGGGTGGCAGTTTTATTGCCCTTTAGAAATTGAAAGGGCGCTGACGCTTTGACAGTCGGAAATTGTACAGTGACGCTTTGGCATCCCATTCTTTTGGTTGTTGTTGGTCCATGCCATTGCTTTGGGGTCTCCCTGATTATCTGGAGTTGTGGGTGCTGGGCATGGAAGCTCCCCTTGAAGCAGTTGAGAGGCTTGGACTCCGGAGACTCGTGTCAGAAGGATTTTAACCATATAACCATTTACAGAGCGGAAACAGGCCATGTCGGCCTTTCGAGTCCGCACCGGTTCGGTACCTCTTCCCGGATAGCAGGAGGGAGGGATGTGTGGAGCCCTTCATAATGTTTATGGCTTTCCACAAACATCGGCCGTTATAGCATCTACAATTTTTACCTTTCTATCAATTTATTTAAAAAAAATTAATTCTTCATGATTTTTACAATCAAATATTCTGGAATGTCGTTTGAGATCATGTGTAAATGGTTCCACTAGATTGGGGTAGAACACAACCCTACCTCAGGACATGAAATGTGATAGGTGGTGGAAGTGTTGGTGGGAGAAACACCAACACTTTATGGAGGAACAGTGACCATAATAATGTAGGTTTTTAGATAGCAATGGAAAAGTTTGTTCTCAAGTTAAGGAAAGTAAGAGGAATGTAGAAGATTGGAAGTGAAGAGCAGTACACAAAAGGGCTGGAGAAACTCAGCAGATCATTCAACACCCATAGAAAGCAAAATTAAGTTGACATTTTAGGTAGATTTAAATTTAAACCTACAGCACGCTAACAGGCCCTTTTGGCCCACGAGCTGGTGCCACCCAATTAGCTTGCACCCCTGGTATGTTTGTATACGGTGGGAGGAAACCCATGTAGACACATGTAAACAAATAAGTAAGCCGATTGTGCAATACAAAGAGGAAAAAAAAGTGCAAAAGTAAGAGTCCTGAACCTGGGTAGCACCTAAACCTCTTCCCTGATGGCAGCAGTGAGAACAGACCGTGTGCTGGGTGGTGCGGACCCTTGATGATTGCTGCTGTCCTCTGATGCGAGTGTCCCCTGTAGATGCTCCTGATGGTAGGGAGGGTTTTGCACATGATGCCCTGGGTTGTGTCCACTCTCTTTTCAGGGCACAAGACGTGTACCGAGGAAGCACCTGACCGTCAGAGGAACAGTTGCTGGAGCAAGATGCTAAACAGTGGCCCCCTCCAACCTTTCGGGTTGGTTTATAGGAGGGTAGTGAATTGGTGCCAGTATTGACCCCATTGATGAAATTAACAAGGATCTATCGGCTGATTGTGGTCGTTCTGTTTGTGCAAGCTTGCAGTGTGCATTAGTTACAAACCACAGCACTTGTGTGACGGGATCGGCTTGTGAAGAGTTTAGGACTATTCCAGGTAGGCTGTGAAAGGAATGTGCTTTTGGGGGAAATTGCACAGTGATTGGCATGGAGATCTCTGGGGCAGGTCCATCATTCATGTAATGGCTGATGCATTTGAAGTTCTCCACTTTAAGGGCACTGCTCAACATTGCCATCAGAAAGCTGATGCCTCAGGGCTGCTCGCTCTTGGTGCAGTCAGTCCCCCTGCAATGCATTTAAGACTATAGATAATAGGAGCAGGTGGACTGTTCGGCCCTTCGATTTCGATCTGCCATTCTAACATCAGCTGCTCTATTCTCCCACTCTTCTGCCTCCTCTCCATAGCCTTTGATACCCTGGCTGTTCGGGCACCCTGGCTGTTCGGGCACCCTGGCTGTTCGGGCACCCTGGCTGTTCGGGCACCCTGGCTGTTCGGGCACCCTGGCTGTTCGGGCACCCTGGCTGTTCGGGCACCCTGGCTGTTCGGGCACCCTGGCTGTTCGGGCACCCTGGCTGTTCGGGCACCCTGGCTGTTCGGGCACCCTGGCTGTTCGGGCACCCTGGCTGTTCGGGCACCCTGGCTGTTCGGGCACCCTGGCTGTTCGGGCACCCTGGCTGTTCGGGCACCCTGGCTGTTCGGGCACCCTGGCTGTTCGGGCACCCTGGCTGTTCGGGCACCCTGGCTGTTCGGGCACCCTGGCTGTTCGGGCACCCTGGCTGTTCGGGCACCCTGGCTGTTCGGGCACCCTGGCTGTTCGGGCACCCTGGCTGTTCGGGCACCCTGGCTGTTCGGGCACCCTGGCTGTTCGGGCACCCTGGCTGTTCGGGCACCCTGGCTGTTCGGGCACCCTGGCTGTTCGGGCACCCTGGCTGTTCGGGCACCCTGGCTGTTCGGGCACCCGTAAATCTCTGCCTTAAATACACCCAGCAACCTGCTCTCCACAGCTTCCCATGGTAAATATTCCAGAGGTTCACCACTCTGGTTAAGAAATTCCTCCATATCTCTGTTTTAAATGGGACACCCTTCAATGCTCTCTTGTCCTTGACTCCTCTAGCATGGGGAATCAACTTTGCCACGTCTACTCTGTCCAGGCCTTTCAACATTCAAAATGCTTCTGATGTCCCCTCTCATTTTTCTGAACTCCAAAGAGTACAGCCCAAGAGATGCCAAACATTCCTCATCTGATATCCCTTTCATAACAGGAATCATTTTTCTGAATACAGAGCCCAGAACTACTACATACTCCAAGTGAGACCTCACCAGTGCCTTATAAAGCCTCAGTACTCAAAATAAGGTAGGGGTGATGCTAGAGCTGCTGTGGACTCTTGGAGAACAAAGAGAGGAGACTGTGTTCCTCCAGAGTTTTACCGTTCAGTCAAATTATGCAGACTCCGTGAAGATCATCGCAACTGCCCCAGCTATCTCTTCTCTTACTTCCCACACGTTCAGGCCCGGGAACTCACAACCTTGATGTTTCTAAGAAGATCCAGTACTTCCTCTTCCGTAATCTCCACACTGTCCAGCACACAGGCCTGTGGTATTCCGATCTCACTCTGATCAAGGCTCTTTTTTCTGTGAATACTGAAGTAAAGTATTAATTTTGGACCTCCCTGACCTCGTGTGCCTCCAGGCACAATTTGCCTCCTTTATCCTTTAGCTTTAGATGTTCCCCCAGAACATTAGGGGGAATTTCTTCACTCAGAGAGTGGTGAGAGTCGCCTGCTGAAGTGGTGAATGCAGGGTTAATTTTCACATTTAAGAAGGATTTGAACAGGTACGTGGATGGGAGGGGTGGATAGAAAAACACCAGCAGGCTTTTTCCAGAGTGGGTGAGTGAGGCAAGAGCTAGTCCAGTCATTATCCACAGGGCCCATGGCACATTTAGAGCTGTAGAACACTACAGCACAGATAAAATGCTATTCAGCCCTTCTAGTCTGTGCTGAAACATGATTCCACTAGTTCCACTGACCACCCATTCCATAACCCTTCAGACCCCTCTCACCATGTATCTATCGAATTTGAGTGAGCCTGCATTTACCACGTCAGATGGCAGCTAGTTCCACATTACCACAACCCTCTGAGTGAAGCTCCCTCTAAACCTTTCTCCTTTAACCTGAAACCTATGTCCTCTCATATTTATCTCTCCTAATCTAAGTGGAAAGTCCCTACTCGCATTTACTCTGTCTATACCCTGCATAATTTTGTAAACCTCTATCGAATGTCCCCTCATTCTTCTTTGTTCCAAGGAATAAATTCCTAACCTGTTTGATCTTTCCCTGTAACCCAGCTCTTGAAGACCCAGCAGCATCTTAGTAAATCTCCTCTGCACTCTTTCAGTTTAAGTAAAAGCCTTGTTTTCTTTTCACCTCACATAGCATCAATATTTTGTTTTCATGTAGTTGGTAAGAGAGAAGTGTGGAAGAAACCAACTAAACAATTGCTTCACAGGGAAGGGGGGGGGGGGTTCCATAAACCTTGAGCAGAGTCCTATGGGGGCCATAACTGAAAAAAGGTTGAGAATGGCTGAGTTAGGGTACATGTGTTAAGGGTGAAAGGGAAAAGTTTAGGGGAACCTCTCCACACAGATTGTTGACGAGCAGCTGGTGAAGTAGAGAATTTGGGCTCAGTTTTAACATTTGAGAGAAGTTTGGTCAGGTACATGGATGGGATGGTATGGTAGTGATGCAGATCGATGGGACCAGGTGGAAAATAGTTTGTCAAAGACTAGATGGGCCGAAGGGCCTGATTCTGTGCTGTAGTGTCCTATGAAGAGCACAGTGACAGTGAATGTGTAATGATAGCCTGCATTTGTATAGGAAACTGCAGTCCTCAAGGTGCACAAAATGATGCTGAGCCACTAAGTTGACTGGTCTAAAAGTTCAGCCAAACAAATAGGTTTGAAAGAGGTCACAGAGGATTGGCAGGAAACCAGTGTTCAGGGAAGGAATCTGGTCCAGATGTTTGCATTAAATTCAGGGAGAAACTCTGCTAAAATGGGAGGGCCATGCGCATCAGAAGAGAGTCAGGGCCGGGAAGAAGTTTTAGTGCAGCTGGTGTGGGGCCCAGTGTGGCTGAGGAAGTAAGGGAGGTGGACAGACATTTCAAGAAGAGACAAGGGCCTTGGATGACCGAAAGTGATGGCTATTTCCTCTTGGTGAGGTTTTGACCTGCGATCACTCACCACATTGGCATTGTTATAACTTTTGCGAGCTAATTGTATTCTGGTACCCGTACCATTGACTTAAAATTAGAAAGCTCCCCAGTGTCCTTATTGCTTGTTATGTTGTTTTGATTCGTTGTCAAGTCAATGACTCGAGAGGTCGGTGCGGTTAGCGTAGAGGGCGGCATTGTTAGTGTAGTGGCTTGCGCAACGCTCTCACAGCGAGAGTGTTCCGGGTTTGAATCTGGCGCTGTCTGAAAGGAGTTTCTACGTTCTCCTGGTGTCTGCATTGGTTTCTTGTTGGGTGCTCTGCTTTCCTTCCACTTTTTAAGAAGGTCTGTAGGTTAATTGGATGGCATCAACGTGGGTTGAAAGGGGGCATGTAACTGTGTGTCTAAATTTAAAGTAAAACCCTGGGTCAAAGGGACTAATCTCACTCACTCCAGCTCATATTGGGAAAGATAAAATTGCAGCAGCGTAATGTTTCATGATGTTTGAGAGGATTGGTGTTTCTCGAGCGAGTTGTGGCAAAATTCAGTAGGTCGGGTATCATCACCAAGAGGAAGTGAATGGGAGGCAACTTGGACAGAACCCTTGGTGATTGACGTGGTTTTGACTTGGTTTTTATTTTGGTGGTGAGTACAGAGGGATGGTCTGGAATTGGGTAATCCGATCCCAGCTGCGCTCGTTCACTGTTCTCTTTACATTCAGCTGACACTTTTAAGAAATGAATGATTGGTGTTGGATGGAGAGAGAGAATTTAAGAAAAGGGCCAGTACAGTTAGCAGCTCCATTTCAGTGCCTGCGACAGGTTTGAATTCACCACTGTTTGTGCGTCCTCCACATGCCTGCGTGGATTT
Organism: Narcine bancroftii; assembly: GCF_036971445.1. Lineage (NCBI taxonomy): Eukaryota > Metazoa > Chordata > Chondrichthyes > Torpediniformes > Narcinidae > Narcine > Narcine bancroftii. The sequence goes on along the minus strand of NC_091481.1, from coordinate 53,177,673 downwards.
CCTCTGGGCGCTCCGGTTTCCTCCCACTCTGTAAGAGGGTTATTGGTTAATTGGTGTATTTGGGCTCATGGGTTAGAAGGGCCTGTCACGGTGCTGTATGTCTAAATTTTAAAAAAAGCGAATAATAGTCGTTGGATTTGGATCGTCAGGGAAGTGATGATTTGGTCATGTCTAGAGTCCTGAGCTGATGAGGGCAGAGAGCAGGTGCCTTTCCTGAAGGCTGTATGTGGCCTGTCCATCATTGGGTGATTTACTGTCACTGAGGCTGGTGGAACATTAATAATTATAATTGAATGTCTGGCTATTTTAGAGTTAATACAACATAGAAGCAGGCCCTTTGGCCCAGCTTGTCCATTCTGTCAAAGGAACCTGCCTGTTGGTCCCATGTTGTCTGCACTTGCCTCTCTAAATGATTTTTGTCAAATGTTGTACCCTGGGGTCCAGGTGCAACTCAATGGGACTAAGTGGATAAGGGTTTGATATTGACCAGATGGGCCGAGGGCATATTTCTGTGCTGCAGTGCTCGATAGTTCAAAGCATTGTAATTGAACCTGCCTCTGCTACATCCTCCCCTCTCTCCAGTGAACTTGCCCCTCGGATCCCTTCCCCCTCACACCTCAAATTTATTCCTCTGCCTTCACTTCAGGGAAAAAAGCCCCAACCTTGTCCATCACTTCTTGTAACTCAAGTAATGTTGGGGTTTGAGTTCTTGCCTCTGTCTTTAGGCCTTTGGAGGTTATTTTGGGAGGTATGGTTATCGTACCAGTTAGCGCAAGGCTGTTACGGCGCCAGCAACCAGGGTTTGAATCCTGAACTGTATGTAAGGAGTTTTTAATGCTCTTCCCGTTTCTGCGTGGGTTTTCCCTGGGATCTTCGAGATGTAACGAGGGGTGTAAATTGAGCAGCGTGGGCTTGTGGGCTGAAATGGCCTGTCACTGTGCTGAATGACTAAATTTATATTCAAAATTGACTCTCCAGAATTAACAAATGGTATCCGTGGATACTATATCACCATGGAAAGTATCCCAGATGCAACACAGCTTGGGACAGAAACTGCTCTGCCCATGAATAAACAAAATTTGATGATGGCAAAACCCGCCCCCACCCCCCGCCATCGACTCCATCTATGGTCCCCGCTGCCTCGGGAAAGTTGCTGGTGTAATAAAGAGCCCACATCACTGCACTCGTACTCTTTTTTTTCTCTCCCCCTCCCCCCTTCCATTAGGCAGCAGATACATCAGGTGACATCTGGGTGTTACAGCCATCACTGGGTCCATTAGAACCAGGGAACCATAGAGCATTACAGCACACAAAGAGGCCCTTCTAGTCTGTCAAACTATTATTCTGCCTAGTCCCACTGACCTGCATCCAGTCTATAGCCCTCAACACCTCTCCCTGGCCAAATTTTTCATGAATGTTAAAATTGAGCCGGCTTCAGCTGGCAGCTCGTTCTACACTCCCACCACTCTGAACTTTAAAGAATGACACAGAGCAAATTTAAGCAAATGGAAACATGCAGATTGAAGGGCAGCTTCTTTCCTGCAGTTATCAGACTCCTGAACGAACCTGTCCTTGGTAAAAGATGATGCCCTTGTACTGTTTTCACTGGACGTACCTTGCGCTTTGTAATGTCATTCCCTGCATTTAGTTTTATTCTTGCACCTGTTGTACCAAAAAAAGGTTGACTTTCCTGAATATCACCAAAGCTCTTCACTGTATCTGCACACATGACAACAAACAATTCAATTGATTCTGATAATGACACATTGTACAAAAGCACCAAAAATCTTACTTGCTGCAGGTGAACAGGTACTTTCGAAAAACAAGCTGCAAAAACAACTAGAAAATGAAAGCAACTGAATGAAAGATAAATGCAAATAGCAGATGATAAATATTCACAGTTATCCTAGTGCAAAAAAAAATTGACCTGACAATAGAGCAGACAGCTCTTTTTGTGGAGGTAGGTCAGTTCCTGGTGAGCCATTGGTTTAAATTTTAAATTTAGATGTACAGCCTGGGTAACAGGCCCATCTGGCCCTAAGCCCATGCCGTCCAATTGACTTAAAACCTGGTACATTTTGAAGGGTGGGAGGAAACCCAATCAGTCGTGGGGAGAACGTTCAGACTCCTTACAGACCGCTCTGGATTTGAACCCCAAGCCCCTGGCATCAGCATTTATACTGACTGAAATGAAGCAGGAAAGCAATGTAATGAAATGGCTCTTTCCCATCGTCACCTTTAAAAATAAAGTTCTTCTTCTTCTTTGGCTTGGCTTCGCGGACGAAGATTTATGGAGGGGTAATGTCCACGTCAGCTACAGGCTCGTTTGTGGCTGACGTCCGATGCGGGACAGGCAGACACGTTTGCAGCGGTTACAGGGGAAAATTGGTGGGTTGGGGTTGGGTGTTGGGTTTTTCCTCCTTTGTCTTTTGTCAGTGAGGTGGGCTCTGCGGTCTTCTTCAAAGGAGGTTGCTGCCCGCCGAACTGTGAGGCGCCAAGATGCACGATTTGAGGCGATATCATCCCACTGGCGGTGGTCAATGTGGCAGGCACCAAGAGAGTTAAAGATGGTATTAAAACAGATGGGTGGCAAGTCAGAAGTTTGGCTGGAATACTAAAATCGGCAAAGAAAATTTTAAATATTAACAAGGAAGGAAAAGGTATGAGATAAAACTGCCAGAAATGAAAAAAAAATCTCTAAATATTTTAAATACAAAGTATTATCTGAGCTTTGGTCCTGCTAAAAGTGATTACAGAAAAACCCCTGGTATGTGGCACCTGAGGGGGGGAATTGGTAACTGCCGTATAAGTGAATTTTCCGGTTGCTTGAGATTGTGTGTTGTGCATATTGGTGAACTGACAGATGTGGCAATTTTAATCTTGCATTTTTTGCCTATTTTTCCATGGTTTTTTTTTGCCGGTTGCTTGATGGATTTTACTGTACAGCAGGTCGTCATTTAACATTGAAATGTTCTTGGAAAGTGCTGGTGGTTTAAGTGAAATGACGTTAAACAAAACCCATTTTTAATCATGGTAAAATATTGTGGGTTTTTTTCTCATCAATGGTATAACAAAATGCTTTGAACAAAACAATGTTATTCAAGGGTTTGGTGTATAGCAAAAGATTAATGGGAAATAAGATGGTAGATGAGTTAGTTTTACATTTATCTTTGCAATAGCAGAAGCAGTAAAATCCCTAAAATGGCTGTCAGTTGGGAAATTGAAGGGGAGAATTTAGCCAGGAGTGGTGGGCATTGGGTCAGCAGACAGTGAGGAAGATGAGGGTGGGGAAGAGACCAGTTTGGACTGTCTGTAACCAATTTCTCACCCTGACCCCCCTCCCAGGCCCGGGCGCAGGCCGAAGCCTTGAGGATCGGCGAGATGCACTTCCCCATGAAACCTAGCCCTGGGTCCCCGTCCAAGATTCCTGGCAGCCTTGCGGCCTACAAGCTGAAGAAGAACATCCGCCGCTGCTACAGGACATCGAAGCGGAGCCTGGCGAGGGTGGACCCTCAGCCTGGCCTGAGTGGGCAGGCCCGAGCTCCCCTCCCGCTGCCTGAGAGCGTGCGGATCATCAACCGGAAGGTGGAGCCACGGAGACGCAAGCGCAGCCGCATCATCCTCAACCTGAAAGTCATCGACAAGAGCAACAAGGCCCTAGGCAAAGCCAAGATCCCCTCACGCAACAGGGTGATTGGCAAGAGCAAGCGGTTCAGTGAGAGCATTCTCCGCACCCAGATTCGGCACCTCAAGTTCAACAACTTCTCCATCTATGACAAGTCCTTCCACACGCTGGATGGCAGGAGGGCAGAGGGAGACCCGGGCACCTCTCGCTCGGACCCCACCGTCCGCCCACCACCTCCCACCGCCCCCCGTTACCCCGGAGACCTGGCCCCCCAAGCGGGCAGCGAGTGGCCTGGTCCTCCCGGAGGGGTGAGGGGCGGTGGGGCCAAGCCTCCCGGGGAGTCCCCAAGCCCCGCCATCCCCGACTGGAGAGAGGCTGAGGCCCTGGACCTCTCGCTGCCTCCCGAGTCCGCTGCCTCTGCCAGGCGCCCTCCCCAGGGCCGGGCCCCGGGCTCCGATGTTGAGCCCGAGGTGTCGGACTGGCGACCCGAGATGTCTCCGTGTTCCAACGTGGTGGTGACCGATGTCACCACCAACCTGCTTACCGTTACCATCAAGGAATTCTGCAGTGCCGACAACTTCGTGAAAACCCCTGCGGCCAATCAGTAAATCTCAACCCTCTCCCCAGCAACTCCCGCTGCTACCACACAGCTCGGTCCTGCCTCCCAGAGTTATCCCTTCATTTGCTCAATCTTTGCTTGAAAACAGCTCTCTCTTCCATTCCATTCCTTCATCTCTCTCTCCATACCTCCATGTCTCCTAATCTATCCCAATCTAACCCCCATTTGTCCTTCCATCTGTTTCTTCTTCCTCTCTGATCTCCTCCACTCCCCATGGTCATCCTGTCTTCCTCCTCCGATACTTTGCGTTTCTGGAGACCCTCTCTGTGCAACCTCCCCAGCTGCCCCTCCATATATTTACATACGCACCCCATCTCCTTTCCTGCCCATGGTTCTGTCTGCCTCTGACTTCTCTGCAGGCACCGGTACTCAAACCCGACCCATTTCCAGCTAGCGACACTCCCCAACCCAGCTCCCGCGCACGTGTTTGCCCTTGGTTTCTTTCCACACCTTTCAGCAACGGAAGGTGGGGTCTGGATCTTGTTGTTGGTGAATCTGGGCAGTCATGGCAGGAATTCGGAATGCTGTGCTGACATTTCCACCCTGCTATATTTTTGACAACTTTGTGAGCCCTGGCTTAATTTTGCTACTTTAAAAGATAGGAAGAAGCCACATTCCATCCCTGTAAGTCCAGCTTCTCAAGCTGGTTCTTGATCTTTCCAAAGGTGTTTTTGAAAAAGGGTCATTATTAACTTCAAATACCTTTATTGTATGGAAAAGCAGAACACACTAGTTTGAACTCTGTTACCATGGGCGCAATGGTCATCTTTGACTGGCCTTTGTGTATTGGGGAGGTTTTTTTTGTAAAACTTTTGGGATTCGGCGTGGGGGATGAGGAAACGAGAGGGGGAAAGAATGTGTGTAAGTCCCTGCTGTGGGCTGTCGGTGATTTGGGAAAGTTGCTGGAGGGCTCCATCTCCTCATTTTATTTCAGACCTTCCTCACCACACCAAGTGCTGGCTGGGCCACTGTTGTCACCACGGTTTGGTATGTGGAGATCTGGGGCTTGGAATAACCAGGGCACCTTTCAAACATTCCCTCCTTTCCATATTGTTCCCAGAATTCTGGAGCTTTGTTGGGGGGAGGGGGGGATGGGAAGGTGGAATGGAGAGGAAGGCCCCCGGGCAGGGTGATTGTGCCCCAATTTAAAATGGGTAAGCCATTCAACAATTGGTGGCAGTGAACATTGTTACAAGGTCCCCATTGTGTTGGGACTAAAATGCGTGCATGTAATGAAGGATAAAATGCAGAGGTAACGTGAGTGCTCACGGACTATATCACAGAGTCAGAGGGCATAGATTTTAAGGTGAGGGGAATGTCTTCACTCGAGGGATAATCTGTACCTGGGACAAGCTGGCAGGGGATGTTGTGGAAGTGGCACAATTACAACATTTGGGACAGATTTATGTGTAGGAAGGGGCTTGAGGGATTTGAACCAAATGCATGCAAATAGAGGTAGTCTAGAATGCTGAGTTTGTTGGCACGGACAAGTTGGGCCGAAGGGCCTGCTCTATGCTGTGTGGTTCTGTGACCCCTGTGCTCGTTGGCTTGCACTGGCAATGAGATCTCCACTCCTTTGTGCAGCTCAGTCACTGCAGCCTGGTGTCCGGGGCCTGTGCCCTGGGAGTCTGGGGGTCGGGGAGGGGGGGAGAGGGCTGGTGGGGGATGGGACTCCTGAATGAGGAGCTGGTAACTCTGCCAGCTTAGAGGCACCTGTTCAAGGCAGAGGCGTGGGTTCCTGGGAGGTGCTGGGTCCTGTGTAAAGTTAGAGAGAAGTAACCCGCAGCCCATTAAACCTGTTGTTGTAGAACAAATCCATGAGGCTCATTTGCCCCTTTTCCAGAGCTTCTAAATGCCCATCGTTTCCTTTTTTAGCACTGATTTTATTTCTCTCACACGCAGTGAATTGCATCTATTCAGTGCATTTATAAAACAAAATCCCCCAGCATTCCAGCATTCTTCTTTTCCAAAATGTTAAATCTTTGTTTCACCCTGCCCTTCTCAAAACCAGTTACCAATGAGGAAGACCTACTTTCTGTAAACTAGATCTTGTACCTTTCTATAGTGTCTCCTCTCGCCCAAGGACAGCAGTTCTTCAATCTAGCTTTGTAGGCTGAGGAGAGTATCTCCCTCCCTTCCTGGCCATGTGGAGTGATGCCTAGTTTCCTGTGCTTGTGAGTGCAATTTATTCCTTTGTGGATCTGGTGAGGCAGGGAGACTGTGAGGATTGTTGGGTCAGTGGAATGGATGCAGAGCCAGGTGTGTCAGGGAGGAGGTTATTGAATGGCGTGGACCTTTGCTGGCCAATGTGAATGCTGTCAGCTGTGCTGTGTTGGCAAGGCAGTCTACCTTTGAGGTCGGTTGAAATCCTCTCGTTGGCTAATTTTCCCCCTCCCCAGCAAAATGTCAGACTGCTGGAGGAACTCAGCTGTCGAGCAGTATCTGTGAAGGCAGGGGACAGGTTGGTTAACCTTTCAGTAAGTGTCCCCTCGAGGATCTTGACTGGAATCGCCAGCTATTCCTGTAATCCCACCCACCCATGGATTCTGATGGCTTCTATCTGGAAGAAGGGCTCAGGCCTGAAACATGGGTAATATATCTTTAACTCCTATCGATGCTGCAAGACCACTGAGTTTCTCCAACATCTATGTTTTTACTACAATCTCAGCATCTGCAGACTTCCGTGTTTCACCCCTCGGATGCTGCCCGACCTGGCAAGGTCATCCATCCATTTGTTTCTGCTGAGCTTCCATCGGTCACTCCCCCTGAGACCATGGCCCAGGTGGTATCCCTGGGTGTGAGCTGCAGAGGTCTATGTTGAGCCCCCCAGTTAAGCGTGTTGAGGACTGAAGCAAGAGCTGCTACTTTGATTTTGTTGGAAAAATACTACAATCACTGACAGACTCTTCAATGTGTATTGAAGGATATATTTTAACTGGCTGGCACAAATTTTGTGGGATGATTGCTTCCTGTGCTCTGTGACTTGCTGGGTGATTTGGGATGTTACGATGATGTGGTGGATGGAAGCGGGAGCGTAGCCAGGTTCTAACGTTAGGGGGAAATGAGCACATTTTTAAAAAAATATTGCCACAACACATACCAGATGGTGGGTCAGTGATTGAATGGCGGGCCACACTGATTTTCTTTGGGTGGTGTCGGACTGGAGGGGTGGGGATGTTGGCTGGATTATCACATCTGGATGCTGGTGTAGCGTGTGATGATCTGAAATCTCTGAGTGGGTTGAACCCACTCATATCAATTGGAAATTCCCGCCCCATTCCTGCGTTGTAAATGCATTGGTGTGAAATTGGCATATTTGACAGGTTGACTTTTTAGTCTGAAATATGAAGAAATGTTGGTTAGAACAGCCCTTTGTTTAGTTGTATGTGTGAATAGTTGATCCTCTCAACATGAGATGTATATATATTATATATAGTGACATGTTTGGTGAGAGAGGTCATTGGTTTTGTGTCTGAGGCAGCTTTGGACACCGAGGACCTCTTGTACCTGAACTGCTGGGATGGGGGAGGCTTGTGTGGGTAGGTGCATAGCTTCAGATCCCTCTCGCTCTCAAGGAGTGCCATTGGGTTGGAGGGAGCCCCAGTACTCCTGCTCCCACTGGCTGGTGCTCTGGCAGAGTCTGACCAGATAGATGGTGCAACCTGCTGCCTCATCGCCTTGGCTCCTATCACTGGATTGGGCAGCTTGAAGCCAGGTGTGAAATTGGAATTGTGTCAGGGGACGTCAGCTTAAGGCATGCGGTTATGTGTATAATTAGCTGCAGCCCACCCCATGAGAGTGGGAAGGTGTTGCAGTACTCGTGGTAAGGTTGCAGGCTGTTAGAAGTTCCAGGATTAATGTCCAGAAGCCTTGATATTGACTGCTGAGAAGTTAGCATGAAAACGTCTCCTAATGTGTCAGGCCACCCTTAAGTTGTGTTGCTCTTGTACGATTCCTGCACTTTCTTAAATTCACTTGTCTCCCCAGAAAATCTATCACAGGCTCTGACAGACAGCATGGGCCGCCTTTGCCCTAGTGACTGCCAAGGGTACCACGATTTTGGCCCTTCAGCCCATAATGTTGTGCCGATCTATAAACACCTACTCCACAACAATCTAAATATTTCCCTACCTTCCAACCAGTGCCTATCTAAGAGTCTTTTTGATGTCCCTTTTGCACCGGCCTTCATCACAACTCAAGATTGAGTTGTCTGGGACTGTACTCACTGGAGTTTAGAAGAATGAGAGGGAATCTTGTAGAAACATAACATTATGAAAGGCAGATAAGATAAAGGTAGACAAGTTGTTTCCATTGTGGGGGAGACTGGAACTAGGGGACATTGCCTCAAGATTCATGTTAGTAGATTTAAGATTGAGACGATGAGGAATTGCTTTTCCCCAGAGGATGGATTGACCCCAAGAACAATGACAAATTACACAAAATTGTCTTTTGTCTACAGTAAGGCAGGCAGATTCACCATCAGCAGAAATTGCATGAAGCAACTCTTCCAGTCAGAGAAAAAGAAGCAAAAGAGAGTCCCTACGGAGTCGCTGAGTGTCGTGGATTCACTTCCAGCACTTCGCCAGGCCCCACAGTCGAGTCCAAATCTGAGCTCCAGATCTGAACCACCGATATGATTTGGAAACCTTCAGTGCCCTCAGCACCTCTCACATCCCGGTTCTGATACCTGGTACCACTTCAGCCAGGTTTGAGCCAGTCTCCAGCAGTCCGCATCCCGGTGCGAGTCCCGTGACCACAGTCTCCAGCAGTCTGTCTGGGATCCTGCCTCAAGTCACCAACAGCTTGCCTCCTGTGTGGGGCCCTTCAGCTGCAGGACCTCCTCATGTGCGCTGCTGTGGTCATATCCCGTGGGATGTCTCCTCTGCTTCTCCTTCTCAGACAGGAGGTGATCTTCCAATTTTCTGGTGTCCTGCTCCAGGCCCCTGCTTTCCTGGAGTCTGCAACCCCTTGAGACTGCTGCCAATCACGGGCATTACCATCTTGGGCGCAGATTCCACTGTTGAGGGATTTTCAATAAAACTACTGTTGGCTCCATTAATAGGCCATTTAAAGCCTGTGGAGCTGATGGCAGGCGGACCAGGCGGTTACTCCCCACGGGAGCGCTGTCTCTCCGCTGATCCACAGCAGTGCTGCCATTTTTTTCCCCTGCGGTTGTACAAAATGTCTGAACTCATTTGCTCATTTGTCATTTGGCTGTAACACTAATCCAGGTAATTAATATGGAGTTGTGTTGTGTTTTACTCTGGTCACTGTCCATGTGGGCACTGTGGCTGTGATATTAATTGTTTTTGAGCACTTATGCATTAATGTATTAGAGATGTGTGTGGCTGTAATGTAATTGGTGTGCAGTTGAGCCTGGGAAGAACACCTTAGTGGCCATGAGAGAGTAGGGGCTGAGACCCCGAGGGGTGGCTGTGGTAGTTGTCGGGTTGAACCCTGTTCTATGCCAGGCGACTAACCTCGCCCAGGTCAGGTGTTTTCTGGGCCTTCGGTAAGGGAGGGGTGACTGTTCCCACTCATCATCCCTGTGTTTCAGAGAAAGCCAGAGTGAGGGTGGGGGTGCAGAGAAATGGGAATTGCTGATGCTGGAATCTGGTGACCCTTTGAGGATCATCCATGGAGGGAAACTGCCAAGCCAAAGTTCAGGGTCACCACCTGTGTCCAGGCTGAGCAAGAGTCATGACCCAAAACATGGAGGGACAGTTCCCCCTCCATGGATGCGGTGTAACCCGGGTTGACTGTACCTGGATACTCTGGCAGTGAGGGAGCCCACGTGATACTGACAGGTGTTTCCCTAGGGGTCATACTGCCAGCACCAGGGGTCATGCTGTAAGGTGATTAAATACAGGGGGGATTGCAAGTTGCTCACAGAGAGAGAGGTGGGTGCATTGAATGAGTCAGCACTGTGGACTTAAGGGCTTGTACTGTGCTGTCGGTATCTGCCTGTGACACGACAACTTTTTCGGCATCTTTTTCTGCTGGGGCTTAGTTTGGGCCGAGAGTTCATGGTCCCTAGTCTGGAAATGTAATGGTCCACGAGTGTAGGCTGTGTTCAGAAAAGTTGAGGGGTAGGCCCGTTCGGGACTGAGATGAGGAATGTCTACCACAAGGGTGACAAACTTCGGGAATTCTCGGCACTGCAGGGTCCCATTGCATTCAGGGGGATAGATTTCTGGAATTGCAAAGATTTGAGGAATGTGGGGTGGTGCAGGAGAGTGATCCTGAGATAGAACAGGCTCACGGTTCAGGGTCCACACAGCTGGGGGGTGGGGGTGGGGGGGGTCAGCCATTCTGGTTTCCATGGACACCTGGGGAAGCAGAGTATTTAATTTTAATTTGGATTATACAGCACAGTAACAGGCCCTCCAGCCCACGAGCCTGTCCAAATACCCCAATTAACCTACAACCCCCAGTCTGTTTTGAAAGTTGGGAGGAAACCCAACTCTTGTCCCGGGGAGGGTGTGCAAACTCCTTGCAGGCAGTGCAGGATTGGAATTCAGGTCACTGGCTCTGAAGCAGTGTTGGAATAAACTGGGCCACTCTGTGTCGCTCTGCAGCTGTCCCTTCGAGTCCATTTACCGCTGTCCAGGACCTTACCCTTCCTGCTCTCTCCCTCGACTTTTTCTGGAGGGTCTGCTGTAAATTTGAAGCACCTTGGTTACATTAATAATAGCCTGCACTATATTCTATATTTCCAAATATTAAGGGGTCTCTCTCATCCCTTGGAAAGGCTTTGAGCAGTTTGTGTAGATTTTATTTTAAACACACCTTTTTTAAAAAAAGTTATGTATTTAAATTGCTGCTTTTGTTGAAGTATCGCTAATTTCATTTTATTTTGAGTGTTCTACACCTCTCAGGCCTGGCTCGGTGGGGGTCGCTCTCTTGCCTTTGAGTCAACAGGCTGTGAGTTCGTCCTTGTTGGGGCACTCGAGCACCATCGTCTCTGCTGGCACTCCAATTGCGGTGCTGACGGGGTGCTGCATTGGCGGAGGTGCCGTCTTTGGGGAACAGACGCTAAACTGAGGCCCCGTCCGTCTTTTTTTTTGGCGGACGTTAAAAATCCGTTCCATGTTCACAAATCCGGCTTCGCTTGTCAGTGTTTGTTACCCTAACATTAGTGACTCAAATCGTCGTTCCTGGAAGCTTGGCCAAATTAGGTCAGGTGAAAACTGACTTGGAAGGGTTTCTGGTGCTGAATGTAGTTTATTTGGCAGAGGGTGTGCAGTCTGTGTATCTGCCCTGTGTGGGCAGCTTATGGGGATTGGACAGTGAGGTGGGCTTGTGTTTTGACCTTGGTCAGAGCGGCATATCTGACGCTGGTTTCTGCCTGACTGGTAAATGGCGAGAACATGCAACTCCTAAACACCCCACCCCCCAAAAAACAATTGCCTCTCCTCTCCCCAACAAAATTTGAAAATGTTGGGAAGACTCAGCGCTTCAGGAAGATGTGCTGGAGAGAGAAAAACAATCAATGTTTCAGGGCATCTCAGAGATGAAACAACCATTTCTGCCTGTATGAATCAGTGACAAAGGGCTCAGACTGGAAATGTTGGTCACCCCTTCCTATGGATGCTGTGTGACCTACTGAGTTTTTCCATCATGCTTGTGAATTGCACTCCCTCCATGAATGCTACCTGTTAACCTGAGTGTTTTTTTTTGGGGGGTTGGTGTTCTGTCCTTTCCCCTGACCCCCCCCCCCCTCCCCAACCATTCTGGAGCTGATCGATCAGAGCAGGGTAACCATGCGACTGGCATGTTTCTTGATTGGCTGCACCTTTGGAGCTTAGTCTTGGTGGCTGTCCCTTTGCCTGATGGGGTACCCTTGGCATGGAGCCGCCAGGGGAAGATGTGGCTGAGAGCGGGATTTGGGAGCTGCTCCCAGACTCTGTGGCTGTGCGTCAGAGAAATTGAAGAGGGTTTGGGTGATCCACGAGGTTGGCGCTGGAAGACGACACTGTGTGCTGCCTGGAGAGACAGTCAACGTGCAGGGTGATATAACCACAGCCCAGACCAGCTCCTCGCTTTGGTTTAAAAAAAGCTGAAGAAACTCACCAGGTCAAACAGTGTATTTTATTTAGCAAAGGAAAAGATACAGAACCGATATTTTGGACTCGAGCCCTTCATCAAGGTTTGAGCAAAATTTAGGCAGGCAACCAAACTATTGTAGAGAGATCGATACATAACTGAGGTTTTGGGCTTGAACCCTTCATCATTCCACTTTGCTCAAGGGCTCAATACCAAAATGTTGGTTGTGTATCTTTTATTTTTGCTATATAAAGTACACCGTTTGGACAGCCTTATGTTTGTACTTAAATTGGGGTGTCTGCAGACTTTCGTGTTTTACTCTGGTCCAATGTTCAGGTTGGGGGAGGCTGATGCTGGTCATCTCCTCGGGGTTCTCCCTTGTTATTGTGTTGGGACAACCCTGAACTGAAGGAACAGCCAGTGAGGCAGACAGAGTGGTGGGGGGAGAAGACTGAAGGTACAGATATCACTTGTCCACCAACTTGTGACATGACCTTGTAGGCTATCAACACCATCCCTGAAGAGCTGTGGTTGCCACTTCCATGGTGTCCACTCCAGAGCCACTGATACCCCCTTCTATCCTTCATGTCCCCACCCCCCCCCCCCCCAGCAGCAGACAGACGTGGAGATAACCAGTGCTGACTAAATTCTGATGGGTCGGATACAATAAAAGGGACCAATCTAATGTAAGGTGTTGATGAAAATCGCCCTCTTGCTACAATAACACTGGACAACAAATATATTTCAAAAAATTTGCTTCCTGGAAAAAAAATGTGGATTATAAACAACTTCAAGCTTCAGATTTGCTGTATCACGTAGGAAGTTAGAGAAACATTAAATTAACTTTTATTGAATTGAACGTGTTTAATCGCATCATGGAGCTGACACATTGTTTTGTTGCCGATTTTCATTTGTACTCAGCATCTGATGCCTTTTAGTGTCAGTGTCCAACAATAGTGGGCCAGCTCTGATGGATTCCAGTTGCCCTGATACCAGTTTTCCATGGTCACAATGTCCTGGTGAAACCTTTCACCTTGTTACTGACGGCTCCAAGATCAGCAGGGAAGAAGTCCAAGTGTGAATGAAGAAAATGAATTTTCAATGATATATTACAATTTATTGTTTTTTTAAAAAATGCCTGAAGCATGCTGTCAATCAGCTGGATGGAGTTTGATGTCCTGTCGTTGCCAAGAAAATTCTCAACAGCAACTTTAAAAGCGTTCCATTTTCTCCAGCATCTATTCTGACTAAGCCTGAGACATTTGCATAGCGCTTGCACCGAGTGCATACCCAGGCTTGCTTCAACTGACCTAAACAGCTTGCTTTATGGGCGTTGGTGACCTCCAACCTACGCGAGTTACATCCACTGTACATACGACCAAAATTTATTGAAGCTACTCTACAGTACATATTTTATATTTAAAGTGCTGTATTCTGTGGTTCTCCGCTCATTGTGGCATCCCGAGGTCCCCATTGAGGTTGATTTGTAGTGAAGCCAATTTGACCTTTGGCCAAACCCTCAGGCTCCATTACGATCGTAAGTCGGGGACCACCTACAAGTACACTTAGAATATGGGAGGAAATCTATAAAACGGTATGTAAAAGGGGGAAAATTAGGTGATTTTTATGATCAGCAGCCCAAAATCCATAAAATACACCCAAAAGTGTTCAGGAAGCAAATTCTTTGTTGTCCAGTGGTTGGGTGCAAGCCTTCTAAAAGCATCAGCCGAACCCGAATAACCTGCTCTTCAACATCAGGGAAGGCTGTGCTGTATGTAGGGATCTTTCGTTAAATACCCAGGGCCAGGGGATGGGCGGGTTTGCTTGTGTTTTTTTAGTGCATGGTGGGCTGCACCGCTGGAGGCGAATTTACCGGAGGAGGGGGGTGGGGGAAGGGTGTTGACTCGATGCCGAGTGCCCGCGACCTCCTCCCAGTGGGTTGGGAAATACTGGGATGGGGTGCGACGTTGCACGGCTCTCATCGTCCCAGTTATTTTAAGACGTTGAGAAGGAAATGGGACCATTTACTCCCAGTCGAAAGAAGGGCACTTAAAAAAAAACAAAAACCTCGCGTCTGACCCACGTATGAATCCCGTCCGCCCAACAAACTTTAAACTGATGGTTTCCCCGGATTTTTGTAAGGACGATTAACGTTCGAGAAATGTTTGCTGTACTTGCGATGAAAGAAAGAAAACTTTGCAAAGGCAAACACGCAGCATTTCTGTCGCTCTTTGGAAATTCAGATCAATAAATAAAAATCACGTTCCTAAATCAAGTCTGAAAGGATCTTGTGTGACAAGACGGGGGGTGCAGGGGTGGGGGTCATGGTGACTGCGTTGCCATCTGGAGAAAAAAAGCAGAGCAGCAGCCAACAAGTTTTTGGACTTGCGGGAGAGAGTGGCCGGTGTGGACCCGGGGAGCGCGGGGTTCCTCCACCCAGTCTGACTGCAGTCGGCCCTGTTAAAGGAGCCGACTGGTTTTATTGGAAAGTCGCTTGCCCTGTGGGGGTCAGTGCAGCAGTCATGAGGGGTTGCTGACTCCAGGGAAGTTGAGGACTGGCGCAGGGCACCAGAAAATTGGGCCACCCCCTCCCATCATCTGAGAAGTAGAAGCCATGCGATGGTGACGACGGCGGCAGACCAGTGAGGGGCTCCGCGGTTGAAGAACACAGCCGGCGGGGTCGATGGCGACTCAAGGCAAGGAAACCGTGCGAGCTGGGTTGCTGGAGACTGGCTTGAGAGCGTCTGAAAGGGTACCAGGTATCGGAACCAGGACACGAGAGGGTACCAAGGGGTTCCTGATTGTGCGGGAGGTTCCGATCTGGAGCTCGGGCTCCTGATGAATTCGGGCTGGATGGACTTTCTCGTGAGGCTGCAGGAGCGCTGGAGACGAATTCACGGACATTCACTCGGTAACTCGAAAGGAGCTCCCTTTCTGATTTTGAGACACGCCGGGCAGTTTCTGCCAATGGCAAATCAGACTAAAACAAAGTCCGTGTGATATTGCACCGTCTATAATACGTTAATTGGAGGAGCCTGAACCTTGTGGGCATCAGCTGAGGTTTCATTGATGGGTTGTGATTCGAAGCAGCGATGGATGCTACTCGAACTGCCAGGTCCCACCAGCAGAGTATCTGCTGCTCCAAAGTCCAGCGCCTGCACTCTCCATTCTCTCTCAAACACGATTTATTTCTCTGTGTGGTGGGCATGCAGTCGCTTTTTGCATCCCTGGGTCGTGCCAACCCTGGCAGCCAGGAGGCGGTGGTGCCACACGCTGGTTTGGAGCAGGGACAGTGGGCTCTCTCCACCCTCGAAGCTGCCCCATTCAGTAAGTGCTGGAGAAACTCAGCTGTGCAGCCCGAATCTATGGCAACCCAAAGGTAGTGGATGGGCCTGAGCTCTTCAGGGATCTAATCACTGGACATTTCTTTCTGGAAAAAAAAAACTTGGGGATTATAATAGACAGCTTCAACCTGAACACAAAGATGATTTCAGATTTGCTTTATCACGTAGGCAGTTGGAGAAACATTAAATTCATTTTTATTGAATTTAGCATGTTTATTTGTATAATATACATCTGAGCCAACCTTTTGGGTTGACTGTACATGTCACACAACAAATGTGAGGAGCCCAGGGTTCACGAATTTTACAACCGAAGAAGAGCTCATAGACTTTCTTAAGAAGTACAATCAGGCTGCATCTTTGAGCCTGAAGCGTTTCCTCGCCACAAATGTAACTGAATGCATCGCAGCTGGTGCGACATTGATGAGACATTTCTACTGTATTGAATCTTCCTGAAGACAATAAATATTATTGTTAACTACACTCACTATGCTATTGCCTGAAGAACATGTACATCAACATCCATTCAATCTTCAATCAATCTGATGCACAGCATCTGTATATGCTTGTCTGCATCTACCCTGACTAAGCATGCCCAGGCCTCTGCCACTGAGTGCATGCCTGGCTCGGACTGAGCAAAACAGATTGCATTGTGGGCAACATTCTCATAGACTTAAAATACAACAGGAAATCACAAAAATGGGTTATACCTAAAAGTCGGTATGTGATAGGTGGTTTTTGTGATCAGCAGTCCAAAACCCAAAAGTGTTTAGGAAGAAAAATCTTCATTGTCCAGTGTAGCTCAGACTGGTCCCTTCCTGTCCGAACACCCTTCTACCCCAATAAACACAAGGTGCATGGGTGAAAGTGGTAAAACACAGAAGCCCGTAAACACACACAGTAAATGTTGGAGCAACTTAGCTGGTCTTGCAGCATCCATTGGATGTAAAGATATATTTCCGATGTTTCGGGCCTGAGCTCTTCAAGGTATGAGCAAAAAGCAGGCAGGCGTCTGAATAAAGACTGGGGAGAGAAAGGAGGAAGAATGGGAGGGGAAGGAATCCAGACCAACAAATGGTGTTAATTGGATCTGATAAGAGGAGAGGTGAGAATAGATTTGGGCTCTGTGAAAGGAGATGGGGAGAAGGGAAGAGAGAGAAAGAGACAGGCAGAGTCCGCTGTTCTCATTGAATGCAGGACTGGATGGGTCGGGCCAAATGTCCTGTCCTTTTATGTGCACAATGTAATATATATTCAGCACTTAGACCAATGCTGAGGAAATGCACAGTGAAGCCCTCAGGAATCAGCCTCTGTAAGATGGTCTCCAGGCATGAGACCAGGAGTTGAGGGGAACAGGGGTTACAGTCACAAAGAAGAATATGCACTAACACAAAGCCTTTCACAAGGGCCTCCCCTTCCTTAATAGAACCTAGAACACTACAGCATAGTACAGGCCCTTCGGCCTTCGATGTTGTGCCAACCTAAAAATTCCTACCAAAGTAAAAACAAAAGGAAACCCTTCCTACTTCATCACCCTCTCTTTTTCTTCCATCAATGCCTATCTAACAGTCTCTTAAACGACCTAAATGTTTCAGACTCCACCACCATCCCTGGTGAGGCATTCCAAGCACCCATAACTTTCTGTAAAAAAAAAATTACCCCTGATGTCTCCCCTAAACTTCGCTCCTTTCACTTTGTACAGATGTCCTCCAGTGTTTGCTGTTCCCATCCTGGGAAAAATGCTGCTGACTGTCGACCTTACCTATGTCTCTTAGAATCTTGTAGACCTCTATCAAGTCAACTCTCATCCTTCTTCGCTCAAAAGAGAAAAGTCCCAACTCTGCTATCCTTGCCTTATTTTCCAACCCAGGCACCTTCTGAGTAAATCTCTGCATATGTTCAATTAACAACATTTACTGGGAACACAATTTAACTGGGGTTCAAGGGATAGTAAAGACCCTTTCCACCCAGCACAACTGTATCTTTGACCTATCTCCATCAGGAAGGAAGTACAGGAGCATCAAAATCAGGACTGCCAGGCTGGGGATTAGCTTCCTTCCACTAGCTGTGAGACTGATGGCCTGTAACTGTGAAAATCATTCCAAGTGCAATCAGATGATAATGAACTTGAACTTTCAGGATGTGAGAACATTGATGGTCAATGCAGACTGAGAGGGCGTACCCCTGGTCACATGCTGCAAGGCACAATGGCTGACTCGGGGAAAGCAGAAGCAGTAGGAGGTATAACAACCCCACCCCATCTTGGCTGCATCCTCTTTCCATGTCTCCACCACTCCCTTTCCATCTAGGCAGTATTTACACAAACTGGAAAATGGGAGGAGATTGAGGAATGCAGCGGAGCAGAAAGATCTAGGAATAACGGTGCATCATTCCCTGAAGGTAGAATCTCATGTGGATAGGGTGGTGAAGAAGGCTTTATCAATCAAAGCATAGAATATAGGAGTTGGGAGGTGATGTTGGGACTGTTCAAGGCATGGGTGAGACCAAATTTAGAATACTGTGTGCAGTTCTGGTCACCAAATTATAGGAAGGATATCAACAAGGTAGAGAAAGTGTAGAGAATATTTATGAAAATGCCACCTGGGTTTCAGAATCTAGATTACAAAGAAAGATTGAGCAGATTCCTTAGACCGTAGAAGGTTGAGGGGGGATTTGATAGAGGTATTTAAGATTATGAGGGGGATAGATAAAAGTTGATGTGGATGGGCTTTTTCCCTTGAGGGTAGGAGAGATTGAAGCAAGAGGTCATGAGTTAAGAGAAGGGGCAAAAGTTTAGAAGCAACATGAGGGAGAACTTCTTCACTCAGAGAGTGGTGGCTGTGTGGAATGAGCTTTCAGGAGAAGTAGTGGCAGCAGGGTCAATTTTATAATTTAAGGAAAAATTGGATAGGTATATGGATGGGAAGGGAATGGAAGGTTGTGGGCAGGGTGCAGGTAGGTGTGTCTAGTGGAGCATGCTTAGTTTGGTGCAGTCTAGAAAAGCCAAATGGCCTTTTTCCATGCTGTAATGGATATATGGAAAGCACAAACTTATAGATTCAAGGACAGTCTATTCCCTACTGTTATCAGATTCTTAAATGGGCCTTTCCACAGATGACTCACCTGCACAGACTAAATGTACTTCAGCCACACAGTGTGCACTTTGTCCCAGAAACACTCAACCCTGCACCATTCGCTTTACCATTGTGCTGAGGTGTGAGTTTACTTGGCTGGATAGCACGCAAAACAAAGCTGATCATTGAATCCCGGACAATGAGCCACAATGGAGGAAAATCAAATTCACTGTGGAATACTTCCTGTCCCATGTCCAATGTCAGAATGTCCACGTACTGTGCATTTCCGGAATCGGTTGGAAATGGCTCATTTATTTCAAGCGCTGCTTTGTAAATAATTTTAAAACATGTTATGTAGTATACATTTGCATACAGAGTGCTGTAATTATATAAATAACATTTATAAACTATATCAGCAAAAACTCCACAGTTAAAACAACAATTTGCCATATAGGTGAATATGTGGTCTCTCTGAGTCTTAGTAAAACCACAATGCAAAAGAAACCCAGCAGGTCAAACAGTGTCCTTTATGTAGCAAAGGTAAAGATACATCACCAATGTTTGGGGTTGAGCCCCTCATCGAGGTGTGGACAAATGTCAGCAGATGCCTGAGCAAAATGGTGGGTTGGTGGAGGAGCACGGTCCTAAAGGCAGCAGGTAATAGTTGGATAAGGGAACAAGGGCACACAGATGAGCAGGGGGAAGAGAGAGGTCCATTGATTATGCTTGTCCTGCCC
This sequence comes from Narcine bancroftii, assembly GCF_036971445.1. NCBI lineage: Eukaryota > Metazoa > Chordata > Chondrichthyes > Torpediniformes > Narcinidae > Narcine > Narcine bancroftii. Next base: position 53,158,231 of record NC_091481.1, on the reverse strand, counting down.
CACCAAACTATTATTGTCTTACCTCACTCCATCTTTTCTCCCCTGGTCCACTCCCTCCCCACCTACATCTGCAGAACCTCTCATGCCCTCCATCTCCTCAATGATTTCCAGTTCCCTAAGCTTGACCGCCTCATCTTCACAATGCACATCCAATCCGTTTACACCTCCGTCCCCCATATGGAAGATCTCAAAGCCATTCTCAGTCTTTATTCAGGCTTTTCGCTTATACCTCAAATGCCCATTCTCTTCACATAAAACCATTGCTCCATTCCCTATTGCCCTTACAGTGAACGAGATCCAATCCTTACTTCTGAAGATGGATGACACAGAGGGAAATCTCTCATCTGGGTGTTCCCTGTCGAGTACCCATGCATTCAGGAGGTTCTTGCTTGGTTCTCCATCACTTACTTAGTAAATAAATGCAGGTTATGAACTGGAGAACCCTGAGGGGGCAAGTTTCTTTGGCAAGACACTGGAGTGGCTGATGGAAGTAGGGGGATGTCCTGGACAACAAATCTCTCTCTGAAAACTGACAAGAATCTTCCTGAGCTGTAACCATTTACCTTTCGAGCACCAAAGCCTGGTGCCAACCTGCAAAGTTTATAAATGTCAAATTCTGTGCACAGTCTTAAGAATTGCCTGCAACTGGTGAACTTGGAGGAATGAGAAAAGTGAGATTGGACTGTGAACCAAAGAACTTTTCTGAACTTATACACACATGTGCGCTTAGAATTAGAAGGGGGGGGGGGGGTTAGGTTAGTTAAACCAATAGTGATAAGTTAAAGTATGATTCTGTTTTCACGTTTAAAGATAATTAAAAGCAACTTTTGTTGAAGTAACCATTTGTGTTGGTGGCGGGTTTTGGGGTCCTCTGGGCTGGTAACATTATAAACTCTCCCCCCCCCCTCCTTCTACGCTCCAGGGGGATGTCGTTGTCGATCCAGCTGTCTAGATGTCCCGCTAATATTCCTCTGCAAAGGATCTAGTACAACAACCCTGGGTGCTGAATCAGTGGATGGGCCTTTTGCTCGGAAGGCGAGCGGTCTTCCCTCAGAGCATCCCTCAGCTTGGCCCAGAAAAGCCTCTGACCTGCATCATCTGCGGGCCAGTGGATGTAGGTCTTTCTCTTCACCAGCTTCCGCAGGTGATGATATGAAGAGAGCACGTGCCCAGGGATCTCATCGAGGAAGACCAGGATGAGGACGTCGCTGTGCTCCTCGAAGAGTCTGTACAGGGCCACTTGCATTTCCATGGAGCACCACTCGCTTTGCAGATAATTCTTCGAGATGACGCAGAGAGTCTTTTTGCTGTTGTATATGGCATCGACAATGTTTTCTACGATGGGCTTTCCGACCGCGAAATCCCTGTGGTGCAGACACAGGTGGCAAAATTGTGGACCCTCCGTCTCCAGATGTTGCATGAGTTGGTCAAATACCCAGGATTCGTCTTTGGAGTTGTAGGATACAAAGGCATCGTACTGGTGACTGGAGGCGTTGGACTTGCTGAGTTGCTTCTGTCGGATCCATGCCCGGAGCAGGTAGTATCCGTAGTGGAAGCCCCACTTCTGCTTCTCGTATAGCAGAGCGGTCAACATTACAATGAAGAGAACAGGGGCGCTGATGCAGAAGGCCACAAAGCCACTGTCGCAAACCAAGCTGTCAAACTGCACCAGCAGTTGGCTCTTCTTCTCCCCCGGACCCACGCACGGGAACTTGTAGAAGAAAGGCACTTGGATCCTGGTCCGCACCGCCCACTGCTGGAACCACAGGTTGTCGCACACACACGAGATCGGGTTTTCTTGCAGGTCCAGGGAGCTGAGTTCGCGCAGCTGAGGGACATCGTCCTCCCTGACCACGTGGATCAAGTTCCTCTTCAGCGTCAAGGTGGTGAGGCTGGTCAGATTTTCAAAGAGGACCCTTCTAATGGATTCCAAGCCGACGTTGTTCAGCATCAACACCCGCAGGCTCGCCAGGTTGGCAAAGGTCTGATTGTGCATGGTCTGAAAGCCGTGGTAGATGTTGTTCATGAGCAGGACTTCCAGCGCGCCCAGCGGGTGAAAGGGCAGAGTGTGGAGGGTGGTGAACTTGTTGTCGGAGATCTCCAGCTCCTTCAGCTGCCCAAGCCCATGGAACAGGTTGTGGGAGAGCGTGATCGGACCAAACGATGTCTGAGACTGTAACTTCAGCATGCGGAGGTTGGGGAGCATATGGAACGGTTGGGTGTCCACCGCTTGGAAGGTCAGTTTGTTGTTGGCCAAATCCAACACCTGCAACGACTGCAAATCCTGAAACATCTCCGCCGAGAGGGTTGATATCCAGTTTCTATCCAGGTAAAGGTTGATCAAAGACCGGAGCCCTTTGAAACCCTCCGCCTCCATCTTTTCGATGTGATTCCCACCCAGATCTAGCGTGACCAGTTTGGAAAGGATGGAGTAACCCGCTTTGTAGACAATCGGAATCCTGTTATTCCGGAGTTTCAAGTGTTCCAAGTTCTTGATGTGGGAGAAGGTGATGTTGAAGACCTCACTAATGGCATTGTTGGCGAGCGACAGAAACTTCAGCCGAGTTAGACCGACGAACGCGGAAGTGTCAATGAAAACGATGTCGTTCAGAGCCAAGGACAGGTTCTTCAGGTTGGGAACGTGCTCGAATGCATGGGCCCTGATGGCCGAGATGCGGTTGTATCTGAAGGAGAGATAGAGCAGATTGTCCAAGCCACGGGCGGTCCGGTTACACGGCTTTCCCCCTTGTCCGGAGCTGAACAAAGAGATGTTTTGAACGCTGTTGTGATCGAGGATTAACCTTTGGAGATTGCCGGGGGAACCGCTACAAGTGAACATGTCTGATTTCTTCATCTTGTTGTGGGACAAGTCCAAGGTGGAGACGGAACGGCACTGATCGAAGGCTCCGCTCACATCCCGAAGCCCATTGCCCTCGAAACTGACTGAGCGAACCCTCCTGCGTTGCAGTATTCCACACAGTTCACGCAACGTTTCCTTCCGTCCCAGCTTTAAATAGCTCAGCGTGATGCTACTCAAAGGGGCACGAAGTCGCTGCACGGTTTCCATAACCACGGTTCGGTTCATCGGGTTATTCTTGATGTTGAGGTGGCGGAGACGGGTGAAGTTTATGGAGGTGAAGTTCTTGATCCGCGACAAACTGCCGTGGGACAAGTCCAGGTACTGAATGTTGCCAAAAAACCCGGCGGGCGCCCTGAGGATCGAGATGGGATTGCTCGCCAGAAGTAAGCGGCTCAGCTGTGGAGGGTAGTGCGAGGAAATGTCCAAATATCTGATACTGGAGTTCTGCAGGTCCAAGACTTCCAAAGCGGGTACTTGTGCAAGGGCGGCAAACACGGCCGAAACATTGCTGAACTTATTGAAGGAGATGTCCAGATCTCGGAGTCCACTTAAGGGCAGGACTGCGTCTCGGGATAGGCGTCCCAGTTTGTTGCATCGCAAGATTAGGGTGGTGAGGTTGGACAAGGATTGGAAAGCGCCTGGCTCCAGGGATGTCAGCTGGTTATAGGACAGATTGAGCACCAGGAGAGAATGGAGACTCCAAAAGGCTCGCGGTTCGATCCTGTTCAAATTGTTGCGGTCAAGCCTCAGGTGTTCCAAGGACGTCAGGTTCTCCAGTCCTCGCGTGGGTAGAACCTCGATCACGTTGGAAGAAACACCCTGGTGTTTGACGGGATGTCCGAAACTGCCTGGTGCAGGTTCCAGATGCCCTGATTTGAGCAGTCGAGGGAGAACCTCCGGAAGTAGAGCCCCACGCAGTGTCGGAAAGCGAAGCAGGTCGCCGCTCGCATCTGCCCCGAGATCAACAGAACCAAGAGGCTTCCGAGCAGGTTTGTCCCAGGATGGGGCAGCATGTTGACCACAGCCCTCGCTTTAATCTCCAGCGCGGTCAACAACGAACTGGAAACTGTCGTGGAAAGTTGAGTTCCTCTTGAGAGTGACTGGCGCTGTCCGCCGAGAAGTTCCCCCTCACTGGTCCTGAACGCGAATGACAGGAGCGGGCCGCCCCCAACGCTGGTTTTGTTTAATGCTTGATCCACGCCACAGAAGGTGGGAAATCCCAACTCTGGCCCTAAACACAGAAACTCGGCTGGAGGACAGGGGCGGACCTTTATCTGCACCTGCAGTCTTCCCTGGGTACGGTGGGCATATTCACCAAAGATCTCTCTCTCTGTGCAGCTGAATCAGGCATAAACACCTAAACAGAGTCATCTACAATCGTGTACTTAATTGAATCAAAAAGAACCAACATTCGGGTGCAAAGACGTGACAGCAATCGTGCAAACAGCCCCTCCGTGATGTTGGAGCTGTCCCTGGTCACTGGAACCAGAACCTGGTTCCGAAGGGAGCAGTGGGAAGAGGTTGCGACCCGTTATTGCTGTTGGCTGCCCTCGTCCAGCTGGTTACAAGCTGCAACCTGGTGGGCAGATGAATTTCGAGGCCGCGCCGCGATGCCGCCAGTCAGTGGACAGCGCGCTTGACCACCTTTGATAGAGGGTGGTAAAACTGTAGCAGGGGGGTTGTGTGTGTGTGTGTGGGGGGGGGGGGGGCTTTTTGAGGTGCCGGCTCCTGGGGAAGTCCTCTTAGTTCGAGACTCGCAGGTTCTACACTCCCATCCCACTAATGCGCCATCCCTCTGTCTTCAGATTCATATTATGGAGCTGGATATGGACATGAAGAGAAATCTTTTTTTTTGGACAGACAGACCTCAACAGCCCGCGCCGCCCAATTACATTCAATTGACCTACACCACCCCCTCCCTCCCCCACCGTCGCAGGTACAAGGAAGAACGGATGAACTCCTCACAGTCAGCGCCGGCGTCGTGACAGCGGTGAGTTAACCCTGGCGTCCTGTTCGGCTTACCTCGGGGAGCTGGACAATCGCTCTGGAAATACTCCAGCGATTCACGAACACCTCCGATGGAGAACCGAGACGGGCCGTGCCAGGGACACCCACAACTTGAGAATGATGGGCAAACGTTGCAAGCGCCGACCTTGATCCAAGTATTGACCTGCAAGTGCCCTTTGCTTCATGTCACCAACTCTATAAGATTTGGGGGAAATTGGAAACCTATCTTCCTTTTTTCGTTCTTTTTGGAAACTAAACATCAAATGAAACCATTTTCATTTTGCAAAGGCACGCATACATTTCTGGAAGTTCTCCTTTTTTGAAATCCCCCTCTCTCTGAGTCACCAGAGTTTCCCAAAGATTTGAAGCATTGAGCTGGGGTAGGAGAGAGAATGTGAGTGAGCGGGTCCATGTAGAATCGGGGATCCAAATAAATGCAAAGGGTAGGGGGGGGGGGGATTTCCCACCGCAGCGATGAATGGATGGGTGGAAGGGGATAGAGGGATGGATGGAGGAGTGGGTGAAGGGATGAATGGATGGAGGACGATGGTATGGATGATGTGCGGATGGATGGAAGGGGATAGGGGGAATACCGACTGAGAATCTCCAGCACATTTTGTTCGTCTTTCTGTTTCCCAGGGCCCTGCAGTTATTTTTTTTCTCTCTGTTCCACATGATTGGGGAGAATGGATTTTTTTTGGAAAGTAGGATAATCACAGGAGAGGGAAAGGACGAGAAAAAATTGGGGAATGGAGCAGGTGCTGGAGTTGGGAGAGGCAGATGCGAGGCACGAACATTGGTCCGATGAATGGAGGGATAAAAGTATGGATGGGTGGATTGAGGGAGTGGGCAGGGAAGGAAGGAGCAATGGATGAATGGATGGAGGGAGTGGGCAGGTAAGCAGGGAGGATGATGGGTGGATGGATGGAAGGGAATAGGGATGGATGGGGATAGGGATGGATGATGGGCGGATAGATGGATTGGGACAGGGGTGGATAGAGGGATGGATGGAGGGATGTATGGATGATGGGCGGATGGATGGAAGGGGATAGAGGGATGGATGGTATGGATGGATGGGGGACAGAGGGATGGATGCATAGATGAGGGAGGGGGAGATATAGAAGGAGAGATGGATTGATGGAGGAAGGGTGCAATGGGAGGGATGAATGGATGGGTGGAGGGGGAGGGACGAATGATGGGTGGGTGCAAGGGGATTGCTGGATTGAGGGATAGATAGATGGAGGGATAGAAAGAAGGGAGGGGTATGAAGCAGAAACACTGATGCGGATACTTGCACTGACTCTCCCTGAATTGCAAATAGTCTCCGATGAAACGCGGACACAAGCCCTTCATCCCCATCACAAGTGCAACCAAGCAACACAGGATCAGAGAGTCTCCCCACTCTCAATTCGCCCAGATTCCTCCTCTCACCTGCACACTCGGGGCGACGGGATGTGCCCCACCGCCCACAGGGAGAGCGGGGTTCCACCCATAGACAGCTCCAGAGGTTGGCATTGAACCCGGGGCGCCACTGTGGACATTTCAAATCGAATCTAATCTCCTACCTCCAAAATCTGTACAAGCACTCCCCAGATTCTGAGATTCACCCCCCTAATCCGCTCCATAGCTAAAATGCCCCTTTAACCTGGGCCAGAGAACCTGCACTGATATTTCTGCTGTTTGGTGAAGGAGGCTGGGATTCTCTGTCCATCGAGTGCGGCCAGGCTCCACTGTTTGTTCTGGGAATCGCCGCCTTCTTCCCTTCACCCACAGCGCAGGTCCCAGCGGCTCTGAGCCAGAGGAAAGTGCCGGGTACAGAATGCGGCTCCGTTTGCCCTGCTGGTCTGGGATCACCCGCTTGAGGCCATTCCCGCTCCAGACGCCCACCTCTCTCATTATGGAGGCAGTCAGTGGGATTAACTACCACCCGGGCTGATCTTAAACGCCCCTCCCCCCCCCCCCCCCCCCCCCCCCCGGTTGAATAGAATAAAGTGACGTTGAATCTATATCAGTCCCTGGGGGTCGATGGAACTATCCAAAGGGTCAAAAAAATGCCAGGGGATCGAAAAGGGGGGGGGGGGGTCGATTTAACTTTTGGGGTTGAAAGAATTGTAGAGCCTGAGGTCCCCCGCTCCTGCCCGGGAGCCCGAGGTCCCCCCACCCCTGCCCGGGACCCCGTGGTCCCCCTGCTCCTGCCCGGCAGGCCGAGATCCCCCCCCTTCCGCTCCTGCCCGGGAGCATGAGGTCCCCCTCCTGCCCCGCGACCCTGAGGTCCCCCTGCTCCTACCCGGGCTGCTTCCCTTCCGGGCTCCTAGCCTTATAGTTCGTCCATCGCTGGAGACAGCAAATGTTGACAGGTTGCTGGGTGTTACATCGCAGGGGAGGGGAGGGAGAGGTGGGGGTGTGGGGGAAGAGATGGGATCCAGGGAACAATCATGACTGAAACGTGAAAGCCTGCGGATACTGCGATTGTAGTAAAAACACCAAAATGCTGGTGGTTCTCAACTGGCCTCTCAGCGTCCATAGGAGACGAAGACGATTTGGGACCTAACCCCTTCTTCAAGGAAGTGGGAGAATGAGGCAGAAGCAAGAAATCTCAGAAAGTCTCAGAATTCAGACATCACTGGCTCTTGCGGAATCCAGACCAACAAAAGGTGTTAATTGGATCTGATAAAGGGGAGAGGTGAGAATTTATCATGTCTGGGTGAAAGGAGAGAGGGGCACGGGGGTGGGGGTGGGGGGAGGGGAAGAGGAGGGGGGGGAGTGTTTAACCAAAGTCGATTTTAATACTGCCCAGACAATCAGTCTCTAACACTTCCTATATCTCCTGGCTGTTTGTCCCCAGCACCCTGGGCTTATAACAGACAATGGATGGAACTCCCAGTTAAACAGGGAAGTCTGCAGACGCCCTGATTGCAGTTTCATTCACAAATGTGCCAGAGAAAGTCAGCAGATTTTTTATGCAAGGGTAATGTTTCGGGTCTGAGCCCTTTGTCACAAGCAGGCAGGGCCTAGATTAAAACATTCGGTGGGAGAGGCAAGAGTCATAGAGCCATAGAACATTGCAGCATAGAAAACAGACCTTCTAGTCTGTGCCAAAATATATTTAGGATCAGTCCCACTGACTTGCACCCAGTCCATAGCCCTCCACATCCCTCCCATCCGTGTACCTGTCCAAATTCTTCATAAAATTGAGCCTGCATTCATCAGCTGGCAGCTTGGTCCACACCCCCACCGCTCTCTGTGTGAAGAAGATCCCCCCTCATGTTCCCCCAAAACTTTTCCCCTTAACCCATGTCCTCTGGTTTGTATTTCACTGACCCTCAGTGGAAAAAGCCGACCTACATTTCTTCTGTCAATCCCCCCTCATAATGTTAAACACCTCTATCAAATCTCCCCTCATTCTTCTACGCTCCAGGGCATAAAGTCCTAACCTGTTTAACCTTTCCTTGTAAGTCAGTTCCTGAAGTCTGGGCAACATCCTGGTAAATCTCTGCACTCTTGCAAGGTGCAGGTGGATATGGGTGGCTGTGCTATCAGAGGCGCTGGCTTGGTCCTTTCAGGTTCATGTAACATATCCCAGTGTTCATTTCTAATTCATCCAGGGCAGCTCATTCTGGATGGAGGGACAGTATTCCCCTGCCATCAGCTTCACCAGATCAAAAACTGGCAATGCTGGAAATCTGAAATAACTGCTGGAAATACTAAAGATGGCATAATGAAATAGTCATGTCTTCACATGGAGAAGATAACTCATAATTTGCAAAATAATTATTCCTTTTTTTTAAATGTGGAATTTATATTTGGAATGTATGGGTTTAGATATAAAGTAAATGTTTTTAATTGTGATGTTCAGGATTGACACACCAAGCAGCAACCATAAAATACCTGGCATAATTCTTTTTTTTAGCTCCGAGAGGGGGTGGGTTGTAGGTTGTGGGTTAGGTGGGAGGTGGGGGGAGGAGGGGGTAGTAGGGTATTTTTTGTGTTTTGTTGTTTTTATTTGCTAGATTGTTTTGTATGTGTGTATTTTGTAAAACTTCTAAATAAAATTTCAAAAAAAAAGGAGCACTTAGATGCACTAACACAAAGTCTTTCGCGGGGGTCTCCCTTTCTTGGGACATGTAATTACTACATTTAGAATGTAACATACATGAAATTCTTTCACTTTGTCTACCATAAGGAAGACAGAGAAACCACTTTGTCCAGCGCCCCTCACAGAAATGAGGCCCTAGCAAGGAACAAACTTGCAACCTTTGGTTTACAAGACCAGTGCTCTAACCACAGAGTTATCAGAGCCTCAGGAGGGTGGGCAGCAATTTTGGGGTGGGGGTTGGGTGTTGGTGATAGGCAATGGCATTAATGCCTCAGGCAGATTACTTTTCATCTGAAGTGGGAAACGTTAGATGTTGACATGTTTCTAAGTTGGAGGTAAATAGAAGGCGTGGACAGAATCCGTATGGATAGCAAAGCACGTGTGACTGATGACACAGGCAATGGTGGTGCCTGCTCAGAGCAGGGTCAAGGCAGAGAGTCTGCCTGGTGGAGGTTTAGCATGGAGGAGAAGAATGAGAAGGTTCCATAACATGGAAGCATCCAGAAACTCTGTGAGGAGTTTGTCTGTTCTCCCAAGAAAGGGAGACCCCCGCGAAAGACTTTGTGTTAGTGCATCTAAGTGCTCCTTTTTTTTTGAAATTTTATTTAGAAGTTTTACAAAATACACACATACAAAACAATCTAGCAAATAAAAACAACAAAACACAAAAAATACCCTACTACCCCCTCCTCCCCCCACCTCCCACCTAACCCACAACCTACAACCCACCCCCTCTCGGAGCTAAAAAAAAGAATTATGCCAGGTATTTTATGGTTGCTGCTTGGTGTGTCAATCCTGAACATCACAATTAAAAACATTTACTTTATATCTAAACCCATACATTCCAAATATAAATTCCACATTTAAAAAAAAGGAATAATTATTTTGCAAATTATGAGTTATCTTCTCCATGTGAAGACATGACTATTTCATTATGCCATCTTTGTATATTCAATTCAACATCATTCTTCCACGTAACCGCTATACATTTTCTAGCTACCGCCAGCCCTAAACATATAAATACAATCTGAGATTTATCCATTTGCAATCCTGTCATTCGTCTAACCCAATAAACATACCAATGGGTCAAGTTGCAAATCCATCTTAAATAAATCTCCCAAAAACTTAAATGATTTTTTCCCAAAAAGGTCTAACTTTTGTACAAGCCCCAACTGAATGTAAAAAAGTACCTGTCTGTTCTCCACATCGAAAACACAAGTCTGAAGAACTAAAACCATATTTTTTCAACTTTTCAGGGGTTAAATACAATCGATGTAAAAAATTATAATTCACCAAACTATATCGCACATTAATTAACTTCGTAACACTCTCAACACACATATTCGACCATTCCTCCTAGGCTGGGAAACGGTTTCTTCCCACAGGCTTTGAGCTACATGTGGGTTCCTCCGGGTGCTCCGATTTCCCCTCACATTCCAAAGACATGGATGTATTTGGCTGGTGTAGGCTGGAAGGACCTGCTAGCGTGCTGTACCTCTCTTCAAAAAAATTCCAGCTGGAACTGAGAGATACAAACCAGTGAAGCTGCTGGAGATCTAACACAAGGGTCAAAGAATTATGGAAGACACACACAGAAATGCTGGGGAGATTGGCTGAGTTCCTCCACCATTTCTCTGTGTGTGTGTGTGTGTGTGTGTGTGTGAGTGACAATCACAGCATCTGCAGACTTCTGTGTTTCACCTCCCTAAATCAAAGACCTCCCGTAATGCATTGGTGAGACTTAATGAGTTGTTCAGAAAGAGAGTCACATACATTTGCACTTCATGTTGCTTAGTTGTCGTGACCTGATCTGGTACCTCCTCCCACCAATCAGAAGGAGCATGAAAGAAGACAGTCTACACAGTGGCCACTTTTGCGAGATTAGTTCTTGTTTTGTTGGAGAGCAGGGCCTCGGTTTTCTCTGTCCAATGACTCCTCTGGCAGTGCAACATACCCTCAGTGATGCATTGGGGGTGTCAACCTGACCTATTGGTCTCACCACCATAGCGAGACAGTCAACCAGGTGATGTCCCCAGTGCCATGCTACAGAAGACCTTAGAATCATGTCCCATAATATCTACAGTGGCTCCTTGAAAAACTCTCTGGCTCTTTCTTGACAGCCTTGGGATATTAAAAAAGGCCTATATCCAATTTCCTTTCGAAATGAGGAAACACAATAATATGGTAATTTCTGTATTGATGTTACTTCATTTAAACAAATATTCTTCAAATGATGTGGCCAACATCAGTTATCAACATTATAGTTAATAGCTGATCTCACAGGTTGTCTCTACTGTGCAGATTATAAGGACAAGTAACATCTTGCTCCCAGAGTTTGTGAACTATTGATTATCTCATTCCTTCGAATTATCTCAGCTGCACATTAAGAAGTTGCCAGTTTCTCAGTGGCAGACTGTCATAACTGGTATCAGGGGACAATTAAAATTCAGACTCTTTTGAGTGATAAATGAGCTCAGGAGAACACGTGGGTAGAGATTTTAAACGAAGGTTGTCATTGTCAGCGTCATTAAAGATGATTTTAAAGTGGCCATGAACAAAGTCACAAGTTACAATGGAGGCGCGAGAGACTGGAAGCGGGAGACAGTGGGGCAGATGGTCTCAACCTGAAACATGGACTGAATATTTCCCTCCAGAGATGCTGTTCGACCTGCTGAGCAGTTTGTTCTTTTCCTTCTGCTCGCAAGTGATGTTCTTTCTTTGCCTTCTACAATCTTATTCTCTCAAATGAACCAATCCTCTATTCTCTCAAGTGGTCCCCGTGCTTCAAGTCATTAGTTGCTTATTACCATTTTACTGATATGTTTTCCTCCAATGCATAGACCCTATCAGTTACTATATATATGAGGCTGGCCTGCCCACTAATGACTCATCCCTTAATTCTCCTCCCCTTTTGTCCTGGCCATATAGGTCGCGTTTCCTCCCCCTTTCCAGCCTGGATCCAGGCCAGCCAAAGTCTTGTGAGCATTAAAGCTAATTGTTCCTCTGTGGTTATTGATAGAGCCTATCAACCACAGAAGGATGTACCATGGTTAAAAACAACCTACCCTGGATCTACAACACCTCCCTAAGGAAGCCGAGGAGGGCAAGGCCCCATCTTGACAACAATTTACAGGAGTGCAATGTCTGGCCGCATCACCTTGATGGGCCAGGAGCTGCAAAGCAGCGGACTGGAAGTCAATACAGAGGATCATCAAAATGGCCAAGAAAATCACTGGGGTCTCCCTTTCCAGATTTGATGACATTCACTGTGAGTGTTGCCTAAATAGGGCTGAAAGAATTACAGAAGATATTTCGACGTTCTCCCTGTGACAGTGTGGGTTTTCCTCGGGGGGAGGGGGTGTTCCAATTTCCACCCACCCTTCAAAAAATGTACTGGGGGTGTCAGTTAATTAGGTCTAATTGGGCAAGACGAACTCATCAGGCCGAATTGGCCTGTTACCGTGCTGCATGTCTAAATTTAACATTTAAATTTAAAAAAAAATTATCTTTGACCCACTACTGTTAAGAAGGAGGTACAGGAGCATTAAAATCAGGTCTGCCTGGTTGGGAAATACCTTCTTCCCGCAGGCTGTGAGACAAGAAAATATCCTGTAGCTGATTAAATCATCCAATGTGTATATTTTGTATATTTATAATCATATATTTATGTATATATGTGATGATTATGTGTCTGTATGTGTTTGCAGTGTGGTCTGGAGAGTTGTTGTTTCATCAACCCCCCCCCTCCCCCACCAGTGCCATCATCAGGGTTGGTGTCACCCAGTGCAGTTTCACCCCACACCCCCGCTTGTAGCGTCTTTGTTGTTGGGTCATGACAACAGCTCTGACCGGAGCGCATTAGAAGGTTCAAAAAGTAAATGAGCGTCAAGCTTTAGCCTTATAGATACAGCGATATGTGTGAGCTGGGCTTATAGAGAATGTCTTTGTTATAACGAACTACAGGGATGTTTTTATTAAAAATAATAAATTTAACTGTATAATATATAACAATTTAATGTACGGAAACAGGCCATCTCGGCCCCTCTAGTCCGCACCGATTTACATGAAACTCCACTAGTTTCACCTACCCACTCTCTTGCCCATAACCCTCCAATCCCCTCACATCCATGCACTCATCCAACCTCCTCTTAAATGACAGAATTGACCCTGCCCTAACTACCTCTTCCAGAAGATCATTCCACTCAGCTACCACTCTCTGAGGGAAGAAGCTTCCTCTTATATTACTCTTCAAGTTTTACCCCCTAACCCTTAACTTATGACCCCTTATTCAAATCTCCCCTACCCTCAGGGGCAAGAGCCTATTCACATCCACTCTATCTATTCCTTCATAATTTTAAATATCAAATCCCCTCTCAACCTTCTACACTCCAATGAATAAAGTTCCAGTCTACTCAACCTTTCTCTCTATTCAAGATACTGCAATCCAGGCAACATTTTTGTGAACCTTCTTTGCACCCTCTCAACCTTATTTATATCCTTCCTGTAATGTGGAGACCAGAACTGCACCCAATACTCCAAATTTGCGCCGAAACACTGCACAAAAATTTTATAAACAGTCATTATGGTTTAACCTCATCTGATGGTGGTCCCCAAACTGATAGTGATGCCAGTGAGCTCCCCACCCCTTCCCTCTCCATTCAGAGAGCTGCCCCCTTCCCCCATGACCTCACTGTTTTTCTCTTCTGCCCTACCTCCCAAGTCCACCTATGACCCCCTGCCTGTTGGACTCCGCTCCTCCCCCTCCCTCCTCTTCTGTCTTCCCCTCCGCCTTTCTGCCTGCCTTTCAGCTCCTCCCTTGGCGGAGGGCCCAGGCCTGAACTATCGCTTGCTCAAAATGCTGCGCGCCCAGCTGGGTTTCTCCAGCACTTGTGTGCTTTGCCCGACGATCGCAGCATCTGCAGATTGTTTGACGCTCAGAAACCACGATGGCCTTTACTTAGTGCTAATTGTAAAAGGCGAAATTGTGACTCACTAAGGACCGGGTGCCAAGTAAAGACAGAGAAGGAATCTCAAGATGGAACTAAGGATGTTCTAGGTCTCTTGCGGAAAATTGAAGTCACTTTTCCACCAAGGCAACACACCTATGAGAAATAGGAGTAGTCTGGGCATGAGTATCTATGGAGATAATGGTGCAGCAATGGAGTCAGAGGGATCAGGGAGAGAGAGAGGGAGGGAGAGCTGGGCATAACGGAAACTGGATAAGCCTGTGTTAATGCCATCTGATTGCAGAGAGCACGGACGGAATATTAGGTGTGGTTCCTCCAATTTGCAGGTTGACTCGGTTTATGAGAGTGTGATTTAACCAATGTTGCTATTTCAGAAAGGATTTTTCAGGGTGTGAGTTGCTTTATGGTCTCCTAAAGTTGTGAAAGATACCAGATGAATTTAGTTCCTGAAATTAGAGGTGGTTATTAAAGGGAGACAGATGAAACCCTTTCACTAAGTTTCAGGAAATAACTACTATTGAGTGTAGGGTGACTTTGAATTACAGCAGTGTTAATTGCTGGCTTTAAATTAAATTAATGCCAAGATACAGCCCAGTAACAGGCCAATTTTCCCATGAGTCTGTACTGCCCCATTTACACCCTGCTAACCTACAACTTCGGTACACTTTTGAAGGGCGGGAGGAAACCGGAGCCCCCGGGACAAGCCCACGCAGACAATGTACAAACTCCTTACAGACAGTGCGGGAGTCGATCGCAGATCTGGGACCCGATCACAGATCTGGGACCCGATCGCTGGTGCTGTAAAGGTGTTGCGCTAACCGCTAGGCCAAGCGAACGTAGGCAAGTCCGGGTCTCAGATTTCAGATTCATGGTCAGAGTGCATGACAATACATGACAGGACATGACATCGTTTACAACTCAAAGATTCTTTTCCCTGCGGGTGAGGCAGAATTAACCAGGACGGCACGATTAGCACAGCGCTGTTACAGCACCATTGACCTGGATTCAAATCTTGCACGGTCTGAAAGGAGTTGGTACGTTCTCCTTGTGTCTGCATGGGTTTTCCCTGGGGGCTTTGGTTTCCTTCCACACTTCAAAAATGTACCTGGGTGTAGGCCAGTTGAGTGTAATTGGGCAGCAGGGGCTCATGGGCCGAAAGGGCCTGGTACTATGCTGTATGTCTACATTTTGCAGTGAACATGAATTCACTGTCTATGGGTAAATTAGACGACTGATTCCCCCTCCTCTTGGCTCCACCCCCATCGATCCCTCCAATTTACCTGAAGACCATTGAAACCGGCAGTTAATTGTAAGTTAATAAAAGCTTATTTGTACTCCTCACAAGTCTCCAAGTACTATTGTTCACATTACAATTTTATTAGCTTACTTTTGGAAACTGGATGGAAGCCCTATTGAAGTCAGGCCTGTCCCCAGAGGCCCTGGAAGAATTCACACACAGGTTGGACTGCTTCCAGTCTTACCTAATGGCCACCCAAGAAGTCTTCCACTCCACCTACCTCCTCTCCTGAGTCGGTCCCAAGGGATATGCAGTCATCATGGACTGCGCGACGTACGAGACGACCATCAGGCCTAGTACATGAGGCCTTCAGAATGATGTACTGGTGAGACACCGACTCTCACAACATCAGCAAAGACCGGGTGAATCGCTGGATGAATATGTTCTGGAACTATGGATACTGATGAGAAAGTGCCACTACGAAGTGGTCTCAGCCCGGGTGAGAGAAGAAGAGCAAGTCTAGGATACACTTGTGGCAGGAGTGAAATCGAGGTATGTGAGGCAGTGACTGTTGGAGTTGGGGAAGAAAGATCATGCCAGTACCTTCGATCTGTCAAAATCTCTTGAACAGGCCCAACTGGGAGCGGATGACCTCTCTAATGAAAGCGTCACCTTTTCAAAAGACTAGGCCTACGGAGCATAACCATCCCTGGTACCGACCACAGCGGCCACACACAACCAGGGATGCTACTTTTGAGGACAGGCCAAACACCCCCGCGTCAGATGCCCTGCGAAGGATTCTGTGTGTTCAGGATGCAGTAAGGGGAGGACTGGGCAAAAGTCTGTCGGGCCAAGGGAAACCCCAGGAAAGTGACTGTGTGCAGGACCCCCGAACTGTTGTACGTCCCGTGCTCAAGCCCAGAAGTGTGGGTTTCTGCCTTTCCATTCTGCTCACCGTCGCCATCTTGCTGCGCCTCGTGGCGGGAACCGCTACCGGAAGTGAAGCATCGAGGAAATCCAGAACTGAAGCAATGGCGGGAATGGCAGCCATCTTGCCGCTCCTCATGGTTGATGCCATTTTCCCGGTTCTCAGAGAAAGACGACGTCGACAATGTAGCCTCTGGAGTGTTGGCATCAGTCGTCCTCGACCAGGCAAAACCTCACCAGCTGGGCAACTTGACGATGGAGGTGAGGGTAAATGGTCATCTGACAGATTGGCTTGACAGAGACCTTTATAAACTCTGCGACTGCTTGGTAGTACAACTTAAAGGTTTATCCACCAGACGACCGTATTTATCTAGCGTCGCAATTGTATTCAGCAGCTATTCAGGAGTTTTGTACAGTACACTTAACTGTAAAAGGGGGGATTTTGTAAGTTTGGATTGTATGTATTGGAGAATTTGTCTGCTTCTGTGTTGCTGGGCCTAGACTTCCTGTGTCACCTTAAAAGCGTGACCATGGAGTACTCAGGCCCACTCCCCCCAATCACGGTGCGGAACGGAAGGTCTCAAAAGCCAGACACCACATGCGGTCTCTCCACACTGAATATTGAACTTTTGTTTCAGAACCTCACCCTCAACTGTAAGCCAATAGCCACAAAGAGCAGGTAATATAGTGCAGGGGACCTAGATTTTATTAGACCCGAAACACGACGGCTGCTTAAGGAAACAAAATCATTGAACCCAGTAACAGCCCATGGAGAGCCCAGGTGGTAGTCGTGAGAGGGGGGAGAAAAGCCCAGGCTAGTGATTGACTAGAGCTGAACTATTAATTAATTCACACTCTCGGACGCGTATCCCCTCCCCCGAATCTTGGACATGAAATTGTGCAGTACCGGGTCTATTCAACCATCGACTTGAAAGCTGCATATCACCAGCTACCGATCCATCCGAGGACCGCCCCTACACAGCATTCAAGGTAGATGGACGGCTTTATCAGTTCCTGAGGGTCCCTTATGGTATTATGAATGGGGTCTCGTTCTTCTGGAGGCAGATGGACAAAATGGTAGATAAATACGAGTTAAGGGCTATCTTCCCCTATCTTGACAATGCCACCATTTGCGGACACAATCTGGACACACAATCTCCACAGAGCCAAATCCCTCAACCTCACGTGCAATGTCAGTAAGTGTGTGTGCTGGACTAAATGTCTAGCTATCCTGGGTTATATGGTGGAGAACTGCATCATAGGCCCAGACCCCGAGTGTATGCGTCCCCTCTTAGACCTCCCGATCCCAATGACCATGAAAGTTTTAAGGAGGAGCCTGGGTTTCTTCTCATACTACGCCCAGTGGGTACCTCATTACGCTTACAAGGTCCATCCCCTTTTAAAATTCTTTCCGTTATCGTCCGAAGCCCAGGTGGATTTTAGCTACATCAGTTGCTATACTGCTAAGGCCACCATGAAGTAGGTGGAGAGTGATGCATCCAATGTAGGTCTACCGTGACCCTTAACCAGGTGGGCAGGCCGGTAGCTTTCTTTTCCTACACCATACAAGGCCACAAGCTCCAAAACCCTTCAGTGGAGAAAGAGGGTCAAGCCATTGTGGAGGCCATCAGGTACTGGAGGCACTACCTGGCTGGTAGGAAATTCACCCTCATCAATGACCTTTATGTTCAACAACACAGAAAGGGGTAAAATAAAGAATGACAAGATTGCGAGGTGGAGGATCGAACTCTCCATCTATAACTATGAGATAGTGTATTGGCCACGTATGCTCAAAGAACCTCCTGATGCCTTATCCCAAGAAAGCTGTGCTACTGCACACACCATCCGGTTGCAGTCACTTCACGACCAGCTCTGCCACTTGGGCATCACCCGCTTGGCCCACTTCATCAAGGCACGCAACCTGCCCTTCTCTACTGGGGACACCAAGGAAATGACCAGGTCCTGCCAGGTCTGCGTGGAGTGAAAGCCACACTTCTACTGCCCTGACAAAGCGCACCTGATAAAAGCTTCCTGCCCCTTCGGATGACTCAGCGTCGATTTCAAGGGTCCCCTTCCCTCCACTAACTGAAACGTGTGCTTTCTTAACGTTATTGATGAGTCTTCACATTTCCCATTTGCTATCCCCTGCCGAGACACCATTACCACCATCTTTACAGTCATCAGAGCTCTGCACTCCAGTTTCACCATGTTCAGGTTACCCAGCTATATCCATAGCGACCGGGGCACTTCATTTATAAGCAAAGAGCTACACCAGTACCTGCTCGCAAGAGGCATCATCTCAAGCAGGATGACCAGCTACAACCCCCGGAATGGACAAGTTGAAAAAGAGAACACAACGGTTTGGAGGGCTGTGAAATTAGCCCTCTGGTCTAAAGGCCTTCCAGACTCATGCTGGTAAGAGGTTCTGCCCACCACACTCCACTCTATAGGATGGATTCTCTGCACCACGTCCAGTGCGACTCCTCTCAAACTAACGTTTGCATTCCTGAGGAAATCCACGTCAGGGATCATTCATGGCCTAACGACACCAGGACCAGTCCCTGCTGAAAAAGGCATGCGAGGAGAAGCAAAATGGACCTTCTGGTCGAGAGAGTGCACCTACTTCATGCAATCCCGATGTATGGCTATGTGGCATACCCAGATGGAAGAGAGGACACAGTCTCTATCAGAGACCTGGCACCTTCAGGAACTGGGGTCTATACAACCACAATAGGCCTGGAACATCCAAATACCCCATGCAGGGTTCTGGACAACATGGTTCCAACCATGCAACTATCATCCCTGAACCCCCGAGTCCCCCTTTGAGTCCCAGTATCCAAGACCCACAGGAGGCACAGTAAGTTCTGGAAGAGCCACATCCACGAACTAGGCCTTAATTTGGATGAAGCACAAAAAATATTTATTATGGTAACCTTAGCTGTAGCAAAAAAATGTATAATGTCAACCTGGAAATCAGAAGAGAGCCTGAGAGAACAGCAATGGTACATAGAAATGAATAAATGTATTCCATTGGAAAATATTAAATATAATTTAAGAAATAACATTACAGTATTCAAACAAATTTGGGAACCGTACATGGAATACAACAGAGAGCGCCTACCGCGGACCTCCACCCCCTAAAATGATAGAATGAGAAGACGAAATGAACTGATCCAGTGTGTAAAAGTAGATGACACAATTTTCTAGTTTATTTTCATTGTGTGATGACGTTGTTTAATGGGTTTATTGTATTGAATATGTTGAACATTTAGTGGGTAGGGAGGGGAATGGGAAGGAGGGAGGGAAGGGATGGGGGCAAAAATGCCCCTGTGTATATTCAAGAGGGAAATGTTTGTGTATATTTTGGTTAATATGGTTCATAGTGTGAAAAATAAAAAAAATTTAAAAAAAGAAGAGCAACATCCACCATTTCTATGGCACTTGACCAGAATAACCAGGCCCCCAGACAGACTCAACTTGTAAATAATTGTAAAAAGCTCATATTGCTGAATGTGGTCTCTGTTTTCACCCGCAGGTTCTCTTTCTGAATGAACTCAAATTCACTGTCGAGGGGTAGATTAGACAACCAGCCCCTCATCTTGGCTCCAGCCCAATTGGTCTTGATATAAACCCTGTTTTCCTGCCTTACCTCCAATTTACCTGAAGACCATGGTAGATACTGGCCGTTAATTGTAAGCTAATAAAAGCCTGCTTGTGCTCCACACAGGTCTCCAAGTGCTTTCAATCACATTAAACGTTTAAAATTTAAATTCAATTAAATTTTTTTACCACTTACTGGTAGGGCAAAAAACTGTACTCAATGTGCATATGTAAATAATAAAGAAATGTAAACAAACTGTGCAATACAGAGAGAGACAAAAATCCTTAAATGAGTCCCTGATTGATTTTGTTGTTGAGGAGTCTGATGGTGGTGGGGGTGGGGGGTGGGGGCAGCAGCTGTTCCTGAACCTGGTGGTGCGAGCTTCGTGACACCGATACATCTTCCCTGATGGCAGCAGCGAGAACAGAGCGTCTGCTGGGTGCTGTGGGTCCTTGATGATCGCTGCTGCTCTTCGACGGCAGCGTTCCCTGTAGATGTTCTAGATGGTGGGGAGGGTTTTGCCTGTGATGTCCTGGGTTGTGTCCATGGCCTTTTGCAGAACTGTTCCCTCAGGGATGTTCCCTCAGGGGGATTGATGTCCCCATATCAGCAGACTTTCCATCACACCTCTGTTGAAATTGGCCAGGGTTTCTGGTGTCAAACCAAACCTCCGCACACTCCTGAGGTAGTAGAGGTGCTGACGGGCTTCCTCAATTTGAACATATGATTATGGGTTTTTCACAGAGAATGATCTGCTTTTAATTAGGAGGAACAACAGAAAGAGAGAAAAGAGAAAAGAGGCCATTTAGCTCCCACTGAATTTGGACTGCCATCATTCACCCATTTACACTGTTCTTCTCCCTCATCCCCTCTCTCCAACATACCCAGCTTCCTATCACTGACAGTAGCCAATGAGCCTACCAGCTCACATGTCTTTGGGATGTAGAGAAAATCATCTGGTCACTGAAAGAACCTGCAAATCCACGGAGTACCCAAGCTCAGGATGGTGCCCATGTGTCTGGAACTGTGAAGCAGTGCTTTTACTGGCTTCTCCAGTGTGTGCATATGCGCACGTGTGTGTGAGTGTTTGTGTGTGTTTGTGAGTGAGTGCATGTGTGAGTGTGTGTGTTGTTATGAGTCCAGAGGACCCCAAAACCCAGCAGCAATGCATATGCACTACAACAAAGGGTTACTTAAACAAAAGTTGATTTTAATGATCTTTGAACATGAAAATAGAATCAAACTTTAAATTATCTCTATTGACTCACTTAACCTACTTAATCCCCTTCTAATGCTAAGTGCAGGTGTGTGTAATATGTGTGTAAGTTCAGCAAAGTTTTTTGGTTCACAGTGCAATCTCACTGGTTGCAGGCAATTCTTGTACTGTGCACAGAAGTTAACATTAATAAAGTTCACCATGCTTTGGTGTTTAACAAGTAAATGGATACCACTCAGAAGGGCTTCTTGTGGGTTCTCAGGGAGAGAGTTTTTCTTGTTTCTTGTCACCACAGAGTTCCTTCCTTTCTGTTTCTCCTATTCTCAGGGAAACACCGGACAGCCAGTCCTCTCCTTTGACCAGGTCGTCTTCCAAAGCTTATCAGCTTGTCCCTCTGGAACTGATATCTGTATTTCTCCTCTCTCACTCTCACTCCCTCCTCTCTGAGAGCAAAGACTCTTTTTTCTGCTTGCAAAGATCACATGACCTTCCAGACAGTAAGTTCTGTTTTCCAGACAGAGCTGCTACTGCCTGTTGTTACATTTGTTGCCTTTTGCAGACCACAGTCCATCACTCTTGCAAAAATTCCGTTTTAAAGTGTTTGTGTGTGACCTGCTCTAAGAAGCCTTTCCCAATTTATCTCCCAAACACCTCTATATACTGTGTCACTGTGTGTGTGTGTGTGTGTGTGTGTGTGTGTGTGTGTGTGTGTGTGTGTGTGTGTGTGTGTGTGTGCACATGAGTATGTGTGGGACAGTGTGTGTGTGTGTGTTTGTTCCTGTATGATATCCATATGTATGCCAATGCCTTCAAGCCCTCTATCCTGGTGTTGTAATGAAACCAACCTCACTGAGTCCTTGTGTTGTCTCCCAATTACTGCCTTTGGTTCAGACCACTGGAAGGTGGGATAGTCAACCATAGAATGTACCAGAGGTGGGTCTTTTTCTGACCTTACACAAACTGTCAAACAGCCCAGACCCACTCACACACACTTGCAGACACACACATAATCGCACGTGGGTTTTCCACCTCATGCACACACATTTATAGGTAGTTATGTTAATCATACACTGATTAACAAACACGCTTGTACTCTGTCATGCTTACAAAGACAAATTTTTGTTGAACATTGAGTCACTGGAAGGACACTGTACTGCCCACTCATGCTCATTGAAGCACATTGTGTCCTGCTTAAATCTAGAAGAGATTTGTTGCTCAATTAATAACTCAAATGCAAGGTTCCAAATGCTGTGGCGACCATTTCTGAATTATCTCTCACAATCTTTAGGAATAATATCAATTTCAAATTTTAATATTTGCCATTGTATTTCAGGAATGAAATACATTTTTTCCTTAATCATACAACGTTGGTTTTTCGATGGGGTTCAGAGACACACTATATGTGATAAAATGTTCTTTTTGATGTATTTATTTATTTATATTATGGATGTGATCTATATGTTTTATAGTTTGTTGAATTATCTAATCTGTCATTCTTATTATGTATTCCATAAATGTTTCATTCATTTTTCATATTTGTGAAAAATCTATTAAAATGTTAAAAGGAAAAATGAGGATTTCATTTGCCATTCCCAGAAAGTCAGAAGTGAATTGTCTCTCCTCAACTTCATTTAGTGACCACTAAAGTGAATGCTGTGTGACAGAGTATATAGAGATGTTTTTGGGAGATAAATTGGGAAAGGTTTGTTAGAGTAGGTTACATACAAACACTTTAAAACAGATCTTATTTGAAATACTGGAGCTGTGCCCCATGCTAGACATATGGGGGCCTCACAGCTTTTGCAAGAGATTTGAACAGTGATCAAGAGACTTCAATAATGGATTGTTGTTTACAAAAGGCAACAGACGAAAGAGCATGTCTGGAAGAGAGGGTCAAACAAGCTTTCTCTCAGAGAGAGAGAGAGAGAGAGAGAGAGAGAGAGAGAGAGAGAGAGAGAGAGAGAGAGACACACACACACACACACACACACACACACACACACACACACACACACACACACACACACACACACACACACACACAGATCACTTGTACACTGTTACAGCCAGCGGACAGTAGCCGGGACTGGAACAGGACAAGCTGGCAAGCTTATGGAGAGTCCATTTGTAAGATGGCCTGGTCAAAGCCTTTGTGGTTCATGTAAGAGGAGAGGACTGACTGTCTAATGTTTCACTTGGAATAAGGGAAACAAAAAGGAACTCTGTGGTGACCTGAAAGAAAGAGGTTGTCATCTGGAGAATCCTGAAGGGTAAGTTTCATCAGCAAGACACTAGAGTGGCTGATTAAAAAGTAACAACAGATCTCTCTGAAAACCGACATGAACCTTCCTGAGTGGTACCTTTCAAGCACCAAAGCCTGGTGAAATGTTAAATTTTGTGCAGATATAAGAATTGTCTGCAACCAATGAACTTGGAGGAATGAGAAAAGTGACATTGGACTGTGAACCAAATAACTTTTCTGAACTTACACACATATTACACACACATGCACTTAGAATTAGAAGGCGGTTAAGTTAGGTTAAAGTGTGAGTCTGTTTAAAGATAATTAAAAGCAATGTTTGTTTAAGTAACCATTTGTCTTGGTGAATATCTATTACTGCTGGGTTTTGGGGTTCTCTGGGCTTGTAGCCACTGATATCCCAAGTTGCCGATACTCAAACCTCTGATTGGAAGATTCATTTGCCTTTGAGAAAATGGTGGTCAATTGTCTTCTTACAACATCTTGAGTTTTCTGTCTTAAATGAATCCATTGTTCATATAACTCTTGGAAATCCTTTCACTGAGCTAACCCCCCCCCCCCCCCCCCCACCACAGGTTACCAACCTTTCCATTTAATTCAGCATGTAGTGGTGATTGACTTCACTGGGCATATGGGCACCTGGGAGTGTTGTACCCCCTCCCCCACAGGGAGTGCCATCACTCCCTCCCATCATCTCAGAGAGGAAACATAAGGAGCATCATCTTAATCTGGAGAACACAAGAAATGCAAAATAGTAAAATGTTGCTCAAACAAACAGGAGCTGGAGAGACTCAACAGGTCAGGCAGCTCCCATGGAGAGAAATGGATCTCAAAAATGGGTCCCATCCCAAAGGTTGACTGTCTAGCTCTCTCCACAGACACTGCCTGACCCGCAGAGTCCCTCGGCGTCATCTTAATGTTCCCCCCCCCCCCCAAATTTGATCCCAAACTGCATGCAGCATTACAGGAAAAAAAAAGAAATCTGAAAGACTATTTATTGATCTTCTACCTGTACCATAGTCCCAAATTAACACCCCCCAAAACTCTGAAGAGATACAGGAGGATCGGGACCAGCACGACCAGGCTGAGGAACAGATTCTGCCCACGGGCAGTGAGAACGCTGAACGACCAAAGGAGCTGCTCACATTTGTACAAGCCATGTGTATCTATTTATTTATTTTATAGATAAAATACTTGTCCTGCAAACATATCGTTTGTCTGTACATGTGTTATGTTTGGTTGTGTGTCTGCATGATTTACACCGAGGACTGGAGAACGGGTTGTACTTGTACAATCAGATGACAATAAACTTGACTTGACTTGAAACCTTGGTCTCACACCCCACTCTGCATCTGGATTCAACCACAACCAGTGACAGTGCCTCCTGCGCAATCACCCTCAGCACTGGTGTGTACTCAGCTCTCTACTGTACTCTCTGGACACCTTTGACTGTATAGCCAAATACCACTCTACCTCCATCTACAAATTTGCAGATGACATCACTTGTTGTAGGCCAGATGTCGAACAACAATAAGAGAGAACATGGACAGGAGAGAGCAAACAACTTTTAAGTTATTAAGCATAAATGTCTCCAGTGGTCGGTCCTGGTCCAACCTCTGTGTGAAGAAATTTGGCATCTCCCCTGCATCCCTCACCAGCTTTTAGGTTATTAAAAATTCAAGTTCAAGTTTATTATTATACAATTGTATAAATACAACTAATCAGAGCTGTGTTCTTCATTCCTCAGTGTAAAAACATGCAAACACATATAGAGACACATTATTGTGGTTGTTCATCCTTCATAGTCGAAGATGACCACGGCTTCAAAATCAAATGGAAGATTGGTGGCTGTGGGTCCAGAGGTGAGTGGTGAGGCCATTCTGGGCCCTGAAGGCTTGCCCACATGTGGGGAACAAGTGGGTGGGTGCTGACATGGCAGGGGATGCTGCTCAGGCCTTGCACACAGCACGTTTCCATTGTGCCTCGATGAGGTGCCTGACTTCAGCTGCATGGGCTCCTGTGGTGATCTTGCTGCGCCAAGCTGGACAGTCGAGGGCAAGGGTCTCCCACGTGTTGATGTCGATACCCAGGCCTTTGAGGGATGCTTTGAGGCAGTTTCTTCTGCCCCCCTTCCCCCACCACCGACTGACCACTTGCCCTGACACAGTTCTCTGCACAGCAGTTGCTATCTGGCATTCTGACCACAAGTCCAGTCCACCAGGCTTGGGCTTTCAGCAGGAGGGTGTAGACACTGCAGAGCCCAGCACGTTCCAGGATTGCTGTGTCGGGGATTTTGTCCTGCCACCTGATGTGGAGGAGTCTGTGGAGACAGCTCAGGTGAAAGTGGATGAGCTGTTTGGCATTTCTGGTGTCGACAGGTCTTGCTGGCATAAAGGAGGGTGGTAGTTAGTTCACCAGTCATTCAGTATTCTCCCTGCACGTGGGAAGAAGCTGTTTTTCATCCTGGTGGTTCTGCAAGTATACCATCAGGGTGCATCATTGCATGGTTATGGGAACTGCTCTGGTCAAGACGACAAGGAACTGTGGAGCGGAGTGAACACATTTCACACCATCGCACTAGTTCTCCTCCCCATACATTCCCTGGTGTCAGAGAAGCAGGACTCATTCCACACCTGCCACCCTCTCTTCCTAACCTGCTTAACCTTTCCCTGTAACTTACTTCCTTCTACCAATAAAAGATTTATGGGTGTGACATCGCTCACCACCAGATTCATTGACAGTTTCTTTCCCATTGCTATCGGACTCCTGAACGAACCTCACGCCAGTAAAACAGACTCGAACTGATCTCTCCCTGTAACTCTGCATCCGTCCTGGGTTTAATTTGTTATCTTTGTATATAGGTCGAAGGCAAAAGGAACCTTTTCACTACACCTTGGAATACGTGACAATAAACTTGAACTTGATACAATCCGGCGATGTTCACCAGACCAGGCAGCATCTCCGGACGGAGAGACCACATGAACGTCTCAGCTCACTGGCATTTAGATCGGTGCTGAAAAAAATGAACACTCTTTCTCCCTTCTTGTAGCTGCTTGATTTCCAGAACGTTCTAATTTTATATGTCAGATTAATTAGGCTTTTTAAAAAAATTAACCCCTTGAACTCCGTGTTCCGGGTTTCAGGGGGTGGTTTTATGCTGGGTTCATACTGTAGTTTAGTCCGGAGTATATATTATGAAAGGTTAATCCTTACATTAAAACGGTAAGGTTATAAAAATTAAAACTGCAACGAAGTTCTGGAGAATTTGTATTCTATTTTTTAAATAAAAACCTGCTATATGTTGTTATAATATACCCCTGAGGTATATGGTAATGAGACTTGGAAGTGCACTCTCTACGGCTGTGTTCGTGATACCCTACGGGCACACAACATACACCTTGGGAAGGCATCAGTAACCGAGGGTTTATTATTATTCATAGAACTACAGAGAGCTTGGTGCACGGCGTCTGTTTATGCTCCAGACGAATTTCTCCCCACCTCTCGACTTCTCACCATATCAATGTGTTCTTCCATTCCTCCCAGCCACCGGTTCATTATCTGTTAACGACACCACCCCCCTCCCCCTCACTATCTAATTCCACGCTGAAACATGTTGCTGAAATGCAACATGCTTCTGCAACCTCCAGGCGGTTCGATCGGCGGCGTGTTGCCGTTTTAAGGATTGCTGTCAACAAGAATGAATTCCCTTTTAAGAATGTGGGTCGCTCCTCTGGGAGTCAATGACGTCGTCGAGGGGCTGTGATTGACAGCTGATTGCAAGGGATTGCCACTGCACTTGCTCTCTGGCAGGATCCCACCTCGGTCTCCGAAGCTGCGGATTTCTTGTGTGTACAGAGTGCGCGGGTGTGTTTGCGGCTCGTTTCTTTCTCTGGTTGTTGTTGCACAAACTCCGTCACCCTGAAGTATCTAACCATCCTGCTAGGGGCAGGGATGCTTGCATTTCTGGGTGCAGTGATCTGCATCATTGCAAGCATCGCCCCGGGTTCTTCAGGAGCTGTCCCTGGTACTGAAAATGAAGCCGGAGCATCGCTGGCAACCCAGGGCGGTGCCGGAGCTGTCCACGGTGCTGAAACGGGAGCTCCAGCCCCGACCCCGAGCCGAGCCACCGCCTTCGTCTCTGGCGTTGGCAAAACCTCTGTCGGCTCCGGGATTGGATATGGCTCGGATTCATTCACTGGCACCGCCAGCCGCTTCCTTTGCCTGCCTTTGGCTCAGGATTGCCCTTCTCCTTCGATCAGAGAGGATCTGCTGCTGCTCAGGAGTACGGCGGACCATCTTCGCCAGATGGTCACCCAGCAGGAGAAGCAGATCGCCAGCGACCAACAGACCATCAGGGAACTGACCAGTAAACTCAGTCAGTGCGAGAATGGCCAGGAACTAAGCTTCTTCCAAAACAATCCCGAGGAATATGCGTGGGACATTGGGAAAAACAGCTTGGAAGATGGGAGTGAGGAACCTGACCGAGCAGTGCTAGATCTGGAACAGACCATCCACTCTCTGAAGGACAGCATTGCAAATCTGGAGGTAAGTGTTGTTGTTGTCCAGACACGGACATCCACTCAAACACACATACAAACCCTGAACCGCAACTCAAGTACACAGGGTGATACTCAATACATGCACACACACACACACACACAGAGATACAAACCCTTTCAGACACACCTAATCAAGCAAACGCTCACACGAATGCATACTGAAACGCACAGGCACACGCACGCTCAAACATGCACTCTCCCCTCTCATGAATACAAAACATACTAACCCACTCACTCATAAACATACTCTCGCAGACGTACAATATCTCTCGCATACAACCACAGACACATTCACACGTACACGTTGAGATGTAAACACAAACACACAACTCTCACAGTAAAGACGCGCGCACACACACACGCGCAGACACACATGTGCGCTGGCGAGAAGGCAGCACCAGCTGTTGCCTTGTGCGCCGCAATTTGTCAATGGACTGGCTTGCAATACATAATTATCCGCTCATATGTATCGATGCATTGCAAAACAATCAACATTTTAAAAAGTGCTCCGACCTACTGTTCACCAGCTATTCCTCTGCGCCCGGTTGCGTGCAGTAGATCAGGGACTTGTTGAACCAAGTGGAGCCTGGGCAAGCAGGCGTCAGTGCTCCAGTTCTTGTGTTCATGATAACCCTTCATTAAAAAAAACACGGAGCATCGGCACTTCCATGTTACAGGGAGGGAACAATACCATTCCTTGGACTATATTAGTCGTCCGCTTCAGGAGTTGGTCTCAGTTTGGAATCACCTTGTCCCGTATGTCCTGAGGGAGTCCGGCTGAAAGATCAGGGAAGGGGTTGGAGCATCCAGGTTTATCGTCTTCAGGCCGGAACGAAACAAGAACGGGTTGAGGCCATGCTGTGTTAGATGTGGGGGATGGGGGTAGGTTGTGGTGAAGAATCGCAATCCCTTCATTCTCTGCTGGTTTCCGTGCACTAACTCAGGTTTTCGGTGATCCCTGGTTGATGCGGATGTGAATAGAGAAGCGACGAGAATCCGAATAACCAACCCCTTTGGATTAGAGTCACTAATGTTTAGCAGATTGGCAGGAAGCTCGGGTTTAGGTGTCCCCCCCCCGCCCCCTCCCACCCCGCTCTGTTCCCTGTTCTCAGAACAAAAGAGAGATTAATTTTACAAGGAGGAACTCTATTTTTTTTTTAAGATCAAAAGTCCCTGGCAGCATATCAATTCTTTGGACTCCGTGTCCCGGTTTTCATGGACTACCAACAAACGCATATACTCCATGTCCCCATTTTCCTGGACTACTTTCATACCCAACCACCAGTTGGTTCCTACTGTAGTTTTACCCATTGTCCCAGCCCTGAGTACATATTATGAAAGGTTCCAATTTTGCTATATGTGCTGGCGAAGCGAGCACCATATGATGAAAGGTTAAAAATGACCGGAGTTCAAAGGGTTAAGAAGAATGCTTCTGATTACAGTTATAACACCGCGCCATGTATCCATTGGAACCCCTGACAATCAGGGCAAATAAAAAGGGTTACAGCATGCATTCTGTTTGTCTGCTGATGTTGGGGAATTAGAAATAGTGATCATAATTAAACATTAAAACATTACAGCTCTGTACAGGCCCTTCGACCCTCCATGTTGTGCCAAACCGCATAAAATGCTCCCTACCCTATAACCCTCTACTTTCCTTTCATCCATGTGCCTATCTAATAGTCTTTTAAAGGCCCCTAATTTTTCAGCCTCGACCACCACTCCTGGCGATGCATTCCAGGTCTCAACATCTCTCTGTGTAAAAAACATACCCCTGATGTCTCCCCTATACTTCCCTCCCTTAATCACATATATGTGTCCTTTAGTGGTTGTTATTCCCACCCTCGGAAACAGGTATTGGCTGTCCAACCTATCTATGCCTCTCATAATTTTGTAGACCTCAATTAAGTCCCCTCTCATCCTTCTACACTCCAAAGAGGAAAGTCCCAGCTTCACCAACATTGCCTCATAAGACATGCCCTCCAATCCAGGAAACATCCTGGTAAATCTCCTCTGCACCCTTTCTATAGCCTCCACATCCTTCCAATAATGAGGCCACCAGATCTGGACACAATACTCCAAATGTGGTCTCACCAGAGACCTATAAAGCTGCAACATGACTTCTCTTCTCTTATACACAATCCCCCTATTAATGAAGGCTAGAATCCCATAGACTTTAAAAAAAATTATCCTATCAACCTGAGCAACGACCTTGAGTGATGTGTGGACATGAACCCCAAGATCCCTCTGTTCATCCACACTCTTAATTTCGGTTTGTTCCTGCCAAAATGCGTCACCTCACACTGGTTAAGTGAAAGCCTATGTTCCTGTTATGTTGGGGAAAGCAGGTTGAGTAATAACTATATTTATTTGTGCATCCCAAAGCACTCCATATAGAAATAATCTGACACTGAGCCAAAGAGAAGACATTTTATTTTTGTATTTACTTGATGACTTAAGGACAGGAGGTATTTTTAAAAAAAGCAGCTGATGATTACTGGACAATTCACTGCACCCATGAACTCCAGCACTGATAGCCTGAGACTCCAGAAACTGCCATCATCTTCTTTTACTCCTGGCCTGATTCCACCCATTGGACATGTGGTGATGAATGTGGACCATTGCTTGGTGTTTTGATGTCACTCTGCTGACATCACTTACAGAATTCAATAGATTTGAACCATGGTTGGATCAAGGACCTCAGCCCTGACAGAACTGGAGCAGGTGGCTGGTAGTTCCTTGAGAGGGGCGTGGGTGACAATTGCTTCCTTTCTCGTAATGTGGCAGGGCTGCAGAGATCTGATGTGGTCTGTTGATTGTGGGATCTCTTAACCCTGCCAACAGCATGCTTTTTTAAAAAGTATTCAACCTATAAAGGACCACTGTCTTGAGGTCTCATTAAGTGGGCACCTTCTGTTTACATAAACCTGGCTTTGCTCCTTGCACACGCTACTACCGCCGTTCTCAACTATTTGGCTATGACACCATGAGGACTCTGCTCAAAGTTTATGAGCCCCCTTCCCTGTGAAGCAGTCAAGTTGGTTTCTCCCGTGCTTCTTTCCTTCCGACTACATAAAAAAACAATTAAAAAAAATTATTTCAGTCCATGGCCTTAAATATGCTGTGGACCCCCCCACCTCCACCAGAGCTTTAAAACAGTGGTACCTCAGAATAATGAACTGCCAATCCTGCCCCTCCTGCAGTCAAGTCCCTCCAATGGCCACAATGTCATAATTCCATGTGCTCGAAGCTCATTTGTCTCTCCTAAAATACTCCTGGCATTGAGGTAGGACACAGTTCAGAACATTATCCCCACCGTACTGAACCTTTCTATTTCAGTCTGTGTCTGCAGACCGAACAGCATATTTTTCCACAACCTCTCCACTATCTGTTCTGGCATTCTGGTTCCACCTCCCCCTACCCCCCCCCACCCCGGGATACTCCTGGAGCAGAACTAGCAAACCTTCCTGCGAGGATATTGGTTCCCCCTCCAGATTGGATGCAAACCCTCCTGTCTGGTACAAGTCCCACTTTCCTTTGAAGAGAGGCCAGTAATCCAAACGTCTGAGGCTCTCCCTCCTGCACCACCTCCTTTGCCATCCAGTAAACTGGATTACCCTCCTAGTTCTGGCCTCATTAGCCCATTGCATGGGTAGCAATTCTGGGATTACAACTCTGGAGGTTGTTTCCTTTAACCCAGCACCTAACTCCCTTAAGTTTCTTGTCACACTTCCTACCCATGTCATTGGACTACCAAATCTGGCTGCTTACCCTCCTACTTGAGAATGCCATGGAATCAATCCAACACATCCCTGACCCTGGCTTCTGGGAGGGGACACACCATCTGATGGAGGTACTGACAGGGCGGACAATCAAAATCTTACCGTACACTAGAGGACACGTGTTTAAGGTGAAGGGGAGGAGGCTTAAGGGGGATGTTTGGGGCAAAACCTTTTCACAGAGAGGGGTGGAACTGGCTGTCAGGGTTGGGGTAGAAGCAGACACCCTAGTAGCATTTAAGAGACTTCTAGATAGACACATCACTTTGGCGGGAATGGAGGGATATCTGTCAATTGCAAGCAGCCAAATTATAGTTTGATTTGGACATTGTGTTCAGCATAGACATGTGGGCGAAAGGGCCTGTTCCTGTGTTGTACAGGTGGGTGAGTGGGAATAAGTTGCAGGGTTACAGGGAAGAGGGTGGGTGAATGGGATTGCACTTTCGGTAGCCATTATGAATGCAAAGGACTGAATGTCCTCTGTCTGCTGTAAGCATAAGTTCAATAATACAGGTATACCCCATTTTATGAAACTAGAGTGTTCTTATGAAACCTTTCGTAAGCCAAAATAGTGGAAAGCAGAGACCATTTCACTACTGTCGGAGGCTATTTTTGTAAAAGAGCAAACCAATTTAAATCCTTTCACTAAAGCGAACGCAGGTTTCTTCGTAAAGGCAGATTTTTGTAAAGCGAGTATTCATTAAACAGGGTATTCCTGTATACTGGCAACCATGGCAGGATTTGACATTATGTGCCCAGCTCTTTAATTGAGAATGTCAGGGTTGATTTTTAGTGTTTTCTTTGGGAAAGGAGACAAAATCCTTTGTCAGGTTCATAGGTGTGTAACCAGGGCACAGGAGGGGTCGAAGGGGAAGGAGGGTGGGGGAGAAGGATAATTCCAGACCTAGGCCCTCAGTGACAAGGCAGTCAAAGGAACAGGCATCATACTTTGAAACACACGGGGCTGCAGGAAATGAACGTAAAGATGATAATGAGGCCATTTTGGGCCCAGATAGATCAGCGAGCGCAGACATTTTGACTGGTGATGGTCTTGTGGAGTGGGGGGGGGGGGGGGGTGTTTAGAAATGAGATGAAAGCTAGGAGGCCATTGGTATTGTGGAGCCTGGAGCTAAAAGAAAAAGACTAGGAGACTTTGGCACTTGATCAATTAAGTCTACAGCGGGGGCAGGCAAGGCTATGTTCAGAAAGCACATCAACATGCCAGTGAGATTTATGATCATGTCAAAGCCTAATATTTAAATCAGGAATTATTAACTGTGAAAGTAATTTTCAGCGCTTGCGGCACACAGCAACATTTGTCTTATGTTTTTAAGTTGCAGAAAATTCAGATTTCTAGACACAGTGGAATTAATTTGGTTGCAGAATGTTGATTTACAATTAGCCATTAACTCAGTTCCTCGAATCCCATATTCTGTTCCACCAGCGAGCAAGTCTCTGTTGCAATCCAACAGCCTTTGAGCCATTTGCAGCCAATAAAGTATTGTCATTGGTGTAATGTACAAAAGTCATCATCCTTCCAGCTTCCACAAACAGCAACAAGCTGGTTGAAGCAATGCCCAGTTCCAAAGCCACCTACCTAGTCACTCAATTCCTTCTTGCATTCTGTAACACCTGTGATAGACCTTGTAGTGGTGGCATGGTGGCACTATTCTCATCTCCACCCAGACGTGGGAGCTCCTGGCTGGATTGTTCCCTGTCCCTAACTTGAATTGAGGAGGTGGTGCTGAGCGACCTTGTTGATCTGCCGCAGTCATGGAGTAATAGAGAGATTCAGCAAAGAAACGGGCTCACTTTGCCCACACTAATGGTCAACCATCCCTTTTCACCCTATAACACTGTCCAGATTCCCTAACTACTTGTGTATCCGTGAGTAATTAACCTATCGACCCTTGTGTCTTTGGGTTGCGAGAGGAAGCCAGAGCACCTGGGGAAAACCCACACAGCTACCAGGAGAACAGGCAAACTCCACCCTGACACCATCGGAAGTCGGGATTGAACCCAGGACTCTTGCCATGCCAGCTGCACTGTTGTGTTGTCCAGCCTTTCTACTGTTGGGGGAGGAAGGAAAGGAGGGAGGGAGCTTTTGATCATAGTCTGTAACAGGTTGAAAGTAGTGGGCTATTTCAAGATCAATTACAAGCCTGAAATAATGTAACAGGTTCCAGCTTTTTGTTCAAGATTTAATTTCCTGACAAATTTTTTTCAAATGATTTGCTTTCTGAAGGAAAATTGTGGATTATGATAGATGACTTAAGCTGAACACAAGGATAATTTCAGATTTGCAGTATCATGTAGGAAGTCGGCAAAATATTAAATGAACTTTTATTGAATGTTTAATCGAATAATGACGACACATTGAGGTTCAACTGACCTAAAAATGTTTTGACGCTGATTTTCATTAGTACTCAGCATCTGATGCCTCTCGTATTAGTGTCTAACAATAGTTGGTCAGCACTGATGGATTTCAATTGCCCTGATTCCTTGTAAAAATATGACAGTAAATCACAAAAATAGGTTATATCTAAAAAATGGGTCATGATAGGAATATTTTAAGGGGATTTTTGTGATCAGTTGCCCAAAATCCGTAAAATACACCCAAAAGTATCTTTGTTGCCTAGTGTCAGGGTGGATTTGGATCTGATTATCGGTAACTTAACAAGCACATCCAGGTTGTTCTGGAGAATCTCCACAGGCCATGGAGAATCCACGAGAAGTAAAGGATAACCCACATTTCGGGCTTGGTGCCCCTCATGAAGCAGAAGCAAAAACACCCTGAATAAAAAAATATGGTGGGAGGAGGAGGGGATAGAAGGAGAGGAGGGATGAAGTGGAGGAGCAGTGGCTAACAGTCAAGAGGTCATACAGTTGGGAGGGTAGAAGTGGGAAAAGCTGAGAAGTGACTGGGGGAGAGGGTGGAGGATAGAAGGGGGTGGGAAGCTGGAGGGATCCCTGGACACAATAAAGGCAGTGCGTTTTGTCCTGTGAACCAGTAATGCAGGGAATGAATGCTGGGAATGGCAGGCAGGTGGATGAATTGACTTTGTATTGACAAGTTCGTGTCAGGGCCTCACAAGGAAAATGAGCATTTTCCATTATAAATTTTAAATTTAGACATACAACATGGTAACAGCCTACGAGCCCATGTTACCCAATTACACAAAATGACCTACACCCCCCGGTATGTTTTGAAGGGTGGGAGGAAACCCACATAGACATGGGGAGAAGGTACAGACAGTGCCAGATTTGAACCCCGGTCCCAGTAATAGGGGTTGTGGTGCCCTCCGACTGCTACACCAGCAGTGTCCCTGATTCATGCCTAATCAGTGTGGAAAAGGCATTGAGCACCAGGAACTGTGCAGGATACCTGGAAGGTGATGGTGAGCATGGAATAAACCATAGCTAAGGAGTAAAACTCGAAAGTCTCTGGTCTCTGATTGAAGTAGAAACACAATATTGGATAAACTTAGCTGGTCAAACAGTGCCCTTTATATAGGAAAATACATAATGGATGTTTCTGGCTTGAACCCTTCATCAAGGTATGAAGAATGTCGGCAGGCACCCGAACTAAATGGTGGGAGGGGGGACGAGCACGGTTCCAAAAGTAGCTGGTGGATAAGGGACGAAGGGCAAACCAACAAGCAGGGGGAGGGGGGAGAGGGAGAAGGGGGTGGAGAGACCTGGAGGAAAGAAGGCAGAGGGAACAGGGAAGGAAGGGAGAACAGGGAGCTGAAATCAGAGAATTCGATGTTAATGCCGTCCGGTTGGAGAGCACCCAGTTGGAAAATTTAAGGGTGGTCTTGGTTTGACAGTGCACGAGGCTGGAATTGTGGGGAGTGAG
This sequence comes from Narcine bancroftii, assembly GCF_036971445.1. Classification (NCBI taxonomy): domain Eukaryota; kingdom Metazoa; phylum Chordata; class Chondrichthyes; order Torpediniformes; family Narcinidae; genus Narcine; species Narcine bancroftii. The sequence goes on along the minus strand of NC_091481.1, from coordinate 53,122,863 downwards.
GCACAGATTGAAATGGTCGGCCACTGGGAGATCCCTTTTATTGATGCGGACGGAATAAAGGTGCTTAACAAAGTGATATCCCAGTCTGCGTTTAGTCTCTCCGATGTAGAGAAGGCTTTTTTTTTAAGCACAGACGAGGCTTGATTTGGATCATGGCACTGGGTTTAAAGTAGAGATAACCTCTGTAGGTGATCTAATGTGTTTTCTTTTTGACATGCTGTCGTGTTCTTCAGGCAGGGATTTGAACCTGACATTATTTAAAGAGGAACAGGCTCCTGCAATCCTCTGTATGAGACAGCCCAGCACAGGGAAATATCACAGTGCCAGAATCCGTAAGCAAGAGAGAGACCGTTGCTAAGTTGGAGAGCACAGTCCCAATGCAGGCACACAGTAAACTCATTCAGTAAAGCAGTCAATGGAAGGGATGTTCCTCAATGTAATTAGGTTGCTCTGAAACTGTCTGGGTGGAGGCATCATTGACTGATAACCCAGGCTGGTCCTCCCACTGTCTGGTGGAGGCCTTGTTGATGGAAAACCCAGGCTGGTCCTCCCACTGTCTGGTGGAGGCCTTGTTGATGGAAAACCCAGGCTGGTCCTCCCACTGATTGGTGGAGGCATCATTGACTGATAACCCAGGCTGGTCCTCCCACTGTCTGGTGGAGGCCAGGCTGGTCCTCCCACTGTCTGGTGGAGGCCTTGTTGATGGGAAAACCCAGGCTGGTCCTCCCACTGTCTGGTGGAGGCCTTGTTGATGGAAAACCCAGGCTGGTCCTCCCACTGTCTGGTGGAGGCCTTGTTGATGGATAACTCAATGAACTCCATGTGTTAAGCAGTGATTGAAACTACTAATTGAATAGGAGCCCAGCCAAGAGAATATGATCAGCCTCTGGTTTGTCAGTGCCCATTAGTCCTCTGTAAATTGTAGGTGGACCACCACATCCTACCTCTCCTTCTGAGGTGTTGGCATTGTGGAGTGACCTCTCCAAATAAACCAGACTGCTCCTCCCGCTCTGGGTGGAGGCCTTGTTGATGGATAATCCAGGCTGGTCCTCCCACTCTCTGGTGGAGGCCTTGTTGATGGATAACCCAGTCTGATCCTCCCACTGTCTGGTGGAGGCCTTGTTGATGGATAACCCAGTCTGATCCTCCCACCGTCTGGGTGGAGGCCTTGTTGATGGATAACCCAGTCTGATCCTCCCACTGTCTGGGTGGAGACCTTGTTGATGGATAACCCAGGCTGGTCCTCCCACTGTCTGGTGGAGGCCTTGTTGATGGATAACCCAGGCTGGTCCTCCCACTCTCTGGTGGAGGCCTTGTTGATGGATAACCCAGGCTGGTCCTCCCACTCTCTGGTGGAGGCCTTGTTGATGGATAACCCAGTCTGATCCTCCCACTGTCTGGTGGAGGCCTTGTTGATGGATAACCCAGTCTGATCCTCCCTCTGTCTGGGTGGAGGCCTTGTTGATGGATAACCCAGGCTGGTCCTCCCACTGTCTGGGTGGAGGCATCATTGACTGATAACCCAGGGTAGTCCTCCCACTGTCTGGTAGAGGCATCATTGACCGATAACCCAGGCTGGTCCTCCCACTCTCTGGGTGGAGGCATCATTGACCGATAACCCAGGCTGGTCATCCCAGTCTGGTGGAGGCCTTGTTGATGGATAACCCAGTCTGATCCTCCCACTGTCTGGATGGAGGCATTGTGTATGGCGGAGGAGACATCTTTTGATCATCAGGGCCCTGTTTGCCTGCTCGACTGGAGGTCAAAGGTCTAACCTGCTGAATATTTGCTGCATTGTGTAATGCCTTTCCCCAGAACATCCTTCATACTGTCACATAGATGAGGATCCATGTGGAGTGGATGGAGGTTGATAGGGGAATAGATTGCATGGAAAATTATGGGGGAATCGGCAGGGACTCACTATGTTCTATGTTGTAAGAATGTGTGGAAAATCAGATTTAATTTATTTTAAAATTTAGACATACAGCATGGTAACAGGCCATTTTGGCTCATGAGCCCTTGGTGCCCAATTACACTCGATTGACCTGCAACCATTGAATGTCTTGAACGGTGGGAGGAAACTGGAGCACCTGGAGGCAACCCACACAGACACGGGGAGAATGTACAAACTCCTTACATACAATGAGCGATTCAAACCCTGGTCCCAATCACTGGCGCTATAACAGCGTTTCTACACAAATTGTACTGGTTCTGTTCTGTTGGAATATTAACCATCTAAAATATTCTGCCTGTGCAGAATAATCCTGAGCACAGTCAATTCTCGTTCATGCTGGGCACAGTTAGGACGACAAGGCATGTAGGACTCTTTTCATGTGCCCATTTTGGTTACACTGGATAACTTTTTTTTTAAAGGTTTGCTTCTTGAAATAAAATTGAGGCATTATGATAGACGATTCAAGCAGGACACAAAGAATATTTAATAATTGTCATATCACATTCAAAACATACCGGGGTTCTGGTTAATTGGGTGTAAATTGGGCAGCATGGACTTGTGGGCCGAAATGGCCTGCTACTGTGTTGTAGGTCTAATTTTTAAAAAATTTAAAAACATAGGAAGTTTGATAATCATTAAATTAATTTTTATTGAATTGCAAATGGCCTTAACTTCTGAGTCCCTTTGATCCAAGCTCTCAGGTTGACTGTACATGCTGCACAACAAATGTAAGGTCCAGGGTTTGTCTTGGTCACCAATTTTACAACCCAAGTAGAGCTCATAGACTTTCTTGATAAATACAGTCATGCTGCGTTTTTGATCCTGAAGTGTTTACTCACCACAAATGTCCCCAAAGATATCGCACCTGGTGCAACATTGAAGAGACATTTCCGATGTATTGAAGCTTTCTGAAGACATTCAATTCTATTGTTCACTATACTTGTGATGCTGTTGCCTGAAGAACATGCATCAATGTGTGTTCAATGCATAACAATGTAATGCACAGCATCTGTATATGTGTGCAGCTTTTATGGCCTGCCTGCATCTATCCTGACTAAGCATGCCCAAGCCTAAGACAGCATTTGCGTAGCACCTGAGTGTAGGCCCAAGGGATCCTAGGACTGAACAAAACAATTAACTTTGTGGGCAATATTCTAGTAGCATGACAGGAAGTTGCAAGAATAGGTTATATCTAAAAAAGGGTATGTGATATGAAAATCTAAAGGTGATTTTCATGATCAACACTCCAAAGCCCAAACCCAGGAGTGTACAGAAAGCAAAATCTTCATTGTCCACTGTAATTTCATCCTGCACAACAGGAGGACCATCCAGAGAGCCGGTTTCAGACACTCCCACCTGACTATCCTCACGGAGCATGCCCAGTGAGGAAGTGGGATGTATCTATTGAAAATCACCTGTCTTCACACTTTGGGATTGAGACCTGGAGGAAGGCATCATTCCCTTTCCAACATGAATTGAATGGATTGCTGCACTAAAAAGTGGAACTTTATAAATTTATATCCATGGACTGTTGGGGATTGGTTAATCACGTTCGATCTCCTGTGAGTCTCTTAAATGGTTTTACTATTGGGAGGAAATTGTGCAGCTCATCTGACAGGGTGAGATATACTGCAGCATAAAGAAGCTACTCTCATTAAACATGTCAACAAATAGTTGGTGTTGTGCGAGACTCGGGGAATAAATACCAGTGCAACAGCTTACTCCATCCAAGAAGATTTGTAGGAACAATTTGGTCATCATTCCCCACTTGTTACCAACTTAGAGAATCAGTCCTCATTCACCATCAACATCATATCCAATGCATTACCGATTTATAGAATCCAGGGATTCACCTTCCCCAACAACTTCGAGAAGCTGAGAGTAAAATACGAAAGTGCACAGATGTCATGTTTGTAGTCAAAACACGATGCTGGAGAAACTCATCAGGTCAAACAGTGTCCTTTATGTAGCAAAGATAAAGATATAGAACCAATGTTTCAGGCTTGAGTTATGTCCAAAATGTGGGCAGGTGCCTGAACAAAATAACATACAGCACGGTAACAGGCCCTATTGAACCATGAGCCCGTGCCGCCCAAGTAATCTATAACCCCTTGTACGTTTTAAAGGGTGGGAGGAAACTGGAGCCCGTGGAGGAAACTCACTCAGACACATGGAGAACGTAACAGGTGGATAAAGGAAGGAGGGCACACCAGCAAACAGGGGAGAAGGGGGTTGATTCTTCGAATGGAGAGGGAAGGGGGTTGAGAGTTGGGTGAGGAAAGGGATAGGGAAGAGATGGAGAACGGGGAGAGGTTGAGCAGAAACCAGAGAAGTTGATGCTGTCCGGTTGGAGAGAGCCCAGGTGGAATATTAGGTGTTGCTCCCTCAATTGCTTTAATTTATTGAAGGCAACTATAAAATCCAATATTTCTTCCTATTCATCACCAACATAAAATCTCATGAATCAACTTTCCTCCTGTAATACCAATCAATAGAATCTAAAAGATTGCTGAACCATTCTCTCCCAATATAATGCAGATCTGCATTTCCAGAGTACACTCTGCCAACCTCAGAGAGCTTTATAACCAATAAAAGAGATTTTTTGAAGTGTTGTAGTGTTAATGGCACAGCAGCGAGTTTACACCCAACAACCTCTTGTGGGTGCTGAATTCTCCACAAGCTTTCCCCTACCCTTTTCCCACTCGATTCAATCTAATTTGCACTAAACTCCAATTTGTTAGTCAAACCCACTGCAGTGGACATGTCCTGAGCATAGTTTATTTTTAAAAATTATTAATTTATACATACAGCACAGTTAGAGGTCCTTTCGGCCCATGAGCCTGTGCCATCCAAATGCACCCAAATGACCTACAACCCCTGCTATGATTTGAAGGTTGGGAGAAAGCTGGAGCCCCCAAGGAAAACCCACGCAGACAAGAGGAGAATGTACAAACTCCTTACACACAGCGCGGGATTTGAACCCAGGTCTCTGGTGCTGTAACAGTATTGTGTGCTAAGTGTGACAGCCCAATTTGATACATTGCTCAGCACATGGCATAGGTTGCTTCCACATTGTGGGAAAAGGGTGAGCTGGAATGGGAAGGGGATGGGGGTTAGGTCTAGGGTGGGTTGGAGTCAGGGGCTGAAATCAGATGGAATGGGAGCTGGGAGAAGCAGGGGTGGGGAATGGATGGGGGATGGGCTGTGGTGAGGTTGGGAAAGATTTGTGGGATGAATTAAGGTCGGGGGTGGGGATGGAGTGGTCTGGAGTGGGGTGGTAAGGTGTCTGAGATAGGGGAAAACTGAAGTGTGGGATGGGTGCAGACTGGGTCCAAGGTGGTGATGGGTGATGTTGATGGTGGGGACTGGAGTTGGTGAGAACAGAGGGGGGTGGGCAGGGTGAAGCTGGTTGGTGGACGATGTGGGCAGGGGCTGGACAGCATTCCTGGGGAAAGGAGGGTGAGCCCCATCTTATGGACATGCACCAGCTCCCACCTCCACACAACTCTGCTCACCACCCACCAGTCCCCCAACCACTGACCCATTCCCTCCCTTTCTCCAACCAATAACCATCTTCCCTTCTCTATCTCTCCCTTTCTCTCTTTCCCCCTTTCCTTTCCTCTCTCTCAATCTCACTCACTCACCCTCTCCTCGCTCCCTCCCTCCTCCCCTTTCTCTTTCCCCCTCTCCATCCCTCTCCTGCCCTCATCTTTCATTCTCCTCCTCCCTCCCCCTCCCTCTCTCCCCTCTCCCACTCCCCCCTCAATCTCTTCCCTCTCTCTCCACCCCTCAATCTCTCCCTCTCCTGCTCCCTTGCTCCCTTCTGTCTGCTCCCCTCTCCTCCTCTCTCTCTCCCTTACCAGTCTCCTTTTGCGCTGCCTATTTCACCAGATTTTCTCCCACACTGCTGAATGTATTTGTTGATGTAACAGATGTTGATTACACTGCAGGGAAACTCTTGCTGCAGCACATGATCTGGAAAGAGAAACACAAACATGAGACACGATGATTTAGGCCAGCCATTCTGAACGGCCATTGTGGCCATTGTACAAAAGAAACCAACTAAACCTGACTGCTTCACAGGGAAGGGGGCCCATAAACCTTGAGCAGAGTCATAAGGGGGGGGGGGCATGAAACAACAAGGTTGAGAATGGCTGATTTGGGGTATCCATTGGCAAAGGTACATGCTGGCACCCACTGATACAAGTGTACCCTGATACATGCATATTCTAGCACAGGTACATATTGATACAGGTAGACGCTGGCACAGGTAAACAACGAATTGCCACACCAGACTGTGCCACAGTCAAAATACTTTGTTTGGCATACCCATGGTAGTTTGATGAAGTAACACACCAAATCTCTTCAGAGGTAGAGGAGTCGTTGAGCTTTCCTTAGAGCCAGAGGCTGGGGATTGCAATAACTGGAGGCAAAGAGGAGGAGAAACATTTTGACCAAAACCTTCTTAATCAGCGTATCTCTGGTCCAGCAGGAATGGTGGCATCAAGATGCTGGAATTTTGAGTGAACCGGTCAAGCCAAGTTTATTGTCATCTGATTGCACAAGCACCACCCAATGAAACAGCATTCTCCGGTCCTCGGTGCAAAACACGCAGACACACAACCAGACATAACACACATGTAGACAAACAATACACTTGCAGGACAAGTATTTCATCCATGCCAATAAATAAATAAATAAATATTGTTTTATGAATACGAGAGTCTTGGAGGGTGAGTGTGAGCAGTTCCTTTGGTCGTTCAGCGTTCTCACTGCCCATGGGAAGATGCTGTTCCTCAGCCTGGTGGTGCTGGCTCTGATCCTCCTGTATCTCTTTCCCGACAGGAGCAGCTGAAAGATGTTGGTTGTGGGGCGGAAGGAGTCCTCAATGATTTTGAGCACCCTCTTCAGACAACGATCCTGATAGATCACATTGATGGGGGAAGGGAAACTCCAGTGATCCTCTCTGCCACTCTCATTGACCTCCGATCCATTTCTCTGCAGCAACCGTACCCACACTGTGACGCAGCCAATCAGGATGCTCTCGATAGAGCTCCTGTAGAGGTTGACATATGGTGGCCGGTAGCCTTGGCCGGTTCAGCCTTCAAAGAGAAGCTGGGGGGGGAGGGGGGGTCCTCAGCAGGTCAGGCAATATCCGTGGAGAGAAATGGTCAGAAATGTTTGGGGTTAGGACCCTTCATCATTGCTGTGTCAAATGGGACTGGGCTGCTCATTTACACCCAATTGACCTGCAAACCCCTGTACATTTTGAAGGGTGGGAGGAAACCGGAGCCCCCAAGGGAAACCCATGCAGACACAGGGAGAACATACAAACTCCTTACAGATAGTGCTGGATTCGAACCCTGGTTGCTGTCGCTGTAATAGCACTGCACTAACTGCTATGTTAACTGAGCCGTCCTACCTTGATGGACTTAAAAAGGCTGGTAGAAGGTATATAACAGTGAGGTCAAGTGGGCAAATCAACTGGCCACTGCAATGCTTCCTGATGGTTGCGGAGGGAAGTAAGAGAGAAAATTCCAGAGGCCATAGCCATAAAGAAGTTTCAGGGATGTTGGGGACCAATGCAGGGAACATAGTCTCAGGATTCGTGGAAGTAGATTTGGGAAGGATTCAAGAAACCTTTATTGTCATGTATTATCACATGAAATTGCCTTCTGTAAGGCAAGGAATCACCATTAGTGTCGCCTGGAGCCTTTATAGTCAGAAAGAAAAAGAGAAGAGAGTCCCTTCAGAGTCACTGAGTGTCTGTGGATTTGCCTCCAGCATCTCCCGCAGCCTCTGCAACCACGCAGACTCGTTCAATCCATTGGCAGCCTGAGTTCCAGATCCAAGCCTCCGATACCTTGGTTCCCATGAGCCAGCGTCCAGCAGTCTGCAGCCTGGTGTGGGTCCGCTGCTGTGGTTCTTAGTATCGCCTCGTCTGCTTCTCCTTCTCAACAGAGGAGGGGGAGTTGTTCTCCCCATTTCTGGTGCCCTGCGCCAGTCCACTGCTCCCTGGAGTCTGCCACCCCTGGTGGCCACTGCCGAGCATGGCCACCGCCATCTTGGGGCATAGACACCGCAGTTGCGGGATTTAACTTACAAGCACTGTCGGCTCCTTTAACAGGAGCTTCTGGTGTTAGGAGTGGGTGGCTGAATCCCTTGTTCTCTGCTCACCACGGGTCCTTGAACCCTTTGTTCTCTGCTCTCCATGGGTCCACAGCAATGGCAGCGCTGCCATTACAACAACTCTGGCAGGGCCAACATTTTGATTTTGATGAGATATGGAGGAGCTGCTTTTCCCGGTGAATCTGTGGAATTCACTGCCCAAGGGAGAAGCAGAAGTTTCCTGATTAAATATAGTTAGATCGAGTTTTGGACTGTAGAGGAATTATGGGTTATTGGGGGAAAGGCAGGTAGGTAGAGTTGAGTCACTGGCCGGATGAGCTTATTGAGTGGTGGAGCAGGCATGATGGGCCAGATGGCTGACTCCCGCTCCTCTTTCGTATCCGCAGGATTATGACAGAACATCCTTGAGGGTAAGATTCTTTGGGGCAAGGTGAGATCTCGGACCACATTTTCTTCCTGTGATAAGTTGAAGGCAGATGGAGTCTCAGTGAGAGGGACGGTGACTCTTCTCTGACAGAGCCCATCTGCTGTGTTTGTTTGTGAATGCTGTTAGTGACTAGGACGGGCTGGTGATGATCGTATTGACAGTCTGTGTCAGATCAGTGGGCCTGTCAGGCACGTCCTAACCCAATACCCTGAAACAAACCGAGCCCTAATCATTTTGAAATGTCACAGAGGGGAATTCGATGGAGTGGGATAATGACCAGTTAAATGGTCAATGTTCCCCATTTGCCTCATGCACCTCACCATCAGACCCAGACCACAGAATTGGCACACACCCCACCTCAAGACACATACTCCTGTGCCCCACAGTCTCAAATGTACTCCACTGAAAGGCACATATCCCACTGTTTAAAAATAAATAGGTGCCTTATAGTCAATTGAAAGGGCACACAGAATCTCATTTTAGCATTAGAACTTAAACATCGGACCCCCAGTGATCGCCAACAGCAACGAGGGGTTGCAGACTCCGCGGAAACAGAGGACTGGCGCAGGGCACCAGGGAGGCCACCCTCCATTTTGAGAAGAAGCAGCAACCTCCTTTGAAGAAGACCGCAGAGCCCACCTCACTGACAAAAGACAAAGGAGGGAAAACCCAACACCCAACCCTAACCCACCAATTTTCCCTTGCAACCACTGCAACCGTGCCTGCCTGTCCCGCATCGGACTTGTCAGTCACCAACGAGCCTGCAGCTGACGTGGACATACCCCTCCATAAATCTTCGTCTGCGAAGCCAAGCCAAAGAAAGGAAGAAAGAGGAGACGACCCATGGGTCAGTGCCCACGGCAGCAGACCAGTGAGGGGTTCTGCGATCGAAGAAGCACATAGGTGGCGGGCCGCTGATGACCCGAGGCGAGGAACTGCAGTCAAGGGATTTACACCAGGTGGCAGATTGCTGGAGTCTGGCCGAAGGGGCACCAGATACCAGAAGTGGGATGCAGGAGGGCACTGAAGGTTTCCTGACCACATTGGAGGTTCGGATCTGGAGCTCGGGCTGCTGATGGTTGCAGCTGTGGGGACTGCAGAAACGCTAGAGGTGAATCCATGGACACTTGGTGACTCTGGGGGGGGGTGGGGGGGACACCTCTCTTTTGCTTCTCTTTCTCTGACTGTGAGGCGTTTCAGGCATTGCTGCTGATGGTGAATCTGTCGGCCTTACAGTGGACTAAATTGTAATATTGCACTTTTTATTACACGACAATAAATACTACCTTGAATCTCAATGTCAGACATGTTCCCCATTATGAAAAGAGCCTGCCTATCAGTCACATGCCTCAGGACCAGATATCTATTCTAGTGCCAGATACATACCCCATTGACTAGGTTTCTACTGTCGGACATGTCATTCCTTGTTGCTTCACTGTATACATCTAACCGATGGCCACACCTTTCACATAGCCTGTTGTCATTCATTTACTGTCCTGTCTGATACTGGCAGACAACACCTCTCCCCCCCGCCATGCACCTCACTCTCAGATACATATCCCACTGTCTGATACCATTCTTCCTGATTGTGGGTGCAAATGGTGTGAGGATCTGATGTGTAGTCCATGTTTACGATGCGTCATGACTCCTGTTCTCTCTTGTTTGGGTACCAGGGGGAGTTGCTGTCTCGGGGAAATGCTTCCTCAATGATGCAGGGTCACTTCTATCTGAAGGTCCAGGAGCTGGAAGGCCAACTTCTCTCAAAGCTCTCCGAACTCGAGAGAGAGCGCTCCCTTCTACAGAACAAGAGTGATAGACAGAGGCACCATGTGGAGGAGCAGCTTGAAGCTCTTCAGCAGCGCATCGACAACCTGGAGAGAGGTAGGTCTGGCGAAAGGCCTGGACAGTGGTGGTAAAGGCTCAATTTCCAATTCACTATCCTGGTCCTCCAGGAACAGTGAGGGGAGACACCAGGCTTGCATCACCCAGTAGCTTTCCATGCCTTGGCTATTTCAAGAATTGACTGTTCCAATCCCTCATTGGTTGTCCTCTAAATCTCTCTGATTGGCTGTCCTCCCACCCTCCCTCATTGGCTGACCTCCCCCCCTCCTCATTGGCTGTCCTCCCATCCTCTTTCATTGCCTGTTCTCCCATCCTCCAGGACATCTTGATCTCTGTTGGCTACATCAACACCAGTACCAAGTCTTGCTTAATCTCCACATTAAACAGGAAAATCTCCAGATGCTGGAGTTAAGGGGAGGATATAAAAGCGCTGGAGGAACTCAGCAGCTCGCGCTGAGTATACCTGATGAAGGATTCAGGCCTAAAATGCTGGTTACCCTTTACTTCCTCTGGATGTGGCGTGACCTGCTGAGTTTCTCATGTGCAATCCTCCTTATCTGTGCTCAGTGTCTCCTCACTCTTTCCAGATTGTTTTAAAATTTGCATGTGTTCATTTTTCTTCCATTGCCTCTCCTCCTCAACCTCCCACCTTTGTGACCTCTACACTCTGGCTAATATTAAACAAGAAAGTCTGCAGTGCAAGACATTGGTGAGGCCAAATGTGGAGTATTGTGTGCAATTTTGGTCACCAAACTACAGGAAAGATATCAATATGATTGAAAGAGTGCAGAGAAGATTTACTAGGATATTGCTGGAACCTCATGAACTGAGTTACAGGGAAAGGTTAAACAAGTTAAGACTTTATTCTCTGGATTATTTAAGAATGAGGGGAGATTTGTTAGAGGAATTTAAAATTATGAGGGGAATAGACAGAGTAAATGTAGATGGGCTTTTTCTATTGAGGGAAAGTGAGATACAAATCAGAGGGCATGGGGTAGGGTGAAAGGGGAATATTTTAGGGGGAACTTGTTCACACAGAGAGTGGTGGGAATGTGGAATGAACTGCCAGCTGAAGTGAATAATAGCTCAATTTTAAAAACTTTTAAGAAGAATTTGGACAGGGAGGGGTGTGGAGAGTTATGGTCTGGGTGCAGGTCAGGGGGACCAGGCAGAATAGTAGTTTGGCAAAGACTAGAGAGGCCAAAAGGGCCTGTTTTCTGTGCTGTAATGTTCTGTGGTTCTACATAAAGTGCTGGAGAAACTGAACAAAGGTACTGCCCTCCCAACAGTGCAGCTCTGCCAGGGTGTTCTGTCACTTGACAGAGGAAAGTGAGGATAAAGGCTAATATCAGAATTCTTATTTCTTCCTGACAGAAAAGGCCGCTTACAAACTGCAGGAAAGTTACAAAATCTCCCTGCCGGTGCAGGCAAACTATATGTTTGCTCGGATGAAGAGGAGCCTGCCAGAGCTGTACACTCTGACCATCTGTGTGTGGCTGAAGTCCAGGGCCACGGAAGGGATGGGAACCCCTTTTTCCTATGCAGTCCATGGACAAGCAAATGAGATCGTCCTGCTAGAGAGGGGGGAGAAGCCCGTTCAGCTGCTGATCAATGGCAAAGTAGGTGCTGGCCATCAAAAGATACGAGGGCCCAACGTTAATGTGGGGAGGGGGGGGGGTCAGGTGAATATCCCTCGCCGTTCATTGTGAGGGAGATCAGATGTAGATTTATCGTTTCTGACCAGGGGACTGTATCTTACTTCAGGACACAAAATGTCTGGGGAAACTCCTTGGATCACACAGCATTCAGAGAAACTAAACGGCCTGGGGACTTCATTGGGTATATCTTGCCTCTCGGAATGACTCAGCAGGTGGTTAAAAATGCAGTGCCTACACCACTTCACCTACCTGTATCCTATGCTGTCTTTAGGGGCTGACAGGGTGGGGTTAGCGTCGTGTGACCACATGCGTTTCCCCTGGATGTAGCAGTCTCCCCCCCCCCATCCCCCACAATGGCTACAGTAAATTTCCCCCAATGCAGGTAGATGGTAGGTGACTCACTGGGGTAGAGGTGTATTGTTGTTGTTGGGCACATGAGATTGGGAGAGAGAGAGACTGTGAGTTTGTTGTACAATGTACATATACACCAACATTCTTACTTGCTGCAACTCAACAGGTACTTTCTTTAAAAAAATGGAAACTTAAATTGGGAAAAAAGAGATAATAGATAGATAATAAATATTCACAGCTACTGTAGAGCAAGAAAAAGTGGCCTTACAGTCAAGCAGACAGTCCTTTTGTAGTGTCAGAGCAGTCCATGATTAGTGTACCAAGGGGAGGTTCAAAAGCCTGATAGGTGGAAACTGTTCTTAAGCCTAGAAGGTGCTGAACTTCAGGCTTTTGTACCTTCTGCCTGAAGGGAGCAGTGAGAAGAACTTATGACCAGGATGATGGGGGTGGGGAAGGGTCCTTTATGACATCGGCTGCCTTCTTGAGACATTGCCTCCCACGGATATCTTCAATGCATGGGAGGTTGGTGCTGTGATAGTCTGAGAGCTGCAATAGAATCAATGGCCTGAAGGGTCTCCTTGATGAAAAATCACGCGAGGCAAAAGCCCCCCTTGCTAAATTAATTCATCCTTCCCAAGATCCATCTATTGGCATGAGCACTTTGTTTTCACCGCAAAGATGGCGATCCAGTGGATCATTAAATTGAAAGGGAGAGGGAAAAGAGACATTGAGAGGTTGTGGATCTCAGAACCTCCTCTAATGTCACTGCCTCCGGAATCCCCATAACCTCTGTCACTGCAATGACCTATTGTTCAGCAGTGAACTCGAGCACGAGGCACTGTATCCAGATATCCTCCTCCCCCGCACCTCCTTGACCCCTGCTTCCAAATTCCCGAGTTGCAGGAATCCCAAGGGGGTGCTATGGGAGTGGTAGCACTGATTAAATGGAATTATAGAAAGCCTGAAGCCTAACAGACTCTCTGAGGTCGGTGTCTTCCATCACGTCCATGAAAGACACTTATGCACGAGATATGGGCAGACTATTTTCCAAATAGAAAATTCCCAGATGCAAAGGGACCTGGAAGTCCTCAGGAAGGATGGCCTGAAGGTAAACTTGCAGGTGGAGTCAGTGGTGAAGAAGGCAAATATGATTCTGGCATTCATTTAGAGAGGAATAGAATATAAGAGCTGGGATGTGATGTTGAGGGTTTATAAGGCCCCGGTGAAACCTCACTCGGAGGATTGTGAGCGGCTTAGGGCTCCAAATTTAAGAAAGAATGTGCCGACATTGGAAAGGGTTCAGAGGAGGTTCAAAGAATAAATTTGGAAATGAAAGGGTTATCACGAGGAGCATTTGACAGTGGTACTTGGAATTTAGGAGAATGCGGGATGATCTCATTGAAACATTTTGAATGTTGAAAAGCATGGACAGAATAGATGTAGAAATGTTGCTTCCCCACGGTGGGAGAGTCGAGGACAAGATGGCACAGGTTGAGCATTAAAAGGTGTCTGCTTAGAACAGAGATGTGGAGAAATGTCTTTACCCATTCTTTAGATCCATGGAATTTGCTGCCACAGGTGGTTGTGGAGGTCAAATCATTGGGTGCTTTGAAGGCAGAAATGGATGGGGTCCTGATTAACCAGGGCTAATGGGGAGAAGGCTGGTGTGGTGGGCTGAGTGGGAGAATGGATCAGCTCATGATGGAATGGTAGGGCAGACTCAATGGGCTGAATGGCCTATTTATACTCCTATGATATAGGGAGAATGAGGAAGGTCGGAGTTTCAACCCCACAATTAATGTATTTTAAACACACCTTTTGTCTTTGTGCTATATTGTTATATCCCACCAACATTTCCAGATTGATTTTTGTTAGGACATTGCTGTTTTCTTTAATCTCTGCGCCAAACGCATCTTGAACGAATATTACAAAGGTTCAAATGAATTGATGGTTGCAGGCGGTTCAGTTGCCATTGAAGATTAATGATGGAGAATGGCACCATGTGTGCATTACCTGGATGACAAGGGATGGCAAGTGGGAGGCATATCAGGATGGTACAAGGAAGGGATCAGGAGATCATCTGGCATCTTGGCACCCAATCAAACCAGGAGGGACTCTGGTCCTTGGACAAGAGCAGGTATGTCCTTAAATAGTAATCCATGCCCCTATTCTCCTTTCATACTTCCTCCTCTGTTCCTTCTCTCCGTTCCTTCCCTTGGTCCATGCCCAAGATGTTAAGGGTTTGGAGAAAACTCCCACTGCTGACCAAGCCTAACTGAATGGGGAACAGCTCGGAGAGCAACACCTTACTAACACTGAAACAACTCAACTCCTGACATAACTGGGACTGGAGAGTCAGAATCAGGAGCCTGACTAAATTTTAAAAATTTGTACATACAGCTCAGTAACCGGCCTTTCCAGCCCTTGAATCAGTGCATCCCAATTTACACTCAATTGACCTCCAACCCCAGTATGTTTTGAAGGGTGGGAGGAAACCCACACAGACACAAGGAGAACGTACAAACTCCTTACTGACAGTGATGAACTCACATGGTCGCTGTTGTTGTAATAGCATTCACTAATCAATGAGATAACTGTGCCGCTCCTAATAAATTTAGACATACAACAGGGTGACAGGCCCTTTCATGAAAAAAACAGGAGTAGGAGTCAGCCATTCGGCCCGTTGAGGCTATTTCGTCATTCAATAAGATCATGAGTGATCTGATGATGGGCTCATCTCCACCTACCTGCTTTTTCCCCATTTAATTCCCTAACTATGTAAAAATCTGTCCATCTTTGTCTTAAATGTATTTACTGAGGTCGCCTCTCCTGCTTCAATGGGCAGCGAATTCCACAGATTCACCAGCCTCTGGGAAAAGCAGCTCCTCCTCATCTCCATCCTAAATCTACTACCCTGAATCTTGAGTCTCTGTCCCCTAGTTCTAGTCTCCACCACCAATGGAAACAACTTCCCTACCTCTATCTTGTCTATACCTTTCATAATTTTATGTTTCTATAAGATTCTCTCTCATTCTTCTAAATTCCAGAGAACATGGTCCCAATTTCTCCTCATAGGGTAACCCCCTCATCTCAGGAATCAACCTGCTGAACTCCCTCTGCACCACCTCCAAGGCCAGAGACCAGAACTGCATACTCCAGATGTGGCATTGTACAGTTGCAGCGTAAGCTCCCTGCTCCTAAATTCAATCCCTCTGGCAACGAAGGCCAACGTTCCATTTGCCCTCTCGATAGCCTGCTGCACCTGCAAACCGACCTTTTTTTGATCCTGTGAGGATCGTTTAGGAGGCTGATAATGGGAGAGAGGGGCAAAAATTGCTGTGCAATCTAGTAGGGTGTGATTACATGCTTGTGAATTTTCATCCTGATGGTGGAGCGGGGGGGGGGGGGGGTGGGGTGATGGTGGGGGGTGGTGCTGGGGTGAAGAGAGTGTGGCCAGAGGGTTTAAGATGAGGGCTACTTTATGAGGCAGTGGGAAGTGTCAATGTGTGATGGACTAAGATGTGTTTAGTGCTCTCTGCTATTTCTTGCGGTCTTGGGTGGAGCAGATGCCGTACCACAAGTGATGTGTTTGGTGAAGGTTCCTTTCCCCTGTATCATCCCTCTGCGGTTTCAAGTGCTTCTCATTCATCAGCTGCCTTGTTACCAGGATCCATCTGTCCTTTGCTCATGCAGGTTACAGCCGGGGGGAAATATGATGCATCACAATCGTTTGTCGGGGAGCTGGCAGAGTTCAACGTCTGGGACCGGATTCTGTCGGTGGCCGAGGTCCAGTGCATCGCCAACTGCTCCTCTGTTCCAGTGGGCAAGGTCCTATCCTGGGAGGACAGTGGGCTTGACCTGTTTGGCGGGGTGTCCAAGTGGCCTTTCCAGAGGTGCAGCCGGAGTACTGTGTCAAAGGAGGACTAAAGTCTTCATCCTTTGGCTCTATCTGCCCTTCCCTGGGACGGATAAGGCCAAGCCAGCTTCTGCTCTCATCACAATGTGACAGGGGTGCCTCCAGGGGTGCGTGATCAACAATGAATGCAGATGAATAAGAGTCAGATTTCTCCAGGGCCAACATTCCGGCAGACCTGCCCAGGTTTGACCACGGCTCCCACCACCTGTTCCCGGTGGATGAGACAAACGCTTGGATTGGAAAATGTACCCCTACAGGCACTGGTCATGTACCACGTACCATTCCAGTGTACTTAGCAGTTCATATGTGGACCAATGGACTTGGATAGAAGAGGCAAGGGTCATGAAGCTTTCTCCAGTCATTGTGTGATAATGCATCCGACGAAGTTGTAGACGTCTGTAACGTGAATGAGTCTTCCTGTTTGTTTCTCTAAAATGCAGAACCTACATCAATATCCTCACTCCCCACCTTGAATGAGAAAATGTTATCTCTTGGGCCTTAATTGTTTAAAAAAATTTAGACATACAGAACAGTAACATGCCCTTCTATCCCACGAGCTCATATCGCCCAATTACACCCATTATCCTAGAATCACAGTATTTTTTGGAGGGTGGGAGGAAGCCAAAGCCCTGGGGAAAACCCACGCAGTCATGGGGAGAAGGTACATATTCCTTACAGACAGCGTGGGATTCAAACCCGGGTCACTGGTACGCTAACAGTGTTGCAGTAACCGCGATGCCAAACACGCTGTCCTTGTTTTCTTGGTTTTGACCTTCTGAGGTGCACATGGTCTGAGAGCAACAGACTGACACCTGAGCCTCTGGTTGACCCTCTCGTCTTTAATTAAGCCATGTTTCCCCAGTGATCCCAACCATTAACCTTGCATCAAACACCAGTTGAGTCTCCAGTTCTCAAACGATCCTCAGTTTCCCCATAATTCCTCACTTGGACCTTCAACCTCTCACCTTTAACCTTGACTTTCAGAAGACAATTGATGGCCTGTCCCAGTGAGTGCCTAATCAGGAGGTTTCATCCCATACTAACCTATTAGATGGGGGAAAAAAACATCTCATAAAATTAACCAATTCTCAGTTTGTACTTTTAATTTTTTTAAAAGTGGGGAATTGTGATAAATTTTTAAAGCAGAATTTGATGATAAAAATGATAGTTGTTTGGAACTTTTGCAGCTTAATCCCATAACATGGGCTCAAAAGAAGCCAAGTTGCCACAGAAGGGTGACCACTGCAGACAAGATATATATGCTAATCTCATAACTAAATATTTGCTAATCTCATAACTAAATGGCAGTAAGTATCTGGCATGAAAATGGAGTGTGGGTGCAGCAGAGAACCAAAGACACTTGCAGTCAGTTGCTCTGGCCCCATGGAGATTGTCTAACCAAGACTGACCAACCAAGCTGGTGTCACAGGACAATGCAAGGGTTTTCACACAGGCGATAATGTGTGGGTATGAATACCAGGCAGATGGTCCCTTCACCCGCTGAGGCACAAACGCACAGCCATATCACTCAGGGTTACACCTGGGAGACAGTATTGTCCATGCAAAACCTTCACCGACTATCTCAAATCCTTGGATGTCAATGCTGGAGATGTCAACTGTTGCACGTAATGGAATGTCACCAATTGTGAACCATCTCAGGCAGGGTTATACCACCCCTGCATCCTTGTTCAGCAATTGCTTCCTCCAGCATAGACATAATGGGCCAAATGGCCACTTTCTGTGCCATAAAAATCCCTGAAACTTTTTTTTAACCAGTCCTACAAACTTTATCTTTTGTAAATAATGAGCAGCTGAGTTTCCAAAAAGGGAGCAGGTGCACTTCTTTTTATTAACTGCCCTCTGACTGTTCTCCTCAATGGTTCTGTAGCTGGTAGTGCCCAGGATGTTAGCCTTCAATTCAAGATTATGTTATTGTTATATAATAAAGCAGAAAATGTGATATTACATGAAATTTCCTTTAGTCTACCATGAAGCAGACAAAGATTCACCATCAGCAAAGATTGCCCGGTGCCCCTCACTGTCAGAGAAAGAGAAGCATAAGAGAATCCCCCCCCACCCCATCACCCCAAGGGCCACTAAATGTTCATAGATTTTCCCCAATGCTCTGGCTGCCTCCCCATCCACACTGCCTTCAGTCCAAACGATCAGCAACCCAAGCTCCAAACTCCTGACATGATCAGGAAGCCTCAAGCACCTTCTCGTATCCCGGTTCTGAAACATGGTGCCCCTTCAGTCAGTCTCCAGCCAGTCTCCAGCAGTCCGCAGCCCGCATGGGTTCCTCGCCTCCTGCTGCCTGTGTGTTCTTCAGCCGCAGAGCCCCTCGCTGACCCACCACCATGGTTAATCTCCTCTGCTTCTCCTTCTCAAACGTGGGGGTGGGGGGTGAGGGTGGTCAACCTGTTTTATGGTGCCCTACACTGTTTCCCTGGTGTCTGCAACCCCTTGTGGCCGTTGCTGCCATTTTGGGCCAAACCCCGCAGTCGCAGGACTTTAAAATAAACCACTTTTGGCTCCTTTAGTGGGCCGTTTAAAGTCTGCATGGAGCTAATGGTGCTTCCATAATTCATGGAAGCTCAAGTGGAAATCCAGAACGGTGGAAAGTCCTTGGCTTAATGGAGGTGGGCTATGAGAGAGAAGTGACTGACCACTTACAAATGCCAATGGTGAGCACTCATTAAATTGTACATTAGTTTCTTCTTTCATGTACATGAACACAGAATTTGATGTGTGCCCATAGCATGTGTTAACCTGTTGGTTGTTAAATGTGACCTAATTACCACAAGGATGTAAAGTCCATCCTTTGCTCCACAAGTGAGTTATGCTTCGGTTGTCCGTGTCTTTCAGTGGCTGAATATCAACAGTCTGTCAATATCTTTCAATACCGTGTGGTATTTGTGGTGCTTTAGTACAGAGTTTGTTACATCGGTACCATTAAATGGGCAACTGTTACACAAGAGCTCCGCAATGGTGCATTTTGATTCAAAACCTTAATGTAACTGAAACGTTCGGCAGAAAAAAATACCTGAAAACACAAGAGGTCAGGAAGCATCTGTGGAAAGAGAAAGAAAATTAACATTTCAGATCAAAGAAAAGTGAGAAAATAAGTTAGTTTTAAGTTTTGGAGAGGGTGGGGAAGGAAGGAAGGGGAATATCTCTGATGGGGGTGAGGCCAGGGTTGCCATGGCGATATGGATCGAACAAATTTTTAGACTTTAAATTTAGACGTATGACACAGTTGCAGGCCTTTCGGCCCATGAGCTCGTGCTGCCCAACTACACCCAACTGACCTATAACTGGTACATTTTGAAGAGTGGGAGGAAACCAAAGCACCCAGAGGAAGCCCACGCAGACACAGGGAGAACGTACAAACTCCTTACGGGCAACGCAGGATCGCTGGCACTGTAACAGCGTCGCGCTGACTGCTACGTGAATCGTGTTGCCCTTGGAGCTCGAATATTAAGTTAGAGGTGGGTGGAGGGAGGGGGGAGAGAGGGAGGGAGAGAGAGAGGGGGAGTGAGAGAGAAAGAGGGCGGGGTAGGGAAAGAGAGGGAGAGAAGGGGGGGGAGGAGAGACAGAGAGAAAGAGTGAGAGAGCAGAGACCTGAAACACTGACTGACATTTTCTCACCAAGGACGCTGCTTGACGGACTGAGTCCTGCCAGCTTCTCGTTGTTTGCTCATTAAGTGAGCAGTGGTTGGTCTTGCCCCGTAGGAATCCAGATTGTCGTGGTGAACGGGTGGAAGGATGCCACCAGTGGCTCAGCTCCTCTGTTGGAACCCTGCAATTTTGGGTGGGGAGAAGCCCAGATAAGCAATGGAAGGGAGTCAGAAAGTGTACTGAACACACCCCTGCTAAAGTGATCAGTTTTAACATCCAGTGCATCTACTTCTCACCGTTCTTTGAATGAATATCTGGAGTTATTCACAGATGGAATAACATAATCTGATTACCAAGCATCAGCCATGGTGATAAGGTGAAGAATGCTAAGAGTCCATCTCTGATTTCGATAATTAGAGTAATTTAACTTGAGACATCATTCATTTACACAGCCGTTAGACTGTAGACTCCATCTGAATCCCTCCGGGATACTTAACATCTGCTGTTGTACAAAGCACATCCATTTGTGATGGTAATTCACAGTGAAGCTTGTAAACCAACATAATAGAATAGAGGTTAATAATTTTTCCTCCAATATTTTTAGACACATCAGATCAGGAACTAATTATTCTCAGGTAATCAAACAGAAATGTAATATTACACAAAATTCCCTTTAATCTACCATTCACATTGCCCGGCGCTCCTTACAGTCAAAGAGAAACAAAAGGGACTCCCCTCAGAGTCACTGAGTGTCCGAGGGTTCGCCGTCAGACTCCTGTTCAATTTAAATTTAGACACACAGTGCTGTAACAGGCCCTTTCTGCCCACGAGCCATTGCCACCCCAATCACAACTCCCCACCGCCTTGAAAGGCGAGACGAAAACGGAGCACCCGGAAGAAACCCAGCACGTGGACTCGGCGAGAGTGCACAAACTCCTTTCAGACAGTGGTAGAGTTGAACCCGGGCTGCTGGCGCTGTAATGGCATTGTGCTGACTGCTAACCATGCTGTCAGAATTCAGTTCAAACTGCCCAGATCCAAATCACATTTAAACACTAAACTGTTTTTTGATAATTCCAGGCAATTTCCATTACTTGACCTTTAAACAGTGGCTTCCTGATGATGTGGTTTATTTATGAATGGTTGCTATGGCAAACTGCTGTTCCAGGCGGTCTCTTTCCTGGATATTGAATTCCACTTCCAGTAATAGATGGTCCATTTCTTGTTGCCAAAAATGGGCCCAATTTTCCTCGGACTTTGCTCCGTAATCTATTCTTCTCACTTATCATTTGACTGCTGCCATTCACCATCACCAGGGAAAACTTACAGTGGTTGATCAGCAAACCAACCTACATGTCTTTGGAGCAACAATCAATCTGCTGGAGGAACATCAGTGGGAGAAAACGTATGGTCAATGTTTCTGAGATAAACAAGAATTTCTGCTGGGGTTGAGTGTGATACACAGATGTGCTGGAGAAACTCAGCAGGTCACACAGTGCCCATAGGAAGTAAAGGGTAACCAACATTTCGGGCCTGGTCTCTCCTTATGATGTGGTTGTAGTGGGGGCAGTGGGGGAGGGGGGGGTTCTTTAGATGTGGGAGGAAACTGGAGCATCCAAACAAACCCAGGCAGTCACAGGGAGCGGAACAAGAGAGTCTTCAGATGCTGTGATTGAGGGGAATGTGCAAAATTGCTGGAGAAACTCAGCAGGTCCCACAATGTACCTTGATGAAGGGCTCAGGCCTGAAATGTTGGTGTATATCTTGGCCTCCCATGGATGCTACGCTGTGGGAACTGCCGAGTTTCTTCATCACTCTTGGGCAGTCAGAAGAAGAATGTGCACATTCCACACAGGATGGAATCTGCCTGGTCGCAGATCAGAGACAGATGATCTCTCCGCACCACTGTGCCTTGCAAATGTGGTGGAGTATCTTTTTTGGTCCAACAACACATCTGGAGAGCTTGGGGCACTTTTATATTAAATTCAGTGTGCTAAGTAAGTGAGCTATGGGTAAATGGAGGGAGTGGTACAGTGGTGCAGCTGGTAAAGCCACTGCCCCTCAGTGCCAGAGATCCAGGTTTGATCCTGATTCTGGGTGCAAGCAGAGTATTTGAGTTTGAATCTTCTCGTGAGGTTGCCTGACTTTCCTCTGGGTTCTCCAGACAGGGGCATGCTGATCAGCTGGACAAATGGCGGGGGGGGGGGGGGAGGGGGGGGGAAGAGTTGACGGAAATGTGAAGTGGGATGGTTATAAGTTGGCACAGACTGATCAGTGGGCCAAGATTTCTGTGTAACCTCCACTGCTGTGGCTCAGGTGGATTCAGGTGGGCCTCTACACCTGTGGGGGTCAGTCTGATGCTTGGAAGCAGTCTGACACTGCCTTTCATTTATTGAACTGCTTTCAGATATGGAAGGGATTCATTTGGACAAGCTGGTTGAAGGGATCAGATCAGACACTATTTATTGTCATGTAATAGAACAGACATGTTCTTCTTTGGCTTGGCTTCACAGATGAAGATTTATGGAGGGGTAATGTCCATGTCAGCTGCAGGCTCGTTTGTGGCTGATCTTACACAAAATTGCCTTTGGGCACCTCCAGCACTCCAGCGGCCTCTGCCATCGCACATGCAGCACGGTAACAGGCCCTACTGTCCCATGAGCCCATGACATCCAAATACCCCAATCAATCTATAACTCCTGTACATTTTGAAAGGTGGGAGGAAACCAGAGCACCCTGAGGAAACCCAGACAGGAATGGGATGAATGCACAAACTCCTTACAGACAGCTGCACATTCTAATCCAGTTCGCTGGTAACATTCTGCCAGTGTTCAGTGCAAACCATCGGCAACCTCAGCCAAGATCCAAACCTCTGACATGATGAAGAAGCCTTCAGCACCCAGAGCCCTTGGGGGGGGGGCCCTTCTTGCCCTCAGCCCCCTCTCAAATCCTGGTTCCAGTACCTGGTTCTCATGAGCTAGTCTGTATCATGGACCCAGAGTCTGCAGTGGCAGGATTTTAAATAAACTGCTGTTGGCTCCTTTAACAGGCCGTTTAAAGGCCATTCAGAGCTGTCGGCCGAAGGACTGGGCGGCGAGATCCTTCGAGGAGTGCTGCGCCTGGTGCCGCTGCCAAAGGCTCTCCCTAGGAAGCAGCTCCATACATGTAGTAAGTGTTGGAGTTTACCTGCTTTTCTTTTTAAAATATTTCTTATTGATAGTCATTCAATAAAACATGAACAATAGAATTATGATATGTACTACAGAATTAGTAAAAAAAAAGTTACAATTCTATTCATATGTAGAAATTCAGAAGTAGAAGGGCACAGCTATTTAGAGTTAATTGAAATTTAGAGTTAAAAGTTGAAGGTTGACATTTAAAAAATTCAAGTGGCATAATCTTGGAGAGAGAGAGAGAGAGAGAGAGAGAGAGAGAGAGCACCATGCCAAAATTCCAAATCAACACCACATATCTAATTTTTTTGGACTTTACCTCCTAGAGACAGCAGACGCAGATTATTACATGGTGGTTATGTTCCTCAGTTCATATCTACAGGCCTTTCCATTGATTTGAGATGCGAGTCTGAATGCCAAGAAACCAGATGGAAAATATAAACTCAAGGAGATGAACTCCATCATGTAAAGCTAGTGGGAGTAGCATTTAGTGTAAACTCTGACATGTTAACCTCTATATCAACAATTAAGCCCTTGCAGGTAGGATGAAGATGTGCTTGTATCTTTATTTTCCTTCACTCCACATCCAAAAATGTGCAAGGTTTATAGGTTGATGTATTTGTGGGGGGTGGGGGGGGCATGGGCTCATGAGCCAGAAGGGTCTGTTACTCTAAATTTAATAAAGTTAAAAAAAATTAAAATTAAAGTTTTTAAAGTGGAACCTGTTGCAAGGATGGGCAACCTTTTAATTTAGTCATAAAGCATTGTACCAGGTCATTTCGGCCCATGAGCACGTATCGTGGATGTCAGTTAGTGTGGTGATATAACCATAACACTGGCCACAGCCCCCTGCAGGGGGAAACCATTGTACCTGCAGGAAGGCAACTCGGGAGGCTGGCCCCACCTGGCCAGCTGTCAATCACTGGCTTGGACATAGACTCAAGCTGGCCCCTCCTAGGGTCAGTTGAACATGTGGAACCAGCAAAGGACAGCCAGGCACACGTAAAGCCAGCAAGATATTAAGACAGAGTTTGAGCTGATTAAAGCCTGTAGTACAGTCGTATGTCTAAATTACAAAGTTGGCCAATAGGAAAGGATAAAGGAACATTTACGGAAAACTGCAGAACAGTACTAAAACAGGACCTTCGTTCTAACTCGTTCCTGCCCACTAAATTGTCTATTGAGCTGGTGTCATCTGCTTGGAGTCATGAACCTCTTTTCCACTGGCACCTTGTCCCAGAAATTAATGGGGAATTAACCGGTTGAGGGTCCAGTGGAAAAGGAAAACAATCAGCGTGCCGGCGTCAAATCACAACGGGAATTGACGGCCTCAACCCCTACTCATGTCCTCGGCGCGCTGATTAAACCAGTGGAAAAAGGACAACTTCCATCCATTCAATTCCATTCAAAGGTAGACTCTCCAATCCCAGGGATGAGTTGTGTTCAGTGGAAAAGCAGTCAGTGTCCCGGTTAAAGGTGGCCCAGTGGAAGCAGCACATATGGCTTCCTCTTCCAGGATGCTGCATGGACAATTAACTGGAATTCCAGTGGAAAAAGGGCTCATAACTAAAACAGGCTCTTTGGCCCACTGATTCTGTGTCAACTCTCAGCCCCTCTTCACACGAATCCCATTTCATTATCCCCACCTTGCCAGATTGTACAAATTAGTTTTAGACATACAGCACAGTAACAGGCTATTTCAGCCCACGAGCCCGATCTTCACCCAATTGACCTACAACCCCTGTATGTTTTGAAGGTTGGGAGGAAATCGAAGTCCCTGGGGAGACACCAGGAGAACGTACAAACTCCTTATAGACAGTGCCAGTTTCGAACCCAGGTTACTGGTGCTGTAACAGTGTTGCGCTAACCTCTATGCTAACCTACAGATCAGAGGTAATTTATCATGGCCAATTAACCGACTGACCTGTACAATTTTGGGACACGGGAGGCAACAAGAGCACACAGAGGAAACAAATGCTTTGCGGTCATGTATAGGTGGACATCCCTCATGCGCACCAGGTTGAGTGGCAATCAATTTTAATGGCGACATCGTCGACAAGGAGCAACTGGAATGAGAATGCAGGGGGGCCTTATGAAAGAACAAGCCACGCTATAAATAAGAGGCAGACCCACCTTGAAATGTTCCAGTGTCTTCAGCTTCACCCTTTGAAACAAAAATCCTTTGATGCCCAGCCATCCATCTCAGTTAAAATAAAAAGTTCTTCTTTTGATTCCACTATGATCCTTCTTTTCTCTCTCTCCTTCTCTTCCTGTCTATTATGTATTGATTATTATTTATTGTCCCTTTTCAGTTTAGTTTATTATATCTAAAAAAACTAGACATTCTTCTTTTCTTTGGCTTGACTTTGTGGACGAAGATTTATGGAGGGGTAATGTCCACGTCAGCTGCAGGCTCGTTTGTGGCTGACGTCCGATGCGGGACAGGCAGACACGGTTGCAGCGGTTGCAGGGGAAAATTGGTTGGTTGGGGTTGGGTGTTGGGTTTTTCCTCCTTTGTCTTTTGTCAGTAAGGTGGGCTCTGCGGTCTTCTTCAAAGGAGGTTGCTGCCCGCCAAATTGTGAGGTGCCAAGATGCACGGTTTGAGGTGAAATCAGCCCACTGGCGGTGGTCAATGTGGCAGGCACCAAGAGATTTCTTTAGGCAGTCCTTGTACCTCTTCTTTGGTGCACCTCTGTCTCGGTGACCAGTGGAGAACTCACCATATAACACGATCTTGGGAAGGCGATGGTCCTCCATTCTGGAGACGTGACCTACCCAGAGCAGTTGGATTTTTAGCAGCGTGGATTTGATGCTGTCAGCCTCTGCCATCTCGAGTACTTCGATGTTGGTGATGAAGTCACTCCAATGAATGTTGAGGATGGAGAGGAGACAACGCTGGTGGAAGCGTTCTAGGAGCCGTAGGTGATGCCGGTAGAGGACCCATAACAGCACAGTAACAACCCCTTTTGGCCACGAGCCTGTGGTACCCAATTACACCCAATTGACCTACAACCCTGTGGTGATACAACCACAACACTGGCCGCATTACCACCAGCCTACTGCAGACGGCAACCACTGTACCTGCAGGTAGGTAACCTGGGAGGTTGGCCCCAACTGGCTGGCTGTCAATCACCAGCCTGTATATAGACTCGAGCCGGCCCCTCCTGGGGTCAGTAGGGCATGTGGAACCAGCAAAGGACAGCCAGGCACACATGGAGCCAGCATATTAAGACTGATGTGTGCAGAGTTTGAGCTGATTAAAGCCTGTAGTACAGTCTTCTGTGTTTTGTGTCTGCACCACCGCGCATCACAATTTAATCAGCTCAAAATTTTAAAGGACCATGGAGAAGTTCCTCACCATCGAGAGGCTGGATATCGACCCTCAACACCCGAACACCCCAGCAAACTTGGAGATCCGGAAGCATGCGATTGAGTCGATCATCCAGATGCAGGGTGAGGTCATCAACACGAACCAGAAGAAACTCATGGTACTTCGCACAAAACTGGGCCCCCTCGCTTTCCAGGCTATCCGAGATTGCACAGATTTCAAGCCAGCGATGGTCGTCCTGGAGGGCATGTACCGGCCCCTGATGAATGTGCTCTAAGCCTTGGGGGCACTGCGGGAACTAGCATGCCTGTGCACGATCGAAGCTGGGGTGACTACTGGGGAGGTGGAGTGATTCATCTGAGATGCGTGTGTGTGAGAGTTGCAGTTGAGGGTGACTCATCAGAGACTGTTGGAGGAGAATAAAGCCTCCCTTACCAGGATCATAGAGGTGGTCCGCTCCCTAGAAGCTGCAGCTCACCATGTAGAAGCCTTGATGCTTGCCTCCTCCATCCTTTGGCCTGGCTGATGCCAACAACAGAAGTTGCTGAGGGGCCCCATGTGGAAGAGACGATCTCTACCACCGACGCAGTCCGCCACTGTAAGTACTGCGGGTCCCGGATGGGTCAGACAGGTGCTCCCGAAAGAGCTGCCTAGTGAGAAATTCACATTGCTCCCAATGAGGCAAGAAAGGCCACTTCTCTAAGGTGTGCCTCTCCAGACTTAACGGGAGCACTGCGGCCCTCCACGACCAACCGGGAGCCCTCCCTGACACCATCACATGTGAATGCTGGATAGTGCCGTTACTCCGCCCGCCACTTCTGCCCTCACTATTGATGTCACTTCCGGCCCGGCATCCACCCACATTGCCTCAGCGTGCTCACCACAGGCGCCGCCATCTTTCATCATCCAACTTCCGCCTGCACTGAAGACATCGCATCTGCCCGCACTGATGACATCATTTCTGGCCTCACCAATGCCAAGTACACCCCCTGAGTGCTGCCATCATGGGCCAGCTGGTCCCTGACTGCCCCAACTCGCTTGACTCACTGACCGGACAACATGGCCAACATGCGCGTGTGCAGAACTGTGCACGCACCATACCCCACGCTCCAAAGGGCAACTGCTGGATGCTATTCACCACAACCATCAGAGATCAGCAACTCGGACCCCAAGGTGGTCATAGCGTCCACCATGTTAACGAAGGATATTCCCCATGGACTTGAGTACTCGATAATGGACATCGCTGTCAACAGGAAGGTAAAAAAATGCCTGTTCGATAACGGTAGTACTGAGAGCTTTGTGCACCCCAATGTGGTCCATACACTGAAACTAAAGGTATACCCAGCAAAGGTATCACCTTCACTGCCCAGGACCATCCCATTACGGGACTCAAGTGCTGCTCAGAGAACTTGACAGGGGTGAGGGGAACATATCAAGGGTTCAGGTTCCTGGTCAGGCTTTGCGACCCAGTTATCCTTGGACTAAACTTCTAGTGCTACCTCCTCAGCCTCACCCTTGCCTTCGATGCCTCACTCCCCCCATTCACCATCTGCAGCATGAAGTCCAGCGACCACTCCCAGTCCACCTATGGGCTCTCCATCCTACAGGTTTCCCCTCCGTCCCTCTTCAACTACCTGACATCAGACTGTAAGCCCATAGCTGCCAAAACGGCTTCTGGCAGAAGGAATCATAGAGGCCAGCACTAGCCCCTGGAGAGCCCAGGTTCTGGTAGTAAAAGTGGGCAGCAAACAGAGGATGGTTATCGACTATCCAGCTGGATGCACCCAGCTGGATGCCTACTCTGTGCTCTGCATCGCTGACATTGTCAACGAGATAGCCCACTACAGGCTCTTGTCCACAACTGACCTGAAGTTGGCCTACCACCAGCTCCCCATCCACCCCCAGGATAAACCTTATACCACCTTTGAGGCAGATGGGCGTCTCTACCAGTTCCACCGGGTTTCTTTTGGGGTCACAAATGGGGTCTCCGTCTTCAAGCGGGTGATGGACCGCATGGTAGACCGGTACAATCTAAGAGCGACCTTCCCATACCTGGACAATGCCACCATCAGCAGCCATGACCAGCAGGACCACGATGCAATCCTGGAGAGATTTCTCTGGATGGCTGTGGTGGTGCTGAACCTCATTTATAACAGGGTGAAGGCATGTTCAGCACCACCCGCCTTGCCATCCTAGGGTACATGGTGGAACATGGTGTCATCGGTCTCGACCCTGAACGCATGCGCCCCCTAATGGAATTGTTCCTCCTCCACATGCTCAAGGCCCTCCACAGGTTCCTAGGGCTCTTCTCTTACTACTTCCAATGGTCCCCCGGTTCTCGGATAAGGTCTTCACACTGGTCCAAGCCACAGCTTCCCCCCCACCCCCCCAAGGCGTAAGCGGCCTTCGCCCACATCAGACAGGGCATTCACAACACCATGATGCAGGCCGTGGATGAGGACACCCCATTTCAGGTGGAGTGCGATGCCTCTGATGTTGCCCTTGTGGCCATCCTCAATCAAGGAGGCCGACCCGTGGCCTTTTTCTCCAGGACTCTCCATAGTTCAGAGCTCGGATACTCCTCCTTCAAAAAAGAGGCCCAGGCGATCGTGGAAGTGGTCCACCACTGGCGCTACTACCTGGCAGGCAGAAGGTTCACCCTTCTCACTGACCAGCTCGCGGTGGCATTCATGTTCAGCATTACCCACAGAGGCAAGATCAAAGACGAAAAGACAGCCCTTGCGCTGGAGAGTTGAGCTAGCCACATTCAGTTCCGACATCCAGTATAGGCCGGGGAAATTCAACGACTCCCCTGATGCTCTGTCCCTAACATGCGCCAGTGTGAGGTCCGAGCAACTGCAAGCGCTGCACGACACCGTCCCAGACATCATACACCTGTACCATTTCATCAAGTCCTGGAACCTCCCCTTCGCCATCTAAGAGATCCAGACCATGACCGAGGCCTGTAGGGTCTGTGCAGAGTGCAAACCATGCTTCTTCTGCCCACCACAGGCCCATGTAGTCAAGGCCACTCAGCCCTTCGAGTGACTCAGTATTGACTTCAAGGGACCACTGCCTTCCACGAATAAGAATGTTTATTTTTTCTCGGTCATAGATGAATACTCCCATTTTCCCTTATCCGTCCTCTGCCCTGACACCTCCACCGCCTCCATTATCAGGGCCCTGACACAGATCTTCACCTGGCATTCATCCACAGTGAGTGGGGGACCAGCTTCATAAGTGAGGAGCTGCACCAGTACCTGATAGATCGAGGCATCTCTGCTAGTCGCATGACTAGTTACTACCCAGGGGCAACAGAGCGTGAAAACGGGGTAATCTGGAAGGCAGTCCTCCTGGCCCTGAGGCCGAAGGGCTAGTCCGTCAACTACTGGCAAGAGGCCCTCCCCGAGTCATTCCATGCCATATGGTCGCTCTTGTGCTTGGGTACCAATCAGACTCCTCACGGATGCCTTTTCTCCTTCCCTAGGAAATCGGCGACTGGTGTCTCCCTGCCAATGTGGCTGATTTCTCCGGGACCGGTGCTCCTCCGCAAACACATGCGGATCAAGAAGTCTGACCCCCTGGTCGAGCGCAGTTGCTCATTCTCCATTATAGTAATGGAGTTTTACACCCAAGCACAGCCCTGGAGTCCCCGCAGTGTTTGAAAGTTTAAATTAAAATCGGATATTGAGCATTGAATCTTCTCTAGGCTAGGAAAATGAGTGGGAAGGAGAGGTGACTCGACCTTTATGGCCAGGGGTCACATGGGAAGGATCAAGGGAGGAGCTAAGGTAGGGAGACCCCTGGAGGGCGGGTCAGCCAGTGCATACAGCCATATCACCACATTCACCCCCACTTTTTTGAAAAAGAACCCACCAGTAATAAACAAAATCCAGAGGCAAAACAATAGCAGAAACAATAACATTTAACAATCAACAAAAACTGGCCAAGGAAGCAGACGTACCTCCCTCCCCCCGGCTAGAGTTTGAGCCACACAGACAGCCTCCTCTGTCTGCCAAACCGCTGGGGAACCGGCGTTTCAGTATGGCGCTCCTCCAAAGTGGTGGCCGATGAGGGAGTGTCTGCTGCTGGAACTATGGGGATTGGGGTGTTGGTGGTGGACTCCTGAAATGCTGGGGAGTCCTCTGCAGCTGCAGGAGGGGTAAGAGCCTGGACGTCCGGGTGCAGGTTGGGCAGCTCAGACTCCAGGGCTGTGCTTGAGTGTGGCACCATCAGGTCCGGGGCGTGATCAGCAGCCGGCAAGGCAGTCTCGGGGTCTCCGGCCCTTGCCAGGTCTCATAAGGGTACCGTATCCTCGTGGCCGTCTATGTACCTCATAAATGCATACTGGGGGTTGGCATAAATGAGGTGTACCGCTTCAACCAGTGGATCCGTCTTATGGCCTCTGACGTGCTTCTGAAGAAGGACTGGCCTTGGGGATGTCATCAGGGAGGGATGGAAGAATCATTTGCCAACCTCCTAGGGAAAGTAGCGGTGCAGAGTAACGACTGGATAGTGTGGAGGGCTTCAGGCAAAACATCCTGCCAGCGGGACACTGGCCAATTTTTGGACCTGAGGGCCAGGACCACTGCCTTCCAGACAGTGCCGTTCTCCCTTTCCACCTGGCCATTACCTCTAGGGTTATAGCTGGTGGTCCTGCTGGTGGCTATGCTTCTGGTCAGGAAATACAGACACAGCTCCTCACTCATGAACGAGGTCCCCTGGGTATCCGAACAGAGTGAAGATACTGCTCAGTGCCTTAATGACTGTGGTTGAGGTCATATCCGGGCAGGGAATTGCAAAAGGGAACCTGGAAAATTCATCCAACACCATCAGGAAGTAGGTATTCCTATTTGTGGTGGGGAGGGGGCCCTTGAAATCGACACTGAGTTGTTTGAAAGGGCAGGTGGCCTTGATGAGGTGTGCCTTCTCTGGCCGGTAGAACTGAGGCTTACACTCAGTGCAGATTTGGCAGCACCTGGTTGTGGACAGGACATCCTCGACTGAGTAGGGGAGGTTCCTTGACCTAATAAAGTGATATGTCTCCAGGTCCTGCACAGCAGTCTGGAGACGGTCGAGATGCGCACTGGCGCATGTCCCTCGGGATAGGGCTTCTGGGGGAATCATTGAGCTTACCTGGCCGGTACAAGATGTCATAATTGTAGGTGGATAACTCAATCCTCCACCTCAGAATCTTGTTGTTCTTGATTTTACCCCCTTGTTTGGTGCTGAACATGAAGGCCACTGCTCTCTGATCAGTCAACAGGGTAAATCTCTTACCGGCTAGGTAGTGCCAGTGGTGCACTGCCTCAACGATCGCCTGTGCCTCCTTCTCGATGGAGGAATGCCGGAGTTTGGGGCCGAGAAGAGTACAGGAAAAAAATGCTACCGGTCTGCCTGCCTGGTTTAATGTGGTGGCCAGCACGGAGATGGAGGCATCGCTTTCCACCTGGAAAGGGACGGACTCATCCACGGCATGCATCGTGGCCTTAGCGATGTCTCCACGGATCTGATTAAAAGCAGCTTGGGCCTCTGCCGATAGTGGAAAGATGGTTGATCAAATTAGAGGATGGGCCTGATCGGCTTAGTTGGGCACCCACTGAGCATTGTATGGGAACAGCCATACTATGGGAACAGCACATCGTTTCAGTGCTTTCAGGGTGCTCGGGACAGGGAGTTCTAGAAGTGGTTGCATGCAATCAGGGATGGGAGTAATGACACCATGTGCCATGATGTATCCAAGAAGGGTCAGCCGCTCCATGTTGAACACGCACTTGTCCTTGTTGTACGTCAAGTTAAGTAACTTGGCCTTACGCAAGAACTTGCGAGGTTTGCGTCATGGTCCTTCTGATAATGGCTGCAGATGGTGACATTGTCAAGGTAGGGGAACGTTGCCGTTAGCCCATGTTTCTCCACCATCCGGTCCATTACTCTCTGGAAATCAGAAACACCATTAGTAACGCCGAAGGGTACCCACAGGAAGTGGAAAAGTTTCCCGTCGGCTTTGAATCCGGTATAGATTCGATCGCTTGGACGGAGTTGGTGGTAAGCCGACTTGAGGTCAATGGTTGAAAAAATTCTATATTTGGCGACCTTATTGACCAAGTCGGCTATACGGGGGAGCGAGTATGCATCCAGCTGGGTGAAGCGGTTGATGGTTTGACTATAGTCAATTACCATCTGGGGCTTACCTGCCCCTCTGACCACAAGGATCTGTGCTCTCCAGGGACTGGTGCTAGGGTCTATAATCCCCTCCGCCAGAAGTCGCTGAATCTCAGCCCAGATAAATTGCATATCCTCCGAACTATGGCACCAACTTTTGATGCCGATGGATTTGCAATCCGGGGTGAAGTTCATGAACAGCAACGGAGGGGGCACCTTTAAGGTGGTGAGGCCACAGGTCATAGCCGGAGACCGAGTGCCAGGACCGCTGAATGGTGCCAAGAACCGAGTGCCCATACTGCTGGATGGTGCTGGGGAATGGGTGTTGGGGCCACAGGATGGTAACGGGGTCAGCCATTTGGTCAGGGATGGTCACCCAAATGCCGAGGGCTTTGAATGGTTAATGGTGGTTGGGGGCCTCTGAACACCATTGTCACGTTCCAAAACTGACTCTGAAAGTCAAGGCCTAGGAGGATCGGCGCGCAGAGGCAGGGCATGACTAGTAAAACAAAGTCGGTATAACATTCCCCCCCCACCATCAGCGACGCTACATAATACCCCTGAATATTTGTCTGTTGGTCCCTGGGCACCATTGAAACCATCCTGGTCATGGGTCGGACTGGGAGGGAGAGTTTCTGGATCACATCGGGGTGTACAAAGCTTTCTGTACTGCCACTATCAAAAAGACAGTTAATTTTATGTCCATTCACCTCGATCTGCATCACTGAGTTTGAGATCAGGTGAGGACCAGCTTGATTTAGCGTCACTGAAGCGAGGAGAGGTGTTTCTTCATCGTCGTCGTCAGTGGGGAGACCTGCCCAAGATGGCGACCTCCATGTTGACCACGCAGCATTGGGTGAAAAAGAAGCCGGAAGTGTTGAGGCAGCTGGAAGTGAAATCACTGGTGTGGTAGGCCGAGGTACCAAAGCTGGGAGTGGTGGCTGGTAATATGGCGCTCCACTCACCACGCATTTGGTCAGCACTGGAAGCTCTTCGGGAATGCATGTTGCACTGCTCGCTGGCTGCGATCGGGACCTGCAGACCCTTTGATAGTGGCCCCTCTTACCACAGCCCGGGCGCATTGCTCCTTTCGCGGGGCAGAGGTGCCTCGCGTGCCTGGCCTGTCCACAGAAGTTGCACCTCAACCTAGCACGGGGAGAAGGGCTGAACTCCTCAGTGCCGGATTTGAACCCCGGTTGTTGGTGTTGTAACAGCGTTATGCTAACCGCTACACTAATTGTGGCACCCTCTCTGCTAACTGGGATCGCTGGGAGTACTCTGCATCCTAGATGGAGATGGAAATATTTTAAATTAGTTGTTAGGTTAGATGAGACAAGAACAAGAGGACATGGCCTGAAAGTGAAAGGAGAACTGTTAAAATGGGACATTAGGAGGTTTTGTGCAGTCTTTCAGCAGAAATTTGTTATTTTTTTAATAAAAATATCCCTGTAGTTAGTTATAACAAAAACATTTTTCAGAAGCTAATCTTCCATGCATCAATATACCTACAAGGCTAAAACTCGATGCGAATTTACCTTTGAACTTTCTAATGCACTCCAGTCAGGGCTGTCATTATTCCCCAATGTCAACAGCGCTTCGAATCACCTCCAAACGCTGCTGTTTTTGTTGCTGCTTTTGTCAAATTTTCTGGTGTTTTCACTACAATATTGTGGTAATTAGTATTTGTTATTGTGGTAAGTGTGGCTTTCGCGCAAACAGAGGAACTACTGACATGGTCTTTGCCCTCAGACAGCTCCAAGAAAAGTACAGAGAATAAAACAAAGGACTCTACATCACCTTTGTTGACCTCACCAAAGCCTTCGACACCGTGAGTAGGAAAGGGCTTTGGCAAATACTAGAGCGCATTGGATGCCCCCCAAAGTTCCTCAACATGGTTATCCAACTGCATGAAAACCAACAAGGTCGGGTCAGATACAGCAATGAGCTCTCTGAACCCTTCTCCATTAACAATGGCGTGAAGCAAGGCTGTGTTCTCGCACCAACCCTCTTTTCAATCTTCTTCAGCATGATGCTGAACCAAGCCATGAAAGACCTCAACAATGAAGACGCTGTTTACATCCGGTACCGCACGGATGGCAGTCTCTTCAATCTGAGGAGCCTGCAAGCTCACACCAAGACACAAGAGAAACTTGTCCGTGAACTACTCTTTGCAGACGATGCCGCTTTAGTTGCCCATTCAGAGCCAGCTCTTCAGCGCTTGACGTCCTGTTTTGCGGAAACTGCCAAAATGTTTGGCCTGGAAGTCAGCCTGAAGAAAACTGAGGTCCTCCATCAGCCAGCTCCCCACCATGACTACCAGCCCCCCCACATCTCCATTGGGCACACAAAACTCAAAACGGTCAACCAGTTTACCTATCTCGGCTGCACCATTTCATCAGATGCAAGGATCGACAACGAGATAGACAACAGACTCGCCAAGGCAAATAGCGCCTTTGGAAGACTACACAAAAGAGTCTGGAAAAACAACCAACTGAAAAACCTCACAAAGATAAGCGTATACAGAGCCGTTGTCATACCCACACTCCTGTTCGGCTCCGAATCATGGGTCCTCTACCAGCATCACCTACGGCTCCTAGAACACTTCCACCAGCGTTGTCTCTGCTCCATCCTCAACATTCATTGGAGTGCTTTCATCCCTAACGTCGAAGTACTCGAGATGGTAGAGGTCGACAGCATCGAGTCCACGCTGCTGAAGATCCAGCTGCGCTGGATGGGTCACGTCTCCAGAATGGAGGACCATCGCCTTCCCAAGATCGTGTTATATGGCGAGCTCTCCACTGGCCACCGTGACAGAGGTGAACCAAAGAAAAGGTACAAGGACTGCCTAAAGAAATCTCTTGGTGCCTGCCACATTGGCCACCGCCAGTGGGCTGATATCGCCTCGAACCGTGTATCTTGGCGCCTCACAGTTCGGCGGACAGCAACCTCCTTTGAAGAAGACCGCAGAGCCCACCTTACTGACAAAAGACAAAGGAGGAAAAACCCAACACCCAACCCCAACCAACCAATTTTCCCCTGCAACCGCTGCAACCGTGTCTGCCTGTCCCGCATCGGACTTGTCAGCCACAAACGAGCCTGCAGCTGACGTGGACACACCCCTCCATAAATCTTTGTCCGTGAAGCCAAGCCAAAGAAAGAGAGAGTATTTGTGAACCTATATCAATAATCTTTTTGAGAATAAAGTGGTTAATTAAAGGAAAAGAAGGAGAAAAATCTGCTCAGTTATGAATAATGTTGTAACAATAATGTAATTCAATGAGAAAGATTTTACAAAACAATTTTGTTGTTTGCATTCATATAATCTAAGAAATATTAGATTTAAGTAAATTACATCTATATTTATCACATATTATTCTATATTTTTCCAACTATATATGCGGCGGAGGTGTGTGTGACATCATGAGTTACTTCAGTGGGTGACACCGACCCGAGTGACATCAGTGGCTGGGGAACTTGTTCACACAGAGTGGTGAGAGTTGGGAACGAAGCTGTGAGTGTGGGCTCCAATGTGACATTTAAGAAAAATTTGGACAGGCACAAGGATGGGAGGGGTATAGAGGAATATGGTCTGGATGTAGGCCAGTGGGACTGGGCAGAATAATAGTTTGGCGCAGACTAGATGGGCCGAAGAGCCTGTTGCTGCTCTGTAATGCTCTATGTTATTTAATTAATGTTATCAATTAATTTGTTTTGATATGGATTTAATGGAAGATATTTAATTAAAATGCAGACC
Organism: Narcine bancroftii; assembly: GCF_036971445.1. Lineage (NCBI taxonomy): Eukaryota > Metazoa > Chordata > Chondrichthyes > Torpediniformes > Narcinidae > Narcine > Narcine bancroftii. Next base: position 53,086,551 of record NC_091481.1, on the reverse strand, counting down.
TATCCTGGAACTTTGAGACTGGGTAGGAGATTCAGCCTGTTCTAATCTCTGTCACATATTTGTCTACAAAAGGAAGTGAAGAGCCCTTTAATTATAACAGAATCCAGATTGTCACAGTGTAAATGGATTCCAGCTAAGCACATTTGTGACTGATAATCTCTGCTGCTTGGATCTCACTGCCAATTTGCAAATGTGAGTCGCTGTCAGAATGCATCAAAGATGAGACATCAGTGTGAAGCAGCAGGCGTTAAAGCTCACAGCTGCATGAATGACTCCTTCAGCAATGGATTCAGGCTCACTGTGGGGCTTGAGTTAACAGCTTAGATGCCAGTGGAGGGAGTCTAGCACTGGTGAAGGCTCATTTTTTCAGATCAGTGCTCCTGACTGTACCATGTTTGGAGATTGTGTTGAGAACAGTGTTTATGATGTAGGTGTCAAGATCAGAATATTGAGATCTTAAGGCTTTGGGCAGCATGGTTAGGGCAATGCTGTTACAGCACCAGCCACAGGGGTTTGAATCTGCACTGTCTGTAAGGAGTTTGTACGCTCTCCCTGCATCTGTGTGGCTTTTTCCCATTTTTCCTGATTTGCTCCCATCCTTCAAAATGTACCGGGGGTTTTACGTTATTGGGTGTAATTGGGCGATGCAGGCTCTTGGGATAAAAAAGGCCTGTTACTGTGCTGTACGTCTACAAAAAATGAAGATGAAACAACTCTGTAATAAAGCTGAGAATCCAGTCCATCAAATCAAGTCCTGAAATGTCAACATTTCCAATCCATCCTTCTCATTAAAAATGCTCACACGCAGTTTCATGGTTACATCTTTGCCTGGCAGTCTCTTGGGTGTGAAAATGATTACATTACATTTCATGTAATACTGATCTTCAGAAATTACATATTTTAGAAGACAGTCATTTAGTCTTTGAAACAAACACAAAGAAAACCTTGGAAAATGTTGACAGATTACAAACTGCTTTATCTATTCAAATCCCTTCATATTATATTGAATTTTACTCATCTACAGAATTTCTCCAGATTCTTTATCGTGTGAGGTTAGATTTTAAAAAAATTGTATCCAACCAGCCCAGCCTTCCCTTGCTTCTGCCCTCAGTGGTAGTATTGTACATCATTATTTTTCACCTGGATTCACGTACGACCCGCTTTACGAAACTAGAGCGTTCCTATGAAACCTTTCGTAAGCCAAAATGCCGTAAAGCCACTAGATTGGAGGCTATTTTTGTAAAGGAGTAATCCTATTCACATCCTTTTGGAAAGCAAACGTGGCTTTCTCTGTAAAAGTGAATTCTCATAATTCGAGTATCCATAAAGTGGGGTGCATCTGTATTTTTGTACCTTGCATCAAAACCCTCCAATATAAACCGATTTTCCTGCCTTACTCAGGTTTACCCGAGGAATATTGTGTCTACCGGCCATTGATTGTGTTATTAAGAGCATGTTTGCACTCCTCACTTGTCTCACTTGAGTGCAATCAGTCATGTTACAATCTTAATAGCTTACAATAGACACAATAGTCCTCAGGTGAATCGGCACTTCTCTCTTGAGTTGGCCCCAAAGAGTTCGCTGTCATCAGAGACTATACTACTTGTGAGTTGGACATAGAAGGCTTGAAAGCTGGCTGCACGAGCCCCAGAACGACATGCTGGTGAGGCACTGGCTCTCCCAACATCGGCAGCGTCGGGGTGAGTCGCTGGATGATAACATCCTTGAACTGTGGGCCCTGATCAGAAGGTGCCACTATGAAGTGGCCACGGCCCGGGTGAGAGAGGAGGAACAAATCCGTACGCCCTCGTGGCAGGAGTGAGGTCGAGTGAACCCTAGCGACCACGTGTGCAACCCCCGAATCATCGCTCGACCTGTGCCCAAGTCGCAAAGGACCGGCCCCTGCCACTCCGTGCGGTTCGTCACCAGCATCTTGCTGCGCCTCGTGGCGATATCCGCCATTGGAAGTAAAGCATTGCAGGAAGCTACGGTGGGCATTTTGCCATGCCTCGAGGTCGACTCCACCTAGTCCTCCTTCAGATCAAGATGGAGGCTGGCCATCTTGCTGCACCTCATGGTCGACCTCATCTTGTCTGCCCACGGGACAAGAGGAGAGAGTCAATATCAGCATGGGGAGTGTCGGGGTTTCTGGAGTACTGGCATCAGCCGTCCTGGATCAGGCAATACCTCACCAGTTGAATAACTTGCTGATGGAGGTGAGGGTAAATGGACACTTGACTGATTGCTTGGTGGACACTGGCTCCACTGAAAACTTTATAAACTCTGCGGTACAACTTAAAAGTGTACTCGATGGACTATCACATTTTTCTAGCTTTGCACTCGCACTCTGCAACGATCCAGGGCCATTTAACTGTAAAAGGGGATGGGGAATTTTGTAAGTTCTGATTGTATGTACTGAAGGGTTTGAGTTCTTCTGTTTTGCTGGGCCTGGAGTTCCTGTGTCACCTTAAAAGCGTGACCTGGAGTACTCTGGCCCACTTTCTCCAATCACGGTGCGGAACAGAAGGTCCCAAAAGCTGGACACCACACGCAGTCTCTCCACCCTAAATATTGGACTGCCACGCACTCCCCCCCAGCCCCCCACTGTTTCAGAACCTGACTCCCGATTGCAACCAATAGCTACAAAGAACAGGCGATACAGTGCAGGGGATCAGGAATTTATTAGAGCCGAGACACAGGGGCTGCGCAAAGAAAATATCATTGAACTTAGCAACAGCCCATGCAGAGCCCAGGTAGTGGTCGAGGAAGGGGAAGAAGTCTAGGCTAGTGATTGACTATAGCCAAATAATTAATCATTTCACACTCCTGGAGGTGTACCCACTCCCTCGAATTTCGGACACAGTAAATTAAATTGCGCAGACCGGATCTGTTCGACCATTGACCTGAAAGCTGCACACCATCAGTTACCAATCCGTTCCAAGGACTGCCCCTACACAGCATTTGAGGCAGACAGACAGCTCTATCAGTTCTGGAGGGTCCCTTTCGGCATCACTAATGGGGGTCTCAGTCTTCTAGAGACAGATGGACAAAATGGTTGTATAGGTTGAAGGCAACCTTCCCTTATCTTGACAACGTCACCATTTGTGGACACTCTCTGAAAGACTATGACGTCAACCACCAGAGGTTTCTCCACATGGCCAAGGCCCCAAACATCACATACAACTCCAGAAAGTGCGTGTACAAATGTCTGATGATCCTGACTATTTGGTGAAGAATGGCGTCATTGGCCCTGACCCCAATTGAATGCGCTCCCTGTTAGACCTTTCAATCCCGAAGACCATGAAGGCCTTGAGGAGGTGCCTGGGCTTCTTCTCCTATTATGCCCAGTGGATCCCTCACTACGCAGATAAAGATCTCCTCTTAAAATCCATCTCCTTCCCATTATCGGTCAAAGCTCAGGCGGCTTTCGACTACGTTCAGAGCTACATCACAAAGGCCACCATGCACGTGGTGGATGAGAACGCACCCTTCCAGGTGGAAAGCAATACCTCTGATGTAGCTCTGGCCGCTACCCTTAACCAGGTGGGCAGGCCAGTTGCCTTTTTCTCCCGCACCCTACAAGGCCACAAGTTGCGGAACTCATCAGTGGAGAAAGAGGGTCAAGCCATTGTAGAGGCCATCAGGCACTGCTCACTGGCCAGTGATCCATGGCATTTAAGTTTAATAAATGCAAAAAGGGGCAAAATAAGGAATGATAAGATCGCTAGGTGGAGGATCAAACCCTCCACCTATAATAACGACAGCGTACAGGCCAGGTACTCTCAATGAACCTCCAGATGCCCTGTCAAGAGGAATCTGTGTCTTTGCAGTCACTGCACAATGAGCTTTGCCACCCGGGCATCACTTGCATGGCTCATTTCAACAAGGCATGCAACCTGCCCTCCACCGTTGAGGACATCAGGGAAATGTGCGGAGTGCAAGCCACACTTCTACTTCCCCAACAAAGTGCACTTGATAAAGCCATTCCGCCCCTTTGAACGACTCAGTGTTGATTTCAAGGGTCCCCCCTTCCACCAATGGAAGCGTGTACTTCCTCAACATCATCGACGAGTACTATCCCCTGCCCAGACATGATCACCTCCACAGCCATCAGAGCCTTGCACTCTATTTTCGCCTTGTTCGGGTATCCCAGCTATATCCATAGCGACCAGGGCTCATCATTTATGAGTGAAGACCTACACCAGTACCTGCTCGTAAGAGGTATTGCCTCAAGCAGGACAACAAGCTGAAAAAGAGAACGCGACTGTATGGAAGGCCGTGAAATTGGCTCTCTGGTCCAAAGTCCTTCCAGACTCACACTGGCAAGAAGTCCTACCCATGGCGCATTACTCTGCACAGCGATCAACGCATCTCCTCACGAGCTTATGTTCATGTTCCAGAGGAAATCCACATCCAGGACCACTCTCCTAGCTTGGCTAATGGCACAGGGGCCAGTCCTGCTGAGAAAGCACGAGGAGGAGCAAGACAGACCACCTGATCGAGAGGGTGCCCCTGCTGCATGCCAACCTAACATACGTCTACATGGCATAACCTGATGGCAGAGAGGACACGGTCTCGATCAGAGACCTGGCACCCACTGTCTCAAGCAAGCCAGGAACTATCGAGTAGCCCACTCAGGGTCGTGGAGGACACTGCTCGGGAAGTGGTCTAATCCACTCCATGATCTGAGCAGGGCCCTTGAGACCCACTGATCCTGTACCACTGTGGGCCCAGGAAGTTCAGGAAGCCCAACCAGAATTACCAGACCCCCTGACAGACATATATTTTTGTAAAATATTAGTTTTTTTTTTATGAATGGTCTCTGTTTTTCATCCACAGGCTCAATTCTGAAGAAAGGGGTGAATGCAGTGAATTGGAATTCACTGTCTGTATTCTGATGACTGGCTCTTCCCCTGGCTCCACCCTCACCTGCCCCAATATAAACCCTGGTCTTCCTGCCTTACCTCAGATTCACCTGTAGACTATTGAGTCTACCAGCCATTGATTGTAAGCTATTAAAAGCATGTTTGTATTCCTCACCAGTCTCTGAGTGTATTAGTCACCTTACACATTCATAGGTGGGTAAAAGTGCCCATCACATTATTGGGCAGAGTAAATTGTGTAAAAAGGAAGATAATGCTGAGACTTCAATACTTTTATCAACCCTTACCCATCCCACTACCTAATACAGTTAAAAAAATTCTTAATGGATATATTCATTCATTCCTTTGGTCAGGTAAAGTTTATAGAATTTCCATGGATAAATTGACCTGGGATTATAAATTGGGAGGCATAAAATGACTGAATTAAAAAATATATTATTTAGCTGCACAAATTTGTTTTGTTGCTGCTTTTTTTAAAAATGAGACGATTGCTTCCTGGTCTATGCACATGGTAGGAGGGGAGATGGCAGAAGAATTTGTTTATAAATGGAATTGTTAATTAATTAAAAGGAAAGCAAATAACCCATTATTAAAACATGTAATTTATATATTTTTTTGAGCAGTCTGATTTCTCGCCTTTGTTTTTGTACAGGGTGATGATGGTGGCATCACGAAGATCCTGAGGCAGTTTACCTTGGTCCCAACAAAGCCTGAAAAACTCATGCAGTTTGGCATGCAGAGTTTTGCCGCCAGCCTTCCAGACTTCTGGGGGGATTCCATCCATACCTGCTGCTTTGCCACTTTTCAGTTGTTCGATTGCCTTATATGTCTCATCCAGGGTGGGAACCTCATCCAGCTCTAGCCTTAGGGGCTGTTGAGGGAGCTGGAGCAGGGCGGAATCTTGGACTGAGCGGTTGGCACTGAAAAGAGATTGGAAGTGTTCTGACCATCGGTTGAGGATGGAGATCTTGTCGCTGAGGAGGACTTTGCCGTCTGAGCTGCGCAGCGGGCTTTGGACTTGGGGTGAGGGGCCGTACACAGCCTTTAGAGCCTCGTAGAAACCCCTGAAGTCGCCAATGTCTGCGCTGAGCTGTGTTCGTTTGGCGAGGCTAGTCCATTGCTCTCCATTGCAGGCAAAATCTTCGCTAGGATTCTACTAAATAGAATAATACCTAGTGTCGCCGAGAATATTCTCCCAGAATCACAGTGCGGCTTTCGCGCAAACAGAGGAACCACTGACATGGTCTTTGCCCTCAGACAGCTCCAAGAAAAGTGCAGAGAACAAAACAAAGGACTCTACATCACCTTTGTTGACCTCACCAAAGCCTTCGACACCGTGAGCAGGAAAGGGCTTTGGCAAATACTAGAGCGCATCGGATGTCCCCCAAAGTTCCTCAACATGATTATCCAACTGCATGAAAACCAACAAGGTCGGGTCAGATACAGCAATGAGCTCTCTGAACCCTTCTCCATTAACAATGGCGTGAAGCAAGGCTGTGTTCTCGCACCAACCCTCTTTTCAATCTTCTTCAGCATGATGCTGAACCAAGCCATGAAAGACCCCAACAATGAAGACGCTGTTTACATCCGGTACCGCACGGATGGCAGTCTCTTCAATCTGAGGCGCCTGCAAGCTCACACCAAGACACAAGAGAAACTTGTCCGTGAACTACTCTTTGCAGATGATGCCGCTTTAGTTGCCCATTCAGAGCCAGCTCTTCAGCGCTTGACGTCCTGCTTTGCGGAAACTGCCAAAATGTTTGGCCTGGAAGTCAGCCTGAAGAAAACTGAGGTCCTCCATCAGCCAGCTCCCCACCATGACTACCAGCCCCCCCACATCTCCATCGGGCACACAAAACTCAAAACGGTCAACCAGTTTACCTATTTCGGCTGCACCATTTCATCAGATGCAAGGATCGACAATGAGATAGACAACAGACTCGCCAAGGCAAATAGCGCCTTTGGAAGACTACACAAAAGAGTCTGGAAAAACAACCAACTGAAAAACCTCACAAAGATAAGCGTATACAGAGCCGTTGTCATACCCACACTCCTGTTCGGCTCCGAATCATGGGTCCTCTACCGGCACCACCTACGGCTCCTAGAACGCTTCCACCAGCGTTGTCTCCGCTCCATCCTCAACATCCATTGGAGCGCTTTCATCCCTAACGTCGAAGTACTCGAGATGGCAGAGGTCGACAGCATTGAGTCCACGCTGCTGAAGATCCAGCTGCGCTGGATGGGTCACGTCTCCAGAATGGAGGACCATCGCCTTCCCAAGATCATGTTATATGGCGAGCTCTCCACTGGCCACCGTGACAGAGGTGCACCAAAGAAAAGGTACAAGGACTGCCTAAAGAAATCTCTTGGTGCCTGCCACATTGACCACCGCCAGTGGGCTGATAACGCCTCAAACCGTGCATCTTGGCGCCTCACAGTTTGGCAGGCAGCAACCTCCTTTGAAGAAGACCGCAGAGCCCACCTCACTGACAAAAGGCAAAGGAGGAAAAACCCAACACCCAACCCCAACCAACCAATTTTCCCCTGCAACCGCTGCAACCGTGTCTGCCTGTCCCGCATCGGACTTGTCAGCCACAAACGAGCCTGCAGCTGACGTGGACTTTTTACCCCCTCCATAAATCTTCGTCCGCGAAGCCAAGCCAAAGAAGAAATTTATATTTGGGATAAAATTAAATGATTTGTGGGATTAAAAGAGGGATTAACCTCAAAGACGCCTTTATCTCAAAACAATTTAATACTCATGACTTTGGGTAATAAAATCTTGGCTTCCTGGTACCATCAGGTATCAGGTGCATTGAAGTTTGTTATTATTAACAGAGGCAGTTTATGTCTGTTGACGGACTTAAAAATAAATATAATATGGTGATTCACTTAATGGCAAGTGAACTGGCTCCCAAAATGGCGGACGCACTGCTACAAGCTTGGGAGAAAGCCCGCGCATGGGATGGTCTTTTGTCCTATCCGATAACGTCATGTCCAGCCCAAGTGACGGGAACAGAAGTGTATAAAAGTGCAGGTTAAGGGCCTGAATAAGTCAGTTTTGAACTCAGCTCCACAACATGTATATTGCTTCCTTTCATACTCAGTGAGTAGTACTTTGCTACAATAATTGACATTCTTCTGCTAATTCCAAATGCGATCTTTTTTAACATATATAACATATATAACAATTACAGCACGGAAACAGGCCATTAGGTCCTTCTAGTCCGCACCGAACCAAACACTCCTCTCTAGTCCCACCTACCTGCACAATGACCATAACCCTCCACCTTCTTCTCATCCATATACCTGTCTAACTTTTTCTTAAATAATAAAATTGACTCTGCCGCCACTATTTCTCCCGGAAGCTCATTCCACACCGCTACCACTCTCTGAGTAAAGAAGTTCCCCCTCATGTTACCTCTAAACATCTGCCCCTTAACTCTTAAAAGTGTGGACCATTAATGGTCCTATCAATGTGCTCAGATATGGGAATTCTAATTTGAAAGGGGAACGTAATCAAATTTATCTCTAATATGTATGCTCTGATCCAAGATCAAAACCCAAAATCTGGACTACATAGATCGAGAGAGAGATGGGAATCAGATTTGGGTATTGTAGTCGATCCACAATGCTGGTCAGATCTATGTGGAGATAGTATGATGACCTTAATTAATTCTAGATATGGACGGATTCATTATAATTTTCTGCTCCAATTATATCTCACACCTCAAAAGATGAAGAAAAAAACAGAATTTTCTGATTGGTGTTTTAGGTGAGGTATCAATGTTGGTACCTTTTTACATTCTACCTGGTTATGCATGAAATTAAGACCCTTTTGGATAGAACTGGGGGAAGTGTTGACAAACATTGTGGGGGTGAACTTCCCTCTAAACCCAGAATTGTTTCTTCTGGGGAATTTGGCAGTTATAAAAATTAACTTCTCCAGAACTAAATCTAAATTTATTAAAATTTTGTTGCAAATAGCCACAAAATGTATAGAGGTAACATGGAAATCCGATTCCCTGCTTCACATTGATCGTTGGAACATGGGACGTGCAAAGTTGTATTCCCCTTGAGACGATTATTTATAGTCTTGGGAACAGATATAGTACTTTCGTTGAAATTTGGCAACCTCATTTAGATTAATTAAATGCCCAGATTGTATAGTTTATTTTGATAATTGTCAATTAGTAAACTTCTTATTAGAAATTTAATACTTTTAAAATGACGTGACTCTGAGACGTCGAACCTTGCTCCTGTTGCTTTTTCTTTTCTATTTTCTTTCTTTTTCACTCCTTCTATTCTGTGCCATCTGTCCCCTTTTCTTTCGAATCTGGGGATGGGGCGCTGGGAGAAGAGGGACTCTCCTTTCCTTTTCATTTTGTTTTCTATGATTTTATATTCAATGTATTATTGTCATTGAGTCCTATATTTTATATTTTCTTAAAACAAAAATATTCAAAACCAATTATTTTCAGTTCTACTCTATTAATGACAAATTTGCTTTCTCTTCTTGCTGTCCTTAGATTTGGAGGTACTAACCAGAAAAAAAAAATTCCTTCATTATTTTTAAACTGTCCTAAAATATCTTGACGACCTCTCCCTACCACATCCGCTGAGTCCTGGCAATACTTTTGCATTGAATTTCTGGTGCACAACATCTGCTAGTTTGTAGAGAGGCGATAATGGAGACTTATGCTGGAGAAACTCAGCAGTCACCAACATTTTGGGGTTGGGCCCTTCTTCAGGGGTACTTGTAATTTTACCTGATGAAGGCCTTTATTTCCTATGGATGTTGCGTGATCTGCTGAGTCATTCCAGCATATGCAGATTTGTGTTTATTTAGATTTAAAAAATGATTTAATCCGGGAAAATGACCAGATTGAATATAGCTAAGAGGAAGTGAATGTACCCACAGCCAAAGTTGGATAATTAGTCACTGACACTTGGAATGAGTAACTCTTGATACCAGATATCACTGAATCTACAGCACACAGTCCACTAATTCCTTCCAGTGCTTATCTCCACAGCCATCTCCTCCCACGATCCCACATTCCACCCCTTCTCCCCAGCTTTGTGCTCCTTTTCCTCCATGTGTTCCACAACTTTCCCTTACATGTTCCTCTGCTGTGCATTTCAGCCTCTCCCCGGAGAAGTGAGCTCCTCATTCTCATCAACTCCTGGGAAAGAACACCACCATCATTAAAAACAAACATCGCCAGCTCCCTCTTTGAGGAAAGGAAGCCCCAGTCACTTTTCTTATATCATTATAATCTGGTGTAATCCTTGGTTCCACTTTCTACAGGGTCCCTCTGTCTTTAATTTCAGTAATCATAACAACCAGAGCCTAATCTTAGTCGTAGTTTAAATACATTGAAGCAGTGATGTTCAAATAAAGGGTTACAAAGAGTGGTTGGCACAATGCTATCACCGCACTATCCACCCAGATTTGAATTCAGCGCTGTCTGTGAGGAGTTTGTACGTTCTTCCCGTGACCTGCGAGTTTTCCTCCAGTTTCCTCCCAGCATCCAAAAACATACAGGGGTTGTAGGTTAATTGGAGCATTTGGGGTAGCACAGGCTCGTGGGCCAGAAGGGCCTGTCACTCTGCTGCGCATTGTAAATTTGACAAAAAAAGATTACTCCATTCCTCGTGTTATTACTCAGATCCTTTCTCACAGCTAAACCACAAAGGAAAGTAGGTTTTAATTTTCATCTGAGATGACATATCCAATTTAATCTTGTAGCTAAAGTTTACTGCTGACGACCTCTTTCTTCTCCAATAACACAGGCTCAGGCATGAAACACGCACGCCCACATTCATGTGCACACTCACACACAAACCCCTGCATGCACACACACACACACACACACACACACACACACACACACCCCTTTTCATTATTCATCTGTATGATCGATATTTTTCACCTCTTGATAGAGAATCAATACAAAAGTTAAATAAATCTAGTCCTTACAGCTTGCTCTGTCACAGCATAAAGCAATCCAATAATTGATTTAAAGGCAATACAGTAAACAAATGGTCCTGGAATCTCACAAGGGAAATGGGATCCTGTTGAACAGGAGAGCAAGAAGCAAAACTGTGGGTAGAGTCAAGATAGGAAGTAATTAAACTATGGGAAAATTTAATAAGCTTTTGCCTGTTCTCTCTTGACAGTGCTTTCAAGACTCGAAGGACAAGAAATCCTTGTGTATCTGACGGCATTTAAATTGGGATTAATGAGTTATGGTGATCTCGGTTCCAGGCTATAATTGCCACAGAATCTCCAGGTGAAGGCAGCTGCTTTACACCATCAGCTGGTGCTCTACAAGCATAATCAGGTCTGCTAATGCCATCAAATGTCTCATTCACCAGGAATGGTCTACTATGATTAACAGATTGCTCGACATCCATCACTACGTGTTTTACCTCCATCACCAGGTGCTCTTCTTCCATCGTTGGAGTATAGAAGGATGGGTGGGGTGGGGGGGGGGGAAACGACACATCAAAGAAACAACTAGTTAGCTAAGAAGTATTTAAAAGAGCCTGCAGAATTCTGGAAAAAGGTCTTGTGGACAGATGGAGATGGGACCAAGATTAACCTGTATCAGAGTGATGGCAAGCAAAGAGTGGTGGCTTAAAGGAACTGGCCAAGATCCAAAGCACACCACCTTTGCCATCTTGCCTCTGTATTTCTGTTCCTGAAGTGTTCTGCGGATGGTAGTCTTACAACATAGAACTCCACAGTACAGTACAGGTCCTTTGGCCCTCAATGTTGTGCCAACTCATATATTCCTTGAAAAAGTACTAAAACATCCCTACCCCATAACCCTCCATTTTTCTTCCATCCGTGCACCCATCTAGAAGTTTCTTAGATGTCCCTAATGTTTTAGCCTCCACCATCATACCTGGCAAGGCATTCCAGGTACCCATAACTCTTTGCGCAAAAAAAAAACCCTGAAGTCTCCTCCTGCACCTCCCCTGTGGCCAGAGGACAAAGATCATAGCTACTGCCCCAGCTATCTCTTTGCTCACTTCCCACAGCAATCTGAGGTATCTCACGTCAGATCCTGGGGACATTGATCTTAATGTTTTTAAGGAGATCCAACACTTCCTCTTAATCTCAACAAAGTCCAGCTCACAACCCTGTACTATTCTGACCTCACCCTGATCGAGGTCCTTTTCTTTTGCGAATACTGAAGCAAAGTATTAATTAAGGACCTCCCCAACCTTTCGCCCCCAGGCACGTTGCCTCCTTTAGTGCCCCCACCTTCATTCTCATCATCCTTCTATTCTTCCCATATACATAGAACGCCTTGGGTTTCTTCTTAATCCTCCATGTCAAGGCCTTCTCATACCCCCTTCAAGCTCTCCTGTCTTAAGCTCTTCCAGGCTACCATATACTTCTCATGAGCCCTTCCTGTTTCCTGCTTCCTGTATGTAATATGTACTTCCTTCTTCCTCTTGACCAGCTGCCTCACCTGTTTCATCAACCATGGATCCATCTTTTCTTTGCCCCAGTGGGGTAAACCTATCCAAACCCAGTACGTGGTCTCTAAACTTCTACCACATTAGTTCTGTGCTTTCTCCCTTGAACGTCTGTTTCCAACTTACTCTCACAAGTTCCTGCTGCATCCCATTTAAGCACTTTCACATTTTGTCTGCTTTTATCCTTGTCCATGGCTATGCTAAAACTCAGGGAGTTGTAGTCACTCTCACCAAAATGGTCCCCCACTGAGAGGTCCGCCACCTGACCAGGTTCATTACTCAGTACCAGATCCAGTATGGCCTCTCCTCTTGTTGGCTGGTCCACATCCTGTGTCAGGAATCCTTCTTGGACCCACCTGACAAATTCAGCCCCATCTATCCCTCTTGAGGTAAGGATGTGCCAATCAATATTAGGGAAGTTGAAATCACCCATAACTATGACCTTGTATTTCCTGCACCATTCCAAAATCACTGACGTAGTCACGCCTGCCTCCTGAAGAATGTTTCTGATCTGTCAGAAGTACATTTGGGGATCTTTCTTTATTATGGTAATTCTTGTCATTACCAGTGAAGGCCTTCCTTTGAATACCGGTATCTTTGCGATTACTGAGCTCACCAGTACGCTCTTTCTTTTTTTTAATTTTTTTTAAATTTTTCACACTATGAACCATACTGACCAAAATATATATACAGACATTTTTCTCTTGAATATATACAGTGTCCTTTTAATGATGTTCCAAACTGTTGATTTTGGTCATCCTAAGGTTTGGCCAATGACTCTTACTGTTTGTTCTTGTTTTTTTTAGCCTCATAATGGCTTCTTTGATTTTTATTGGCACAACTCTGGTCCTCATGTTGAAAATGGCAACTACAGACTCCAAAGGTTTGAAGCAAGCCTGGCTGACCTAGACCCTACTATGATAGGGATGATTTATAATTTTCAACCTAATTGGCCTTTATGAATTACTTAAATTCAAGGGAAAGTTGCCGGGACAGAATTAAAAAACTATGTTTTCAACAGCCATTTTCTGAAACCACATGGAATTCTATTCTAAAACAAGTGCATTCATCCTCTTTTTGCACTAGACAGTTTATTCCAAAGTCCAATTGGCCAAATTCTATTCTAATCACAATATATTAAACTTTTTCTTACCAACAACAAACAAGAAAAACAAAGTAATCCCTCCCTCCCTCCCCCCTTTCCAAACATACAGATCCACACACTGTCAGAACTTAGTAATCTTTTAAATATATAAAATACAATTGGGGAAATTTCTTTTGGGTATGTATAATGCCAGCATTTATATTCCTTTTCATGTATTTGGGCCCCCTCATCTTTACTTCTTCATATTAATTTGATTCCAAATCCTTTTATCACTCTCTCTGGAATATGTGGGCCAACAGGTTTAATTCTGATGGCTTCACAATCCCGTGTGTTGCCCCCGCTTCCCTTACTGCTAGAAGGGCCATATTAATGAGATGGAAAGACGCTGCCCATCCCAATCACACTCAAAAGTTGTCCAAAGTGATGGCATGTCTGACTTTGGGAAAAAAAAATTAGATGTTCCACTACTGAAATGGATCTTAACTTTGTCCTTTATGGGGTTCTTAATTATTTTCAAAATTTGTAAGATTAAATACTTAGGTTTTTGAACCCACTGTTTACCTTCCTTTGTTAATTATTAGTAGTGGACTGTTTGTGTTAGTCAGTTTTCTCCAAAGGGAGGGGATTGAATTAGATATTTAGTCTTGTGTTTTTCTGTTTAATGTAACATAGGTCTTTCTAGATGAGATTTGTTAATACTTTATTTTATTGTGGTGTACCTCTGGAACATTTATTTGATAAAACCAATAAAAATATTTAAAAAGAAGCAAGCCGAGTTCTCTTGTACCTGCACTAATGAAGCAATTAAACATACCCAAGTTCTCACAAACACCCGTGAAAGTCAAATGTCCCAAACATTATGCTGCCCTGAATAATGGGACCATGTATAAAAAGTGCTGAGATTTCTATATGGTCAAACCAAATTACTTTGAATAAAATCTGGAATGTGCACTTTAATTACATGTGAATTGTTTGATTACACATTTAAAATTGTGGAGCACAGGGGCAAATAAGGGGAAAAAAATGACTTGTCCCAAACATTATGGAGCACGCTGTATATCTTTCAGGAGATAACATTCTTTGGATGGTCTTGACCAGCCATTCACAAGGTGGGGGCACAGCAAATCTCAAGAGAACCATGGGCGAAATCATAAAATATATATTTATGTTTTTTTATGTAGTCGGTAGGAGAGAAGTATGGAAGAAACCAACTAAATTTGATTGCTTCACAAAGAAGGGGGCCCATAAACTTTGTGCAGAGTCCTAAGGGGCCCATAGCCAAAATAAAAGGTTGAGAATGGCTGCAGCAAATCTCCGATATCCAAACTGTTGATAGTTTGATGATCTCTCTACATAATCCTTGCATCTCTATTTCCTGCTTCCCAAATCTTTTTTTTTCTTTTTAGCTTGTGTAGCTGTGAGAACAATTTATCGACCCTTTGCAATGAATTTACAATTATTTTTTTGTGAGATGGAAGGAGAGTCCATCTGATGGCCGTTTTGTCTTTTGTGAATAGCAAGGCTGCATCTTTGCCAGGCCTGTAGCTTGTTGCTAATACCTTCCACGACTCAAGCCAGTAGATTTACTCAGCAGATGTTTGTCCTTTGTTTACACTCTATTTTGAGGACTAAATTTAAATTTTTACATTAGACGTGATCAATCATTCTGCTACAGTGTAGAGTAGGTTTAATCTTGTTGAACTGAATAATTAATCTGTAAAACTAGAGAGCTGGAGAGCATGGAAATAACCCTCCCGTTTATACTCATCCTAAACCTCCATTTAAAAATTTGCCTCAAAATCTCATCAACACCCCCCAATTTCTTCCACTCACCTACACGTTAGGTGTAATTTATATCAGCCAAGTTATTGACTAACTTGCGTGATTTTGGAACGAGGGAGGAAAGTAGAGCATGAAGGAGAAACCCCCGTGGTCACAGAGTTAATGTGCAAACAGCGTCTGAGGTCAGGACTAAACCCAGGCCTCTGGCACTATTAAGCCATGGTTGCATTAGCTAGACCACTGTTCTGCCCATGCTTTCCAAACTTCTGATGAAGTGAAGTTGAGAATCCATTATTCTTCTGCTTCCTCACTGATACTGCCTTCCAATCTGGCAGCTCCCTCTTTGGCACTGGGATGATTGATTATTCATTGTTCAGCTGTACTGGTTAATACTGGTGGCAATTGTGGCAGAAGGGTCTGCTTCTATCTCTAAATTAAAAAGTATTGGTTGAAGCAGGTGGGAACCTCTGACTGCAGCAATGAGAAATTGTAAATGTCCGTGAACACTCCGGCTGGTTGTTTGATACGGATTTTCACTATCCTTCCAGGTAAGCCATCAGGGCCTAATGCCCCACTTGAATGATATTCTGATGTCGACCTCCAAGACAGATATCATAGGGGCGCCAGCCTCTGCAGGGATTTTCGGAGGCACCGTTGAGTTCTTCTCAAAGCGAGCATAACAGGTACTCAGCTCATTGTGTAGTGAAGTTTCACAGCCTTTTATAGTGGTTGGCCTCACCTAGTTGGATGTAACGGCCTGCAATCCCTGCCGTAATTGGTGAGTGTCTGTCTCTGTCTCTAGCTTCCCTTGAAGTTGCCTCTTTGCTGCTGAGATAGCTTTCTGCAGGCCGTACCTAGACTTCCTGTAGAGATCTGGATCACTGGCCTTAAACATCCTCACTCTCACCCTCAGCAGGTTGAGAATCTTTTGATTCATCCACAGCTTCTGGTTGGGGAACTCCCAATATGTGTGTAATGATATGGTTGTATGTACTATAGGTACAGGCTGGCCTGCCATCCTGATGACATCGTCCCCTAGACTCCTCCCCTGTGACCCAGTCTCCTCTTCCTCCCCTCATTTCCCTACCTTGGGCCAGTAGTCTCGTGTGTAATAAAGCCTATCATTTCCCTCAGTCTTTGTCTCTGTGATTATTGGGGCAACTGGTAGCGCCCAACAATTTATTACACACGATTTTTGAAGGTCTCCGGTAATGGAGAAGTTGTTGGGCCCCGATTGGCTAGAGGTAGATCCCCAAGTCCCAGGTGCATTCAAACTCTTTGAACAGTGGGTGAACTGCTTCAGTAACTTCCTTGAGGCCGCCGCTGAAGTAGTTGATTCGGACGAGAAGAGGCTGAAGGTCTTAGAGGCAAGAGTTGACCAGAGGGCTTTCCAGCCCATCTGAAGCAGCGTAACCTACGTCAAGGCGAAGGCTGAATTATGGGTGCTATACAAGAAAAAGGTGAATAAAGTCTACTCCCGTTACCTGCTTGCGTCCAGAAAACAACAGCCTGGTGAGTCAGCTGAAGAGTTCATTCGATCTCTGGTCACACTGGGAAAAGACTGTTTGGGGAACCCCACGGCCACGATATCGTTCACCCAGTGAGTGGAAGATCTGGTCTGAGATTCCTGTGTGTCGGGATTGAGGATGGATTATATCCGACAATGTCTCCTCGAGGAGGATCAATCCCGCTAAAAAGAGTGATCCGACTGATCAGAACTTTAGATTCAGCCCAGCACCACGCGGAGTCGATCGTGGGCAGAAGTGGGCCTACCACGTACTTACCGTCACGAGGGCCGCCATCCTGGGACTCAGCGTTGGGGTTTTCTGACCCAACTGTGGCTGAGGTGACATCGGCATCATTGAAATGCAACTTCTGCGGGCAGGCTAGGCACTTGAGACGCCTCTGCCCTGCGAAAGGAGCCACATGCTCGGGCTGTGGGAAGAACGGCCATTATCAGAAGGTCTGTAGGTCCAGAATCCTGTCCAGGAGTAGCACAGCGTGTGTGCCCAAGGAACTTCCGGTACCAACCGCGTGTGCGGTAAGGGGCATGCCATCTTACCCGCTACCACACCTATCCTCTACGCCACAGCCTACTACTTCAATGACATCACTTCTACCCGCCACAACACCACTTCCGTCTTCTTCCCCGAGAGGACAGTGTGGTCAACAGGGAGGTCACCATCTTGGGTGTCGGGCCTCCCTACCAACAACGACGAGGAGATACCTGTCGGGTGTCTGTAATCCTGAACCAAGCCAGCCCTCACCCGATCACGAACTCCATGATGCAGATTGAGGTGATGGGTGCAAGACATATTGCCTCTTTGACAGCGGCAGCACTGAAAGCTTTTTCCACCCCGACATGGTCCACAGACTCTTCCTTCCCGTCAGGCCGATGACCGGATAGGTATATCGATGGCGGAAAAGGACCAACATACTTGTATCCGGGGGTACTACGTAGCTTTTCTAACAGTGGGGGGGAAATGTTACAATGACTTTGTACTGTTGATCATGCCCCAGCTCTGTGTTCCAATCCTCCTGGGCCTCGACTTCTAGAGTCAGTTCAGGAGTGTAAAGATGGCATTCAGGGGCCCCCAACTGCAGCCTACCATTCACAACCCACAGCTCTCAGACCCCACTCCCCAACCAAGCACCCAGTCTCCAGCATCGACCTGCAGTCTCACCACCCAGCGGGTGGCCCCTCCATCATTATTTGCGAACCTCACTCTGGACTATAAACTGATCACCACCAAGAGTTGGCGCTATAGCACTGAGGATATGAAGTTCATCCGGGCTGAGGTTCAGCGAATTCTGGCGGAGGGGATCATAGACCCTAGCTCCAGCCCCTGGAGGGCGCAGGTACTCGTGGTCAAAGGGGCAGGCAACCCCCGGACGGTGATCGACTATAGTCAAACCATCAACCTCTTCACCCAGTTGGACGCATATCTGCTACCTTGGATAGCTGACTTGGTCAACAAAGTTGGGCAATATGGAGTTTTTTTGACCATTGACCTCAAGTCGGCGTACCATCAACTCCCCCTCCGTCTGAACGATCGAATCTACATGAGGCCGACTGCAAACTATTCCACTTCCTGTGGGTGCCTTTTGGTGTGACTAACGGTGTCTCTGCTTTTTAGAGGGTAATGGACCGGATGGAGGAGGAGCACAAGCTGATGGCAATGTTCCCATATCTCGACAATGTCACCATCTGCGGCCACAACCAGCAGGACCACGGAGCTAACCTTGCCAAGTTCTTATGTACGGCCAAGTCCCTCAACTTGATATACAACAAGGACAAGTGCATGTTTAATACAGATTGCCTGGCCCTCCTTGGATGTGTTGTGGCACATGGTGTCCTGACTGCCCGTGGATGTGGTGTGGAGGTGGCAATGTATAGGACAGGAAAAGGCTGCAGAGGATTGTATACACAGCCAGCGCCATCATGGGCATTAGTCTTCACTCTATTCAGGACATCTTTAAGAGATGGTGCCTCCAAGGAGCAGCCTTTATCAAGGACCCTCAACACCCAGGCCATGCCATTCTCAATGTTACCATTATGAAGGAGGTACAGGAGGAAGTCAGGGGAACACAACCCAGTCCACTACTGAGCTCTCGATGTGAACTGGGTCAAGAACTTCAAATTCCTGGGTGTCAACATCTACATGGATCTGTCCTGGAGCCTCCAGGTTGATGCAATCACAAAGAAGGACTGCCAGCGTCTATACTTAGTGAGGTGTCTGAGGAGATTTGGTATGTCACTGAAGACTCTCGTAAACTTCTATAGGTGTACCGTGGAGAACATTCTGGCTGGTTGTATCGCTGCCTGGTATGGAGGAGCCAACTCTCAGGACAAGAAAAAACTCAGCCTCCATCATCACAGGCACCAGACTCCATCGAAGACGGTGTCTTAAAAAAGTGACCTCAAAGACCCCCACCATCCAGACCATCCCCTCTCCACTCTGTTACCATCAGGAAAAAGGTACAGAAACATAAAGGTGAGCACTGAGCGGCACAAGGTCTTCTTCTCTGCTGCCATCAGATCCCTGAATAATCAAAGCACCAAAGACACTGCCTTACTTTTCGTGCATTTTAATATTTTTATATAGTAATGTAAGATGGTTATAATATGGATGTTTGCTCTATGACGCTGCCACAAAACACCAAATTTCATGACTTGTTCATGACAATAAATTCTGACAGGAGCCTGAAGACACCCACCCAATGATGTAAAAACAACTTCTTCCCCTCCACCATCAGATTTCTGAATGAATGATGAAACTATAGATGCTGTCTCACTTCTTTTGAACTAATTATTGATATGTAAATATTGTATTTAGGAACTGTAATTTATAGAAATTTTGCACCTGTAACGCACAATATTGGGGCCACTAAACAACAAATTTCACGATGCGCTTGAAACAATAAACCTGATTTTGCTCTGGTTACCTCACACCTTCCAAAAATTGGTGTATGGGGGTGGGGGGGGGGGGGTGGTGGCAATTGTGGCAGAAGGGTCTGCTTCTATCTCTAAATTAAAAAGTCAGAAAACTTAGAATTATGTCAACAGACACTTAATTTTAGGAATTATCCAATGCTCAGAAAATCAAGAGATTAAATGTTTAATCTAATAGGTTGTCGACAATAACTATTTCCACTTATTTCTGTAGCTATGTTCATCTGGTAAAAATATCCATACGTACTTCACTGGAGAATTTTTAAAAAGTGCATCATATTTGAATGCTGTACGGATTATAGCTTGTCAGTGTTTGAGCTCCTGAATACAATTATGTTGTTGAAAATAATGGAGAGAGGGAATGTACAGGTAAAGCTGGTTACATTGGAGGGTGAGGGTGGTGCCCAATCCTAGACATCCCTACACTTGAATTGGATTCAATCCAAGATGGGGAGAAACAGGCAGTTCAATCCAAGCCAATCCACCCTTGGAAGGCCATGCACTGGTGCTCCTATTCCAGGAGATAACCTAAATACAGTAAAATGCCCCAGTATCTGGCACCTTATGGGGATTGGTAGATGCCGTATAAATTAATTTGCCGGTTGCTTGAGATTGGCAAATTGTTAGGGATCAACAATTTTAAACATTTGGATTTTTTTTACCTATTTATTTTCTGTAATTTTGTTTGCTGGTTGTTTGAGGCTGATGGTTGCTTCAATTCTGGATTACAGGATTTTTTAAAACTGTCTTCTTTGGCTTGGCTTCACGGACGAAGATTTATGGAAGGGTAATGTCCACGTCAGCTGCAGGCTCGTTTGTGGGTGACAAGTCCGATGTGGGACAGGCAGACACGGTTGCAGCAGTTGCAAGGGAAAATTGGTTGGTTGGGGTTGGGTGTTGGGTTTTTCCTCCTTTGTCTTTTGACAGTGAGGTGGGCTCTGCGGTCTTCTTCAAAGGAGGTTGCTGCCCGCCGAACTGTGAGACGCCAAGATGCACGGTTTGAGGCGATATCAGCCCACTGTCGATGGTCAATGTGGCAGGCTCCAAGAGCTTTCTTTAGGCAGTCCTTGTACCTTTTCTTTGGTGCACCTCTGTCTCAGTGGCCAGTGGAGAGCTCACCATATAACACGATTTTGGGAAGGCGATGGTCCTCCATTCTGGAGATGTGACCTACCCAGCGCAGTTGGATCTTCAGCAGTGTGGATTCGATGCAGTTGGCCTCTGACATCTCGAGTACTTCGATGTTGGAGATGACGTCGCTCCAATGAATGTTAAGGATGGAGCGGAGACAATGCTGGTGGAAGCGTTCTAGGAGCCGTAGGTGATGCCGGTAGAGGACCCATGATTCGGAGCCGAACAGGAGTGTGGGTATGACAACGGCTCTGTATATGCTAATCTTTGTGAGGTTTTTCAGTTGGTTGTTTTTCCAGACTCTTTTGTGTAGTCTTCCAAAGGCACTATTTGCCTTGGCGAGTCTGTTGTCTATCTCGTTGTCGATCCTTGCATCCGATGAAATGGTGCAGCCGAGATAGGTAAACTGGTTGACCGTTTTGAGTTTTGTGTGCCCGATAGAGATGATGGAGGACCTCAGTTTTCTTCAGGCTAATTTCCAGGCCAAACATTTTGGCAGTTTCAGCAAAACAGGACGATAAGCGCTGGAGAGCTGGCTCTGAATGGGCAACTAAAGCGGCATCGTCTGCAAAGAGTAGTTCACCGACAAGTTGCTCTTGTGTCTTGGTGTGAGCTTGCAGGCGCCTCAGATTGAAGAGACTGCCATCCGTGCCGTACCGGATATAAACAGCGTCTTCATTGTTGAGGTCTTTCTGTAGTAGATTACTAAAACACAATTGTACAATTTTCCTTCACCATCAGAATAGTAAATCATGGAACACTACAGCATGGAAACAGACCCTTCAGCCCATGTAGTTCAAGCCAAACTGTTATTCCCACTGACCTGCACCCAGACCTTAGCCCTCCATACCCCTCCCAACCAGGAACCTGGCCAAATTTTTCTTAAAAGTCAAAATCGAGCCCGCATTCACCACTTCAGCTGGCAGCTCATTCCACATTTTCACCTCTCTCTCCACTTTAGGCAGCCAAAATCTTGGTTAATGTGATAGAGTTTAAGAAGATTAAAGGATCGAGGAAAGATTTAGGTCAAGAATTCCAAAGCTTAGGGTTCAGTGGCTGAAGATCCAGCCAACGATGGTTATAGGGCTGGGGAGAGACAGGCTATGAAGAGATTCAAAAGCAAAGCTGATCATTTTAAAATGTATACACTGGATACAATAGGAGTGAGTGAAGTTGGGAGTGTAAGGTATTGGGGTTCATTAGAGCTGGTCCAGTTGAAATATTCCAGAAGGACCAAGATCAACTATGCAAATGGATCTCTCTCTCTTTGGGTGTCTTTCAAGGGAAGATCACAGTAGTGGTGCCCTTCAGTGGCCTGGTGCTGGCATCATCTATGCTACCCCTCAGAACTTCTGCCACTTGCCCCTTTACGTAATCCAGCCCAATGTGCACTAACATTTCCATCACCAAACCAATCTGAACTGGGGAATATACAACAATTCATCTCCATGTAGCACCTCCACCACACATCAACAACTCTGCAGTAGAGACAGTGGAGAGCACAAGTTCATAGGACTTCACTTAACAAGTGACCTATCGTGGACACAGATCAGCTCTCCCTTGTCAGGAAGGCACAACAATGACTGCTCTTCCTGAGAAGACTGAAGCGGGCAAGGCCACCACCAAGTCAACCTTCTACAGGAGATCTGTCGAGAGCGTCCTGGCCGGCTGCATCACAGTGTACGGTTGCTGCAGAGAAATGGATCAGAGGTCAATCCACAGGACCATAAGAGTGGCAGAAAGGATCACTGGAATCTTCCACCCCCCACACCAATACTTGGATCGTTGCCTGAAGGAGGCATGCAAAATAATTTGAGCACTCCTTCCACAGCATCTTTCAGCTAAGGCAAACTTTGACTCCCAGATGAGTGGTGAAAAGGCACAACCTTTCGGAGGTGGACTGATTTAGAGATGAAATTCAAGAGCTTTAAGGGACAGATACCTTAAGGAGTATCAGTGCCAGCACCACCAGGCTGAGGAACAGCTTCTTCCCATGGGCAGTGAGAATGCTGAATGTCCAAATGAACTGCTCACACTAATCATCTGAGACTCTCATAGTCAAGAAACAATATTTATTTATATGTATTTATGAATACTTGTCCTGCATAAGGATTGTTTGTCTGTATGTGTGCTATGTCTGGTTGTGTGTCTGCATGTTTTGCACCGAGGACCAGAGAAGGCTGTTTTGTCAGGTTGTCCTTATGCAATCAGATGACAATAAACTTGACACCTTTAAAGAAGTAGAGTGTTCTCAAGTGCTTCACTGAAGCTACACGAGGCCAAACTTTAACTCCCAGAGGGGTGGTAAAAAGGCATAACTTTTCAGAGGTGGACCGATTCGGAGATTAAATGAAGATTCCCAGAGAGACAAAAGTCCTGAAATGAGTATTTCCTACCAGAATCAACAAAGAAAGCTGGACTTGTAGACACATCAAGTACCAGTACTTCAGTCAATAACATCAATACCAGAACAGTTAGCATAATCAGGTTTAAAGAGGGAACTCATGGAAGTCTCATTATCATTGATACAACAGCTATCCTAATCCAGGATTCAATTCCAGCAGAACCAGAGAACGTCACAGCACAGAACACAGGCCCTTGGCCCTGCTAGTCTGTGCCGAGCTATTGTTCTACCTAGTCCCATTGACCTGCACCCAGTCCATCGCCCTTCATATCCCTCCCATCCATGAACCTGTCCAAATGTTTCTTAAATATCAAAATGGAGCCCACATTCACCACTTCAGCCAGCAGCTCATTCCACACTTCCACCATTCTCCGCATGAAGAGTGTGTTAGGGGCCCTAATTTTCTCTCGAAACACCTCACCTTATACCCTTAACCCATCCCCTAGTTCTTGTCTCACCTAAATGCAAGTGGAAAAAAGCCTACTTGCATTTACCCAATCTATACACCTCAATTTTATACACCCCAATCAATTCTCTCCTCATTCTTCTACGCTCCAGGGATTAAAGTCCTAATTTGCTTAAGCTTTCCCTGTAATTCACAGTTTCTTGAAAATCTTCTCTGCACTCTTTCAATCTTATTGATGTCTTTACTATTGTTAGGTGACCAAAGCTGCACACAATACTCCAAATTTGCCCTCACCAATACCTTGTGCAGTAAAACCCCTGGTACCTGGCACCAATGGGGATGCCGGATAAATAAATTTTCCAGTTGCTTGAAATTGCATGTACTAACTGCTGGAGGAGCACCAATTTTAAACTTTCGTATTTTTTACCTATTTATTTCCTGCAATATTTTTTGCCAGTTGCTTGAATTCTGGATAATGGGGATTTTACTGTACATCTTCACTATAATATCCCTACTACTATATGAAATACTTTGAGTTATGAGGGAAATAGTAAGGAAGAGCTGCTATTTGTGTTCTAACTACAGGTAAACCCCAATTTACAATGGGGTTTGGTTCTGGGACTCGCATCATAAATAGAAATTATCGTAAGTCAACGGCAATGGCAATCTGAGCATTCGTTCCAAATCACCTTTAAAAAAAAACAGCGATGGGTCTGACAAAACACGTCACTACAGCGGAGAACCAAAATGATGATATTTGAGGGGGGGGGTGGTGGCGGTGGGAAGCGATCTGCGTGCGCTGATTGGATGGAAGCATTTCCTTCAGGAAAAGCAACCACACTGAGATAGGTAGACCCCGATTTACTTTTATTCAAAACTCATTCTTATCATCGTAACATTTGAAATATTGTTAAGTTGCAACATCTTAAGTTGGAGTCCATCTCTAGTATTAAATCTCATTCAGGAACCTGCAAAGCTTGGTACAACAACAAGCCTTTTGGGCAGTCAGGCCACCATTCAGTGGTACAACAATAGAGAACCATGTGTCAATCAAATCATTAATGTAAAGGAATAAACTTGAGACACCCCCCCTGCCCCACAAGCCACCTCCTTGAAGTAATCTTTGACCAGAAACTGAACCTAACCAGCTGACCATTACTGTGGATGCAGTGGCCGGACTGAGGTTGGGGGTGATTTGGCCAGCCAGTCGACTCTCAATTCCCAAAGCTTTTCCACCATCTACAAGGTACAAATAAGGAGCACGATGAAATACTCTCCAGTTACCTAGACGAAAGTTCTGCACCATTCAACTGTGCTTTAGTTGTCACCCCCTTGAACTCTTGATCCTTCCACCACCAGTGCATTAAGGCTACAGCATGTAGGATCCACCCAGTACACTGCAATCCCTCAGCAAGGTTACTGTGACAGCATCACCAACAACTATGAAAATTGCCTGGAGCAGGGTTTCCCAAACTTGGTTCCGCGGAAACCCTGAGGTTCCATGGAAGAAATGACAGGGAGTATTAATGATCTACCTGTTTTTTCTTTAAATCATTTATTACCACTGTCTTTAATTCAATTTGTTTCTGGGACGTTAGCAAACTGTGCACTTCACCTGAAGAAAACAAAATGGCATAATGAGGCCTGATGTCACTAGTGCAGACGTCAGGTCTGTGCATCATTTTCAACCAATGAGAATCCAATTTCTTTTTGGCGCGTAGCTGGCCATATTTTAAAGATATTAAAAATCAAGGATCATTGGATTAAAAAAAGAAACTAGGAGATAGCATAATTCATCTGAAGAAAGTACTGAGGTGCCACCAATTTTTCATGAAGATTCTTTGATTACACCTGATTTGGAAATATTAAGTGTTATAAATAAACAAAGATATGACGAATATTATTTGTCACTTGGATTCACCTCAGTCAGGACTAAAGAGGCATCAGATGCACAAATGTGTTTTATGTGATAAAAGTTTGTCTAACGGGCAACAAATGATTTCAGCATGGAGAATGGTGGAGAATAGCCCTGACTTGCGACCATCATGGGGACTGGAGGATTGGTTATAACTTGGGTTTGGTTGAAAGTTGGATTCGTTCTACCGCACATGCATGCATGAGGTCAGGCAACATTCAACAAATGAATCTTTAATAAGGATTTTGGGCTGCTGCGGGGAGTGGGACTTCGGGCTGCCTCTGGGAGCGGGCACCACTGTATACAGTACTTCTAATACAAAATATGTACTTGATCAGTAGTTTTAATAAAGATTTTTAAAAAAATTTTGGTCGTATGCAAGGGTGGACATAACTCACAAGGTCAGAAGTCGAGGTCGACCTGTGCTTTCTTCCGATGCTTGTGTAATTGACCATTGGGGTTCAACGATTTCCAAGTGCTCTCCAAAAGGGTTCTGTGAGCTAAAATGTTTGGAAAGCCCTGGCCTGGAGCAAGGGCAGTAAATTTTAAGGAAACATTATCACTTGCAGGTTCCCCTCATGGATTGAAATTCTGGAACTCTGTGCCTGAGCGAAGTAAGCCATGCAGACTGTGGTTTTTCAAGAGAACAACTCATGCCATCTGCACACAGTGGTATCAGGGATGGACAATGATTGCTAGAATAAACAGAAGCATCCAATAAATGGCTTTGAGCAAGGCTATTTGTGAGGGAAAATGGATACAATTGGTGTTAAGTTGTTCTTCCCCAATTTAGTGTATTTGGGTTCCAGATGATTCCCCTCCTCTTCAAAGAGAAGGGATTCATCAAATGGCATGTCTCCCCACCTGAATCTTTAATGTGGTTCATTGAATTAGAATCTTATGCACATCATTAAAAATGTATGGCTCCAGCTCTCCTCCTGCTGGCAGACCTGCAAAGAGAAAAGTCATTACTGAATTATCAATCTTATCACGAGATTTTAACCATTTCTGTGCTGATTGACAGTCACTGAATGTTGTTGTTTACGACAGAATTTGGGAAGTGAATTGTTTCATCCTGTACCCAAGACCAGAAGCAAGGGGCTCAAAGGTTATAGGGAGAAGGTAGAAGAATGGGGTTGAGAGGAAAAAAATGCATCAGCCATGATTCAAATAGCAGAGCAGACTCGATGGGCTGAGTGGCCTAATTCTGTTTCACCGAGAAATTGGAGACTTACAGCAACAGGCCCTTTGGCCCATCCAGTCTGTATTAACTACTGGGGGACCACTGGCATTAATCTATCAGCTCTCCATGTTTTATCACTCAGCTACACTCCACAGACCGCTTACAGCAGGCAATTAACCCACCAACTTGTACATCTTATGGATGAGGGATGAAACCAGAACACTCGGAGAAAGCCCACATGGTCACGTCCTCATAGACTCAAGAAAATTGGAGTAGGAATAGGTCCCTCAGGATTACCCTGCCATTCAACGTGATCATGGGTGCTCAATGCTGGTATTTTGCGTGCCGGCTGCCCAGAACCCTCAATTAAAAGGTGAAGTAATTCATCTCCAACTTGAATATTTTTTTCCAAAAAATATTTAATTCACAATAAATTATTTACAAAATGAAAACTGTTCAAAGACTTTGCACACTGATAGTGTCGATCATATTTATGCATTCCCATCAATGTACATTGTTACATTTGTTCTCTCAATACCGTGTTACCACCCCAGTGGCATGTCGTCATTACTTCCCCCCTCCACTGGTTGAGGGGCTTCCTCTCAGAATCAGCCCCTCAGTGCCCGGTAATGGGAGGACTCTAGACTGTGGTCCTTCCCTACAGTGCCCTCGTGTTGGCTACCCAAAGCCTTAGTCCCGCAGCATGTACTCCTGCAGCCTGGAATGCGCCAGTCGGCAGCATTCCCTCACCGACATCTCAGTATGCTGAAAGATCAACAGGCTTTGGGCAGACCAAAGTGCATCTTTCACCAAATTGGTGGTCTTCCAGCAGTTCTATATGTTGGACTGCAAGTGTGCATCCCTGAGATGATGGGATGATCAGTGACAAGGACCCATGCAGGCATCCTTCTCCACACAGTCATTGTGAATCTTCATTCAACAAAGATGTGGGTGGCAGCCTCCATTCCACCGCAGCCATCCGGAGGACAATGAACTGGAGGGTGATGTTCCGATTGTACAGGAAGGATCTCATGGGAAGGGCTCCTCTCACCGCCAGCCAGGTCAAGTCCTGGGGCTTGTTAGTGATCCCTGGTGATGATGCGTTCCGCTAGATGACCTGGACGGGGAATCATCCCACCAGGTCTATCGAGTTCTCATCTCTCAGTTTCGGCAGGTCATTCCATGTTGATCATTGCTTGATGGCCTTGTGGTCAAAGATATTGTTCTGGAAAAACTTTTCCACGAAGGATAGGTGGTGTGGCAAAGTCCAACTGATTGGGACGTTGCGCCGCAACAGGGCCACCCCTATTCTTTGCAACACCTGGGACAGGTAGAACCTCAATACATAGCAGCACTTGGTGCCCTTGTACTTTTGTTCCACACACAGCCTGATTCAGCTGCTCATGAAGGTAATCATCAGGATGAGGGCCATGTTGGGTACACCCTTGCCTCTATTGTCTAGTGACTGGTACATGGCGTTCCTTCAGACTATTTTTGACCCCCATATGAATCAGAAAACTGCTTTGGCAACCACCAGGGCAGAGGTGTGGAGGATCTACCTTGTTCCTGATGGCTGGTTCTTCACCATTATCGAGAAGGAGTGTCATGCCCACCTTTTGGTGGACTTTGCGATCCGCTCTGACCAATTCTTGTTGCCTGCCTCAGCCCCTCCAAACCAGATCCCCAGCACCTTCAGTTGGTCAGATCTGACTGTGAAGGGTCTGGTGAATCAATCGGGCCAGCTTCCGAAGAGCATTGCCTTGTTCTTCTTCTGGTTAACCCTAGCACCTGATGTGGGCTCAAGGAGCCCACGTATTCTAGTCAGTCTCCAGACTGATTGTGTATCCGAACAGAAGACAGCGATGTTGCTTAGCAATGGCACCCCTCTAATGCCCTTGTCCTTCCTGATGGATTCAGCAAAGGGCTCCATGCATCATACAAACATGACTGGAGGCAGTGGGCAGCCATGCCTAATTCCAGACTTGATGGGGAAGCTATCTGTTGCCCACCATTGATTTGGACTGCACTACAGATGACTGTTCAAAGCAGTCAACCCAATTCCAGATTCCCTCCCCAAAGCCCATTTTGGAGAGCACATCTATCATGTACGTGTGTGATATCCGTTCAAAAGCCTCCTAGACTAGGCTGACCAGGCAGGTGCCCACTCCCTGTCCTGCATGTAGGTGATGGTATCCATGAGCAGTGCGAGGCTATCAGAGATCTTCCTGCATGGAACTGTGCAGGTTTGGTCTGGGTGGATTATCTACCTCAGGGCAGACGACTCAATTGGCAATGGCCTTGGACAGGATTTGTAGTCAACATTTAGCAATGATATGGGTCTCCAATTCCTGATATCCTTCTTCTCCCCCTTTTGTTTGAAGAGGAGGATGATGATGTCCTTCCTCATGGAGTCTGACAAGCTCCCTGCCAGGAGCATACCACTGTATACTTCCAGCAGGCCCAGGCCCACCATGGAGCCATGTACAACTCAGCAGGTAGGCCATCGCTTCCAGGAGTCTTATTCGACCCAAAGGAACAGATGGAGTCTCCCAGAGTGATGGGCTGATCCAGATTAAGTGTAGTGCACACCTTACCCACGACTCTTCCAGCGATGACCACCGTCTCAGCCTGTCATGAAGTGATGTCTGGGGCTTGGGAACTAAGAGGCAGAGAGGCGAAATGTACTATGTTTTATACCGTTCTGAGCTGGGCATCTGGTCAATGATGACCCTGAGCAATTTAAATGAGCCAATAGCAAGGAGTGTACTAATGGGTGGCCAGAATCTAACCTTGATTGGCAGGTGATGCGACTTCCGAATAAGTTTTAGACAGGAAGACACGTGCCCATCCGCAATTCATAATATTCCAGACAGACAGGGAGGTCATGGTAAAAACATAGAAATGCTGGAAGAACTCAGCCGATCTTGCAGTGTTCATAGGAGGTAAAGGAATATTATCAATGGTTTGGGCCTGAACCCTTCTTCAAGGTAATGGATTTGGATTGGGCGCAGGTCAGCGGGATGAAGCAGAATAATTGTTTGGCACAGACTAGAAGGGCCAAAGGGCCTATTTCTAGGCTTTAGTGTTCTATGGTTCTATGTGTTGTGCTGATATCATAACCTACTCCACCAACCGCCTAGAACTGCAAAACACTCAATTTCTCTTAGTTCCATGCACCTATCTAATACCTGTCGAATGAGGCTTTGCATCATTGTAAAATTCAAATAGAACTGCAAGCAAAAGATAAATGCCTCTATCCTCTTTTATGGAATAAAACAAATGTTGAAAATACTCCAACTGCTTAAGAGTAAGTGTAGGCCACTTGAACCCTGGAGTTCAGTCTGCCAGACAGTCAGATCAGCCATGATTTAGTTTACCACACTATCCTTCCCTGGGAGCCTTTACCTATCAACACACAAGGCTCTGATAGCTCAGTGGTTAGTCTTGTAAACTAGGGGTCTTGGGTTTGTACTTTGCTGGGCCTCATTTTTGTGAGGGGCACTGGACAAAGTGCTGACTCTGTCAAGTTACAGAATTTCATATATGTTACATTCTAAATGTTGGGGTCTTTCATGGCTTGGTACCGCACGGATGGCAGTCTCTTCAATCTGAGGCGCCTGCAAGCTCACACCAAGACACAAGAGAAACTTGTCCGTGAACTACTCTTTGCAGATGATGCCGCTTTAGTTGCCCATTCAGAGCCAGCTCTTCAGCGCTTGACGTCCTGCTTTGCGGAAACTGCCAAAATGTTTGGCCTGGAAGTCAGCCTGAAGAAAACTGAGGTCCTCCATCAGCCAGCTCCCCACCATGACTACCAGCCCCCCCACATCTCCATCGGGCACACAAAACTCAAAACGGTCAACCAGTTTACCTATCTCGGCTGCACCATTTCATCAGATGCAAGGATCGACAATGAGATAGACAACAGACTCGCCAAGGCAAATAGCGCCTTTGGAAGACTACACAAAAGAGTCTGGAAAAACAACCAACTGAAAAACCTCACAAAGATAAGCGTATACAGAGCCGTTGTCATACCCACACTCCTGTTCGGCTCCGAATCATGGGTCCTCTACCGGCACCACCTACGGCTCCTAGAACGCTTCCACCAGCGTTGTCTCCGCTCCATCCTCAACATCCATTGGAGCGCTCACACCCCTAACGTCGAGGTACTCGAGATGGCAGAGGTCGACAGCATCGAGTCCACGCTGCTGAAGATCCAGCTGCGCTGGATGGGTCACGTCTCCAGAATGGAGGACCATCGCCTTCCCAAGATCGTATTATATGGCGAGCTCTCCACTGGCCACCGTGACAGAGGTGCACCAAAGAAAAGGTACAAGGACTGCCTAAAGAAATCTCTTGGTGCCTGCCACATTGACCACCGCCAGTGGGCTGATAACGCCTCAAACCGTGCATCTTGGCGCCTCACAGTTTGGCGGGCAGCATCCTCCTTTGAAGAAGACCGCAGAGCCCACCTCACTGACAAAAGGCAAAGGAGGAAAAACCCAACACCCAACCCCAACCAA
Source organism: Narcine bancroftii (assembly GCF_036971445.1). Classification (NCBI taxonomy): domain Eukaryota; kingdom Metazoa; phylum Chordata; class Chondrichthyes; order Torpediniformes; family Narcinidae; genus Narcine; species Narcine bancroftii. Next base: position 53,055,275 of record NC_091481.1, on the reverse strand, counting down.
CCAATTTTCCCTTGCAACCGCTGCAATCGTGTCTGCCTGTCCCGCATCGGACTGGTCAGCCACAAACGAGCCTGCAGCTGACGTGGACTTTTTACCCCCTCCATAAATCTTCGTCCGCGAAGCCAAGCCAAAGAAAAAAGACATTCTAAATATAGTATTGCATGACAATAATGGAACCTTTACTTTTATCTTAATCTGTCCTCCTCGGCCTTAAAGTCACTCAAAGACTGCTTCTATTTCCATTTGATTATGAGAGTTCCAAAAACATATACACCTTTGATATTGAAAAATCCATACACCTTTATCTTAAATATCTTAAATGCGACACCCCTAATTTTTAAATAGTGACCCCTGATTCTACATTCTCCCATACATTTCACACTGTCAAAACCTCTCAGCTGTATTTCATTCTAGCTGCCTCTCATTTCTTCTAAACTGCAGATTCATGAGTATCAGAGGGAGGGAGATTCATGATTTGAGCCGGCTGATTTTTCATTAGAACAGGGGAATTGAATGCTGTTTTAGATAGTAAAGGAATCAACAGGTAGCTGTGGAGGTGCTGTCTTGCAGAGCTAGAGTCCTGGGTCCTGTCTGTGTGGAGTTTACATATTGCACCTGTGACTGGTTTCCCACATCCCAAAGGTTGGCAGATAAATTAGCCACTGTAAAATTTCCCTGGAGTGTCTGTAAATAATAAAACCTGGGAGAAGGCCATGAGTATGTTCATGTATGAAATAGTACTGAGGGAAAAGATCAATCACAATCTTATTGACAAGCAGAGTAGGTGAATAGCCAACCCCCTTCTACTCATAAAGAAGTGGTAATTGACAAAATATTTAGAGTTATGTAATTCAAACATTCAGCCCATACAATATCAACTGCTTCTACTGTTGGATTGCCAAAAGATTTCCATAAGTTACGGATCCTAACTTGCTGAGCTTTTCCAATATGTTTTGCCTCTTGAATTTCTACACATTGGGTGCTTTAATTGATGCTGGATAATGGTCAGCTTTCTCATCCACGGCCTGGGAAGAGCTGTTTAAAGGTTCAAGGTTCCCTTTATTGTCTTGTAATAATACATGAAGATGTAATATACATGATATACTTCAAGTTTTGTCTACTGTGAGGTAGCAAAGAATCGCCATGAGTATTCCCCAGCACCCCTAGAAAGAGAAGCAAAAAAGAGTCCCTTCAGAGACACTGAGTGTCCGTAGATTCACCTCCAGCTCCTCCCGCAGTCTCTGCAGCCGCACAGATGCCTGTTCAAACCATTGGCGACCCGATCTCCAGATCCAAACCTCCGATATGATCAGGAAGCCTTCAGTTCCCAAGGGTTTGTGCGGAACACACAGGTTAAGAATCAGTCCATGATCGAGGGACAAAGCATGTTTATTTTGGGGATACAAATGCTAAATTAACCTAAACACACACATCATACACTTTGGATTATGAAGGAGAAGTTGACAGAAACTTGGGAAGTAACTCAAATACACATACAATCAACAGTCAGAATCAAAGTGATACTATGTGCCCCCACCCCTTGACCGGTATGGACACGGCTCTTGCTACTTAACCTTGGGACTCAAACCAACCCAGTGTGAAAGGTGATACATGTCACAAGATGCCAAAAAAAAACAAAACAAAGGGGAACACGGTCTTTTATAGCCCTGCAGCAGGTATTGGGGAGGCCAATCACTCATGGTAGGCTCGAAACTAAGTGCAGGAACTCAGCAGTAGTCAGCCTAGGTGATTCACCTGGACTGCAGCACCTGGTAATTTAGATGGGCCAATCGTGAGGGTCACCTTGAGAGCTTGGGGTGAGTTTGACCTCAATTGTCCTCTGAATAGGAGCACAGCAGCGCCACCACATGGTGGCCATGGCCTCTTCATTACACCAGGGCCCTTCTTGCTGGTTTCCACAAGCCAGCCTCCAGCAGCCCACAGCCTGTGTAGGTTTTTCAAGCTCAAGTCACCAGCAGCACTCACGCTGTGTGGGTCCTTCAGCCACAGAGCTACTCAATGGTCCGCTGCCATGGTTGCTGTCCTTTATGATTGTCTCCCATGCTTCTCCTTCCCAACAGGGGTGGGGGGGGGGGTGTTCTCTTTATTTCTGGTGCCCTGCACTGGTCCACAGCTCCCCAGAGTTTGAAAACCCCCCTCCCCCCTCCCCACCATGGTACACTGCCGTGGACAGGCATCACCATCTTGGCCACAGAGCTCTGAGATTGCAGGATTTAAAAAAAATATTGTCAGCTCCTTTAACAGGCCGTTTAAAGCCTGTACGCAGTTGTTGTCATCAGGACCGGGCAGTAGGACCCTGGGGAGCAATGTGGTACCTCCGCACCCTGCTCTCCCAGGTCTGTTACAGCAGCTCTGGCAGTGACGTCATTTTTGTTTTTGTTTAAAGGTCAAGTGGAATTTTAAAGCAGGAGTTTTTGCAATGTCTGATTCAAGCAGGCCAAAAGAGCTTCCTGGTTGGGGATTAACCTGAAGAAGGGTAAAATTCATCCAGCGTTTCCATGGCCAACATTTATTTGCTGACCAAAACACATGAACCACTCCCTTAATGCAAAGTGATTTGTGGGAGCTTTTGGATTTCCTATTTTAAATCAGCATTTTGTTGGCTGTAAAGTGCTTGGCTGGGGATATTCTATCTGGCAATGCATTAGATTAGATTGTGCCAATTAAAATACAAAGCTACTGAAATACAATTAGCATCCAACCAGAAGTTACAAAATAGTGCTATATAAAAATAACTACGTGCAAATAAAAACAAGCGCATTCAGCAAGAAAACAATACTAAATGTACTGACAATACAATGCGGGTGCAGAACCATTTAGTGCTGAGATTTAAGGTTCAGCAGGGTCACAGACTTGGGGAAAAAAATCTCTTCCTGAGTCAGCTGGTTCTGGAACGGAGGCTCCTGTAGCACCTACCGGATGGGAGAAGAGTTAAAAAGTCCACAGTTAGGGTGAGATGCATCCTTGATGATGTTCTTTGCCCTGCCCAGACAACGTTCGTGATAGATGTTCTCAATGGTGGGCAATTGGGTGCTGATAATCTGCTGGGCAGTTTTCATCACCTGCTGAAGTGTTTCATGGTCAGATATGGGATAGTTGCTGCACCACATTGAGATGCCATAGGTGAGTATGCTCTCAACGGTACAGTGGGAACAATCCATCAGTATCCTGGAACAGAGGTGAATTTTCTTCATGCTTTGCAGAAAATAAAGGCGCTGTTGCACCTTTTTGATCAGGATGGAAGAGTTCAGGGACTAGGTGGACATAGGAAATGTGGACATCAAGGAATTACCTTTGCCTGACCTTCTAAATCTCATATCCTATTCAGATAGATGTTTTTGTGCAAAGAATTGATTACTCTCTCCCATCTTCTATTAAGAAAACTCAGAATTATGGAGGCCAGGAAAGAGATCAATAAGATTGAGAGTGCAGAGAAGATTTACTAGAATATTGCTGGGACTTCAGGAACTAAGTTACAGGTTAAGGTTGAAACAGGTTAGGACATTATTTCCTGGAGTGTAGCAGAATGAGGGGAGATAATGATGGAGGTACGCAGAATTCTGAGCGGGATAGAAATGTTTGAAACTTAATTTTTTTGAAATTTAGGCATACAGCACAGCAACAGGACATGAGCCCATGCCGCCTAATTACACCCAACTGTCCTACATCCTCCGGCACCTTTTAAAGGGGGAGAGTAAACTGGAGCCCCCGCGCAGACACGAGGAGAACATACAAACTCCTGACAGACTGCATGGGATTCGAACCCCGATCCTGATCACTGGCTCTGTAAGTGTTGCACTACCCTAATAGAATACAAGTAGGCTTTTTCCACTGAGGGTAGGTGAGATACAAACCAGAGAACGTGGGTTAAGAGGGAAAGTGGTGGGAGTGTGGAACGAGCTGCTATCTGAAATGGTGAATGCAGGGTCAATTTTCAATTAAGAAAAATTTGGACAGGTACATGAATGGTGGGGGTATGGAGAGCAATGGATTGGGTGCAGGTCAGTGGGTCTAGGCAGAATGATAGTTTGGCCCAAACTAGAAGGGCGGAATGGCCTGATTTCCATGCTGTAACGTTCTATGGCATCAGCCGCTTGATCCTGTTTCTCCTCTCTGCAGGAACTGTCTGATTTGCACCTTAGGTCTATTTATCCCCCTAGCATGTATTTTCCCCATCACGAGAACGCCACAACTCTTTGAGGAGGAAAGGCCTCATCCCCTAATTTTAAATTTTATATCACGTTGATCAGTTTCTCCCCTCTCTGTCTCACCCACCGATTCATTTATTTATCTCAGCCATTCTACTCAGTAGAGAAATGTGAACAGCCTTGGAGAACTCATTGCCATCATTCTTTATTCCCGTTATAACTGACCACGTCTGCCCGTGGAAGATGCAGAGTTCCTCCAACATCTCATCGTCTGCTCAAGATTCCAGCATCTGTTTCTGTATTCCCTGCTCAGATGAGCGTGGCCTCTCTGTTCTATCATGCACTGAGGTCATTGGCAAATGCTACGAATATTTCTCATATTAGTGAATGCTACGTGAATAGTTTCTGCTGCAGGGATCGCATACAATATTGATATAAACCTCCAGACACGCCGGAGACTGCAACGGCTGAAATCTGAAGCTAAACACAATCTTCTGAAGGAACTCAAATGGGTCAGGCAGCAGTGGGTGAATAGGAATGGTTGACCTTTTAAGACCATCAGACAGAGGAGCAGAAATAAGCTGTTCAGCCTATCGAGTGTGTCCCACCATTTAATCACGAACTGATCCATTTCCCCACTCAGCCCCACTGCCCGGCCTTCTCTCCACAACCTTTGATGCCCTGGCTAATTCAGAACCTATCAATCTCTGCCTTAAATACACATCCCCCGGCGACTGTTTGGAGGCCAACAGTGTCTTTTTACCCCTTGTCATTTTTTAACTCAACCTAAAATCATTCCAGATCTTTTGATCCTATGTCACTTCTTTCTAATGATTTAATATTGTTCCTTACCAACAAGGCCACACCACCTCTTCAGCTTACCTGCCTATCCATTCGAATAACTGGACATACAGCTCCTAATGATATTCATGACTCTGCGATGGCCACATCATACCCGCCAACCTTTATCCCTTTATTCGTTACATTTTGCTCTGTGTCCCTGTTGCATTCCAACTTATCCTCATGGCTGCTGTTTTGTCCTAACTGCCTGTCCTTCCACACAAACTCCCTACCAGCTGTCTCTACTTGTGACCCAACTCACTGTTCTGCTGCTTTTTTCACTTTTATTCCCACCCCCCTGCAAATCCAATTTAAACCCCTCAACCCCACCCTCAACAGTATTAGAAAACCTCTGCAGGGTATTGGTTCCTCTTGGGTTCAGGTGTAACCCATCCCATTCGTACAGGTCGCCCTCTCCCTAACAATCCCAGAACTTGAAACCCTACCCCCTGCACCATCTCCTCAGCCACTCATTTGTCTGCGCGATCTTCCTGTCCTCACCTTCCCTGGCTCTTGGCACCGGGAGTCATCCAGAGATGACCACCTTGGAGGTTCTGCTCTTCAGCCTCTTTCCTAACTCCCTGAATTTACTTTACAGGATCTCTACCCCAGTCCTGCCTAAGTCATTTGCCACGACTCTGGCTGCTCACCCTCCGCCTCCCCCACAAGAATATTCTGCATCTTGGACCTGAGCAACTTGGGGGAAAATATCACTATTCTGGAGTCTCTTTTTCCACCGCAAGGTGTCAGGACCTAACAGCGTATCTGGCAGGGTACAGAAAATCTGCACCAACCAATTAGCCTGAGTGTTCTTGGAAATTTTCGACCTCTCATGATGGCAGTTAGAGGTTCCCACCAGCTTCAAAAGAGCATCAATTATCCCGGTTCCCAAGAAGAGCTATGTGAGCTGCCTCAAAGACCATCACCAGTAGCACTAACTTCTACTGTGGTGAAATGCTTTGAGAGGTTGGTCATGGCCAGAAAGATCTGGACTCACTGCAATTCGCCTATCATCACAATCGCTCCACAGCAGATGCAGTATCACTGGCTCTCCACAGCTCTATATCACCTCGAAAACAGCAATTCATACATATGGCTGCTCTTCATCGACTACAGCTCGGCCTTCAGTACCATAATTCCCTCAGAGCTGATCAAGAAGCTACAAACTCTAGGCCTCTGTACCCCCCTCTGAAGACCACAGTCAGTATGAATTGGAAATAACATCACCTCCTCTTCACTGATTATCAACATAGGTGCTTAGCCCACTGCTCTAGACAGTCACAATTCTAATGCCATCTACACAGTTGTCGGTAGAATCACAAACTGCAATGAGAAAGAGAACAAGAGGAAGATAGATCAGCTCGTTGAATGGTGTAACGACAACAACCTTGCACTCAATGTCAGAAAAGTCAAGGAGATGATTGTGGACTTCAGGAGGAAGTCAGGGGAACACGACCAGATCTTCATCAGGAGCTCAGTAGTGGAGAGGGTCAAGTACTTCAAATTCCTGGGTGTCAACATCTCCGAGAATCTGTCCTGGAGCCTCCATGTTGATGCAATCACAGAGAAGGCTCACCAGTGGCTATACTTTGTGAGGTGTCTGAGGAGATTTGGTACGTCACTGAAGACTCTCGTAAACTTCTACAGGTGTACCGTGGAGAGCATTGTGGCTGGCTGCAACACTGCCTGGTTTGGAGGCCAACTTTCAGGACAAGAATAAACTCCAGAGGGTTGGTAACTTGGCCTGTGACATTACAGGCACCAGACTTCACTCCATTGAGGACATCTACATGAGGCGGTGTCCTAAAAATGAGTCTCTATCCTCAAAGACTGCATGGGTTTCCTCCGATTCCTCCGGTTTGCACCCACCCTTCAAAATATACCGGGGGTTGTAGGTCAATTGGGTGGCAAGGACTCATGGGCTGGAGGGGCCTGTATGTCTAAATTTAACTGTAAAAATTTAATATACAATCAGATGACAGGGGACCAAGAGAAATACTTTTCTTTCTTTGACTGTAAGAGGCACTTCATGAAATTTCTTGCAACAGATGAAAGCAAATTCTGTTGTAATATTGCACTGTTTTTATTACAAGACAATAAAGAAATCTTGAATAAACTTGAACTCAACTGATTCTGGCCATGCAGGATGCAGGGGTGATGGTTCCTTCCTCTGGATGAGGAATTCTGAGTCAAGGGAAGGCCGTTTTGGTCCTGATTTGCAGGGGTTGATTCACCCTTGGAAATCTGTCCCAAAGGATTAATGGGGGTGGGGAGTCATTGATAATTCCAAACAGATATCTGTAGAATGGTCAAGGAGGCCAAGGTGACACTCAGGGCATAAAAAAATACCCACCTCACTCTTAGTGAAGTTTCAAAGGTCACAGGATCTCCTCCAAAACACCTGAGTGTAAAATGTAGGGGACACAGCCCAGGACATCACACCATTAATAGCATCTACAGGGAACGCCACCATCGGAGAGGGGCAGCAATTGTCGAGGGTCCACACCACCCGGCACACACTCTGTTCTCACTGCTGCCATGAGGAAAGAGGTGCAGGTGCCACCAGGTTCAGGAACAGTTGCTGCCCCTCCAACCATCAGACTCCTCAACCACAAACTCAATCAGGGACTCATTGAAGGATGTTTTTCTCTCTGGATTGCAGTCAGTTTGTTTACACGTCTACAATCCTTTTGCACTACCAATAAGTGGTAATTCTGCAGGAGAAAGGATCTCAGGACTGTTTATTATGTACTCTGGCAATAAATCTGGAAACTTTGGGAACTTACCTCATCTGCTCTCCCAATCCCCGCCCCCGCCATCCAAACTGACCAATCAGCGATCGACAAAGGCGGCACTTCCGCTTCAATCGGTTGCTAAGACGCAGATTTTCACCCAGGCAACCCACCCAGCTCTGCCTGAGAGCAGTTTCTGAGTTACTTCGAGAAATGAAAGCCGTGGTGAGGATTCGATGGCCAGTCCTTTCACCGCCATTCGACGTCCAGCGAATGGGGCTCAGGCGGGCGAGGGTGATGGATGGGTCTCTCGTCCAGTGACGTAGGTTGGGCGGGCAGCGTGAGTGGCAACGATGATAACCAATGGCTAGTTGAAGATGTGATGAACTAGCCAATCTCCTAGGCCGATGGGCGGGCCTTTCTTGAACTACGGTTACCAGGACCCGGATGCTGTCCCTAACAACGGCTGAGTTGCAGGGAGGTCCCGTCGAGGGTGAGTCTCCCTGTGGGGTTGGTTGGGGGGGTTTAGGGTTGGGCCTGGCGCGTTTTGGTTCTACATTTTGCATTGTTTTTGGTGATGGTGAAGTGCGGCGAGGTGGGGAAAAGGGGGGTGAAAATTTAGAAGGGGGAGAGGGAAAGGGTTGGAGTGATGGGGAGGAAAGGCAGGAGAGGAGGGGGAGGGGAGGGAAAGGGATAGGGTGGTGGGAGGAGGGGATGGGGAGGGGAGGGAAGGGTGGTGGGGAGGAGGCGGAGGGAAGGGTGGTGGGGAGGAGGCGGAGGGAAGGGTGGTGGGGAGGAGGCGGAGGGAAGGGTGGTGGGGAGGAGGCGGAGGGAAGGGTGGTGGGGAGGAGGCGGAGGGAAGGGTGGTGGGGAGGAGGCGGAGGGAAGGGTGGTGGGGAGGAGGCGGAGGGAAGGGTGGTGGGGAGGAGGCGGAGGGAAGGGTGGTGGGGAGGAGGCGGAGGGAAGGGTGGTGGGGAGGAGGCGGAGGGAAGGGTGGTGGGGAGGAGGCGGAGGGAAGGGTGGTGGGGAGGAGGCGGAGGGAAGGGTGGTGGGGAGGAGGCGGAGGGAAGGGTGGTGGGGAGGAGGCGGAGGGAAGGGTGGTGGGGAGGAGGCGGAGGGAAGGGTGGTGGGGAGGAGGCGGAGGGAAGGGTGGTGGGGAGGAGGCGGAGGGAAGGGTGGTGGGGAGGAGGCGGAGGGAAGGGTGGTGGGGAGGAGGAGGGGGAGGGAAGGGTGGTGGGGAGGAGGAGGGGGAGGGAAGGGTGGTGGGGAGGAGGCGGCGGGAAGGGTGGTGGGGAGGAGGAGGAGGAGGGAAGGGTGGTGGGGAGGAGGAGGGGGAGGGAAGGGTGGTGGGGAGGAGGAGGGGGTGGGAAGGGTGGTGGGGAGGAGGAGGGGGTGGGAAGGGTGGTGGGGAGGAGGAGGGGGTGGGAAGGGTGGTGGGGAGGAGGAGGGGGAGGGAAGGGTGGTGGGGGGGAGGGGGGCGGGAAGGGTGGTGGGGAGGAGGCAGGAGAGGGAAGGGTGGTGGGGAGGAGGCGGGGGAGGGAAGGGTGGTGGGGAGGAGGCGGGGGAGGGAAGGGTGGTGGGGAGGAGGCGGGGGAGGGAAGGGTGGTGGGGAGGAGGCGGGGAGGGAAGGGTGGTGGGGAGGAGGCGGGGGAGGGAAGGGTGGTGGGGAGGAGGCGGGGGAGGGAAGGGTGGTGGGGAGGAGGGGGAGGGAAGGGTGGTGGGGAGGAGGGAGAGGGAAGGGTGGGGAGGAGGAGGGAAGGGAGGTGGGGAGGGGGAGGGAAGGGAGGTGGGGAGGGGGAGGGAAGGGAGGTGGGGAGGGGGAGGGAAGGGAGGTGGGGAGGGGGAGGGTAGGGAGGTGGGGAGGGGGAGGGAAGGGAGGTGGGGAGGGGGAGGGAAGGGAGGTGGGGAGGGGGAGGGAAGGGAGGTGGGGAGGGGGAGGGAAGGGAGGTGGGGAGGAGGAGGGAAGGGAGGTGGGGAGGAGGAGGGGGAGGGAAGGGAGGTGGGGAGGAGGAGGGGGAGGGAAGGGAGGTGGGGAGGAGGAGGGGGAGGGAAGGGAGGTGGGGAGGAGGAGGAGGGGGAGGGAAGGGAGGTGGGGAGGAGGAGGAGGGGGAGGGAAGGGAGGTGGGGAGGAGGAGGAGGGGGAGGGAAGGGAGGTGGGGAGGAGGAGGAGGGGGAGGGAAGGGTGGTGGGGAGGGGGTGGGAGGAGGGGGTGTCCGGCGCCCTCGCTCAGGCCGGCGTGTCCGGCGCCCTCGCTCAGGCCGGCGTGTCCGGCGCCCTCGCTCAGGCCGGCGTGTCCGGCGCCCTCGCTCAGGCCGGAGTGTCCGGCGCCCTCGCTCAGGCCGGCGTGTCCGGCGCCCTCGCTCAGGCCGGCGTGTCCGGCGCCCTCGCTCAGGCCGGCGTGTCCGGCGCCCTCGCTCAGGCCGGCGTGTCCGGCGCCCTCGCTCAGGCCGGCGTGTCCGGCGCCCTCGCTCAGGCCGGCGTGTCCGGCGCCCTCGCTCAGGCCGGCGTGTCCGGCGCCCTCGCTCAGGCCGGCGTGTCCGGCGCCCTCGCTCAGGCCGGCGTGTCCGGCGCCCTCGCTCAGGCCGGCGTGTCCGGCGCCCTCGCTCAGGCCGGCGTGTCCGGCGCCCTCGCTCAGGCCGGCGTGTCCGGCGCCCTCGCTCAGGCCGGCGTGTCCGGCGCCCTCGCTCAGGCCGGCGTGTCCGGCGCCCTCGCTCAGGCCGGCGTGTCCGGCGCCCTCGCTCAGGCCGGCGTGTCCGGCGCCCTCGCTCAGGCCGGCGTGTCCGGCGCCCTCGCTCAGGCCGGCGTGTCCGGCGCCCTCGCTCAGGCCGGCGTGTCCGGCGCCCTCGCTCAGGCCGGCGTGTCCGGCGCCCTCGCTCAGGCCGGCGTGTCCGGCGCCCTCGCTCAGGCCGGCGTGTCCGGCGCCCTCGCTCAGGCCGGCGTGTCCGGCGCCCTCGCTCAGGCCGGCGTGTCCGGCGCCCTCGCTCAGGCCGGCGTGTCCGGCGCCCTCGCTCAGGCCGGCGTGTCCGGCGCCCTCGCTCAGGCCGGCGTGTCCGGCGCCCTCGCTCAGGCCGGCGTGTCCGGCGCCCTCGCTCAGGCCGGCGTGTCCGGCGCCCTCGCTCAGGCCGGCGTGTCCGGCGCCCTCGCTCAGGCCGGCGTGTCCGGCGCCCTCGCTCAGGCCGGCGTGTCCGGCGCCCTCGCTCAGGCCGGCGTGTCCGGCGCCCTCGCTCAGGCCGGCGTGTCCGGCGCCCTCGCTCAGGCCGGCGTGTCCGGCGCCCTCGCTCAGGCCGGCGTGTCCGGCGCCCTCGCTCAGGCCGGCGTGTCCGGCGCCCTCGCTCAGGCCGGCGTGTCCGGCGCCCTCGCTCAGGCCGGCGTGTCCGGCGCCCTCGCTCAGGCCGGCGTGTCCGGCGCCCTCGCTCAGGCCGGCGTGTCCGGCGCCCTCGCTCAGGCCGGCGTGTCCGGCGCCCTCGCTCAGGCCGGCGTGTCCGGCGCCCTCGCTCAGGCCGGCGTGTCCGGCGCCCTCGCTCAGGCCGGCGTGTCCGGCGCCCTCGCTCAGGCCGGCGTGTCCGGCGCCCTCGCTCAGGCCGGCGTGTCCGGCGCCCTCGCTCAGGCCGGCGTGTCCGGCGCCCTCGCTCAGGCCGGCGTGTCCGGCGCCCTCGCTCAGGCCGGCGTGTCCGGCGCCCTCGCTCAGGCCGGCGTGTCCGGCGCCCTCGCTCAGGCCGGCGTGTCCGGCGCCCTCGCTCAGGCCGGCGTGTCCGGCGCCCTCGCTCAGGCCGGCGTGTCCGGCGCCCTCGCTCAGGCCGGCGTGTCCGGCGCCCTCGCTCAGGCCGGCGTGTCCGGCGCCCTCGCTCAGGCCGGCGTGTCCGGCGCCCTCGCTCAGGCCGGCGTGTCCGGCGCCCTCGCTCAGGCCGGCGTGTCCGGCGCCCTCGCTCAGGCCGGCGTGTCCGGCGCCCTCGCTCAGGCCGGCGTGTCCGGCGCCCTCGCTCAGGCCGGCGTGTCCGGCGCCCTCGCTCAGGCCGGCGTGTCCGGCGCCCTCGCTCAGGCCGGCGTGTCCGGCGCCCTCGCTCAGGCCGGCGTGTCCGGCGCCCTCGCTCAGGCCGGCGTGTCCGGCGCCCTCGCTCAGGCCGGCGTGTCCGGCGCCCTCGCTCAGGCCGGCGTGTCCGGCGCCCTCGCTCAGGCCGGCGTGTCCGGCGCCCTCGCTCAGGCCGGCGTGTCCGGCGCCCTCGCTCAGGCCGGCGTGTCCGGCGCCCTCGCTCAGGCCGGCGTGTCCGGCGCCCTCGCTCAGGCCGGCGTGTCCGGCGCCCTCGCTCAGGCCGGCGTGTCCGGCGCCCTCGCTCAGGCCGGCGTGTCCGGCGCCCTCGCTCAGGCCGGCGTGTCCGGCGCCCTCGCTCAGGCCGGCGTGTCCGGCGCCCTCGCTCAGGCCGGCGTGTCCGGCGCCCTCGCTCAGGCCGGCGTGTCCGGCGCCCTCGCTCAGGCCGGCGTGTCCGGCGCCCTCGCTCAGGCCGGCGTGTCCGGCGCCCTCGCTCAGGCCGGCGTGTCCGGCGCCCTCGCTCAGGCCGGCGTGTCCGGCGCCCTCGCTCAGGCCGGCGTGTCCGGCGCCCTCGCTCAGGCCGGCGTGTCCGGCGCCCTCGCTCAGGCCGGCGTGTCCGGCGCCCTCGCTCAGGCCGGCGTGTCCGGCGCCCTCGCTCAGGCCGGCGTGTCCGGCGCCCTCGCTCAGGCCGGCGTGTCCGGCGCCCTCGCTTGTAATCCACGTGGTGGGGCAGCTGGCCAAAATGGTGCCATTGGGGGTTTCCCCTTCTTCTCAGCACAGGGCTCAGAAGCCCGTGCTTGGAGACCACGTGACGCCCAGGAGACGTCAGCGCCATTCTCAGCCAGTTCTGGGCTAGGAGTACAAGTCCAACCCAGCAGCCTGCAATAAATCAGTTCTGCTCACTGAGCTCAACCTGTCTGGTTTGTGTCTTTCAGTAGTAGTGTAGCTGCCGCTACAATTGGTGACCCCGACTGGTTCAAACATATTTGAACCCATCATGGAGAACCTGGGATCAGTGCTATAGCCGTCAAGTTGACTGACTTCTGGGTTCAGGAGCCGGAGACCTGGTTCAGACATGCGGAGGCTCAGTTTCACCTCCGCCAAATTTTATTTAACATTACCAAATTCTACCATGTGGTCACCGCCCTGGACCAGACCACTGCCAAACGCTTGCTGCACCTCGTTCAGCACCCACGCGCCAAAGACAAATAAGAGACCATCAAGCAAATACTCACCGGATCCCTTGGACTATCCAGTTGCCAGCGTGCCACTCGGATGCTGCACCTCGACGCCTTGTGGGACAGGTCCCCGATGGAGCTGATGGACGAGATGCTCGCGCTCATGGGTGATCACACCAACTGCCCACTCTTCAAGCACATTTTCCTCGACCATCTGCCAGAGATGGCCCAAGAGAGTTTTACTGACCCGAGGAAGATCACTCAGAAGGCCCGAGCTATGGCTCGAGTGATTCTTGGAGGGCTCAGCAGTCCAGCAGGTCACGAGGCATGGGCATGACCACGCCAAGCCCACCCCCTAGCACTACGGTAGCGCATCCATCCCTTGCAGGGGCTTAACCAGGGGCATGGCATTCACTCCAGGCCTCTGCTTCTACCACCAGCACTAGAGAGCCAAGGCTTGGAAGTGTCCTCAGCCCTAGTCGTTCAAGGGAAATGAGCAGGCCGGCTACTGTTAATGGCTGCAGCGGCTGGCCAAGGACACAGTCTCCTCTACCTGTGGGACTCAGTCAGCGGCTGACGGTTCCTCATCGACACTGGGTCCCAGATCAGCATCATCCCGGCCACGGCCATCGAGTCCAAGAACCGACCTCGAGGACCTCCCCTCCGTGCAGCCAATGCACAGAGATCTGGACATATGGAAACAAGACAGTCCACTTCCAAATCAGCTGACGAAAGTTCTCGTGGAGGTTCACTGTCTCGTCCCTTCTGACCGCCATCCTGGGTGCTGACTTCCTCCTCTCCCACGGGCTTCTGGTGGACATTCGGGGTAGGTGTCTGGTGGACACTCATACTTTCCAGCGTGGTTCTCAGACAGGTCCGGGCTGGGACTACAAGTCCAGCCCAGCAGCCAGCAATAAACCAGTTTTGCTCACTGAGCTCAACCTGTCTGGTTGTGTGTTCTTTCAGTAGCAGTGGAGCTGCCGCTACACATTAAACTTTATCAGAGGTATGTAAGGTAAAAAACAGAGTGTTCTGTACTACCTGCAGTTTCAGGCATTTGCAGGGCCTCTTAGAATGTATGCCTTGTGGATAAGGGTGGACTACTGCAAAACCATCTTTTTGCACTTGAGCCCTTCATCAAAGTTTGAGCAAAATGTAGACTGGCTCCTGAAAAAAAATGAGGGGAGGGGCAAGGGAAAAACACGATCCCACAGGCTGGAAGTCAATAAGGGAGGGAGGGCACATCAAGCCAGGGGTGGGGGAGAGGAGATGACTGTGAATGGAGAGGGAAAGGTTGGAGGAAAGAAGACAGGGGGATGGGGGAAAATGGAGAGTAGACCAGCAGAAACTGGAGAAGTAGATGTTTGTGCCATCTGGTTGAAGAGCACCCAGATGGAATATGAGGTGTTGCTCCTCCAATTTGCAGGTTTCACAGTACAAGGCCATGAACAAACATGTCAATATGGAACTGGGCCTGTCTGTACACTCTCTAACCAGGTTAGTTTTCTGGTTTCTACTAGACTACTCCCTGTTCTTTCTCTCTTTCCATTCACAGAGCAATCCCGCCCTCCTCCTGCTTTCTGATGTGCCTTCCCACCCTTATCCATCTATTACCTCCTGCCTGTAGGCCTGTGCTCCTCCCCGCCCCCCCGGCCACCATTTTGTTTGTTTGCCTGGCCGCCTTCCCCTCCCACCATTTTGTTTGAGCCTGCCTACATTTTGCTCATACCTTGATGAAGGCCTTAATCCCTGAAATGTTGGTTATGTTCTTTGTTTATAAAGTATACTGTTTGACCTGCTATTTCTCCAGCATTGTTTTTTTACTACAATTAGTGCTGTGGGAAGGAGAGACCTATGTGGGATGGTGGTGCTATTGTAGCTAAGTGGGTTTAGCATATAAGAACAATTTGTCTTGATTGTCTTGCTCACTGGCCAGTGATGTGTAGGTATTGTCAAGTGGAGACAGGTTTTTCAACAAGCTGTGACAGCCAGCTTGTAACTCTGTTTAGATTTTGTGCTGAGGAGAATTCACAGGTTTCGAGTTGAAGGTTTCAGGATTGAAGGGAACGTGTTTGATGGTCTCTGTAGACCACATGATTTTCACTTGATGAATTGTTTGGCAATGTCTGCTGCAATACTTTTTGTAGAATCTACTGGGATTGTTTTGTTCTAATTATCCCTTTCTGTGAAATGATTCTTTTATTACAGATCAGAGATGGGCTGGGAAAATTACAAAAAAGTTCCTTTGATGGTTTAATGGTCTTGAGCAATATTAAAGCAATAGTCCTTCTGATCTTGGATTGATGGAAGCAAATGTCACATTTGATTCAATTTGATACAATGTGATCCTGAGATGAGCAGAATTATTTTTAACGCCTTTTTTTAGGTGATAAAATAAATTTCAACTCTGACACATTGGTGTTCTCTGAACTGATTTACTCCTCATTTTTAAATAAAAATTTTTTTAGAAAGGCCCTTTCAGCCCATGAACTTGTGCTGCTTAATGGACTTATAACCCCAGTACATTTTGAAGTGTGTCAGGAAACTGGAGGAAACCCACTCAGGTCATGGGAGAATATAGAAGCCCCTTACGGACTGTGGGATTCAAACCCTGATTGCTTACGCTATAATCACGTTGCCCGATTGATATCCCTTTACTCTTGTGGAGTAAGTTCTAAATGAATAAGTGCTGCCTGGATCAGCAGGAGAATATCTTCCAATGGTAGATTTAGGAGTGAGGTTTTTTAAATTTAGTAACATTGCTAAGATTACCTCGTGGAAGACTGGTAACTTGATTCTTTAGGTGTGCTGATCTGAGTTACTCAACTGTTACAGGTCTGTACAGATCGTCCCACTTCCAGGATTTGCACTGGTTTCAATTATATTGGAACTCGCCCTGAAGTATAAACCGTGAGCCTGGAAGCAATCAAATTATCATTGAATTCGTTCCATTGAAAACTGTCTTTTCAGGTGGGGATCCCTTGAATAGAGACATTGCAATGAAACCTATCCAAGTAAAATGCCTCTTGCTGCCATTTCTCTGAGAGAATGCTTGATCATGAGGAACAGGGTAATTAAAAGTTCTAGCAATCCAGTAGTTTAGTTGTTGTAGTTTGTAATGCTATCATTGTTTTGAAATGGAAATATTAAGTTTTATTTGTTTTCTCTCACGACAGGGGCAAAGCTTGTCTGTAATGGCAGAGCCTGAGCTAAAAAAGGAAGAGCCAGATTCCAGGCGTCTTCAAACCTTCCCCATTGTCAGAGTGAGTGTCCGACTGAACTGGTTAACCCTCCTTCCCAAATAGGGCTGAAAGCTCATATAATTCATAGGCCTAACCGGCTCCTGTATCGTAAATGTCACCTGCTGCGTCTGACTGTGTTGCTGGCTCTCCACAGTGTTGGTGCCTCAATGTTCTCACAGGTAGCAGTCCAAAGTGATTCTTCATCTTCTGCAACAATAAATGAACCAATAAGTGAGGCCTTTTAATATACTGAAGGCATATTTGTCTCCAAAAATCAAAGGCCTCCAAACCAGTTTAGCTGGCAAAAATTGAAAATGCATTAATCATTTGATCTGTTCATGCTATAAAGTTTGGTAAAAATACATGCACTTATTGATTTGGATATTGCTATAATTGAAACCTCTCAGATGGGCCAAGAAAGGTTATTTTTATAGCTGCATATCTTTGGCTTGGCTTCGCGGACGAAGATTTATGGAGGGGGTAAAAAGTCCACGTCAGCTGCAGGCTCGTTTGTGGCTGACAAGTCCGATGCGGGACAGGCAGACACGATTGCAGCGGTTGCAAGGGAAAATTGGTTGGTTGGGGTTGGGTGTTGGGTTTTTCCTCCTTTGCCTTTTGTCAGTGAGGTGGGCTCTGCGGTCTTCTTCAAAGGAGGTTGCTGCCCGCCAAACTGTGAGGCGCCAAGATGCACGGTTTGAGGCGTTATCAGCCCACTGGCGGTGGTCAATGTGGCAGGCACCAAGAGATTTCTTTAGGCAGTCCTTGTACCTTTTCTTTGGTGCACCTCTGTCACGGTGGCCAGTGGAGAGCTCGCCATATAACACGATCTTGGGAAGGCGATGGTCCTCCATTCTGGAGACGTGACCCATCCAGCGCAGCTGGATCTTCAGCAGCGTGGACTCGATGCTGTCGACCTCTGCCATCTCGAGTACTTCGACGTTAGGGGTGTAAGCGCTCCAATGGATGTTGAGGATGGAGCGGAGACAACGCTGGTGGAAGCGTTCTAGGAGCCGTAGGTGGTGCCGGTAGAGGACCCATGATTCGGAGCCGAACAGGAGTGTGGGTATGACAACGGCTCATATCCGTTGTCATACCCGTTGTCATAGCTGCATATAGGTGTGTGGGAAATGTCCATAAATGGGATTGATGGTGGTATTGGGCTTTTGCCACTCAGAAGTGAAGATGTCATTGGTTTTTTTAAAAATATGAGCAATACCTGGTGATTTCCCTTGGGATGCTGCAGGTGGTCTGTGATCTTACTGGTTTGGGGAAAGTATTGGGGAAATAGGTTTTATCTGGTCCACATGAAAATGCGTAGGGTGCAGGAGCAGATTGCAATAAGCTTTGTGTTAGATACTGAAAATGTTGAGAGGCTTTGGAGCAATATATCCTCTACTTGAGATTCTCTTTAGTTAAAGGGTGTTGTGGAAGGAAAGATCCAATTATTCAGGCAAGATCAGCAAACTCCAAGACCTAGGACTCAATACCCCACTGTGTAATTGGATCATGGATTTCCTACCCTCCAGACCACAATAAGTGAGGATTGGTAAAAATGTCTTCTCCCCAATCTCCATCAGTACTGGAGCACCACAGGGCTGCATTATTAACCCCCTGCTTGAGTCACTTTACATTTACCACTGTGTGGCTCGGTACGACAATAGTGCCATCTACAAATTTGCCAACGATGCTCTAGTGGATTGTATAAAGGAAGGGAATGAGTCAGGATACAGGAGGAGATTGAAAACTTGGCTGAATGGTGCACCAACAACAACCTTGCACTCAGTGTCACCAAAACTAAGGAGGTGATTGTTGACTTCAGGAAGGGAAAGCCAGAGGTTGTGGTTCATTGATCACAATCCAGTGATCAGAGGAGAGGGTGAGCAGATTTAGGTTCTTGTGAGTCATTATCTTAGAGAGTCTTTCCTGGACCGAACACACAAATGACATCATGAAGAAAGCATGTCAGTGCCTATACTTCAGAAGTTTACGGAGGTTCAGTATGACACCATAAACCCTGGCAAATTTCTACAGAGGTGTGGTGGAAACTGTGGTGACCGGCTGCATCTCGTGGTGTCGTATGGGGACAACAATACACCTGAACGTAAAGCCCTGTAAAAGGTAGCCTAGAACATCCCAGGTAAAACTCTTGCCCAATATAGAGAACATCTACGTGGAATGCTGCTGTCGGATCCTTGAAATCATCAAGGATCCACACCACCCAGCACACACTCTGCTCTCGCTGCTACCATCAGGAAAGAAATGTAGGTCCTACAAGACCTTCACCACCAGGTGCTACTCCTCCTCAACAAACAATCTAAGACTCATTTAAGGAGTACTTGTGCACTTTATTGATTAAAAAAATAATTTGTTTATATTCGTTGTCCATTTACAGTTTTTTAATTTACATGTATGCACACTTTTTCATGACTAATAAGTGGTAATTTTGCCACACCTGCAGGAAAAAAAGAATCTTGGGTTAGCCTTGGATTCATTTTCTGCCTATTTTCCCCCAACTTTAATTCTGAAATCAAAAAATATTGACCTTTAATATATTGGCCATATTGGTTCTTGGAGGAACTGAATTGTAATGATTTGTGACTAAGGAGAGTTTCCTCCTCATTTCAGTCTTTTGTTTTCAGCATTGTGATATGCCGGAGGAAATGAAAGTTGAAACAATGGAACTGTGTGTCACAGCTTGTGAAAAATATTCTGCCAATAATGAGGTGAGTCTTGTGTGGATGAAATACCTTGTTCTGTTTGTGTTGAACTTTGTAGACATATTGCACTGTGTCTGAAAGTCACCATGATGTCTCTCCTGGTGAAATAGCCTAGCATGCGGAACTTTGCCTCAATGCCTGTCCATGCCTCTTTGGAGAGCGGTAGGAGGAGGAGATCGGATCAGAATTTTCCTTGTCATGAACATGTCATGAAATTGCAGCAGGCATCATTTCTATAATCCACTTTACAAAATAAATAAAAATAGTGCAAGGAAAAGACAAAAGAAGGCCGTGTCTGTGGTTCATTGTTCATTCAGGAATGTGATGGCAGAGGGGAACAAGCTGTCCCTGTGCTACTTAGTGCTCGTCCTCAGGCTCCTGTACCTCCCCCACCCCCCCTCAATGGTAGCAGAGTGAAGCCTGATGTTGGGGGTCCTTGAGGATAGAGGCTGCTTTCTTAAGACACGCCTCTTTTAGATGTCCTCGATGGACTGAAGTCTGGTGACTGTGATGTCGCAGGCCGAGTTAACAACCCTCAAATTTTTTTTCTTGTACTGAGCATTGGCGCCTGCATACCAACCAGAATGCTTTCCACAGTATACCTGTAGAAGTTGTTGAGAATCTTCGGTCATGTACCAAATCTCAAAGTATAGCTGCTGACGGGCCTTCTTCATGATTGCATTTTCATGGGGGCTCCAGGACAGATCTTCAGAGATGTTGACTGCTCCACTGCTGACTGACCCTTCAATTAGGACTGGTTCATGTTCTCTTGATTTCCTACTGAAGTCCACAATTGTTTCCAATCATGTATGTCTTCATACTTGCTAACATGCTTGTCTGTGGTTTTCTCAAGGATTCCTCTATGATGTGATGAATTGCACTTCTCAATTCAATGCCTTGTGCTTTCATTTACATTTGTTCCTCCTGTTTAAACTGGAGATAAAGAGCTTGCTCTTTTGTATCTGTGATCTGCATGTTGGTGATCCTGATAATCATCCCTCCTTGAGAATGGTGGTGATGGTACTTCAACTGCTACAATTGGCTTTTGGTTGTTAGGGGGTGTAAAGTGTTGATCAGAGGCTGTTGTAAGATAACTCTGGTTCCAAAATCCTTTTTTTTGAATGGGAAAGAAGAACTGCACCTCCAGCTTTAACTGCTCTTCGATAATGTAGGGGCCTCTTAGGGTGGGTCCATAAAAAAGACGACGAGTTTTAGACGACCCCCCCCTCCCGAATTTCCACCTAAAATGTAGGTTCTGAGCTATATGCTGTATGACTATCCCAAGTCTGGCACTGACCAGCAGAGTGATACTGTTAGGCACATTTAATATACTAATTCACAATATTTTAAAAGCAAAGGACTCAGTAAAGGTTTAAATTTTATTAGCATATTT
The DNA here is from genome assembly GCF_036971445.1 of Narcine bancroftii. Taxonomy (NCBI): domain Eukaryota; kingdom Metazoa; phylum Chordata; class Chondrichthyes; order Torpediniformes; family Narcinidae; genus Narcine; species Narcine bancroftii. The sequence goes on along the minus strand of NC_091481.1, from coordinate 53,034,977 downwards.
TAAAATAAACCACCATTGGCTCCTTTAACAAGCCCTTTAATACCTGTACAGAGCCGACGGCAGGTCAGGCTGTGTGGATGGACTCTGCAGGGGAGTGCTGAAATTTTGCTGTTCAGGTTCGGATTTTGTACTCGGCAGATAAGATGACCCTGGTTTTGGGGCAACATTTTTAAAGTTCAAGGACCCTCTTGTACGCTGTCATATACAGTATACTCCATGCTGCGACTTCAATTGAGTGAAATATTGGAAAGTAAAGCATGGGTTAACAGTTGATTAACAGCGAACTCTGCCCGGTGGTATCTGCTCAACAGTCGAGCAGAAGTGAGGAATCTGAAGTGTGGTCAGCGGCTCATGCTTTGTTACCTTGGCAAATCATTACTGAATTGTATCAGTGCCAGGCCAGTGCAAATGCACTGCCAGGACCCCATTGCCAGAAGCAGATTAATTGGCACGTTTCTTTGAATGTGGGGTCACGGTAGATCAGCTGAGTGGAGATATTGTGCTGAAGGGGCAGTACTGCACTGGATCACTAGAATTACTGATGGGGAAAGGACGTGGGCCTGCTAGTTTGGTTTGTGCCGTTATGTTTCTGGTGTGATACTCATAATCCATTTTCCTATTTTCAGAGAAAAATAATCTTCTCTTTCACAGACTGCAGCCAAAATGATCAAAGAAACAATGGACAAAAAGTTTGGAGCTTCCTGGCACGTCGTGGTTGGTGAAGGTTTTGCCTTTGAAGTCACACACGAGATGAAGAACATTCTGTACATGTATTTTGGTGGCAATATAGCAGTGTGTGTGTGGAAGTGCACATAACAGGAACTGTACATGGAACAGGAGTATCGTACCTCCCCTTCCTTATTCCAAACTCTGCTGTGTAAAAGGACACCTGTCGATAATGGCACATGCTGCAAATGGACTATTTGTTGTTCAGAAGTTCAAATGATTTCTTAGGACCGTAACAGCTGCCAGAACAAGGTCTAAAATATTTTATTTCCTTTTTAAATAAGACACAAAAGATCAGTTATCCAGTAACTGGAAGCCAGATTTTGTAGAATCCATGCCTATTTTAAGATCTGGCAGTGTGTACAAATATTACTGTTAATAGAAATGTAGAGAAAAGGACGAAGGTCAGTGATAAACTTCCTGTTCCAACTGGCAAATGAAGCCTCTTGCCTTAGTCTTCCTCGCTCTTTTATCTTATTCTCCCAATGACATGAGGCTGAGATTTATTTACACTCACATTTTTACAATGGAACTTGCAGGGACCAAATGGAGAAGGAAATTGGGAAGGGGACATAAGAGTCCAGTCTGTTTAATATTAGTTCAGGGTAGCATGACCAGCTCTAGGGTTTTGAATACAAGTATGAAAATTCTTCATTAGCTCATTTTGAAATACTTCCATTTAAATTTTTTTTGATGTTGTGATATTTTAACATGTTTTAATAAAAAGAACATTTGAATGGCCGTGTTAATCCAAACTTGAAGGTTGGACAATCAGGTTGGAACAATCGTGGTATCAGGCTCTGCTTGTTGGTGTTTTTAATATCTTATTTCAACATTGTCATATTTCCATTAGTAGTTTGCTTATGCATTCGATTACCTATGACACTGGGCTGGGGCATTGACATGGGTTTTTCTCTCCCGAAGCACAACTGTGGGCTGAAGGTCCTGGACTGTGCTGTAGATTTTGATATTCTATGTTGCAGTTTGTAAAAGCCAAATCTTGAGTTTGTAGCCTGAGCAGCTGACGGCTCATGATGGACTGGTAGCCATATGCTTAATAGGTGTGCCATGGATAAATGTGTATTTGTGGAAGTTTGGAGGTAGGGATTTGGACACATGGAGTCACTTAAGTACAATTTTGTAGAAATGCAGGGTACAGAGTGAAGAGAAACACAGTCCATTGGGTGTGTAGTTGAGGGGTGAGGCGATATGGTCTGAGGGTATAGACAGTCCAACTGCACAATCCTGGTCACTCACCAATCCCAACTGTCTGCCAATCAGATGCTTTACTCTAACTGATGTGACCATATTTCCTGGCTCTAATGCTTTGATTTAGCTGGTTTCAACATACAAGCCCAGAAGAAACGAGCAGTTCAATGGTGAGTCTCAGCACCTGCTGCTGGATGTTTTGTACTATCCCATCGTGTATATGGTAAAGATAAAATTAATCCATTGGACTCTGTGTCCCAACAATACTCTGTGCCTGTTTTCTGGGACTGGTTTTATACCCAACCACCAGCTGGTCATACTGGTGTTCATACTATAGTTTACTCATGGACCCAGTCCAGAATATATATTATGAAAGGTTAAAAATGGCTGGAGCCTAAAAGATGAACTGTATGAAAGGCAGGTATTTTGTAGATTTTTTTTGGTAGAGCAACAGAAACTGAAGCTCTTTGAATCTGTTCCTTGCCTGCAATCCTTAGCTATAGAATGATACAATGGTCATGTAGCAGGGTCGCTATGGTTGAAAGAAGACTCGCACACCAAGGGAGTGTAATCGACACTGGCTTTATTGGGCTGCAGCTCTGCCTTTTATAGGCAAGCTGGCCATGTCACCACCGGGGCATGGTTTGAACGAGGCCGGCTGCTGATTGGCTGTCCTGGATGTGCGGACCCGGATTGGACCCCCTGAGATCCGCTTGTGGGGATTGGTCGATTCGACTGCTATTCCTGCGGCCTATGGGAGTGGGCATCTCATCCCGCTTGCTGTCTACCGGATCATCGTGTTCGATGGCTGTTTGTGTCAGCCCACAGAGTGAACCTTGCGGCGCTGCAGTTGGTTTTTCTCCAGGGCAGGAGTCTTTCTTCATGAAGTGAATACTTGTGTGCAAATGTGATTGTCCCCTCCCTTTCAAATTGTTGCTTATCCCGAGCAGTCCTGCACCTCAATGGGAACGTGGATGAGTGTCTGTTTTCTCTTCTCCCGAGAGAAACACAAGGTGCATTGTTGCTTTCTCCCCTTTGACAGCTTGAATGTCCGTGGGACAGAATTTAGCTCGATCGGCAAAGTTAATTCTCTCAGACGCAAGAGAAGTGATCTTTTTTATCCACTGGAAGAAGTGATGTGATGAACCTTGTTGTTGAGCAAGTCTTTTATTTTCCATAAAGGAGACTAGTGAACCAGTTAGGCCTGCCTGAATTCTTTACATTTCTTGATTTTTTGGGTTTTATTTAGAACTGAAGTTGAGTAGCTAATGGGATTTGAACTCCAGTTCCCTGGCTTATTGGCACAGAACTATCCTTGAATAGCAGTGGTGTGTGAATGGAGATGGGGCATTTTGGAAACTATTTAAACCAGAATCAGAATCAGACTTTGCAAGTGAAATACTTTTCAGTTTTAAAAAACCCCATTGATTTCCCAGTTTAAGTTTCAACAGTAATATTGGTCAAAAACACAACAGATTGACAAAGTAATGAACCCAGCAATGTTGAAAAGAGCACAAGTGTCAGTCTCCCCTCCCTTTCCACTCCCCACACATTTTTTCTGAATAATTTACTGTCAGGATCCTTTGAATATTTCTACTCCTCTGCACTATAAACCTTAATGCCCCCTAATGTACTAATAGTATTGATGCCAAACCTCGTGGTGTGTTTGCTCTGTTCCTGGTTGTATGCATGCCTTAATGGGTACATACTGGTCTTTACAGTTGTACAACAGGCCCTTCAGACTACCAGGTCCATGCTGACCATCAGGGATGATCTACCACCTTGGCAATTTAAGCTCTTTCTGGAGACTTCTTAAAATCTCTAATTCTAATTTAGCGCCTGCTCTTTTTGAGAAGACTGAAGTGGACAAGGCTGTATCACAGGGTGGAACGGTTATTGCAGAGAAATGAACCCGAGGTCTCCCCACAGCCGCATATTGCCAAAATATGCGGTTTTACAAGCAGGGCAATTGGCCACCTGAAAGTGCCTAGAGATAATCACTGGAATCTCCCTTCCCCTCCATCGACATGATCTATCGGGATCGTTGCCTGAAGCGAACTTGGAAAATCGTTGAGGACCCCCTCCACCCTGCATACAGCATCTTCCAGATCCTCCTACCAGGCTGAGGAACAGCTTCTTCCCACAGGCAGTAAGAATGCTGAATGACTTATGAACTGCTCCCCCCCCCCCCCACACACACCCTGAGAATTTACTATTTATTTAACAATATTTACTTATTTTTATGTATGTACTGCATTTAATATTGCTTGTAAATATGTGTGCTTTGTCCATATATTTTTGCATATTTTTACATCAAGGATCAAAGAATGTCTTAAGTTTAGACATACAGCACGGCAAAAGGCCGTATGGGCCCATGAGTCTGTGCCACCCAATTTACACCCAATTGACCTACACCCTGGTATGTTTTAAACAGTGGGAGGAAACCGGAGCCCCCAGGGAAAACTCGCCAGACATGGAGATAACGTACAAACCCCTTTACAGATAGCACGGGATTCGAACCTCAGTCCCCATCGCTGGCGCTGTAAAGGCATTGCGCTAACTGCTACACCATCCGTGCTGCCCTTGTCCAGTCGTATAACTTCATGATGGTAATAAGCCCTTACTCTTTGCCCATTGTAATTGTATAAAATTCTATTGGATTGCCCTTCATTCTCCAGTGAAAACAACTCAGGCTTGTCCAATCTCTCTCCATAGCTCCTACCCTTTGATCCAGGGCACCATTTCTTCGGTGCCATTTCCAAAACCTCCATATCCTTCCTGTCATGAGGTGACCAGAATTGCACGCAGTATACGAGAGGTTACAGTAGGAAGGTTGAAATGAGGTAGATGAGATTTAATCAGATCCGCTGCGATTCTTGGATGGTGGGATGGGTTCGATGGGCCAAGTCTGCAGAGCTTTATGTGAATCCTCTCAGGGTTAGCCTAAAAGAACACTACTTTTCTGAAAGCAGGTTGTGCTAGGCCCAGAGAGAAGTATTCAAACCTGTGTTTTTCAGTCTGTATTTGATAAGTGCACTGTATTCAGCCTCCAGCAGTTTCCAGGAGGATCTTTCAGCTCAGAGAATGTGCCCTCGGGCTATTTTCCTCCAAAAGCCTCTAATATTGGGACTTACAGACTGGAAGAAAATTCCACTCCAACTCTTTCTGTGAGAAATGTCCCTGTGAAAATTCTGAATCTGCCTCCTGCGCATCAGTCATGCTAGAATTGAAAGGTTTCTACTCCTAAATGCTTCCTGCTCCCTGTGCCTTTGAACATCGTAAATAGTTTCACAGTTCAGATATCTGGCACCTCAGCTTCTAGAAACCACATGCCTGCGTCAGTGCATCCCAGCGTCTGTGTCCTGGATGGAAGGTGCAGAGTAGATTCATCAGACTTGCCTGGACTCGAGTTCTTCAGCTATGAGGAGAGGCCTAAAAGTCTAGGTCTGATTTCCTTAGAGTCAAGGAGCTTAAGAGGGGAACTTTGTAAAAGTATGAGGGGCATAGATAGGAAAATATTCCCCGTATCATTGGGAGAAACTAAAGGACATAGATTTAGGGTAAGGAGGGGGTAAAAGATTTATAGGAGATGGACCTTTTTTACCCAGATAGTGGTGAGTACCTGGAAAACACTGACAGAGGCAGAGTTTCAGCATTTAAGAGAGAAACATGAAAGTTTGCAGATGCTGAGATTGTATTAAAAACAAACAGAAATGCTGGATGAACTCAGCTGGTCTTGCTGTGCCCATAGGAGATGAAGATTATTACTGATGCTTTGGGCCTGAGCCCTTCTTCAAGGCAGAAGCAAAGAATTGGAAGACATCAGAATAAAGATTGAAGAGTGGGAAGGGGGAGGAGTCCAGACCAACAGGCAAAAGGTATTAATTGGATATGACCAGAGGAATGGTGAGAATTGACTGAGGGAAAAGGGAAGAATGAAAGACAAGAGTTGGGGGAAAGGAAAGAAGGGAGGTGGAAGAGAAATGGAAACCGGAGAAGTTGATATTAATGCCATCAGCTGGAAGGTGTCCAGATAGAATATGAGGTGTTCCTCCAATTTGTGGGTGGTCTCATGTCAGCAAGGGAAGGGGAATTGAAATGAGTAGCCACTGTGAGTTGCATGCTATTGTGGCGGACAGTGCCGAGGTGATCAGCCAAGTGACAGCAATTTAGAGATATTTGAAATATGTTGAGCTAGAGAAGGTGACAGGCTGAATGCTGGAAGATGGGGTTGATGTGAATGCCTCCTTGTTGGCACAGACATGATAGGCTGAATCGCTGGTTTTCATGCTGTATGATTGTTATAGGGGTAGGAAAATGATATGTGTGGCTTGTAAGGGTTGCGGGAAGTTGCAGAGTGTTGTCGTGATACGGGGAGGATATAGAGAGGAGGTTAGTGTTGTTGGCATTGGAGCAGGATAGAGAGGGTTGGAGAGATTAGTGTTGTAGGAGTTCGGGCAGATTGGAGAGAAGGTTGTAGGGGTTAGAGCAGGAATAGAGAGAGTGTTATAGGGGTTGGGGAAGGATAGAGAGAGGCTTGTAGGGGTTGAGGCAGGATAGAGAGAGGCTTGTAGGGGTTGAGGCAGGATAGAGAGAGGGTTGTAGGGGTTGGGGCAGGAAGAGAGGGTTGTCGAGGTTGAGGCAGGAGGGAGAGAGGGTGGTAGGGGTTGGGGCAGCAGAGAGGGTTGTAGGGGTTGGGGCAGGAGAGAGAGAGGGTTGTATGGATTGAGGCAGGAGAGTGAGTTTTGTAGGGGGTGGGGGCAGGAGAGGGTTGTAGGGGTTTGGGTAGCAGAGAGAGGGTTGCAGTGGTTGGGGCAGCAGAGAGAGGGTTGCACGGGTTGGGGCAGGATGGAGAGGGTGTAGAGGTTAAGGCAGGAGAGAGAGGGTTGTAGGGGTTGGGGCAGGAGAGAGAGAGGGTTGTATGGATTGAGGCAGGAGAGTGAGTTTTGTAGGGGGTGGGGGCAGGAGAGGGTTGTAGGGGTTTGGGTAGCAGAGAGAGGGTTGCAGTGGTTGGGGCAGCAGAGAGAGGGTTGCACGGGTTGGGGCAGGATGGAGAGGGTGTAGAGGTTAAGGCAGGAGAGAGAGAGGGTTGCAGGGGTTGGGGCAGGAGAGAGGGTTGGAGGACAGACTTGCTCTTGTTGAGTGTAACGGGCAATGCTAATGGTGACTTTGCATTTATGGCAGATAATGCATATCATGTATATTACCATTTTTGTATTATTACATGACAATAAAAGGAACCTTGAAGGGGAAGAAGTGCAGTCCACGAATCTTGGAGCTCTTTTCCCCAGAACTTCAGTGCTTTGCACTGGACACCAGCATCTGCAGAGGAGGATTGCCATGAAAAGCCCAGCTCAAGTGGATGCTGGACCATATTTAAGAGACCACTGTAAACAATGTCATAAACTTCTGAAGGTGACACATTAACTGTGAAGGGAAGTGAACAGTTGATGCCTTGGTTTGAGTCCTTTCAAAAGTCGCTGCCAGACTTGCTGAGTTCCTTCAGCAGTTTAAACACACAGTAAATGCTGGAGGAACTCAGCCAGTCTTGGACCGTCCACAGAAGGTAAAGACCTATTATTGAGTCCTTCTTCAAGGTATAAGCAAAATTCAGACAGGCATCTGATTAAAGACTGGGGAGAGAAAGGGGGAAGAGTGGGAGGCGGAGGAGTCCAGACAAACAAACTAAAGGTTGGATATGATAAGAGGAATGGTTTATCATTGCTAGAGGGATTGAATTTAGGAGCAGGGAGATTATGCTGCAAATGTACTAGGTACTGGTGAGACCCCATCGGAGTAATGCGTGCAGTTCTAGTCTCCTTACTTGAGGAAGGAGATATTGGCTTTTGAGGCAGCACAGAGGAAGTTCACCAGGTTGATTCCAGAGTTGAGGGGGTAAGTCTATGAGGAGAGATTGAGGTGTCTAGGAAGGTATTTTGCTGGAATTTAGAAGTGAGAGGGGATTATGAAAGGCATAGATAAGATGGAAGTAGTTAAGTCATTTTTATTGGTGGGGAGACCAGAACTAGAGGAGAACCTCAGGATTTAGGGGAGTAGATTTAGGACAGAGATGAGGAGGAACTGCTTTTCCCAGAGGGTGGTGAATCTGGAATTTGAGTCCCATTGAAGCAGTTGGATGTGACCTCAGTGAATATATTTAAGACAAGGTTGAATAGATTTTTATATAGGTGGGGAATTAAGGGATTTGTTGAAAGGGCAGGGAGGTGGAGATGAACCTGTCATCGGGTCAGTAAGTGAATGACTGAGCAGGCTCGACGAGCTGGATAGTCTACTCCTGCTTCCATTTCTTATGTTCGTCTCGGTGGCACCACCAGCAATGCTTGCTATCAGTGTACATTGCCATCCACTTGTATTTACCTAACACCTGTGGTTATGTGGCATGGCAACTTTTTTTTAAACAATCATGTCAGAGAACTTAATTCTAAAATAAATTTTATAAAATTATATCAACAAAGGGAACATAATGCAAATACTCTCTGCCATAGAACGCGATAGCACAGAAACAGGCCCCTTGGCCCTTTTAGTCTGTGCCAAACCATTTTTTTTTTGCCTAGTTCCACCCAGTCCATATCCCTCCACACCCCTCCCATCCAAGTACCTGTCCACATTCTTCAGCTGGCAGCTCATTCCACACTCTCATCACTCCCTGTTTCCCCTCACGTTCCCCCTAAACATTTTGCCTTTCACCCTTAAACCATGTCCTTTGGTTTGTATCTCATCTACCCTCAGTGGGAAAAAGCCAACCTACATTTACTCTGGCTCTCCCCCTCATAATTTTAAATACCTCTGTCAAATCTCCCATCATTCTTCTACGCTCCGGGGAATAAAGTCCTAACCTATTTAACCTTCCCATGTAACTCAGATCCTGAAGTCCAGGCAACATCATAGTAAATCTCTGCACTCTTTCTATCTTATTGATGTATTTCTTGTAGTGACCAAAATTGCACACTCCAAATTTGGCCTCGCCAGGGTCTTACACAACTTTATCATAACATCCCAGCTCCTGTACTTTGACTTATGAAGGCCAATATGCCAAAAGCTTTCTTTACAACCCTATCCACCTGTGATGCCACTTTCAGAGAATTATGTATCTGTGGTCCCAGATCCCTCTGTTCTACCACATTCCTCAGAGCCTGACCATTTACCATGTACGTCCTTTCTTGGTTTGTCCTTTCAAAATGCAACACCTCACACTCGTCTGCATTAAATTCCATCTGCCATTTTGCAGCCCATTTTTCCAGCTGGTCCAGATTCTCCTGCAAGCTTTGAAAACCTTCGCTGTCCACAACACCTCCAGTCTTGGTGTCATCTGTAAACTTGCTGATCCAATTTACCACATTATCATCCAGATCATTGGTCAACAATGGTCCCAACACTGATCCCTGAGGCTCACCACCAGTCACAGGCCTCCAGTCTGAAAAGCAACCATCCACTATCACTCTCTGTCTTCTCCCATCCAGCCATTGTCAAAACCAGTTCACTACTTCACCATGAATGCCTAGCATCTGCATCTTCCTGACTAACTCCCCATGTAGGACCTTGCCAAAGACCTTGTCCATGCAGACAACATCCATAACCTCTCCTTTGTCAATATTCTTGATAATCTCCTTAAAAAGCTCTATGATTGGTTAAACAAAGCCATGTTGACTAACCCTAATCAGTCCCTGGCTATCCAAATAATTGTATATTCAATCTCTTAGAAACCTTCCAATAATTTACAAATGACTGACGTCAGGCTCACTGGCCTAGAATTTCCAAAGTTACTTTTGGAGCCTTTTTTTAAAGATTGGAACAATATGAGCTCCCCTCCAATTCTCTGGCACTACACCTGAGGCTAAGGACATTTTAAATATTTCTGCCAGGGCCCCTTAAATTTCTACACCAGCCTCCCTCAAGGTCTGAGGGAATATCTTGTCAGACCCTGGGAATTTATCCACCCTTATTTGCGTTAAGGCAATGAGCATTTCCTCCTCTTTAATCTGTGTAGGTTCCATGACCTCACTGCTTGTTTTCCTGACTTCCCACGACTCTGCCCATTTCCTGAGTGAAAACTGATCTCCCCCATCTCTTTTGGCTCCAAACAAGGCCAACCATTCTGATCTTCAAAGGGACCAATTTTGTCCCTTATTATCCTTTTGCTCTTAATATACCTGTAGAAACCCTTAGGATTTTCCTTCACATTGTCTGCCAAAGCAACCTCATGTCTTCTTTTAACCTTCCTGATTTATTTCTTGAGGCTTAACTTGCATTTTTTATACACCTCAGGTACCTCATTTGCTCCATGTTGCCTGTGCCTGTTATACACCTTCCCAACCAGATACCAAATATCCCTCGAAAACCAAGGTTCCCCATGCTTGCTAGCCTTACCTTTAATCCTGACAGGAACATGCAAACTTTCAAAATTTCACCTCGCACATCTTTGCCACAAAACAATTTATCCCAATCCACACACTCTAGATCCTTTTTTATTCCTCAAAATTAGCCTTTCTCCAATTTAGAATCTCACCTTGAGGCTCAGATTTATCCTCCATAATTAACTTAAAAATAGTGACATTATGATCACTGGACCTAAAATGTTCTTCTATACATACTTCTATCACCTGTCTTGTCTCATTCCCTAATAGGAGATCCAGTATTACACCCTCTACAGTTGGTTCCTCTATATATTAATTTAGAAAACTTTTCTGAGAACCATGTTTCTCCAAGCCATCCAGCCCTTTTACAGTGTGGGAGTCCCTGTCAATATGTGGAAAGTTAAAATCTCCTACTATCACAAACCTTATGTTTCCTGCAGTTGTCTGCTATCTCTCCACAGATTTACTCCTCCAATTCTCGTTGACTATTGGGTGGTCTATAATACAACCCCATAAGTGTGGTCATATCTTTCCCAATCCTCAGCTCTGAGCACATCTGTGATTATTTTCCCTGACGAGCAATGCCACTGCTCCCCCTTTATTGCGTTTTAAACAATAGAATACTGGAACACTGAGCTGCCAGTCTGCCCCTCCTGCAACCAAGTTTCACTAATGGCCACAATGTCATAACTCCATTTGCCAATCCACACTCTAAGCTCATCTGCCTTTATTTCAACACTCCTTGCATTGAAATAGATGTACCTGAGAACATTTCCACCACATTCAACCTATTGACTTCCAATGGTGCATGGAATTTTCACAAAATCTTTTCCCTCCTCTATCTACTCTGGTTCCCATCCCCCTGCAAATCTAATTTAAATCCACCAGAGCAGCACTAGCAAACCTTCCCGCAAAGATATTACCACCCCTCCCCCCAGTTCAGATGCAAAGTCCTGTTGGAACAGGTCCCTCCTTCTCTGGAAAAGAACCCAATGATCCAGAGACCCAAAGCCCTCCCTCCTGCACCATGTCTTTAGTCACATGTAAAGCTGCCTGATCCTCCTATTTGTAACTTCATTAGCAAGCTTGAGATCACAACCCTGGAGGTTCTTTCCTTCAACCTAGTGCCTAACTCCCTGAACTCTACTTGCAGGACCTCCTCACCCTACCATGTCATTGGTCCTTATATGGACCATGACATCTGGCTGCTCACTCTCCCTCCTGAGAATGCCATGAACTTGATCTGAGATATCTCAGCCCCAGGCACCAGGGAGGAAACGTACCATCTGGGATACTCGATCTCTTCCATAGAACCTTTTCTCTGTTCTCCCTAACTATAGAATCCCCTATCACTAGAGGGCACCTCTTACCTTCCCTTCTTATCTACAGGACCCTGCCAGAGACCTGATTGCCATGACTTGTCCCTGGTAGGTTGTTTCCCCCCCGCCCCCCGCCCCCCCCAACAGTATCCAAAATGGTATGCTTGTTATTCAGAGGACCGGCCACAAACGTGCCCTGCCTGTTCCCTTTCCCTCTCCTGACTGTCACCCATTTACCCTCTTCCTGCCTCCTACATGTGATTGTGTCCCTGACATTCCTGTGTATCTTCCCCTCTGCCTCCCGAATGACCCGGAGTTCATCAAACTCCAGCTCCAATTCCTTAACTCGACCTGTCAAGAGCTGCAGCCGGGATGCGCATTCTGTGAGAGGAGCGTTCCCTTGCCTTGGCTTCCATTCCTATTGTTTATGACAAGAGGAAAAAAATTATATGGCATATAAAACCGCTCGACCTGTTGGATTCTTATTGTCCCTTGAAAAGGGTGTCCCTTTCCTACTTTAACTCCTGCTATCCCTCGCCTCTTACCTGTTCTCGCCAAAGTCTGTTGAGCCAAAGCCCACTTTGACCACGACTGCTCCCTTGATGACCGCCCTGCTGCTTCGTAGTGATGCTCAGCTTCTTCCTCCAATCCAGATTCCATGGGTATTAGTGTTAGCACTTCACTTTCACGTGTAGCACTATTGTCATTCAAGTGCCCCCCCCGCCCCGGGGTCATATGCCCTTCAGTTATTTGAGGGGCTTCCCCCACCAGCCCCTCTAGTAATAGAAGGATCCGAGACTGAAGGTACTGGGGATCTGTTTTAGAGGGCTCGAGGTGTGCAACAAGAATTGGTCAGAGCAGATCGCAAAGATCCACCAGAAACTGGCACTGTGCTCCCTCTCAATAATGGGGAAGGAATTACGTGGCGGCCCGACTCCCAGCTAAATATCACACGATAGAAAGTGGAAATGGTGAGTTGTGTTCCCCTGGAGAAAATCATGTACCACCTCAGGAAGAAATGCGACACATTCATTAAGGGGCAGCAGGCCTTACTTGAAATTTATTAGCACTCAGATTGATTAGTCCTGCGCCATTTGAAATAGGGGTAGATAATAGCAATCTGTCCCAGAAGGGAAATGAATGTGATCAAGGAAGTGGGACATGACACAGACAAGCTGTTTCTTATAGTTTCGTTCTTTCTAACTTTCTTTTTAATTTAATTTAATTTAATTGTATCAATATGATTTAATTGACTGTATTTTCATTTGTACAAAGGTGGGGGTGGGAAGGTGGGAAGGAGGCATATATACAGTGTTACATGAATATTAAAAATAAGATTGCATGGTTTGTTTGAATTTTATGAGTCGATGAAAATTAAAATAAAAATGACGGGAAGAACCTGGTCATCAGGTGTGACCCATTCCCTGCAACTCCACTCTGGCAGTTACCAGAGCAGTTTCCTGGTTCATATTGGGGTCCAAGATTGATAGGGTCTGAAGGGTTACCATGTACATGCCGCTAGACAAGGGGGTAAGGGTGGATCCAAAGTAGCCCCCCTCCCCAAAACAGATGACCACCTTCGTGTCTGGCTGCATCAGGCTGTGCATGGAATCAAAGTCTGAGGGCACCAATTACCACAATGTAGATAGGTTCTACCTATCTCAGGCGTTGCACAGTATAGGCCTGGCCCCGTTGATGCGCACTGTCCCAGTTAGCTGGACTTTGCTACATCACCTAACCTTCGATGAAAAGTTTTACCAGACAAACACCTTTTGACCACAAGGCACAGAACCACCCTACAGATGCTGAGAGATGAGGACTCAATGTGGAGTGGTTCCTGTGGCACTTTTTAACTGAACCTTTCTCTGCTTCACTTTGCTCTGCAACTGGTGCTTGATGGTCAGTGGAGGCCTTTTTTTGTCCTGTGTGACTCGGTTCAAATATTGATCAGAGTTTATTTGGGTGGCATGGGGCCAGCGACTTGGGTTCGAATCTGGAGCTGTCTGTAAGGAGCTTGTACGTTCTCCCCATATCTGTGTGGGTTTCCTCTGGAGGCTCCGGTTTCCTCCCACCCTCCAAAGAGTACAGGGGTTTTAGATTAATTGGGTGTAATTGAGCAGCACAAGCTCATGGCTTGGAAGGACCTGTTACTGTGCTGTATGTCTAAATTAGGAATTTTAAAAATTAAATTCCTGAATCTTTTTTTGACTCATTAGTTTTTGTTATATTGTTTTATATATGGAAGGGAAAGTTCATCAAAAATCTAAAAAAAATGGAGGTATGGTGCTGTCTAATTTCTGATTTTACTACTGGACGACCAGCCTTACGTTTTGGTCACACTTTCACAACCGAGCTGACTGTCCACCTGTTTAAAAACCTTTCCATTACAGCACCTCTTGGATCCCCATTTTCCTTTACCCCAAGATAAATCAATCGCTGATCTGATTATTAGGCTGTAAGAATATGGGCTCAGTTCAGAAAACCTTTTGGATTTCATGGCTTCTCTCTTTCAAGCCCTATTCTATCCATCCATCTCTTTCAACCTTCTTTACACGAGTCTGCATTACAAGAATGGCATAGAAAGGGTATTAAGCATTTTAAAGATATTTTTATCGATAACAGTTTTGTATCATTTCAACAACTTTCTGAAAAGTTCAAGATATCAAACACCCATTTTCTTTTCAGAGATATGTGTATCAGGCATTTTCTCCACTCTCAGATACCTAACTTCCCTGGGGTACCTGATACGAACATTGTTTTTTTGTTTTTTTTTAAATTTTTTATTTTTCACACCATAAATCACGTTAGCCATGATATACACTTTTTCTTTTTCACACATATACAGTGTCTTTTTCTCCCCCCCTCCCTCCTCCCAAGCCACCCCCCCACCCCCCCTCTCATCCATTTTAGGTATACAATCTAGGTTGCATTAAGCCAGTCAGACAATGTTGTCATTCAACAAAAATACACCAGAAATTCTACTGAGTCCATTCTTTTCTTTTCTTCTCCTTCCATCAACTTAGGTAATGTTTGTTCCCGGTAAGTTTTCGCTATTGTATTTAATGTAAGGCTCCCATACTTGTTTGAATATTTCAATATTATTTCTTAAACTATATGTTATTTTTTCTAATGGAATACATTTATTCATTTCTATATACCATTGTTGTATTTTCAAATTATCTTCCAATTTCCAGGTTGACATAATACATTTTTTTGCTACGGCTAGGGCTATCTTAACAAATCTTTTTTGTGCATCCTCCAAGTCAATTCCAAATTCCTTATTTTTTATGTTACTTAGGAGAAAGATCTCTGGATTCTTTGGTATATTGTTTTCTGTTATTTTATTTAATATCTGATTGAGATCATCCCAAAATTTTTCTACTCTCTCACATGTCCAGATTGCATGAATTGTTGTTCCCCTTTCTTTTTTACATCGAAAACATCTATCAGATACTGTTGGGTCCCATTTATTTAACTTTTGCGGTGTAATGTATAGTCTGTGTAACCAATTATATTGTATCATACGTAGCCTCGTATTTATTGTATTTCTCATCGTTCCAGAACATAATTTCTCCCATGTTTCCTTTTTTATCTTTATATTTAAATCTTGTTCCCATTTTTGTTTAGTTTTACCATTTGTTTCCTCATTCTCCTTTTCTTGCAGTTTAATATACATATTTGTTATAAATCTTTTGATTAACATTGTATCTGTAATCACATATTCAAGGTTACTTCCCTCTGGTAAACTCAAATTGCTTCCTAATTTCTCTTTCAAGTAGGATCTCAGTTGGTAATATGCCAGCGCTGTATCTCCAGTTATATTGTACTTATCTCTCATTTGTTCAAAGGATAAGAATCTACTTCCTGAAAAACAATTTTCTATTCTTTTAATCCCTTTTTTTTTCCCATTTTCTAAAGGAAAGGTTGTCTATTGTAAAAGGGAGTAGCTTATTTTGCGTCAATATTAGTTTTGGTAATTGATAATTTGTTTTATTTCTTTCTACATGAATCTTCTTCCAAATATTGAGGAGATGATGTAATACTGGAGAAGTTCTATGTTGTACCAATTTTTCGTCCCATTTATATAATATGTGTTCAGGTATCTTTTCCCCTATTTTATCTAATTCTAATCTCGTCCAGTCTGGTTTTTCCCTTGTTTGATAAAAATCTGATAGGTATCTTAATTGTGCGGCTCTATAATAATTTTTGAAGTTTGGCAATTGTAAGCCTCCTTGTTTATACCATTCTGTTAATTTATCTAGTGCTATCCTCGGTTTCTCCCCCTCCATAAAAATTTCCTTATTATTTTCTTTAACTCTTTGAAGAATTTTTCTGTCAGTTGTATTGGCAATGCCTGAAATAAGTATAGTATCCTTGGAAAAATTTTCATTTTAATACAGTTTATCCTTCCTATCAGTGTTAGTGGTAGCTCTTTCCAATGCTCTAAATCGTCCTGTAATTTTTTCATTAGTGGATTGTAATTGAGTTTATATAATTGGCCTAGATTTTTGTTTATTTGTACACCTAGGTATCTTATTGCCTGCATTTGCCATCTGAATGGGGATTCCTTCTTAAATTTTGAGAAATCCGCGTTATTCATAGGCATTGCTTCACTTTTATTTACGTTTATCTTGTATCCTGACACTTCTCCATATTCCTTCAATTTCTTATATAATTCTTTTATTGATAGTTCTGGTTCTGTTAAGTACACTATCACATCATCCGCAAATAGACTGATTTTATATTCCCTGTCTTTTATTTTTATTCCTTTTATATTATTATCTATTCTTATCAATTCTGCTAGTGGTTCTATAGCTAGCGCAAACAATAACGGTGATAGTGGGCATCCCTGCCGCGTTGACCTGCTTAAGTTAAATTGCTTTGATACATGTCCATTTACTGTCACTTTCGCTAACGGTCCCTTATATAATGCTTTAATCCAATTAATATACTTCTCCGGTAAACTGAATTTTTGCAATACTTTGAACAAATAATTCCATTCTACTCTGTCGAAGGCCTTCTCTGCGTCTAAAGCAACTGCTACTGCAGGTGCTTTATTTCCTTCTACTGCATGAATTAAGTTAATAAATTTACAAATATTGTCTGTTGTGCGTCTTTTTTTGATAAATCCAGTTTGGTCTAAATTTACCATTTTCGGTACCTGTTCTGCTAATCTGTTTGCTAATAGTTTAGCTATTATCTTATAATCTGTGTTTAGCAAAGATATTGGTGTATATGACGCTGGTGAGAGTGGATCTTTCCCTTGTTTTAGTATCACTGTAATTATTGCTGTTTTACATGAATCTGGTAAGTTTTGTGTCTCATCAATCTGGTTGATTACATCCAGGAGGGGCGGTATTAATAAGTCTTTAAATGTTTTGTAGAATTCTATTGGGAGTCCATCCTCTCCTGGTGTCTTATTATTTGGTAATTTTTTTATTATCTCTTGTATTTCTACTGTTCCAAATGGTTCTGTTAATTTATTTTGTTCCTCTATTTGTAGTTTTGGTAGTTCAATTTTAGTCAAAAATTCATCTATTTTCCCTTCTTTCCCTTCGTTTTCAGTTCGGTATAATTGTTCATAGAATTCTCTGAAGTTTTCCTTAATTTCTTTTGGATTATATGTAATTTGTTTGTCTTTTTTCCTTGTTGCCAATACCATTTTCTTAGTTTGCTCTGTCTTAAGCTGCCATGCTAAGATTTTGTGTTTTTTCACCTAGTTCATAATATTTCTGTTTTGTCTTCATTATATTCTTCTCTACCTTATATGTTTGTAATGTTTCATATTTTATTTTTTTATCTGCCAATTCTCTTCTTTTAGTTGTATCTTCCTTCATTGCTAATTTTTTTTCTATGTTTACTATTTCCCTTTCCAACTGCTCTGTTTCCTGATTATAGTCCTTCTTCATCTTGGTTACATAACTTATTATTTGCCCTCTAATGAATGCTTTCATTGTGTCCCATAGTATAAACTTATCTTCCACTGATTCCGTATTTACTTCAAAATACATTTTTAATTGTTTTTCAATAAATTCTCTAAAATCCTGTCTTTTAAGTAGCATGGGGTTTAATCTCCATCTATACATTCTTGGAGGGATGTCCTCTAGCTTTACTGTCAGTATTAAGGGTGAATGGTCCGATAGCATTCTCGCTTTATATTCTGTTTTTCTTACTCTATCCTGCATACTAGCTGATAACAAAAATAGGTCTATTCTTGAGTATGTTTTATGTCTCGTCGAGTAGTATGAGTATTCCTTTTCTTTTGGGTTTTGTTTCCTCCATATATCCACAAGTTTCATTTCTTGCATTGATTTAATTGTAAATTTGGTTACTTTGTTCTTCCTGTTAATTTTTTTCCCCGTTTTATCCATATTTGGATCCAAATTCAGATTGAAATCCCCTCCTATTAGTATGTTCCCTTGCGTATTAGCTACCTTCAAAAAGATATCTTGCATAAACTTTTGATCTTCTTCGTTAGGTGAATATATATTAAGTAGATTCCAAAGCTCCGAATATATCTGACATTTTATCATAACATATCTCCCTGCTGGATCTATTATTTCCTCTTCTATTTTAAATGGCACATTTTTGCTAATTAATATAGCCACTCCTCTTGCTTTTGAATTATACGATGCTGCTGTTACATGTCCTACCCAATCTCTCTTTAATTTCTTGTGCTCCAATTCAGTTAAGTGTGTTTCTTGGACAAATGCTATATCTATTTTTTCCTTTTTCAGTAAATTTAGTAGTTTCTTCCTTTTAATTTGGTTATGTATTCCATTAATATTTAAAGTCATATAGTTCAGCGTAGCCATTTTATATTTTGTTTAATTTCTCTTTCCGTTTTTCCATCATTACCTTTCCTCCTTTTCCATTTCTGTTTTCTTATTTTCAACTCTTTACAAGACAACATTCCTACAACATCCAACATTTTCCTTATTCTCCTATTTCTATCTTCTTTATCCCCAATCTCCCCTTCCCCTCCTGAGTTGTCCTTTATCCCTTGTCGGACAACCACATCTCCCCTCTCCATTTGGATTTGCGAATCCACTCGCAAGCGTCAACTGATTTTGCAGTGACCGCTATTTTCCCCCACCCAGCCCCTCCAGAAAAGATTTCACTTTTCATGTCACAAAGGTCACTCTTTTAATTCCCTCCTTATTCTCTCTATTCCATTACCTTCCCTTATTAATTCTTGTCTATACTATCTATATTTTCCTCTAATTACAGATACATTCACATATGCACATTGTCTCTATTCACTCTTATACCTCTTTACCCGCATACATATCAATCGTGGTCATTTTTACTCTCATTACCCGTCTTCATCCCTCAGTCTATTTTTGTCTTTACCCACATACATATCAATCGTGATCATTTTTACTCTCATTACCCGTCTTCATCCCTCAGTCTATTTTTGTAATTGTTCTGCAAATTTTCGTGCTTCTTCTGGATCCGAGAATAGTCTGTTTTGTTGTCCTAGAATAAATATTTTCAATACCGCAGGATGCTTCAGTATAAATTTATACCCTTTCTTCCATAAAATCGCCTTTGCTGTATTGAACTCTTTTCTCTTCTTTAGGAGTTCAAAACTTATATCTGGATAAATGAAGATTTTTTGCCCTTTATACTCCAGTGGTTTGTTGCCCTCTCTTACTTTTACCATTGTCTTCTCCAGAACCTTTTCTCTTGTAGTATATCTTAGGAATTTTACTACAATAGATCTTGGTTTTTGTTGTGGTTGTGGTTTAGAGGCCAATGCTCTATGTGCCCTTTCTATTTCCATTTCTTGCTGTAGTTCTGGACATCCTAGGGTCTTAGGGATCCACTCTTTTATAAACTACCTCATATTCTTGCCTTCTTCATCTTCCTTAAGGCCCACTATCTTTATGTTATTTCTTCTGTTATAATTTTCCATTATATCTATTTTTTGAGCTAGTAGTTCTTGTGTCTCTTTAGTTTTTTTATTAGATTCCTCCAATTTCTTTTTTAAGTCTTCTACCTCCATTTCTGCTCCTACTGCCCGTTCTTCCATCTTGTCCATTTTTTTCCCCATTTCTCTTAAGGTCACAAAGATAAGCGTATACAGAGCCGTTGTCATACCCACACTCCTGTTCGGTTCCGAATCATGGGTCCTCTACCGGCATCACCTACGGCTCCTAGAACGCTTCCACCAGCGTTGTCTCCGCTCCATCCTCAACATCCATTGGAGCGCTTTCATCCCTAACGTCGAAGTACTCGAGATGGCAGAGGTCGACAGCATCGAGTCCACGCTGCTGAAGATCCAGCTGCGCTGGGTGGGTCACGTCTCCAGAATGGAGGACCATCTCCTTCCCAAGATTGTGTTATATGGCGAGCTCTCCACTGGCCACCGTGACAGAGGTGCACCAAAGAAGAGGTACAAGGACTGCCTAAAGAAATCTCTTGGTGCCTGCCACATTGACCACCGCCAGTGGGCTGATATCGCCTCAAACCGTGCATCTTGGCGCCTCACAGTTTGGCGGGCAGCAACCTCCTTTGAAGAAGACCGCAGAGCCCACCTCACTGACACAAGGCAAAGGAGGAAAAATCCAACACCCAACCCCAACCAACCAATTTTCCTCTGCAGCCGCTGCAACCGTGTCTGCCTGTCCCGCATCGGACTTGTCAGCCACAAACGAGCCTGCAGCTGACGTGGACTTTTACCCCCTCCATAAATCTTCGTCCGCGAAGCCAAGCCAAAGAAGAAGAATCTGTTAAGGTCATATCTATTTTATTCACTTTCTCTTCTGTGTTGTTTATTCTTCTTCTTAAATCATTGAATTCCTGTGTTTGCCATTCTTTAAATGACTCCATGTATCCTCTAACAAGAGAAAGTATATCATTTACCTTGCCTTTCCCTTCATCTATTTCACTGTATTCTTCCTCTTCTTCTTCCTCTGGGTTGGCCATCTGTTGTTTCTTTGTTGCCCTTTCCTTCTCTTCTTTCTTGTTTTCATTGTTTTCTGTGGTCTCTTCTTGCTGCAGGTGTTCTGCAGCTGTCGTTGCCGGCTGTGGAGATCGACTCCCCAGCTGGTCCCCCCTCCCGTCGGTGTGTATTTTTTCATGCGCGGTTGCGCACTTTTACTCGGCTCTGCGAGCCATTGTTGTAGTTCTTTTTCTACCGACCTGAGGAAGCGGGCTTTCTCTCCACAGCGGGCCTCTTCGGACAGGTAAGGCCTTCTCTTTCTTCCTCCGTTGTCTTCTCTTCCTCTCTTCTTACCGTTGATTTTGATTTTTCTTTTTTTGTCGCCATCTTCTTTCCACCTTTATACTCACTTTTCTTTAACTTTTATTTCTGTGCCTTTGTATTTTCTCTTGTTTTTCCCGACTTTTCTGGAGAGGGCTGGAGTTCACCGTCCGGCCACTGCTCCATCACGTGACTCCTCCGATACGAACATTGTTGATGTGTGTCTTGGTTTACAACCCTCACGCCAAGGTTTAATATCTGTTACCTACGATAAGTTGGCAGGTTTAAGACATGCCCTTCTTGACAAAATCAAAAATGCCTAGGAACAGGATTTAAGCCTTTGACCTGTCGGATGAGGTCTGGGATTCAATTCCACATCCCTCTGTGCCTGTCTTTGTCGCACAGGGCTTGTATGTCCAAAGTCAAATGATGTCGGATGTAAATTCCTGTTGTGACAAATGTAGGATGGATGTGTCCCAGCCTCAAAAAATACTGGAGGGATGTTTTCCAAATCCTGTCCCTAATCCTTAATTGAAGTCTAGAACCTAACCTGTTGGTTGCCCTTTTTGGTACCACTGGAGAGGATGATGTTCGCTTGACTCCAATCAAATGTCGTATTCCGTCCTTCGCCTCTTGTTTGGCCAGACGTGTGGTATTACTAAGATGGAGGACGCCTCGCTGCCCACCCATGCTCAGTGGTTGAGGGGCATAATGTCTTGTTTAAATCGAGAAACGATTCACTACTCAGCTAGTGATTTGGATATAAGGTTCAAAAAGTTGTGAATTATTTTCAGAACCTCCAGTTATAATATAAAACCTGACTTCCATCTCCTTATGGTTATTACTCCAGGAACAAATTCGACTCTTAATTATAGAACTGCGGCTTGGGGACAAAACCTACCCTTTAGGGTCAAATTGTAAGATGTGCATTTATATCATGTTAGATAATTTTGTTGAGTTGTTTAAATTTGACATGTAAAATTCAATAAAAATATAAAGAAGGAAAAGAATTAGATCAAACTACATACATGGCAACACATACAACCCTGAGATTCTTTTCCTGGGGGCCGAGCAGAATTGGTAATGATCAATGTCTCTAAACGTGGGCAGTAACCTAGCAGGATCCGGCCTGCGGTCCAAATTTTTTTGGCCCGCAACCCAATCCAGAAGTTCCACTTGGTAAATGGAAACATTTTGTTAAATGTCGAGAAATAGATGTGGAACCAAAATATCATGACCCATAAAAAAACTGAGTAAACAGCAAATATCCAAAAAGTTAATAGATGTTGGGGGTGGCACGGTTGATGTAGCGGTTAGTGCAGTGCCTTTACAGCACTAGCGATCAGGACATGGCTTCTAATCTGTTGGAATATAGGGGTTAATTAATCATAGAAAATATGTAGAATATATGCTTATGTACTATTCAGTTTGTATACATGAATCCAGTACTATATAACAATTTAATATTTACCTCATGGTGAAGGGAAACAATTTAGTAGGAATGTTAAGGCAAAAGGAGGTGTTGATGAGCACAGGAGATGATGGCCAGACAAGAACAAAGAGATATTCTGGCCTTGAGGATTAAGATGGGAGCTCTATACCCCAGATATCTGCAGAGCAGGAGATTACTTGTGATAAATCTTATGCAAAAAATCTAGCAAAGAAAGCCAACTTTTGTTCTGTATGATAATGAAATCTAGCAAAGGAAGCCAACTTTTGTTCTGTATGATAAAGTTGAGCTATATAAACTGTAGAGACTGGACAGTAGAGGTCAGTCTTGGGGAATAGCTCACTGTGCAGGTGACCTATGAACTAACGACTGAACCAGAGCTCTGTTAAGCTTTATTCTTGTGCTGTGTAATAAACTGATTGATGAACCGAATACCTTCTCCTATCACTTCATTCAACGAGCACGCTGGACTCAGACGACACATAGACTAAATTGAGGGTAGGGTAAAGCCAGAGTCCGACAATTTGGTGACCCCGACGTGATGAAGATGGAGAAGTGACAGAAGAGAAAAAGACGACACAACGGTCGATTGTAGTGTGGTGATAACAACAAGTGCCACTCAACAAAAGAAGGTAAGCAGACACCTGTTTAAACGAAGTTCTGATATTGGCAACGATAAAATTGTGTGTTGTCACTACTCTGCAAAAGTCCTAGTAGAAGCCAAGGAATAAAGCTTCAGGGGTTAGAGGCCCCTGTAGGTAACGGGGGTTAGCATCCCCTGTAAGGAACGGGGGTTATAGTCCCCTGTAGGGAACAGGGGTTAGAGTCCCCTGCAAGAAACGGGGGTTAGAGTCCCCTGTAGAAACAGGGGTTAGAGTCCCCTGTAGAAAACGGGGTTAGAGGCCCCTAGTAGAGATCTCGAGATATAAGTTTAGATACTTAGCCAAATAGAATAAGGTACATTGTGTTATAGTTATTTGGTTTAGTAATGTATAATAAGTATTTGTTTAAGGATCGTGTATCATAGTAGTGTATAAAAAGTATTTGTTTAAGGATCGTGTATCATAGTAGTGTATAAAAAGTATCTGTTTAAGGATTGTGTATCATAGTAGTGTATAAAAAGTATTTGTTTAAGGATCGTGTATCATAGTAGAGTATAAAAAGTATCTGTTTAAGAATCGTGTATCATAGTAGTATATAAAAAGTATCTGTTTAAGGATTGTGTATCATAGTAGTGTATAAAAAGTATTTGTTTAAGGATCGTGTATAATAGTAGTGTATAATAAGTTTCTGTTTAAGGATCGTGTATAATAGTAGTGTATAATAAGTTTCTGTTTAAGGATCGTGTATCATAGTAGTGTATAATAAGTATCTGTTTAAGGATCGTGTATAATAGTAGTGTATAATAAGTTTCTGTTTAAGGATCGTGTATCATAGTAGTGTATAATAAGTATCTGTTTAAGGATCGTGTATAATAGTAGTGTATAATAAGTATCTGTTTAAGGATCGTGTATCATAGTAGTGTATAATAAGTTTCTGTTTAAGGATCGTGTATCATAGTAGTGTATAAAAAGTATCTGTTTAAGGATCGTGTATCATAGTAGTGTATAAAAAGTATCTGTTTAAGGATCGTGTATAATAGTAGTGTATAATAAGTTTCTGTTTAAGGATCGTGTATCATAGTAGTGTATAATAAGTATCTGTTTAAGGATCGTGTATCATAGTAGTGTATAATAAGTATCTGTTTAAGGATCGTGTATCATAGTAGTGTATAATAAGTTTCTGTTTAAGGATCGTGTATCATAGTAGTGTATAATAAGTATCTGTTTAAGGATCGTGTATCATAGTAGTGTATAATAAGTATCTGTTTAAGGATCGTGTATCATAGTAGTGTATAATAAGTTTCTGTTTAAGGATCGTGTATCATAGTAGTGCATAAAAAGTATTTGTTTAAGGATCGTGTATCATAGTAGTGTATAAAAAGTATTTGTTTAAGGATCGTGTATCATAGTAGTGTATAATAAGTATCCATTAACAATGGCGTGAAGCAAGGCTGTGTTCTCGCACCAACCCTCTTTTCAATCTTCTTCAGCATGATGCTGAACCAAGCCATGAAAGACCCCAACAATGAAGACGCTGTTTACATCTGGTACCGCACGGATGGCAGTCTCTTCAATCTGAGGCGCCTGCAAGCTCACACCAAGATACAAGAGAAACTTGTCCGTGAACTAGTCTTTGCAGATGATGCCGCTTTAGTTGCCCATTCAGAGCCAGCTCTTCAGCGCTTGACGTCCTGCTTTGCGGAAACTGCCAAAATGTTTGGCCTGGAAGTCAGCCTGAAGAAAACTGAGGTCCTCCATCACCCAGCTCCCCACCATGACTACCAGCCCCCCCACATCTCCATCGGGCACACAAAACTCAAAACGGTCAACCAGTTTACCTATCTCGGCTGCACCATTTCATCAGATGCAAGGATCGACAATGAGATAGACAACAGACTCGCCAAGGCAAATAGCACCTTTGGAAGACTACACAAAAGAGTCTGGAAAAACAACCAACTGAAAAACCTCACAAAGATAAGCGTATACAGAGCCGTTGTCATACCCACGCTCCTGTTCGGCTCCGAATCATGGGTCCTCTACCGGAATCACCTACAGCTCCTAGAACGCTTCCACCAGCGTTGTCTCCACTCCATCCTCAACATTCATTGGAGCGCTTTCATCCCTAACATCGAAGTACTCGAGATGCCAGAGGTCGACAGCATCGAGTCCACGCTGCTGAAGATCCAGCTGCGCTGGGTGGGTCACGTCTCCAGAATGGAGGACCAACGCCTTCCCAAGATTGTGTTATATGGCGAGCTCTCCACTGGCCACCGTGACAGAGGTGCACCAAAGAAAAGGTACAAGGACTGCCTAAAGAAATCTCTTGGTGCCTGCCACATTGACCACCGCCAGTGGGCTGATATCGCCTCAAACCGTGCATCTTGGCACCTCACAGTTTGGCGGGCATAACCTCCTTTGAAGAAGACCGCAGAGCCCACCTCACTGACAAAAGGCAAAGGAGGAAAAACCAAACACTCAACCCCAACCAACCAATTTTCCCCTGCAGCCGCTGCAACCGTGTCTGCCTGTCCCGCATCGGACTTGTCAGCCACAAACGAGCCTGCAGCTGACGTGGACTTTTACCCCCTCCATAAATCTTCGTCCACGAAGCCAAGCCAAAGAAGAAGGATCGTGTATTATAGTAGTGTATAAAAAGTATTTGTTTAAGGATCGTGTATCATAGTAGTGTATAAAAAGTATCTGTTTAAGGATCGTGTATCATAGTAGTGTATAAAAACTATTTGTTTAAGGATCGTGTATCATAGTAGTGTATAAAAGTATCTGTTTAAAGATCATGTATCATAGTAGTGTATAAAAAGTATCTGTTTAAGGATAGTGTATCATAGTAGTGTATAAAAAGTATTTAAGGATCGTGTATCATAGTAGTGTATAAAAAGTATCTGTTTAAGGATCATGTATCATAGTAGTGTATAAAAAGTATTTGTTTAAGGATCATGTATCATAGTAGTGTATAAAAAGTATTTGTTTAAGGATCGTGTATCATAGTAGTGTATAAAAGTATCTGTTTAAGGATCGTGTATCATAGTAGTGTATAATAAGTATCTGTTTAAGGATCGTGTATCATAGTAGTGTATAATAAGTATCTGTTTAAGGATCGTGTATCATAGTAGTGTATAAAAAGTATTTGTTTAAGGATCGTGTATCATAGTAGTGTATAAAAGTATCTGTTTAAGGATCGTGTATCATAGTAGTGTATAAAAAGTATCTGTTTAAGGATTGTGTATCGTAGTAGTGTATAATAAGTATTTGTTTAAGGATCGTGTATCATTGTAGTGTATAAAAAGTATTTGTTTAAGGATCGTGTATCATAGTAGTGTATAAAAGTATCTGTTTAAGGATCGTGTATCATAGTAGTGTATAATAAGTATTTGTTTAAGTATAGTGTATCATAGTAGTGTATAATAAGTATGTGTTTAAGGATCGTGTATCTTGGGTAATAGTTATTTGTTAAGTATTGTGTATAGTGTGCCGCGGGTGTTTATAATAACGTGTGAAGGGTCGAAGTGGATTGCAGGGTGGCAAAATCCTACCAGGGGAGAGACCCATTGAAGTACGAAGTCGGAAGGGTTAAAAATCGGAACGTAAGATGGAAGGAGTAAGTGGGGATGTATGGCAAATGTTTGGGGAAGACAGATGGGTTCCCCCATCTGTAAAAATGGAAAAGAACAAGGAATCAATTACTGGGAGGATTACTGAAGGGAGAGGAGGTACAAGCTATGAAACGGTACGAACAGATATGGAAAGAGTTGCAGCGTCAGGGGAAGGTACCGCTCGGGTATGAAAAGATCCGGCTTGTAATGTACTTGGGAGAAGCCGAGAGGGAAGCGGCAAAGGAGGTACAGGAACATGAGGCAAAGGGACAAGGATCTATCTGGAATAGAAGAAGGCTTAAACAGCAGAAGGAAGCGAAGGAACAGAGAAGGACAGATTTACATAATATCACATTGGCTTACATGGCTGTGGAAGTGAACCTTCAGCATGCTACCAAAAAGGCATCCCCTATCACAAAGGAGAAAATGGGGGAGGAGATGACGGGGGAGGTTAAGCTGTCAGCCCCGCTATATCCAAAGTTACCAGAGACATTGCCACCACCTTATCCGATTCCCCAGATGCCAACGATGCAGATAAGTGAGGGAATAGTGAATGTCACTGAGTTAGCAGGTCCAGAACTCCATGAGGCGAAGGAGAGACTTAAGAGCGTTGTGCAGGAGAGAGTGGAGGAAACAAAGGAATTGATGAATGAAATACAGAACGATATATGTGCAGTAAGGGAAACTAGTAGGTGCCTGGGAAAAACAGATGAGAGAGAGCAGGGTCAAGAAGAGGAGAATAGGAGGGGAAGTGACCCAGTGGGTGTCAGATGGGAGCGGGAGAGAGGGCAGGACGAGGAAAATGAGCTAGTGTGAGTGTGGAGAGTGAGGATGAGGAACAGCCAGTCACGATCAGGGGAAGAATGGTCACACACAGAAGACAAGGTCAGGAAAACCCTCGCTCCCCTTTGGGATATGCGTTGCGAGACAGGGAGGAAGTATGGCTTCCAGAAAGGTATAGACAGATGCCGCTAATTTATAAGGGTCTGCAAATTGGGGAAAGGTATCAACCCTTCTCATTCACCGACATGAATTGTATTTTGGACAAAATGCCACCTCCGACTGAGGGAGGTGGAGCGTGGATGGGAAAGTTCTGCCAATATATGATGGGACATAAGATAGCCATAGGGGATTGGAGAGCATTATTAGGGAAACAGCTTGGGCTGTGGGAGATACAGCAGGTAGAAATGGTCACAGGAATCACTAGGTGCCCCGATGCCGAGCCATTTGCCAAACATGCTACGGCAGTAGGAGGGGCAATGCGGGATAAGTTTCCCGTTCCCCCCGGTGTCATGCAGTCCCTGACCTTTTCCATTAAGGAGGATGAGGAGATCTCCACCTTTTTGAGTCAGTGTAAGGAGAGTTGGACGGATAAAGCAGGAGTACACCCAGCCACAGATCCCTTGCAGACTACACTCTTTAGGTCTGCAGTAACGAGCGGGCTGCAAGCTGTAGTCAGGGAGGTGTTAGAGAATAACCCTGATATTCCTGGTTGCTCGACTGAGCAATGGGAAAAACATTTGACCCATCACATGAAGCGTTATAGGGCTAAGCAAAAGGAGGACAAACAAATTATGGAGTCTGCACAAGTGCAACTCCTTAAGCTTCAATTGGAAGAGGCTAGGAAAAAGGCAAACGAGGCAAAAAAGAATCCCTCAAAGGGTGCGAACCAGATGATTTAGCAGCCACCGCAGCCACCACAAGGGAATAATATGAATTGGCACCCGGCCCCAAATTGGGCACTGGGTCCCACCTATGGGGGCAGGACTGGAGGTCCAATGGGGGGATTCTGAGTAAGAGGGAGAGGTCGGGGTGTTCCACGAGTGCAGCCAGCCGTATGTTTTGGATGTGGTCATCCAGGACACTGGAAGAGAAAGTGCCCCCTAGCATGGGGTCTTCAGAACACTGGGGGAAGGGGATATGGAACACCGCAATATGAGCCTTGGGTCCAGCCCCAGAGATCGTCAGTGCCACCCCCGGTACATCAGGCACCCCATGTGGCTCTAGCTCCGAAGAGACAATTCCCATTGCTGATGGAGGAGGAGCAATGTTACCCACAGTGACGGGGCCCGAGCACCCAAAAGCAGGTTAGGTTGGCAGACCCCTTCCTGCAGATTAAAGTGATGGACATGGAAGTATCTTTTTTAGTAGATACGGGTGCCATATTTTCAACACTTACTGGCGCTGAATTTCAATCTAAAAAGTCATCCTCTAGCGTCCAGTTGATAGGGTTCTTGGGTACACCAGAAAATCTGCCGTTTTCTACACCATTAGTCACTTCTGTGGCAGGACAAACTTTTCCACATCAATATATTCTGTCGGCAATGTGCCCTACTAATCTTTTGGGCAGAGATCTGCTGGTCAGGTGTGGAGCATCGATCCTTTGCGGACCTAGCGGATTAGAGGTCACCTTTCCAAATGGATATTCAATGAACTGTTCATTAACTACGCTTTGCTCCAGTTCTCAGATGTTGGTGTCAGCCGCTGGAGGATCCACGTCTGAGGGACTATGGGCCGACATTTACTGGGGGCTGCTGGAACCAGAGGACCCACAGAAGAGAGGGTTGCTAAAGCTTTATAATCAATGAAAGCTGTGGATCCAGAGGTTACACCCATATACCCCTCCCTTGGACCCCCTCCATGTTACCCTCTTTTACGATAGAGATGGGGATGAAATTTATCAGCATGCCTTTTATGCAGAGGTAGAAGGCATGCAATGGGAGATTAATTTGGACTACATAGTGGTAGGAAAGGAGGGAGTGGCCACTACGATGGCACTGACATCTGAGCAGCTGGAATGGTATGTGATGGCCGGTGAGGCCATTCCTCATGTCACTCTTGCAATTGGCACTAATCACCAGGCAAAAGATTTGGGACCGATGTGTCAGAACTTGATGTCCTTGAGGGACTGGTCAGACACTCAATTACCGACAGTGCAGTTCTCTCTATCTGGTCAGGCGTACAGGATTTTGTACCCTTCAAATGATCGGGCCCTCCTTGAGCATAGAGAGATTGAACGCTTTCATGGTAGAGAAAGGATGGATCATCCCGACTCTGCCCCTATGTTAGATTCTATCCTTGAGGACCTTTGGTCAGTGGGACCAGCAGACGTGGGTTTTTGCCAGCAGGTTGATCCCATAACATTTGAACTTTCAGATTATACTCCCATTTGGCAGACACAGTATTCCCATAAACCCGAGGCTGAGGTGGGTCTGGCAGATACCATTATGTATTCAGGGGTGTTGGAACATTCGTGTTCGAGTTGGAATACACCCATCTTACATGTTCCGAAACAGGACACGGGCAAATATCGGATGGCCCATGACTTAAGGTGCATTAATGGTATTGTGCGAACACCCACAGTTCCAGTACCAAACCCATATACTGCCATGACTGCTTTAACCCCTGACCACAAGTCGTTCTCTTGCATGGATTTAGTGAATGCTTTCTTTTGTTTGCCGCTGGCAGAACAATTAAGAGATGTGTTTTCTTTCACGTATAGAGGTAGAAAGTTACGTTATACTACACTTCCTCAGGGCTTTATCTTATCTCCAGGGATTTTCAATCAGGTTTTGAAGGAACAGCTGGGGAGTTTAGTACTGCCAAGTGGGGTAGTTCTGATCCAGTACGTAGATGACATCCTATTGGCAGCACCTGATCAAGCTTCCTGTTTGGAGGCCACAAAACTCCTGTTAGTGCAGCTGTTCAAGGCAGGTTTTAAAGTCTCTCGTTTAAAATTGCAATGTTGTAGACAAGTGGTCTCCTTTTTAGGAAGAATGGTCTCAGCGAAAGGTACAGGGATATCCCCTGTGCATCGTACAGCGATACTACATCATCCAAAACCAAAGATAGTTAAGGAAATGCTTTCATTTTTGGGTTTGACAGGTTATAGTAGGCAGTTTATCCCATCGTATGGTGTGTTGACACATCCACTGCGAACTTTGGTGAATGAGCAGGGGATGAGGAATCTGCGAGCTACACTTGATTGGACTGCACAGGCTGAGATGAGTTTTATTCTACTTAAGCAAGCTCTTACAACTGCTATAGATTTGGCGATTCCAAATTATAGACACCCTTTCTTTTTGGATGTTTCTGAAAAAGCATACACGATTGTTGGTGTGTGCTTTTTCAGAAAAAAGGGGGTGGAAGATGTGTGCTCATGGATGTGAGTATAACACTAGATCCGACTGAAGACAGACACCCACCATGCACGAGACATGCAGCGGGGGTAGCAAAGATTTTACAAAAGGTGGCACACATAGTGATGGAACATGCCCTGACGGTATTAACAACACACAGTATTGTAGCATTTGTGAGCTTGACAGCGTTTACAATGACATCACTGAGGCAGACGAGACTGGAAAAGATTCTGAATGCTCCAAATATTACATTTACCCATGAAGGCATTAATATGGCAGACAATATGGGAGAGGGAGAATCACACTGTTGTGAAAAGAGGGTTCTAAGGGATATTAAAATAAGACCCGATTTACAGGCTTCACCCTTGAGAGAACCAGATGAAACCTTATTTACAGATGGTTGTTGTTACAGACATCCTGCGGATGGATTATAAGCCACCTATGCAGTAGTACGGAGAACCACAGAAGGATTTGAAGAAATTATTACAGGGAAAGTGAGAGGAAAGGAGTCAGCACAACTGGCCAAACTACAGGGAATGATAGCAGCATTAGAATGGGCAGAAGGAAAGGAGGTCAATATATATACAGATTTGGCATATGTGGTAGGGACAATACAGGTTGAGCTGAGTCAATGGATTAGAAGTGGGTTTTTAACAGCAGCAAGGACCCCAATTAAACACGAGAAGGACGTTAGGAAACTGGCTGAGGCTCTCCTGAAACCAAGGGCATTAGCAGTTCTTAAATGTAAAGGACATGATAGAACAGATACGATGGTGGCTCGGGGAAATCAGGAAGTGGACATGGCCGCTAAAAGGGCTGCAGGATATGGCCCTCAGTTTATTATGACATAGGCAGACAGAACGGCACATGACTTATTACCACCGTGTGAGGTAAAAGTAATAATTCAGGAACAAGCGAAGGCATCACCTCAGGAAAGGATGGTATGGGAGGAAAGGGGGGCAACCGAAGAGCAAGGACTGTGGAGATCAATGGACGGAAGGCCAGTATTACCATCTGGACTCATGAAATCCTTCCTGGAGGAGGCGCATGGGTTAACCCACTGTGGGAAGAAACAGATGATAAGGTATTTGGTACATTGGTGGCACCCCTTCCTGCTGGCGATGGTGGAAAATCATATCAGCGAGTGTAAGGTATGTATAACATATAATGTCAAGGCGACTGTGAAACCTCACGAAGGACAGTTTCCGTTGCCTAAGTTACCAGGGCAGGAAATTGTAATTGATTACACGGACATGATAGAGAGGGCAAGGTGATATTGATATCTCTTAGTTCACAGGTTGGCCGGAGGCAATCCCTGCCAAAAGAGAAGATGCAAAGACGGTAATTAAGTTCCTAATCAACCAGTACATTCCTATACATGTGTTTCCTAGGAAGATCAGGTCAGATAATGGAAGTCATTTTAAGAATGAAGATTTACAGGAGGTAAAAGTGATGTTAGTGTTAAAACATGCCTTTGGAATGGTGTATCATCCACAATCCCAAGGAAAAGTGGAGAGAATGAACCAAACAATAAAAGGTAAGATCGGGAAAGTACAGGCACGGACCAAATTAAATTGGGTGGATGCGCTGCCCCTGGCATTGATGTCAATAAGGAGTTCGGTAAGTTCTGTGACAGGATTTACTCCGTATGAACTACAAACGAGGCACCAGTTTCCGGGACCTGGAGCCGGGATTCAGACCACGAAGGAAGAGGTAAGTTCAATGGGATGCAAGCTTTATTATGATAAACTAACGGCTCTGGTATCAGCTTTCTCACAACAGGTTACAAGTACTGAACGGAAAGGTGAAACCCCAATACCATCAGCCGCGGAGTGGGTTCTGCTAAAGGTCATCAAGAGAAAGTGGTCGGAGCCCAGGTGGACAGGACCCTACAGAGTGGTGGAGAGGACGTCCCACACGGTTTGACTACAGGGAAAAGGCGAGACGTGGTATCATTGGAGTCAGTGAACAGCAACGGACCCACCAACACGGACACTGGAACAGATTCGAACGGAGGTGACTGAGAACCTATGAAGCAACTACGGACTAAGAACTTTTTGAACGGGTCCCTTTAAAGAGACTATTGGATTACGGTGACTGTATTTCAGTATTTGGAGTGATATTTCTATATTGAAGTCAACAGAATTTAGGGGGCTGTGATGGACACTATGTGGGGACTATGGGTGATGTTGTTCCTAGCCCTTGAAGCGTCTGGAGAAGGAAACAACTATACAAAGTGTTTGCGGTCAGCCTGGGAGGCCCATAACGAACCGAAACAGTACTTTGCAGATTGGAATGACTTTCCTGGACACTGTTGGGGCCCCCACTGGACTGAAGTGTGTTCATAATGGCCAAGTGTATGAAGTTAAGTTTAATAAGGGGTCGTGGATGCCAGTCTTTGCCAAAACTGCTGAGGTCCCATAAGTTAACTGGTGGTTGGTCTCATTTTCATGAGACCAAAAGGGGGACTGTTGGAATATAGGGGTTAATTAATCATAGAAAATATGTAGAATATATGCTTATGTACTGTTCAGTTTGTGTGCGTGGATCCAGTACTATGTGGCAGTTTAATGTTTACCTCATGGTGAAGGGAAAGAGTAATGTAAGTAAGGGGCAGCCACAGTATGTAGCAAAGTTGGCTGATTACAGTAGGTTTAGAATTGCCTGCTCCCAAAATACAAAAGAGAGAATATGTATGAAACAATTTATAGGAAGGTTAAGGCAAAAGGAGGTGTTGATTAGCACAGGAGATGATGGCCAGACAAGAACAAAGAGAATCCTGACAGAGACTGTCAGAAACAAAGAGAATGGAAACTAACTCAGTAAGAAGCTAAGACAGAAGAAGGTGTTGAATAGAACATAAGAATATGGCCAGATGAGAAAAGATATATGAATTTATTTCTGATCAAAACAACAGGATATTCTGGCCTTGAGGATTAAGATGGGAGCTCTATACCCCAGATATCTGCAGAGCAGGAGATTACTTGGGATAAATCTTATGCAAAAAATCTAGCAAAGAAAGCCAACTTTTGTTCTGTATGATAATGAAATCTAGCAAAGGAAGCCAACTTTTGTTCTGTATAATAAGGTTGAGCTATATAAACTGTAGAGACTGGACAGTAGAGGTCAGTCTTGGGGAATAGCTCACTGTGCAGGTGACCTATGAACTAACAACTGAACCAGAGCTCTGTTAAGCTTTATTCTTGTGCTGTGTAATAAACTGATTGTTGAACCGAATACCTTCTCCTATCACTTCATTCAACGAGCATGCTGGACTCAGACGACACAGACTAAATTGAGTCCGACAAATCCCATGCTGTCTAAGGAGTTTGTACATTCTCCTGCATAGGTTTTCCTCAGAGTCTCCGGTTTCCTCCCACCATTCAAAACGTACCGGGTATAGGTTAATGAGGTGTAAATTGGGTGGCAGGAGATCATGGGCTGAAATGGCCTATTACAGAGCTGTATGTTTAAAATAAATGTCACCCTGAGGCAATCACATAGTCATGGCTGTGCCCAGCAGTTAGTTTCGGGACTTGAATTGTTGCGAGGCACTTATTCTTCATCAGAACTGGTTTTTCTAAAGGTTCACACCAGCTGTACAGGAAATTGAGCCAAGGTGAGTTTACAGTTTTTAAAATTTCTGTTTCCTCACTTTGTATCTATTTTTTTATTCAGTTAATGATCTATTTCATTTTATTTTGTTTCATATTTCATTACGTTCGACTTGCCTTTGAAGAGCCATCATCTGAGAGAAACTCATCGCATCCTTTCATTTACACACAATGTGTTTAACATTTTATTCTTATTTATATATTTTATTTATACGTCATGGTTTTTTTTGTAATGCACTTCAATGTTAAAAAGTTTCACTATGACATGAGATTATTCAGAATCAAGTTTATTTAGTTTTATTTGGTTCTCTGCCTTTCTGTAATTTTGTTTATCTTTAAGTGAAAGTGATATGAAAGATTTATTTCTTAGCCATTTCATTAATAAGGTTGATGAGATTTTTGTTTCCCACCCCAGCATGGTGACAAAACGCAGGAAGATAGATGCCGAGGGCCGGTGTTTCCAAGAAACTCAGACTGAAAATTACTTCTTTGTGGAGCATTATGGAAACCTGTTGCCTCATTTGCAGTGAAAAAGTTGCTGCAAACAAGGGGTTCAACATCAAATGTCACCATGAAACAAAACTCAAGCAAAATTCAAGGAATTGAGTGGACAAGCTAGGACAAAAGAAGTTTGGAGACTGAAAAACAAAGTTCATTTTTCACAAAGAATTTATTGTCATGAACAAGTCATGAAATCTGATGTTTTGTGGCAGCATCGTATTCTTACATTACTATAAATAAAATAACAATAATAGAGGATGAAAAGTGAGGCCGTGTCTTTGGTTCATTGACCATTCAGGAATCTGATGGCAGCGGGGAAGAAGCTGTCCTTGTGCCGCTGAGTGCTCATCTTCAGGCTCCTGAACCTTGTCCCCAAGTGCTGAAATGAGAAAGAGTGCACACGAGTTATGCAGAAAATTTTCAGATGGAATTAATTGAGATGCAGTGCAGCCATCAGTTGAAATCCAAATTTAATGCAGATGATGTCTTTGATTGACTTCGACAGAAAGATCCTCTTCCATGTGGGAATTATAAAAACTCGGTGGAGCACCGTAAAAAGTTGGCGTCAACACATACACATGTAAGCAACTGTTCTCAAAAATGAAGTATACCGAGAACCACTTGAGAACAAATATGCCTTGCTATTGGCATCAACAACTATGTCACCCAACATGGAAATGCTTTCAAATAACAAACAAAACCAAGGTTGACATTGATTGAGCTGCTGTCTGTTTTGGGGTTTGTTATTTTGTTTTCATTCCGACTAATTTTTCTCCTTTGATTTAAAAAAAAAAGTGTCATTTTAATGACTAACTCGTGATTTTTTGTGCATTTCCAGATTTGAAGATGGCTTCCCTGACCTGAAATGAATCATCGTAGTTTTTAGGAAGGGATATGGTTTTCATTTTCTGTGGATTATTTTTTTTGGATAAATTATCGTCAGTTATGTTCATACATTTTACATTATGTACATCAAGCAGAGACAATCGAAAACTTAAATTACATTATGTCTGTGTTCTAGTATTTATTTCATTTATGGGAACATCAGTGCGGCCCACTGTTCAACCACTGACACACCGTCCGGTCCAAGCATAGTAAAAGGTTGCTCTAAACTATACTCAAAAAATGAAGGAACTGTAAACCAACTGCAAAAACAGTATAAATATACAGTAATAAATAATGAAAAAATAAGGTAAATAAAGACATGATAAAGATTCATAATGACGAAGTGAATTTATCGACATATCTTTGGCTTGGCTTCGCGGACGAAGATTTATGGAGGGGTAAATGTCCACGTCAGGTGCAGGCTTGTTTGTGGCTGACAAGTCCGATGCGGGACAGGCAGACACGGTTGCAGCGGTTGCAGGGGAAAATTGGTTGGTTGGGGTTGGGTATTGGGTTTTCCTCCTTTGTCTTTTGTCAGTGAGGTGGGCTCTGCGGTCTTCTTCAAAGGAGTTTGCTGCCCGCCGAACTGTGAGGTGCCAAGATGCACGGTTTGAGGTGATATCAGCCCACTGGCGGTGGTCAATGTGGCAGGCACCAAGAGATTTCTTTAGGCAGTCCTTGTACCTCTTCTTTGGTGCTCCTCTGACACGATGGCCAGTGGAGAGCTCACCATATAACACGATCTTGGGAAGGCGATGGTCCTCCATTCTGGAGACGTGACCTACCCAGCGGAGTTGGATCTTCAACAGCGTGGATTCGATGCTGTCGGCCTCTGCCATCTCGATGTTAGAGATGAAGTCACTCCAATGAATGTTGAGGATGGAGCGGAGACAACGCTGGTGGAAGCGTTCTAGGAGCTGTAGGTGATGCCGGTAGAGGACCCATGATTCGGAGCTGAACAGGAGTGTGGGTATGACAACGGCTCTGTATACGCTTATCTTTGTGAGATTTTTCAGCTGGTTGTTTTTCCAGATTCTTTTGTGTAGTCTTCCAAAGGCGCTATTTGCCTTGGCGAATCTGTTGTCTATCTCGTTGTCGATCCTTGCATCCGATGAAATGGTGCAGCCGAGATAGGTAAACTGGTTGACCGTTTTGAGTTTTGTGTGCCCGATGGAGATGTGGGGGGGGGGGCTGGTAGTCATGGTGGGGAGCTGGGTGATGGAGGACCTCAGTTTTCTTCAGGCTGACTTCCAGGCCAAACATTTTGGCAGTTTCCGCAAAACAGGACATCTACAAAAACAGATAATATACAAAAGTGATTTGGACGAGATGTTTGTGAAATGGTGAATGTGTTTGCTAAATGATGCGAAAATATCTGCTCAGGTGGTTCAGTGAGGAAGGTTACCTGGGTTTGCAAAGAGATCTAGATCAGAGAAGGAACTGGGCTGGGAAATGGCAGATATACTTCAACGTGGAGAAGTGCGAGGTGCTGCATTCCTTAAATGGATCCAGGGCAGGTCTTGGCAGTGCCCTAAAGTGTTGTGGAGCAGAGGGTCCTAGAGGGGCAGGTGCATTGGTCTTTAAAGGTGGTGGCACAGGTAGACAGACCAGTGAAGAGAGCATGTGGGACACTTGACTTCATTGGTTGATTGGAGCAATAAAGACACAAACGTTAGGGTCATCGTGTTGAAGTTGTGCAGGACATCATGGAGGTCACATACGGAATGTTGTGGGCAGTTTTGGTCACCTAGCTATAGCAAGGATATTAAAAGGTTGGAAAGGGAAAGTGGAGGACTGGGGCAGGGCACCAGAAGATAGGGAGACCAACCCCCCCCCCCCCCCCCCCCCACCGTTTGAGAAGGAGAAGCAGAGGAGACAATCCATGGAGTGGTTACTGTGGCAGTGGACCAGTGAGGAAACCTACGGCTAACATATGGGCAGCAAGGTGGTGGTGGCTGGAGGAGGGGAACCCACCACGGAGGCTGTGGGCTGCTGGAGTCTGCAGTCAAGGAGCTCGTACCAGGCTGCAGACTGCTGGAGTCTGGCTCAACACTGGCTGAAGGGTTACCAGGTATCAGATCCAGGATGCAAGAGGGTGCTGAGGGTGCTGAAGGGTTCCTAATTGCATCAGAGGTTCGGATCTGGAGGTCAGGTTGCTGATGGTTTGGACTGGACTCTGTGAGGCTGGGGGTGAATTCATGGACACTCGGTGACTCGCGGTTGGGGGTGGGGGCTCTCTTTTACTTCTCTTTCTCTGACTGTAAGAATCGCTTCAGGCAATTTCTGCCAATGGCGAATCAAAGCAATTTTGTGTAATATGACACTGTTTTTATCACATGATATTAAATAGAATCTTGATTCGCGAATCTTGAAGAGATTGGCAAAGTTATTGTAAAAACACATGGGAAACGCTTGAGGATCTCAGCCGGTCTTGCAGTGTCCACAGGAAGGAACGAGATATAACCGACATTTCGGGCCTTCAAGGTATAAGCAAAAAGCAAGTAGACATCTGAATCAAGACTGGGGGAGGAGTCCAGGCCAACAAACAAAAGGTGTTAATTGGATCTGATAAGAGGAAAGGTGAGAATTGATCTTGGCTCTGTGAAAGGAGAGAGAGAGAGAGAGATCTTTAAGTAAAGGGGGCAGTTCTTTGTGCAGAGGGTGTTGGGTACATGGAATGAGTTGGCAGACACAATGGTGGAGGCAGGAACGTGAGCTTCCTTGGATAACTGTGGATGGGAGGGGATTGGAGGAGGGTGGGCCTAACGCGAGACTGAAGCACGCTGCTTGGCATGGACAAGGTGGGCCTGTTTCCATTCGTACTTGCTGCAGCCACAAGAAGCACCCAACACCTACACAAACCCCGCTGTACGCTACTTCAAGCACACAAAATTCGGTAACCACCATTTGGAAAACTGCGACCATTTCCTGTTTTGCGCGTGTCGTTCAGTCACCGCAAGACCTTTCTAGAAAGACTTGAGTTGCAAGAGTGAACGGCCCTAAATAAAATATGCGCAGATTCAGTGGGCGGCCGCAATTAAATATGGATAAAAGAAAATGTGGAAAAGAAATCTGACCACGATATAAAAAGGAAAAGAAAAGCAATTATTTTAGAAAAAACCCTGAAGTTATTAAATGACATGAAGGCAGTGCCAGCAAACATGAAAATCGCACC
This sequence comes from Narcine bancroftii, assembly GCF_036971445.1. Lineage (NCBI taxonomy): Eukaryota > Metazoa > Chordata > Chondrichthyes > Torpediniformes > Narcinidae > Narcine > Narcine bancroftii. The sequence goes on along the minus strand of NC_091481.1, from coordinate 52,996,163 downwards.
TGATCTGGGCTACAACGAGTCAATGTTAAGTAAGAAGCACAAATATAAAGGACAAGGTAAAGTTGCATCAGTTTCTCTAAGCGCAAAGGACTGGAGACAGAAACCCCTTCATGATTGAAATGGATCGGCTACTTCACCTTTCGTATGAAGATTGTAGCCAAAAGTGAAAACCACTTTGTACAAAAAAAACATCTAAACCAAAGGTTTCAGCATCTTTCCGATGCTAAAAGAAAATAAATTTCAAGAGGATATGCAAACCTTTGCTTCAAGTTTTTGGTTGCTTTGATCGCTTTAAACATCGAACGGGATTTACCCAATATAAGAATTACAGGGGATTCTGTTAAAAATGCAATTGCAAAATTTCCAGAAAATTTTCATAAAGGATTTGAACTTTGTTGAAACTGCCAAGAATTTTAAAAAATCTAAATGTCGATCCTAAAGAAGCACGGAAGCAATTTAGAGAAAGCGATCGCAAGCTGTAGAAACTTGTATAAGGAGGGGAAAAAAAAATCAACATCTGTGCAGTCAACTTTGGACAAATATTTTTTGAGGAAATAGTTTAGTTATGATGTAACTATGAATTAAATGAAAAATATCATAAATATTTGTATTAACCGTAACAGTTTTGGCATTATATGCAGCTAAAAGTTGTTTTCAAAATATATTTTAAAAATTCTTGATGGACGATCTGAAAGGATCATTGTGATTTGCCTGTAAATTAGCAACAATATACAAGATGGAAAAAGAGAAGATAGATAGATCAATGAATATCTACAGCTGGTGCAAAAATAAAATGACTCTGAATAAGGAGATGATGACTCATTTCAGTTGAGGGTGGTCAATTCCATATCCCTTTCTGGAGGGGATTCTCCCTAGTTCTGGATGCACCAGCCTCTTGGTCCTGCTAGAGTATTGTGAGTCTTGTGGTGTCATCATCTTCCTTGATTACTTCCCCAGGGAAGTATCCTTTGCACTGATCCTGCCGTAAGATTTCAGATTTATTGTTGAGTACATACATGACATCACATGCAGCCCTGAGATTCTTTTTCCTGAGGGCACAGCAGAATTACCACTAATGGCTAGTGCAAAAAAAACTGCACTCAGCGTGTACATGTAAACAAATAAAGAAATGTAAGCAGATAATGAATGTAAACTGACTACGCAATATGGAGAGAGAGAACAAAAATCAATAAAGTGCCCAAGTAAAAGTCCGTGATTGAGTTTGTTGTTGAGGGGTCTGATGGTGGAGGGGCAGCAGCTGTTCCTGAACCTGGTGGTGCAAGTCTTGTGGCACCGACACCTCTTGCCTGAAGGCAGCAGCGAGAACGGAGCATGGTGGGTGGTGAGGGTCTTTGATGATTGCTGCTGCCCTCCGATGGCAGTGCTCCCTGTAGATGTTCTCGATGGTGGGAACGGTTCTACCTGTAATATCCTGGGCTGTGTCCACCACCTTTTTCAGGGCTTTACGCTCTGGGATATCAGCGTCCCCATATCAGACCGCGATGCTGCCGGACCACCACATTTTCCACCATCACACCTCTGTAGAAATTTGCCAGGGTTTCTGCTGTCATACCAAACCTCCATAAACTCCTGAAGAAGTAAAAGTGCTCTGGGAAAAAGGCACGTAGGTGGACATCAACAGAAGTGCCATGATCACATTGAATGGTGGAGCAGGCTCGACAGGTGGGATGGCTGACACCTGCTGCTAATTTTCTCATGAACGGGATCCCCAAATTGACCTAAATCTATGCAGCTTGCACATGATACACATCCCTCCATTCCCTGGGCATTTGTACCTAAAATATACACCACTACTGTTCTTAAATAAGCATATGGATATATGGAAAATAGAGGGTTATGGATGTGAGGTTGGGAAGGATTCGATTGTTGAGGAATATGTTTACACAGTTCAGCACATGGGCTAAAGGGCCTGTATTATGTTGCAATGTTTTATGCTCTGTGCCCCTCCTCCTGCCCATGCAACCCTCCCACTGTCGATTTCTGATCCATCCCACCTTTGGAAGCTCTGCCTTCAGCTGCTATCTCCAGAACCTCTGCCTCTCGAAGCCTTTCTCCTCTGTCTGGTCCTTAAAACCTCGTGAATAATCATAGCGTCTGCAGACAACAACCTTGCGCTCAATGTCAGCAAAAACCTAGGAGATGAATTTGGCCAAACGGCAATGAGGAAGTGTACAGGAGGGAGATAGATCAGCTCGTTGAATGGTGTAATGATTAAAAACCTTGTGCTCGATGTTAGCAAAACCAAGGAAATGACTGTGGACTTCAGGAGGAACATGACCCAGTCCTTGTTGAGGGCTCAGTAGTGGAAAGGGTCAAGAACTTCAAATTCCTGGGTGTCAACATCTCCAAGGATCTGTCCTGGAGCCTCCATGTTGATGCATTCACAAAGAAGGCTTGCCACTTTGTGAGGTGTCTGAGGAGATTCGGTACGTCACTGAAGACCCTTGTAAATCTCTACAGGTGGACCGTGGAGAGTATTCTGGCTGGTTGCATCACTTCCTGGTATGGAGGCGCCAACTCTCAGGACAAGAATAAACTCCACAGAATTGTTAACTTACTCTGCGACATCACAGGCACCAGACCTCACTCCATCGAGGACATCGACATGAGGCAGTTTCTTAAAAAAAGTAGCCTCTATCCTCAAAGACCCCCCACCACCCAGGCCAGGTCCTCTTCACTCTGCCACCATCAGGGGAAAAGGTACAGGAGCCTAAAGACGAGCGCTCAGTGGCACAAGGACAGCTTCTTCCCCGCTGCCAATAATCAATGAACCCAAAGACCCTGCCTGACTAAGGATGTCTTGGGGACATTTTGACGACATGTGCCAGTTTTAAAATACGTGTTTGTGTTGTTGAAAGGCCTGCTGTGTTGAGGATGAGACCCAAAAGTCTGCAGACGCTGTGAGTGTTGTGAAAACACACTGAAATGCTCAGCGGCCTTTTTGGTGTCCATAAAAAAGCAAAGGTATATTGTTGACGTTTCGGACCTGAGCCCTTCCTCAACAAATAAGCAGAATGTCAGGAGCACAAACCTGGCATAGCCAGCAGAGGGCAGCCACACACCATTGTGACCGTGCAGAGAATTCTATCAAAGGGAGGTGAAGATTCCTTTTATAGGCATGCAAAAAAATCGTAACATACACAAAATTTGCTCTTTTGCCTTCTGCAAGGTACACAAAGAATCACCATGAGCATTGCCAGTGCCCCTAACAATAAGAGAAAGAGAAGCAAAAGAGTGACACTGAGTGTCCATGAATTCGCCTCCCGCAGCCTCTGCAGCCATAGACTCCTCTTCAAACCATTGGCAACCCGAGATCCAAATCTCTGATACAGCCAGGAAGCCTTCGGCGCCTGAAGTCTTTCGGGAGTCCTTCTTCCCCTCTGCACCCAGTTCCAGCCCCTGGTTCTCATGAGCAAGTCCCCAGCACCCCTGCAGGCTGTGTGGATCCTTCAGCCGCTGAGCCCCTTGCCGACTGCTGCTGTGGTGACCTTCCTGCATGGGGGGTGGGGGGGTGTTCTCCCATTTTCTGGTGTCTTGCGCGGTCCGCTGCTACCCCCGGAGTCTGCAGCCCCTTGGGTACAGATCTCTGCAGATGCAGGATGTTAAAAGAGCACAGTGGTTCCTCCAGCAGGCCATTTAACGTCTGTACAGAACCACAACCAAGCAGAAGGACCATGAGGTGCAGCTCTGTGTCTCCGTTCTCTGCTCTCCTGGGTCAACACCAGTGGCAGAGCTGCCATGACATCAATTGTGGCATCGCTGCCACTTTTTGGTGCCCAATAATCCATCTCTGAGTTGGAAATTCAGCTGCCATGTCTTAACAATGTGGAATATTTTCATGCTCATTATAAAATGCAAGCTGTTAAAAAAAAAAGTTTCTACTGTGCTGTGTTACATCACAACGCTGTAACAATACCAGCGACCGGGGCTTGAATCCAATGCTGTCTGTAAGGAGTTTGCACGTTCTTCTGAGTCTTCCTGGGTTTCCTCCAGGTGCTCCGGTTTCCTCCCATGTTCTAAAGATGTTTGAGGATAGTAGGTGAATTGGTCACATGGGCTTATTTGGGTGGTATGGGCTCTTGGGCCAGAAGGGCCTCTTACAGAGTGAAGCTCTACAATCAGGGATGAAGTGCTAATTTATTTAGGTGCCGGAGCTCAGCAAAAGTGAAGGCAGGGGTCAAAATAAATGGCAAGAAGGAGGGTCTCGTGAGGCCTGGTCACCATGTTGTATTTGATGTTGTTTAATTAGGAGCGAACAGTAGGATGTGTACTGGTCGTGGAAGAAACAGGTTCCTTGTATGTCCAGGATAGTGTTGGGGGGTGGCTGTGGGGACCATGGGGAAGCATGGGAGGCATAGGGGCCATGGGGGGACCACTGGGGTGCTATGGGGGACCATGGGGGTCAAGGGGGGACCATAGGAGGGGCCATGACGCCGACCCTGCCTGTATTTAATATGTGGCTGCTGCTAAATTCCCCACTAGTTAAAATTCCCCACTTGTTTATTTTGCCTATTGTTTACTGAGGTGATTGTTATGTGCTGTATGCATGGGCTTTGCATTCTGGAAACACTATGCTGGAGAAACTCAGCAGGTCAAACAGGGCACTTTGGGCAGCAAAGATAAAGCGACGTTTCAGGCTTGAGCACTTCATCAGGGTGTGGAAATTGTCGGCAGGTGTCTGAACAAGAAGAGGTGTGGTGGGAGGAGCACGGTCCCATAGAAGGGAGGGAGGGCACAGTTGCAAACAGGGGAAGGAGGGATGGCTGGGTGAATAGTGAGGGGAGGGGAGGAGACTGGGACGTAAGTGGGGAGGGGGAGGAGACTGGAAGGGGAAGGGGAGAGGGGAGGATACAGGAAGGGGAGGGGAGGAGTCTGGAAGGGGGAGGGAGGAGACTGAAAGGGGAGGGAGAGAGGGGGAGGAGACTGGAAGGGGGAAGGGGAGGGGAGGGGGTGGAGACTGGAAGGGGAAAGGGAAGGGGTGGGGTGGAGGCTGGAAGGGGGAAGGGGGAGGGGAGGAGACTGGAAGGGGGAGGGGGAGACTGAAAGGGGAGGGATAGAGGGGGGGAGGAGATGAAGGGGGAGGGGTGGATAGAAGGGGGAAGGGGAGGGGAGGAGGCTGGAAGGGGGAAGGGAAGTGGGGAGGGGAGGGGAGGAGATTGGAAGGGGAGGGGGAGGGGGAGGATGGAAGGGGAGGGGAGGGGGAGGACTGAAGGGGGAAGAGAAGGGGAAAGGGGAAGGAGACTGGAAGGGGGAAGGGAGGGGGAGAGCAGGTTAGCAGAAACCGGAAAAGTTGATGTTAATGCCATCTGGCTGGAGTCCCCGGATAGAAAATCAGGTGTTGTTCCTCCAGTCTTGGTGGGACAGAACATAAGGCCATGGACAGCCATGAGTATGGGAGAGTGATACAGAACTGAAATGGTTGGTCACTGATGCGGACGGAGAGAAGGTGCTCAGCGCAGCACCTTATTTTCCGACTGGACACTCTCCAGCCAGATGGCATTAACATCGACCTCCAGTTTGTGTTGCCCTGCTCTCGTTTCCCCCTTCCCCTTGCCTTCTTTCCCTCAGCTCTCCACCCCTTCCCTCTCCATTCACAGAACCATCCCTCCTCCCCCAGTTTGCTGCTGGACCTCCCTCCCTCCTCCACCTATTACCTCCTGCCTTTGGGACCATGCCCCCCCCCCCACCCCCTTACGTTTTTTGTTTGGACACCTGCCAACATTGTGCTCGTGTCTTGATGAAGGGCTCAAGCCTGAAACATCAGTTCTGAATCTTTGCTCCATAAAGGACATTGTTTGACCTGCTGAGTTCCTCTAGCATCGCATTTTACTTCAATCATGGTGTCTGTGGACTTTTGGGTTTTACTGGAACATAGTTTTGTCGGCTCTGTCCACATTGATCTTTGAACCTTTCTTCAGGTGCTTGTTGTTTCAGACTCTTTTGTACAGCCAATATGGTGTGACTTCTGGTTATTTCCCCTTCCCTTCCACAATGCCCCACAGCCTCTCTGGGACATCTTTGTCCTTGCCCATCTTGGCCATCAGCTGTCCACATCATGGGGGACATGGATAAGGTAAATAGTCACGGTCTTTTCCCCAAGGTGGGGAATATCTAAAATCAGAAGGGATAGGTTAAAGGTGAGAGGGGAAAGATTGAACAGGTACCTGAGATGCAATCGTTTCACACAGAGGGTGATTTGCCAGAGAAAATGGGAGAGGATTGTACAATTAAAATTTTATAATTTGGACGGGTAGGAAATATTACGAGGTATGTGGATTGAACACAGATAATTGGGACTAGCTCAGCAGGGACCTTGGTCAACAGGGATGAGATGGGCTGAAGGGTCTTTCTCCTCCCTCACAATTGAGTCTCACACCAGTATTGTTTTTGACCTTGTGCTCCTTGTATAGCTGATCCTCCACAGTGTCACGATCTTACCTCGAGCTGTTCTTCTCATTGACTCAACTCAGAGAGACAGATTTGGAAAGAGATGAACTTCGAGATTTCTCTGACCACCTGCCCGCCCACCTCCAACCGGTCGCTCCCTCGTTACCCTTCCTTAAGCCACAGGCTGACTGCCTCTCACAAGCGAGACCTCCACTTAACTCACAGACCTGCAGTGTTCGAACACAGGCCGGACAAAGCAGAGACACCTCCATCAGATGGGGTCGGCCAGACGGCAAATCCCCGCCTGCTGCAAGCGCGGGACCCAGATCGCCAGGCATACCTTTAGTTCAGAAAATGTCTTCCAATCTGTTCCTGAGCTTGATGTGAAATATAGAAAGTGAAAATTCTCATCAACCACGACGGTGACCACAAATTTCCTTTCAATTTCCACTGGTTGTGGCTGCACATAGAGAAACACACAGATTGGAAATCTTGAGTGTAAACAGTTGGTTGTATCTGAAGAGCAGCAGGATTGGCCCAGTTAGCGAAATAGGGGTCACCGTTTCTCGAACTGCAGGTTAAGGCCTCCAATGTCGGGGCCACTGTCTCTGTAGAATCACAACCAGAATTCAATTCAGAATTTATTGTCATGAACTTTCCAAAATTTGTTGTGTTGTGGCAGAGCAAACATTTCTATAAATCACATTTCAAAATAAATAATAGTGCAATAAAAAAAGACAAAGTGAGGCTGCGTCTGTGGTTCATTGATCATTCAGGAACCTGATGGCAGCGGGGAAGAAGCTGTCCTTGTGCCGCTGAGTGCTCGTCTTTAGGCTCCTGTACCTTTTCCCCGATGGTAGCAGAGAGGAGAGGGCATGGCCTGGGTGGTAGGGAGCCTTTGAGGATAGAAGCTGCTTTTTTAAGACCCCGCCTCTTGTAGATGTCCTTGATGGAGTGAGGTCTGGTGCCTGTGATGTCGCAGGCCGAGTTAACAACCCTCTGGAGTTTATACTTGTTCTGAGAGTTGGTGCCTCCACACCAGGCAGTGATGCAACTGGCCAGAATACTTTCTACGGTCCACCTATAGAAGTTTGCGAGGGCCTTTGGTGACGTACCAAAGCTCCTCAGACACCTCATAAAGTATAGCCTTCTTGGAGGCCCCAGGACAGATCCTCAGAGATGTTGACACCCAGGAACTCTGGAAGTAATTATCTCTAGAACAAGGGGCCACAGACCGGCAGAATGACCACTTATTAGTGTAAACATGTAAACAAACAAAGAAATGTAAACAGATAATGAATGTAAAGAAACTGACTGTGCAATACAGAGAGACCAAAGAAAATCAATAATGTGCACAAGACTCCTTAAATGAGTCTCTGATTGAGTTTATTGTTGAGGAGACTGGTGGTGGCACCCATATCTCTTTCCTGATGGTAGCAGTGAGAACAGAGCATGTATAACTATATAACCATATAACAATTACAGCACAAAAACAGGGCAATTCAGCCCTTCTAGACCATGCTGAACACCTTCTCCCACCTAGTCCACAACCCTCCACACCTGTCTTGTCCATATACCTATTTAAATATTAAAAATGAGCCCGCACCTACCACTTCAGCCAGAAGCTCATTCCACCCTTCCACCACCCTCTGAGTGAAGAAATTTGCCCTTTTCCCCCTTCAGTCTCAATCCATGTCCTCTTGTTTAAATCTCCCCCACTCTCCATGGAAAAAGCCTGTCCACATTGACTCTCTCTGTCCCCCCTCATAATTTTAAAACACCCCTCAGTCTTCTATGCTCTGGGGAATAAAGTTCCAGCCTGCTCAACCTTTTCCTGAACTCAAACCCTGAAACCCAGGCAATGTAAATCTCCTCTGCACTCACTCTATTCTGTTTATATCCTTCTTGGGTGGTGTGGGTCTTTGATGATCGCTGCTGCTCTCCGACAACAGCATTTCCTGTAGATGTACTCAATAGTGGGTAGGGATTTGCCTGTGATGCCTTGTGATGCCTTGTGTCCACTACCTTTTGGAGAACTTTACGCTCAAGGGTATTGGAGTTCCCATACCAGACCATGGTGCAGCTTGAACCAGTTGTTCTCTGGAACTAGGGACCACACTCAAACTGAAGGTCACTAGCTCGAAAACTAAGGGTCGCAACCTCCTGACCTAGAGCCACAATCTTAAATGAGGGTCACTGACTGTGGAACCAAGGAGTGCCGGTTCTAGAACTCGGGCTCACAGTCTTGAACAAGGGGTCAGAATCTCTTGAGCTATGTGTTTCAAAATTTCTTGAATTACTGGGGCTGGCAGACTGAAATGAAGAGAAATTTCTTCTCTCAACCTTTGGAATTCTTGATCCTGGGAAACTCAGTAATTTTAATAAAAACACATAGTAAATGCTGAAGGAAGTCAGCCAGTCTTGCAGCTTCCATAGGAAATAAAGATATATAACCAACATTTCGGATCTGAGCCTTTCTTCAAGGTATAAACAAAACGCAGACAGGCATCTCAATAAAGAATGGGGGGGGGGGGAGGGGTCCAGATAAGCTAATGCCCTCCAGTTGGAGGTTTCCCAGATGGAAGATGAGGTGCTGTTCCTCTAATTTGTGGGTGGTCTCAGTCTGGGAGTGCATGAGATAATGGACAGACATGTTAGCAAGGGAATCGGGTGGGAAATTGAAATGGGTGGTCACTGGGAGATCCGAGGTGCTCAACAAAATGATCTCCCAGACCGTGCCCAGTCCCTCCAATGTAGAGGAGACCACGACGGGAACGCCAGATGCAGTAGACGGCCCTCACGAATACCAAAGTGAAATGCTGCTTCACTGGAAGGACTGCTTGGGGCCCCGAACAGTGGTGAGGGAGGAGGTGTGGGCGCAAGTGGACCATCTCCTGTGGTCTCCTGGAGTAGATGCCAAGGGAGGGGGGGTGATTGATGGGAGTGAGGAGTGGGTGAGGGAGTCACGGAGGGAGTGGTCTCTGTGGAAGGAGGAGAAGGGAGGAAAGGTGAATACATGTCTGGTGGTGGGATCACACAGGAGGAGGCAGAAATGGCAGAGGAGAAGAGTCGGTCATTGTGACCAGAGGAAATTTGGATATTGATGAATGTGGGAATAGGGCTAAAAAAATGATGCAGAGGTGAAAGATCACCAGAGATATGATTGATTGATGGAGCAGACACTATGCTTCATGATGCAGGGAGTTCAATTCCTGAAGAATCTCTCCTCATCGTTTCTTTAAGCAGCTTCAGATTTATTGTCAGAGTTCATACATGATATCACATACAACCCTGGGATTCTGGGTGAGGCAGAATGACCACTTATTGGTAGTGCAAATAAACTACACAGTGTTCACATGTAAATGTAAACAAACTGACTGTACAATACGGAGGGAAAAAATCAATAAAGTGCACAAGTCAAGAGTCCATAAATGAGTCGCTGATTGAATTGGTCGTTGAGGAGTCTGATGGTGGAGGGGCAGCAGCTGTTCCTGAACCTGGTGGGTGCAAGCCTTGTGGCACCGATACCTCTTCCCTGATGGCAGCAGTGAGAACAGAGCGTGTCCCAGGTGGTGTGGATCCTTGACGATCGCTGCTGCTCTCTGACAGCAGTGTTCCCTGTGGATGTCCTCAATGATGCTTGTCTCTGATGTGAACGGCAGTCCTTCTGTGGGGAGAAGTGAATGGTAGGGTTAGTCCTGCATGGGTTAAATTATGGAGCTGGCTAATTTTCCTCTTCCTCCTGCCCATTGGCCATGCTCCCCACCACAATACATTAAAATCCAGACTTTCCATACACCTGCGGATAGCCTTTCCACTTCCTTCCCATTCGTGGTTTCCCAGCTCCTAGTTCCATTTCTAGGGAACGGGATCACGAGCCATGGTGTTGGAACATGTGCTTGCCATATCTCATCCCCCAGGTCTCGGGGAGATCTCTCCCTCCAGAGAATGCCCGACCCACCTGGGGGGGGGGGTGACCCACACTTCGGTAGGTGGAACCCTGAGGCAGATTAACCAAGGCATGTTCCCCCTCAGGTCGGGCGCCTGTGGTCTTGGCTTCAGGTCTCCTGCCAGGCCACAGGCACCAATTGCTTCCGACTGCTTCATGGGATTGGAGCAGGGCCCGAGGAGATGTCATGGAGACTGGGCCTTCTGGTTACAGGGTTACAGAGGGGGCAGTGTGATCTTCCACCCTGCTTGTTATCTCTGACAAGATTCTTTCTTTCTTTCTCTCTCTTTCATTCTCTCTTTATTTCTTCCCTTTCTCTCTCTCTCTCTCTCTCTCTCCCTCCCTTCTCTCCTTTCCTTTCCCTCTTGTCTCTCTCCACTCTCTCCTTCTCCCTTTCTCTTCCTTTCTTTTTTTTGCAAAATGGTGATGAACACGTTGAGATGGGATCTATTAAGGTCTGTAAAATCATCAGGAGCATGGATAAGGTGACCAGCGGCAGTCTGTTTCCCTCAGTGGGAGAATTGGAAGCCATTTTCAGGTGGCCAGAGTACCCAGACGTAAAGCCCCCTAAAATACCTGAATGCAGCTGTTGGCAAGCCATCTGAAAGCAGAGAACCCTGACCTGAGCAGTACTTCCCCAACCCTCCTCGGGTAGGTGTATTCTCCGCTTCCGAGCGCTCCCCCAGGCACCTGAAAGCCAGTGGGACTACGGCCACAGTCGACAGGAGCCGGCGTTTGCTCCATGGTGCCCCTTCCCATTGCGGACCTCTCAGGTTCCAGAACAGCGCCTTCAGTACTGCCACCTGAATGTCGCTTCGCACGCATCCGCAGCTGGCTCCGGACCCACGTTCTCCCACTATTCCACCCGAAAGCGGCTTAAAATGAGAGGGCATATAATAAGATGGGGGGGGGGGGATGGGATTTAGAAGGGTTGTGAGGGGGAAGTTCAATCAGTGGGTGATGGAATGAGTTGCCAGCCTTCTTCCTACGTTGTTTGGAAGCTGTCTCTCTCAATCTCTCTCAGCACCAGCCTCTAACACATTCCTCTATATACAGGTCGCAGATGCTCTCAGTCCATTTGTACCCACAGACCCCTGCCCCCAAATTCACTAATTAACCTACAAAGCCCTTTCATTTTTTGGAGGGTGGGAGGAAACCCATGCAGACACGGAGAGGACGTACAAATTCCTTACAGACAGCACTGGCGCTGTAACAGCGTTGCGCTAACCGCCTTCACTCAACGTGTAGATGTTTAAAATCTGGGGAAACTTGTTTGGATCGTGTGAAAAAATAAAATGGGATCAGTTTAAAGTTGATGTATTAAATTTAAATTTTAAATATAGACCTACAACACATTTTGGTAACAGGTCTTTTCAGCCCACGAGCCCGTGTCGCACAATTTACACCCAATTAACCTACAACCTCCGGTACGCTTTAAACAGAGGGAGGAAACCGGAGCCCTTGGGAAAAACCCATGCAGACATGGAGAGAAGTACAAACTCCTTATAGACAGCAGAGGATTCGAACCCCAGTCCCGATCACTGACGCTGTAAAGGCTAACCGCCACGCTAACCGTGGTGCCTAAATATGATGGATATGCTGATCACCACAGCCTCGATGGGCCCAATGGCCTCTTTCCATGTTTTGTTAAGGTATAGTTGGATAAGTTTGCAGAGAGAGGAAATCCAAATTAAGCATCACTTTCTCGAATATTATAGAAGCTGGTCGGTCTAGCCACCTGAACACATTGGCTGCATGGGGGAAATGATAACAGGTTTACTGTCACACACAGAATGCACTGAAATTCTTCTTGCTGCAGCCAGACATGTACTTTATCAAAAGAGAACAACTCCAATAAAGTACTGTACAGAAAGAGATGCTTAATATGAAAGGTAAGTAGTTACAGCTGGCAGAAGGAAAAGGAGGTGTTTCCATAATGCAAATGGATCGGTTTGTGATCTTGGAGTAGTTTATGCTGAAGGTAGAACAGGAAGGTTCAAGCTGTCAGAAAAAAAAACCTGGAAGAGCTGGCCTTCGGGCTTCTGCTCACCCTTCCAAAGATAGCGGTTAGCAGAGGTGAGCAGGGTAATGGGGGTCCTTTGTGAAAGTTGTGGGTGCATGGAATACCTTACCAGGGGATGGTGGTGGAGGCTGAAACAGGGGGGCCATTTAAGAGACGCTTAGATGGACAAAAGTTAATGGAGAAGGGTTCAGAGAGCTCATTGCTGTATCTGACCCGACCTTGTTGGTTTTCGTGCAGTTGGATAACCATGTTGAGGAACTTTGGGGGGCATACGAGGCGCTCTAGTATTTGCCAAAGCTCTTTCCTGCTCACGGTGTCAAAGGCTTTGGTGAGGTCAACAAAGGTGATGTAAAGTTCTTTGTTTTGTTCTCTGCACTTTTCTTGGAGCTGTCTGAGGGCAAAGACCATGTCAGTAGTTCCTCTGTTTGCGCGAAAGCCGCACTGTGATTCTGGGAGAACATTCTTGGCGACACTAGGTATTATTCTATTTAGGAGAATCCTAGCGAAGATTTTGCCCGCAATGGAGTGCAGCGTGATTCCATTAACAATGGCGTGAAGCAAGGCTGCGTTCTCGCACCAACCCTCTTTTCAATCTTCTTCAGCATGATGCTGAACCAAGCCATGAAAGACCTCAACAATGAAGACGCTGTTTATATCCGGTACCGCACGGATGGCAGTCTCTTCAATCTGAGGCGCCTGCAAGCTCACACCAAGACAGAAGAGCAACTTGTCCATGAACTACTCTTTGCAGACGATGCCGCTTTAGTTGCCCATTCAGAGCCAGCTCTTCAGCGCTTGACGTCCTGTTTTGCGGAAACTGCCAAAATGTTTGGCCTGGAAGTTAGCCTGAAGAAAACTGAGGTCCTCCATCAGCCAGCTCCTCACCATGACTACCAGGCCCCCCACATCTCCCTCAGGCACACAAAACTCAAAACGGTCAACCAGTTTACCTATCTCGGCTGCACCATTTCATCAGATGCAAGGATCGACAACGAGATAGACAACAGACTCGCCAAGGTAAATAGCACCTTTGGAAGACTACACAAAAGAGTCTGGAAAAACAACCAACTGAAAAACCTCACAAAGATAAGCGTATACAGAGCCGTTATCATACCCACACTCCTGTTCGGCTCCGAATCATGGGTCCTCTACCGGAATCACCTACAGCTCCTAGAACGCTTCCACCAGCATTGTCTCCGCTCCATCCTCAACATTCATTGGAGCGACTTCATCCCTAACATCGAAGTACTTGACATGGCAGAGGCCGACAGCATCGAATCCACGCTGTTGAAGATCCAACTGCGCTGGGTAGGCCACGTCTCCAGAATGGAGGACCATCGCCTTCCCAAGATCGTGTTATATGGTGAGCTCTCCACTGGCCATCGTGTCAGAGGTGCACCAAAGAAGAGGTACAAGGACTGCCTAAAGAAATCTACTGGTGCCTGCCACATTGACCACCGGCAGTGGGCTGATATCGCCTCAAACCGTGCATCTTGGCGCCTCACATTTCGGAGAGCAGCAACCTCCTTTGAAGAAGACCGCAGAGCCCACCTCACTGACAAAAGACAAAGGAGGAAAAACCCAACACCCAACCCCAACCAACAAATTTTCCCCTGCAGCCGCTGCAACTGTGTCTGCCTGTCCCGCATCGGACTTGTCAGCCACAAACGAGCCTGCAGCTGACATGGACATTTACCCCTCCATAAATCTTCGTCCGCGAAGCCAAGCCAAAGAAAAAAGAAGAGATGGACAAAAGTAAGATAGAGGGTTACGCGGTAGGAAGGGTTTAGTTTAGTTTTGGTAGGAATATGCAGGCTGGCACAGCATAGAGGGCCTGAACTGTGCTGTAGTATTCCATGTTCCATGATGTTAGCTGCCTTCTATTGATGTCTGCAATGGATGGGGGGGGAGGGGGAGGGGTGGTGTAAGAGCCTGTGATGGACTTAGCTTTGTTACCTTCTGCAGCCTTTAGCGTTCCTGGGCAGTCGAATTCCCAAATCAGGCTCTGATGCAACCAGTCAGTGTATTTTCCACAGTGCATCTGGAGAAGTTTGATAGATTATCCGACAATGCATCAAATCTCCTCTTGGAAAGTTCAGGCGTTGGTGTGCCTTCTTCACAGTCGCCACGATATGCTGGCTCCAGGGGAACTCCTGCAATATGTGGACTCCCAAGAACCCAAAGGTGCTAACCCTCTCCATCTCCAGCCCATGAGTGCAGACAGGTGTGTGATTTCTCCACCTCCACCTTCCCTCAATCCGCAATAAGATCCTTTGCCTTGTTGACATTGAGATTGTTGATCTGGCGCAACCCGACCCTGATTCTCCAACCTGTATTCTGAGTCATCATTTCCAGTTTCTTGGCCAACATCATTCCCTTTTAATGTCACATAAATTAATCTTGTTGACCTGACTACCCCTAAACTGAAAGGCTTCTATTTATTTAATTTTAATTTTATTTTAGACACATAGCATGGTAACAGGCCATTTTGGCCCATGGGTCTGAGCCGCCCAATTTACCCCCATCACCCTGCACCCTCTGGTTCATTTTTGAAGGGTGGGAGGAAACTGGAACCCCCAGGGGAAAACTCACGCAGTCACAGGGAGAACGTCCAAACTCCTTACAGACAGCACGGAATTCAAACCTTGGTCCGGTCCCGATCGCTGGCACTGTAACAGCGTTGCGCTAACCACTGCATTAACCACGCTGCTTGTTGGACCATTTCAGTCACAGCTTGGCTAGACCAAGGAAGACGGGGAGATTTCCTTCCCTCAAGGACATTAGCGACAGCAGTTAACATATTGCAGTGGCTCTGAGCTCACACACAGGATAGGCTGGTTGTGGACGGCTGATTCTCTGACCTATTGCCCACTGGTGAACCAGATAAGAGTTTTTCACAGCTAACTGGTCACTGTTGCCGATACATGCTCTTTAATTGCAGATTTATTTAATTTAAATTCCTTGGTCGCTGGCCTGGGGAGCTTGATTACTGTAAAAACACACAGAAATACTGGAGGAACAGCTGGTCTCTCGGTGTCCATATAAGGTAAAGATATATTACCAATGTTTCTGGCCTGAGCCCTTCCTTAAGGTATAGGTTAAAGATAAACAGGAAGGTGTCAGAATAAAGACTGAAGACTGGAGATAGAAAGTGGGGGTGGGGGGGGGGGGGAGGATGGGAGGGGGAGGAGTCCAAAAGGTGTTAATTGTTAAGAGGAAAGATGAGAATTGATTTTTGGCTCTGTGAAAGGAGACAGAGGGCAAAGGGGAAGAGAGAGAGAGAGAGAGCTGGGGGAAGGGGACAGGGGGAAGAAGAAAGGGGAGGGGTTTAATGGAAACCAGAGAAGTGAATGTTAATGCCAGCTGGTTGAACGGTGCCCAGGAGGAAGATGAGGTGTTGTTCCTCCAATTTGCGGGTGGTCTCAGTCTGCCAGCGCACGAGACGATGGACAGACATGTCAGCAAAGGATGGGGAATTGAAATGGGTGGCCACGAGATTACTGGTCCAGTCGCATAATTATTGTGCTATAGTCTTGAAGAGCGCAGCAAATATTCATAAAGATTTATTTTGGTTATTTATGTTATCTTTATTGTGTATTGTTGTGTGCACCATGGTCCAGAGATACACGGTTTCCTTGGGCTGTAAATATACTGTCAGGTGATAATGAACTGGAAGTTGAACAAACCCATGATTAAGTAATCATTCTCCACAACAACCTCACACCCATAATCTATTTCTCACATCCATGTGTTTATCTAAGAGGCTTTTGACTGTCCCTATGGTACCAGCCTCCAGCACCATTCTCTGTTAAAAAATCTTTACCCCTGACATCTCCTCACAAACTCTCCTCCCCTCATCTTAAACAGACATCCACGGAGTGGAAGCTGTTTCTCATAATACAGCAATCAAATGATCTGATGCAGGTTCCCGTCCAACGAGCAGCCAACCTATCTTTAATCTCCTTCCATCGTAGACCATAAAATTCCAGGAACGCAATGGCCTCAGGAAATATTTCAGCTTCAAAGAGCCTTTGAGTCTTTGATGCAATTAATTAAAGCGTGCGCTTGGCATTATTAGATTGGCAGTGTACAAATAAATGTGTGGATATAGATTGTATGGAATAATCATAATTGCATCTACAAAACGACCTCTACGTTGAGCAGAGTGGATAACTCGAAAGCACAGACCTAGCCCATCTTCACGGCAGGGGTTCAGACTGTGAAACCCACTCTATAGCAACCTTGCAGTGTAAGCAGGCTATGAAGTGGTTGGAACAGAAGGAAAGGGTAGCTTTTCACCAGGTGGGATTGAGCTCTCACAGTGAGCATGTTTGGAGCTCTGGGAAGGGGGAGGGGAGGGATTTTTTTCCCTGGCATATTGGCCTTAATAAATCAAAGTATTGAGTATGGGGATTAGGTTGTCATGGTAAAGTTGTACAAGGCATTGGTGAGGCCAAATTTGGAATATTGTGTGCAGATTTGGTTACCTAACTACAAGAGAAATATCAATAAGATTTACTGGGATGTTGCCGAGACTTCAGGAACTGAGTTGCAGGGAAAAGTTATCCTGGAGTGTAGAAGAATGAGGGGAGATTTGATAGAGGCATTTAAATTTATGAGGGGGACAGACAGAATAAATGTAGAAAGACTTTCCACTGAGGGCAGGTGAGGTATAAACCAGAGGACTCAGGTTAAAGGTGAAAGGGGAAAAGTTTAGGGGAAAGTCTTCACACAGAGAGTGTTGGAAGTGCAAGTGAATGTGGCCTCAATTTTAAACATTTAAGAAGAATTTGGACAGGTATATGGGTGGGAGAGGTATGGAGGGCTATGGACTGGGTACAGGTCAGTGAGACTAGGCAGAATAATAGTTTGGCACAGACTAAAAGGGCCGAAGGGCCTGTTTTCTGTGCTGCAATGTTTTATGGTTCTCTGGCATCCTGCCCAGTACTTATCTGTCCATCAGGATCATTACCATGTTAGTGTTTGTGGGAGTTGGCGGTGTGCAAATATGCTCCCTTATTTAACAGCAGTTCACACTTCCAAAGAGATTTCACATGTGAAAATTATGTAAATTCTACCCCTTTCTTCAGCAGGGTTTGGTGAGGAACTCTTCACGGTGGAGATGGGGACACTGTGGATGGAGTAATTTCAACATCGGCCTTTTCCTGGGTCAACCTTCCTCCACTGGGTGATCGAATGCCACTGAGATCTCTTTGTCTCTAATCAGTCCAATGCTGGTACTACAACTCACTTCATCTGGTGGAAAAAGGTAAACACAACTAGGATATGATAGAAGGAAGTGCTTCCCTAACGCAAAATGATTGAAAACTAGAGGGCACAGGCTCAGGGTTAGGGGCTAAGAGGGTTCAGAGGGGATGTGAGGAAGAAATTGTTCACCTGGAGGGTGTTTGAAATCTGGAAAGCATTGGCTGAGTGGGTGATAGAGACAGGCTCTCTTACCTTAATGATTCTGGCTGGATTGATGGGAGTGAGGCGGGGATAGTCAGAACCAACAAGTCCATATGTTAGACCTTTCCTGGACCCAGCACATGGAGGCAACTATGAAGAAGGCACAGGAATGCCTAGAATTTTGAAGGAGTCTGAGAAGATGTGACTTGTCATCGGATACTCCATCAAACCTCTACAGGTGCGCTGGCTACTTCACAGACTGGTATGGGAATTCGAGGGCCCAAGAACACAGAAGTTGGCAAAAACAGCCAGGCTCTTCAAAGACTTCGAAATCCCATCCACTGAAGACATCCATGCCTCAAGAAGGCAGCCAATGTCATAAAGGACCTGGTCACAACCTCTTCTTGCTGCTACCTTCAGGCAGAAAGTGCACAAACCTGAACCAATGGTCTGAAACCTGAAACCAGTTGAAGAGAAGTCTTCCTTTCTGATTGTTTACACTCTCCACTTAATGTCCTGTTATGAGCCCAAAGGACCCAAAACCCAGCAGCAATAGATATTCACCACGGCAAAGGGTTACTTAAAAAATAGTTGCTTTTAATTATCTTTAAACATGAAAATAGAATCAAACTTTAACTTATCACTATTAACTTAACTACCCAACATAACCCCCTTCTAATTCTAAGGGCACGTATATGTAATGTGTGTGTAAATTTAAGAAAGTTCTTTGGTTCACAGTTCATTCTCACCTCATTCTTCCAAGTTCTCTGGTTGCAGGCAATTCTTATACTGAGCACAGAATTTAACATGTATAAAGTTCACCAGGCTGCTCAAAAGGTAAATGTTTACTGCTCAGGAAGGTTCTTGTAGGTTTGTAGAGAGAGTCATGTGTTGTTTCAGGATTTTTGCAACTGAGGTACCACCTGGTACCTGGCTCTGGTTGTTCTTCCAAGACAATAGGCCATTAATTTCATGACATCATTTCAATTAGCACCTACTTGTGAAATTTACACAGCATTCTCCATAGTTTCTGTAAAGTCACTGAATATGAATTCTTCAGTATTTCAAATAAGATCTGTTTTAAAGTGTGTATATGTAACCTACTCTAATTTTACCAATTTGTCTCTCAAAAGCATTCCCAAATATTTCATCACAGTACAATGAAAAAGGCTGCACCGGCAACAGCTTTGCCCTCCCTCAGCCAGGAGAACTCACCTGGAATACGGATTTACAAGTCCAGAATTGGAATTTGACGTCAGGACCTTCGAACTAAGGGAAGTGAAAACTTGATTTACTTCTACGCCACATTTTAAACATGGACTTTGGATTCTCCGTGTATAAGAACATCCTTCTGTTCTTTCTATCCAGTGGATGAGACTATGAAGTTAAACAGGAACTTCTGCAGATGCTGCGATTGTAGTATAATACACAAAAGCGCTGGAGAAACACAGCAAGTCACTGAACATCCATAGGAAGCAAAGAAATGTAACCAATGAAAGACAAAGGGCTGAGATCCCAAACATTGGTTATATATGGAGTAAAAGTCTGCAGAATCTGTAATTAAAGTAAAAACACAATGCTGGAGAAACTCATCAGGTCAAACTGTGTAGAGAAAGATACACAGCCAACTTTTCCACCCATCTTTGCATCCTGTCTATATCTTGCTGTAACCCTCGACATTATCCTCAACAAATCCAACCTTCATCTCATCCGCAAACATATTGACCCATCCCTCCACTTCTTCGTCCAGGACATTTATAAAAATCACAAAGGGCACGGGTCCCAGAACAGATCCCTGCAGGACGCTACAAGTCACCAACCTCCAAGCAAAATACTTTCCATCCACTGCCACTCTCTGCAAGCCAGTTCTGAATCCACACAGGCCAGGTTTCACGGATCCTGTTCTTCATGACTTTCTGAACGAGTCTCCAATGGGGCACTTTATCAAATGCCTCACTAAAATCCACATCTACCCCCCCCCCCACCCTCATCAGTTTCTTTTGTTACCTCCTCAAAAAATTCAGTTAGGCTTGTGAGGCACGACTTTCCCCCCACAAAGCCAAGCTGATTATCCCTGAGAAGACTGTACTTCTCTAAATGCTCATAACTCCTGTCTTTAAGAACCCTCTCCAATAGTTTGCCCACCACTGAAGTAAACCACTGGTATATAATTCCAAGGATTCTTCCTATTAAAGGGAACCATGTGTGCCATTCTCCAATCCTCTGGCATCTGCTCTGTGGCCAAGGAGAATGCAAAAATCATTGCCAACACCCCAACAATCTCTTCCCTCCCTTCCCACAGCCACCTGGGGTGTATCTTGACTGGTCAAGGGGATTTATCCATCCTGATAACCCTTAGAAAGATTGTGTTCACCATGAAGCCCACACCTGCCCCCTTGACATTATCCCTACTCCCCTCCTGAGGGATGTTTTTAATACAGCTGGTCCTAATATCCTCTCTATTATGAACAGTTCCTTAGCCACCGGGATAGTTCCAATTTGATTCAAGTGTATTGTGGTCCAACCCCTCCTGAAAAAACCCAACCTAGACTCCAAAATTACAGACCTGTTTCTAAACTTCCATTCCTGCCCAAGTTCCTCGATAAGGTTCTTAGCCAATTGTGGCCCTACCTACATCAACATATCCGAAAAATTGCAGTCAGGTTACAAGGACCTCCATAGCATAGAGTCGGCCTTACTAAGACAATGACCTGCTTCTCACCACTGACTCAGGGAGCTCCACCATTCTCAATCTCCTGGACCTTAGAGCAACGTTCGATGAGGTGGATCACGCTATTTAAATAGATCGCCTCCGGCAGAGGGTCAGTGTCGACGGCATGGCTCTGAATTGGTTTAAATTTTATCTCACTGATAGGACCTCTTCAGTGGATGTGGGGAAATTTTCATCCTCATCTGCTACCCCTTCCTGCGGGTTTCCACAAGGGTCTATTCTAGGCCCCATTCCCTTATACATGTTTCCCCTCGGTCATTTCATCCAAAAACACAACATCTCCTTTCACTGCTATGCTGATGACACCCAGCTCTATCTCCCCCTGAAGCCAAACGGCCAAGCAAAGAAAACCAGCCTCATTGACTGTCTGGAGGACCTAAAGTGCTGGATGGCTCAAAACTTCCTGCAGCTAAACACTGATATTTTCCCCTCCCCCAACTCCACCCATACACTTGGCAACTTATCCACTCTCATTAAACCGCCCGTCAAATCCCTTGGTGTGATATTCAATTCCACCTTCAAGTTTGACAAACAAGTCAATGTAAAAACGAGCTTTTTCCAGCCCCACACTATTGCCAAAATCAAATAATTCCTGTCACTGAAAGACCTCAAGAAAGTTATCCACACGCTCATTTTCTCTCTAACTCTCTATATACAGGAATAAGTCAGTCTTCATTATCCCGTCTGCAACTGGTGCAGAATGCGAGAGCAAGGCTCCTGACAGGAGCCAGGCCTAGGGACCGTATCACCCCTATTCTCACCTCCCTTCACTGGTTGCCAGCACGGCTCAGGATGGATTTTAAAATTCTCCAGTTTGTTTTCAAAGGCATCAATGGAGTCGGGCCCTCTTACATCTCTGATCTCCTAATGTCCGACTATACTTCAAGACCTCTCAGATCGGCCAATTTAGGCCGCTTGGTTGTTCCACGCTCAAATCGCAACCTCAGAGGAGATCACGCCTTTGGGACAGTGGCCCCCAAACTGTGGAACCACATTCCTCCCTCCATCAAATCAACCCCTTCCTTTAACTCTTTTAAATCCAGGCTGAAGTTGCATTTTTACTCTCACGCGTTTTGAGGTGATTATCGATTGTTACCATGTTGTATGTATGATTCTGAACCTCGGGGATCCGTTTTATACTGCACTTTAAAATAGCTGCTTAAGTTAAGATATAATTTATGATCTGTACTGCACTTTAGTCAAAGTGAGTTGTTTTAAATGTGCTATATAAATAAATGAAACTAATGTTTTTAAGAAGATCCAACACTTCCTCTTTCCTAATTTCAACATGGTCCAGCAAATAAGCCTGTTCTGTTCTGACTTCACCTTCACTGAGGTCTTTTTCTGGTGAATACTGAAGCAATGCATTTATTTAAGACCTTCTCAACCTCCTCCACCTCCAGGCCCATCTCACCTCTTTCAACCTTCATCAATTCTACCTTTACTCTTATCATCCTACTGTTCCTCATGTATGCATAGAACACCTTAAGGTTTTCTTTAATCCTACTTGCCAAAGCCTTTTCGTTCCCCCTTTGAGCTCTCCTAAATAATTTCTTAAGTTCCTTCCTGCCTACCATATAATTCTCATGAAGCGCTTCTTGTATTTTTGCTTCCTAAATCTATATATATGCTTCCTTCTTCCTCTTAACCCGCTGCCTCACCTGTTTTGTCAACCACAACTCCCTTTTCTTGCCATATTTTCCATCTCAGTGGGACTAATCTATCCAGAACCCCGTGCATGTGGTCCCTGAACATCCTCTATATTACTACGGTGGTTTCTCTCGAGAATATCTGCTCCCAGTTTATTCTTCCTAGTTCCTGCCACATCCCATTGTAATTAGCCCTTCCCCAATTAAGCACTTTCCCATTTTGTTTGCTTTTATCCTTATCTGTATCTATGCTAAAGCTCAGGGAGTTGTGGTCACTCTCACCGAAATGCTCCCACACTGAGAGGTCTGCCACCTGACCAGGTTCATTACTCAGTACCAGATCCAGTATGGCCTCTCCTCTCATCAGTTGGTCCATGTATTGTGTCAGGAATCCTTCTTGGACACAGCTGACAAATTCTGCCCCACCTATCCCTCTTGTAGTCAGGAGGTGCCAGTCAATACTTGGACGTTGGAATCTCTTGTAACAACAACCCTGTAATTTCTACACCATTCAAAATCTGCCTGCATATCTGCTCCTTGGTGTCCCGAGGGTATTTAGGGGCCTATAGATGACTCCAATACAGTGAACATTCCCATAGATTTCTGACTTCCACCCACACCGACTCAGTAGACACCCCCTCTACAGCATCCTCCCTTGCTGCAGCCGTGATACTATGTAAACCCTTTACCTGCACCAGCCAATCCTGTCCTTGTGTCAGCCAGGTCTCTGTAATGGCCACAACATCATACTGATCCATGCTCTAAGTTCATTTCCTTTATTCCTCATGCTTCTTACATTCAAATAGACACATTCTTTTTTTAATATATCTTTATTGGGTTTAATATAATAAATGATTACATAATGAATCGATTGTACAATCAAATGCACACCAAAAGGAGAGGAGAAAAAAGGGCCTTCAGTAACCCCCAGGCCATCGGTGCTCTGTGATTTGTAAGGGATTGCTTAAGGTGGGGATGTGAGTGGGAGGGAAGGTTGATAGCCACTGGTCCAGACCCAAATGTTAGAAATATTTTGCTTGAGAAAAATTGTCGTTGGCCCATTTTCTTTGGAGTTCTGAAACCATGCATATACGAGTCCATTAGGGACAACTAAAACAAAGGTTTTCAAACTTGTTCTTTCCACCCACATTCCACCTTAAGCAACCCCTTACTCATCATAGAGCACTGATGGCCTAGGGAATATTTAAAATGGAATGTGAGTTTAGGGGTGCAGTTTGAAAACCACTGCTTTACGTGATATGACCTCTGTATATGAGTAGGGGATGAATCTCCTTTACTTTTCAATAAAATAGTTCGTCTGGCTATCGTGTAGTAAAAGCTAAGACTTTTTCCTGAGAGGCCATTAGAGGTTCATCTGAGTGGTGAGAAAAAACAGAGTTAAGTAATGGATAGGGTTCCAAGCTAATCTCAAAAATTATTGATAAGAGTTTGAAATTTCTCTCTAAATTTGGGCATTCTCAGAATGTATGAATCAGAGAGCTTCAAAAATTTTACATTTCTCACAAAAAGGATCAATATCTGCATAGAAATGGGATAATTTAAGTTTGGACCTACGAGTTCTGTGCACCACCTTAAATTGCAATAAGCAGTGCCTTGCACAGAATGAGGAATCATTAATCAAGCAGAGAGTGGAGTCCAAATCTTCATCTGAAAATGTTAAGCTTAAGTTCCTTTCCCAATCTCTTTTGATCCTGGCCATTGGGACTGAATTTAATTTATTGGAAATAGACATATTTCAAACCCTCCGATTGACTACATTGAGTTTACTTCCCTGCCCCTCCTTCCTCACAAACCCACAACACATTGCATCTTGCTTTCCACCTTCTCGTCTATTCTCTACCCTCATATTCTGGTTCCCATCAGACTAGTTTAAACTCACCACAACGACTTCAGCAAACCTGCTCGCCACGTTATTGGCCCCTCTCCAGCTAAGCAGCAGCCTGTTCTTTAGGTCACGCATACTGGGGGCTGTGGGTCAATCGAGTGTAAGTGGGCGGCAGGGTTGGTCGAGCGGTTAGCGCAATGCCTTTACAGCACCTGTGATCAGGACCAGGGTTCGATTCCCACGCTGTCTATAAGGAGTTGATATGTTCTCCCTATGTCTGCATGGGGTTTCCTCCCACCCTTCGAAATGTACTGGGGGTGTAGGTAAATTGGGTGTAACTTGGGGGCATGGGCTCGTGGGCCAAAATGTCCTGTTACTGTGGTCTATGACTAAATGTAAAATGTTTGTTTAAAAATTAAAATTTTTAATTTTAATACGTTCTCCAGAAAAGATCCTAATGATCTACAAATCTGAACCCCTGGCCACTGCACCAACTCATCAGCCACGCATTCATCAGCGTATTCCTACCCTTACTGGCCATTGGCTCAGGCAGCAATCCTGAGATTACCACTCTTGATGACCTGCTTTTCAATTTCCTTCCTAACTCCCTATCCAGGACCTCATCCCTACTCCTATCTCTGTCATTTGTACCGATGTGGACTAAGACATCTGGATCCTTACCCTCCATCTTCAGAATGCTGTGGATTCGATCTGAGACGTTCTTGACCCAAGCAGGGAACATGCCATCTAGGAATCTCAATCTTGTTTGTGGAACCTCTCATCTATTTGCCTAACTAGTGGATCCCCAATCACTACAGCTCTCTTCTCCCCCTTCCTTTTAGCCGAGGGACCAGATTCTGTGCCACTACCACCTGCCCCTGGTAGATCATCCCCCTTCCAAAATGGTTATTGTTGATGAGAACTGGCACAGGAGTGTTCTGCTGGAGACTCGCTCATAGGAACCAGGTATTGGATCCGGGATTTGAGTGCAAAGGGCAAGAGAGGCTCCCAAATGGCCTCGGGTGCTGAAGGCTTCCTGACCATGTCAGAGGTTTGGATCTGGAGCTTGGGTCAGTTATAGATCGGACAGGAGTTCGTGCGGCGGCAAAAGCTGCAGTGGCGTTGGAGGAGAATCCATGGACACTCAAGGAACTCTCCTTTCTCTCTCGCTGGAAAAGGGGCGCTGGGCGACAAAAATGGCAACTCTCTGCCTTATGGCAGCCAGAAGGCAATATTGCTCTGTACAATGAAGCAATCTTGATCTTCTCTGAGTAAGGATATGCAGGCTTCTGCTGTAGAAAATTCCAGAAGATCCACACCCTTCTGAGTGAAGAATTAAAATTTAAAATGTGGACATACAGTGCAGTAACAGGCATGAGCCCTTGCTGCCCAATCTATTGACCTACACCCCCGGTACGTTTCGAATGGTGGGAGGAAACTGGAGCACCCGAAGGAAACGCACGCAGACACAGGGAGAACGTACAAACTCCTCACAGCAGCGCGGGATTCGAACCCAGGTTGCTGGTGATGCAATGGTGTTGCGCTAACCGCGCTACCTCATTTCTGCCCACCCTTTACTCAGAGATAGTGACTCGAGAGATAGATTCTCTCGGAAAATATCCTGTCAATTTCTCTCACAATTTTATACAATTTAATGACACACCTTTCATACAAACTCTGAGAATGTGAACCAATCTTCCTCAATTTGTGGGTGCTTCAGGGTCTGGCATCCCACAAGCTTTGGTATCAAGACTCCATCTTCAAGGGACACCCCCCCAACCTGAACGAGCCTGTTTTCACATCAGTCCTCATTAATTCCTCATCTCCCTTGACGAAGATTCACGCTGATCTCTCCACCATGTGAACAACTCTTTCCAATCTCTAAAGGTTTCTCGGGGCTCCATTCCCAATCCAGCATTGACAGGATTTGGCAAGAGATCTGGAAGAATTCAGAATCTTCGGCATGCGCCCCTCTTCAAATGGAAACAGGCTCATTGCTGGAGGGAGGGGTGGTTTTACAGCCAGGAAACATTTTGTGATGTTTATGGGCTAAGTGACCACATGGAATGCCAGCATGTTTCCAATATAATGACTGCTTCATCTGGAATTAAATAGGAGCACATGTTGCCCACAAGGTGGATTCTCCACTCCTGATCAAAAGAACACAACGGAGTCCATGTGTCGAGTTGGCTCTTGGTTCTCGAGAAGTCTTCTCACCATGAAGTCATGTGTCAGCACCCCTCTGCAATTCACTCAGACGGCGATGCCAGTCTGTACACTGGCGAACCCTGCCAGCAAGGAGCCAACATGGGATTGACAAGCCTGTTTGGCTTGTTGAACAGCCTCAGCGAGAAAGGTTTCTTCCCAGCAGCTATTAGGCTCTTGAACACCCTCCTCACTACACTAATCATAAACTCCAACACCACAAGAAGGTCTGCCTGCATCACTGAGGCACCAACCTTTTATTGCACTATGGCAACTGTGAATATTTATTGGCTATCTTCTTATTGCAGAACTAGCAATCTGGGTTCAAATCCGACGCTCTCTCTAAGGAGTTTATGCCTTCTCCCTGTGACCTGCGTGGGTTTCCCCTGGGTGCTCCAGTTTCTTCCTTCCCTTCAAAAAGTACAGGGTGTGTAGGTCAATTGGTGTATTTGGGTAGCACGGGATTGTGGGCGGAGGGGGGAGCTATTATTCAGAGTTCAGATTTATTGTCAGCAGACATACATGACATCACGCAACTCTAAGATTCTTTTTCCCTCCAGTGCAAAAATAACCCCTGTACACAACATGTAAACAAAGAAATAAATGTAAACAAACTGATTGGGCAACTCAGAGAGAAAAAAAAAGTGCTGATCGCAATCCTTAGTTCTCGAACTGTCATTCAGAGATTTGGGCTCTTGCAGGTGTGGGTGACCGGCGCATGATGGGTTGGGAGAAGGCGACTGGGAGTGTGAGGCTGGGCAGTTTCGCTTTCTCTCTGAGTTGGCAGGTCAACCTGCGGTTTCAGCCGTGGATAATGACTGTTGAATTATTAAACATAATGTTTGAACCGAATTGTTAAACAATTAAACTTAATGTTTGTACAACTCACAAATGACTACAATGCAAAAGTAAGAGTCCTTAAATGAGTCCCTGATTGAGATTGCCTTTGAGGGGTCTGATGGTGGAGGGGTAGCAGCTGTTCCTGAACCTGGTGGTGCAAGTCTTATACCTCTTTCCTGAGGGCAGCAGTGTGTGCCGGGTGGTGGGGATCCTTGATGATTGCTGCTGCTCTCCGATAGCAGTGTTCCCTGTACTCGATGGTGGGGAGGGTTTTGCCTGTGATGTCCTGGGTTGTGCCCACTACTTTTTTCAGGGCTGTATCTCGAAATTTTTTAAAAAGTATACTTTTTTTTAACAAATTACCTGTTTGGCTGCAGGAAGTAAGAATTTTGGTGCATTGTGGAAGGAGACAACATTAAACTCGTGACTCACCTTCCTCCTGTGTAGCAAGTGAGGGCTGAGAAAGCTGCTCTTGTGATCTGGAGTGTTTGGCTCAGGTTCAAATCTCACTGCAGAACATTGCAGCACAAAAACAGGCCCTTCAGCCCTTGTAGTCTGTGCTGAACTATTGATCAATCTCTCACTGCTGCTGTCGGAGGTTCCCACCTGCTTCATTAGGGAGATCAATCATCCCTGGTGCCCACAAAAAACAGGGTGATCTGCCTCGATGACTATCACCCAGTAACACTCACATCTACTGTGACAAAGTCCTTTGAGAGGACGATCATGGCCAGAACTAAAAAAAGACATGGAACCACTGCAATTTGCTGATCGTAGCAATTGTTCCACAGCAGATGCAATCTCACTGACTCTCCACTCAGCCTTGGATCACCAGGAGAACAGCCATACCTACATCAGGCCCTTCCGTGCTGGTTGCCAAGCGTCAAACCCTCGGCCGCTGCCACTGGATCCTTGACTTCCTCATCGAAAGACCAGAGTCAGGGCGGATCAGTTACAACATCTCCTTCTCACTGACAATTAACACAGGCGTACCTCAAGGATGAGTGTTAACCCACTTCTCTACTCACTCCACACCCATGGCTGTGTGGCCAGGCCCAGTTCAAATGCTATCTACAAATTTGTCGATGATATCACGGTTGTTGACAGAGTCAAGACAGCAATGAGGAAGAATACAAGAGGGAGATAGATCAGCTCATGGAGTGATGTCATAACAACCTTGTGCTCAACGTTGGCAAAACTAAGGAGCTGAGCACTTCAGGAAGGGTGAACCAGGAGAACACGAGCCAGTCCTCGTCGAGGGATCAGCAGTGGCGAGCTGTCAGCATCTTCTGAGGATCTACCCTGGGGCCTTCACGTTGACGAAGGTTCTCCAGCAGCTATACTTCGTGAGGAGTTTGAGGAGATTTTGAACATTACCAAAGCCGCTTGTATATTTGACCGGTTGCGTCGCTGTCTGGTATGGCTGGTACGGAGGTGCCAATGCATGGACAGGAAGGTTGTAAATTCAGCCAGCGCCATCATGGGCATTAGTCTTCACTTTATCGAGGACCTTGACAGGAGGCAATGGCTCAAGATTGCAGCCTCTATCCTCAAGGACCCCACGCCACCCAGGCTGTGCCCTCTTCACTCTGCTACCATCGGAGAAAAGGTACAGGAACCTAAAGACACACACATAATGTTACAAAAACAGCTTGTTCCTCTGAACGGACAATGAAGCTGTAGACACGACCTCATATTTTCTCTGACTTGCACTAATTTGTTTTTATTAAATCTTGGATTTATGGAATTTTGCACTCTGTAACGGACAGTCTTGCTGCAAAACAAATCTTTTCTAATTATTCTGCCTCATCCCACTGACCTGCACCCAGAACAGAGGCCTCCACACCCCTCCCAGCCATGCATCTGTCCAAAGTTTTCTTAAATGTTAAAATGGAGTCCATATTCACCATTGTATTTCACACTCCCTCCACTCCCCCTAATGTTCCCCCTAAACTTTTCCTTTTTCACCCTTAATCCATGTCACCTAACCTCAGTGGTAAAAGCCTACGCCTTTACCTATTTATCCCCCATGTAATTTTAAATACCTCAATTAGATCTCCCCTCATTCTTCAATGCTCCAGGGAATAAAGTCCTTACCTGTTTAATCTTTCCCCGTAACTTGGTTCCTCATGTTGTAGCAGTATTCCAGTAGATCTTTGTCCTCTTTCAATCTTTCCTGAAGTTAGGTAACCAAAACTGTACACAATACTCCAAAGGTGACCTCACCAATATCTTTAATAACTTTACCATAACATCCCAGCTGCTACATTCAAATACATCAATTTATTAATTGAGTTCAAGTTTATTGTCATCTGATTGTACAAGTCCAACCCGACGAAACAACGTTCTCTGGTCCCCGGGGCAAAACACGTAGACACCCTACCAGACATAACACACTTACAGACAAACAATACACGTGCAGGACAAGTCTTCATGGATACAAATAAATAAACAAATGCTGTTACATAAATAAGAGAGTCTCGGGTGGTCAATGTGAGCAGCTCCTTTGGTCGTTCAGCGTTCTCACTCCCCGTGGGGAGAAGCTGTTCCTCAGCCTGGTGGTGCTGGCTCTGATCCTCCTGTATCTCTTCCCCGATGGGAACAGCTGAAAGATGCTGTATGTAGGGTGGTTGGGATCCTCAATGATTTTGAGAATCCTCTTCCCAGTAGATTATGTCGATGGGAGTGGGGGAGGAGGGAGACCCCAGTGATCCTTTCCTCCAGTCTTATGATCCTGTGGATTGACCTCCGATCCATTTCCCTGCAGCAACCGTACGCAGTAACTGTGACGCAGCCGGCCAGGACACTCTTGATAGAGCTCCTGTAGAAGGTTGATGTGATGCTGCCGGCATCAGGGAGTACAGTCACTGTTGCTCCTTCCTGACAAGTGAGGAGATGCTGAGTGTCCATGATAGATCTCTAGTTAACTCCAAGAAATTGGTCCTCTCCACTCTCCCCACTACTTGAAGTTGGCCTCAAGTGGAGCAAACGTGACAATCTGAGTTATTAACGGAGCTATTAATGGTTTCATAGCAGACAATTAAGTGCAATGCTTCTGCGGTAAACCACTCAATTGGGTCAGTGCTAAAAGCAGTTGGAAACTCCCCGTGAGGTTGATTTCTCCTTCCTGTCTGGGATGCTTCAGTCAACACAAAGAAAACATCTAATTATATTGCTAGCATGTGCCCGCGTTAAATAGGTAGAAAGATGGTTGGAAATGGAGTGATCACAAATCACTTCAGGAATCAGAATGAAATTAAAAATGATTTAGTCTGCACCAGTGAGCCGTGGGCTGTCACTGACCTTTCACTCACTTGCTCTGCCTGGCTCTGACTGACACCCCAGGCCTCTGAGTCCGTGCCCACCATCAACCACCTATTCTCGCATTAACCTCATTTCCTTTCCTCCCCAATTTCTATGGAACTGTCCCCTCCCCACCCAGCACAAGAAAGGGGCAATCTACAGTGACCGAGGAACCCAGCAGCTGGCACACCTCCCGGAAGGGGAAGGAAACCGGATCACCTAGAGGAACTTCCTCCGCTCCCTCCCCGCCCCCGCCCCCACTGTCACAGGTAGAAAGAGAAAACTCCACACAGGCAGCATCGGAGGTCAGGATTGAACCTGGATTTTTGGCCTGACCAGCTGAACCATTGGTGATGGAGAGGTTATGATAAATTGCTGGCTTTAGTCATTATTTGTCGAGCTCTAAAATAGTCAAGCCTCCAAAATTGTCAAATTGCCTTTGCTCCTTCCCAATGGATCGTTGTCTCTGAAGCTTCCTTTTGGCACTTTCACCCTGTGTCTTCATATATTACATAAAACATTGCAGTAGAGCACAGGCCCTTTGGCCCATGATGCTGTGCTGACCTAGATCTACCCACCGAGGGCGGGACGGATGACATAGCAGTTAGCGCTTTGCCTTTCAAGTTCCAGTGCTGAACAAGGTCTGTGCTGAAATCCTATGCTGCCTGTAAGGAGTTTGTACGTTCTCTCCAAACTCTGCAGGGTTTCCTGAGGGCTCCGGTTTCTTCCCATTGTACTGGGAGTGTTGATTAATTGGACAGCCCGGACTCATGGGCCAAAATGGTCTGCTACTGTGCTGAATGTCTAAATAAAAGAAGACTAAACCCTTCCTACCCCGTAACCCTCTATTTTTCTTTCACCCATGTGCCTGTCTACGAGTCTCTTAAATGCCCCTATTATACCAGCCTCTACTACCATCCCTTGGAAAGGCATTCCAGGCCCCCACAACTCTCTGAACAAAAAATGTACCCCTGAGATCTTCCCTAAACTTCCCTCCCTTTACTTTGTATCTATGTCCTCTGGTGTTTGCTACCCCTGCCCTTGGAAATAGGCGCTGGCTGTTCACTATGCATCTCAGAATCTTGTAGATCTCTATCATCTCTTCCTTCTTCGCTCCAAAGAGAAAAGCCCCAGCTCTGCTAACCTTGCTTCATAAGACATTTTCCAATCCAGGCAACATCCTGGTAAATCTCCTCTGCATCCTCCAGAGCTTCCACATCCTTCCTGACTAGAATTGAACGAAATATTCTAAGTTACCAGAGATTTATCAAGCTGCAACCTTACCTCACAACTCCTGAAATCTTTTAATTTAAAAACACGGTAAATGTACAGCACTTCTGGCCCATGAGCCCAATGAATTTACAACCCCCCATATGTTCTTTTGAATGGTGGGAGGAATCTGGAGCCCCCAGAAGAAACCCACACAGGCACAGGGAGAATGAACAAACATCTTACAGACAGCGCAGGATCTGAACCCAGGCCGCTGATGCTGTACCAGCCCTCAATTTAAATCCCCCTATTAATGATGCCCAGCATATCATAGGCCTTCTTAACTATTGCTTCATCCTAAGCAGTGCACCTTGCTTGTTGAACATTGTACATCTGGTCTGCTTGCACTTCCGATATGTGCAACAATGACCTTGAACTTACTTGGGTTGTGTCTCAAGGGG
Source organism: Narcine bancroftii (assembly GCF_036971445.1). NCBI lineage: Eukaryota > Metazoa > Chordata > Chondrichthyes > Torpediniformes > Narcinidae > Narcine > Narcine bancroftii. The sequence continues at coordinate 52,964,130 of NC_091481.1, read as the reverse complement.
GAGAGAGTTGACCAGACATCGTAGGATGTGGGACCTCTCAACTGTGGCTTCTCCCCTGCAATGAGGTCCCTCCGAGTTTGGTTGTGACTGATGCAGGCAGGTTGGTATCACTTATCAATTGTTGTAGCAACTTTCACTCATTTCCAAGCACCACAATAGAGTTTCAAAGAAAATTCCCATGGATTTGGATAAGGGGGTGGGGGAGAACAGAATGGAAATGATTGTGACAATTACTTTGTGATAAGTATTAGCCAGGTGGACTGGCTGAGGTGCTGACGGAATCAGCTGTTTCCTTTGAAGACAGCACACACATTCCAATTCGGTGTGGAAGTTTTCCATGCAGAAAGCTGTTTGGTTTTCTCTGAAGGCAGCCTGCGGGGATGTAGGGTGACCCTGCCCCCCTTTTCTCCTTTATCCTACTATGTTATCCACACCGCAGCCACCCAGAGGCACACAATGACTGTGTGTCCACACCAATTTCTGCCATTCCTCTGATGTGCAGCCCCTCCTCCATCTGCATGCTTGGTCCTGACATAAAAAGCTCCCAGCAGTGCTCATTACACTGGTAGCTGGCTGCAGGTGGAGGGGTGGGGGGGGGAAAATAAAGCACCATGCTTGTCTGCGCACCATCTGGGGACTCATGGCCGATGCCATTGGCTCTGTCACTTGGAAGGTTGTGGGCTCCACGAAACTCAGCAGCTACCGGATATGAATGTGGTCACCTCACAAGGGTTAGGGTGTGGCAGCACTGGAGAGGGTGCAGAGATTTATGGTGTTGCCAGCAGTGTTGTTCGAGGAAGACACTAGTTAGACTGGTCTCTATGATAGAGTAGGCAGCAAAAGGCCTAGACAACAAGGTGGACAATATATCAGGGGCACAGGTTTTAGTGAATGAGAAGTCACTTGTTTTCATAGTGAGTGGGTAATGGCAGGAGTTGGGATGGACACACAGTCACGAGTTCCTTGAACTCACAACCTGAATGGCTGCTTGAGGAGGAATAGCTCACCACATTGGAAATGTGTCCCTATCATCTGTTCCCTCGGAAGGCTAGACCATTGAAATTGATCTCAATGGGCCCATGTACCAATGCAGCCTGAGACGTGCTCAGCTCAGACAGAGACGTGCTGGTCTTCCACAGATGAAAAGGGTGGCATGGTTAGCATAGCGGTTAGCGTAGCGGTTACAGAGCCAGCGACGGGGTTTGGGGTTCGAATCCTACGCTGTCGGTAAGGAGTTTGTATGTTCTCCTCGTGTCTGAGTGGTTTTCCTCTTCCCACCCTCTAAAACACCGGGGATTGTAGTTCAATAGGGTGTAATTGGATTATGGGCCAAAAGGGCCTACTACCATGCTGGATGTCAAAGAATACTGCTGACTGGCACAATTCGGGCTGCATGGGTACACTGAAGCTTGGCAGTGCAAAGGCTTGGTGGGGCAGGACTCCAGTCTGAGGTTCGGCTGCCATTAATGCAGCCGTGTGTCAAAACCACTCAAACACTAGAAGTCTGGTATCACCCAAGGGGAGCCACATCGACAGCAATGGTACTCTGTAAGCAGAGGGGAGCCACACTGCAGATGTACACTGCTCTACTTTTTTTTCTTTATTTGACCTTGTGCTCCACAGTTTTAAATTTGTAATCCAACAATTCACATGATTAAACTGGATGTTCCAGATTTCATTAAAAATATTAGTGTACATTTTGATTTGACCATGTAGAAATTACAGCACTTTTTATACATATTCCCTTCATTTAGGACACTGCAATATTTGGGACACTGCAGTGCTGTATAAAGTCGTCGTGTTTAGTACTTTATTGCATATCCTTTGCATGCATTGACTGCTTGAAGTCTGTGATTCATAGACATCACCAGGTGCTGAGTATCTTCTCTGGTGATGCTCTGCCAGGCCTCTACTGCAGCACCTTCAGCTCCTGCTTGTTTCGGGAACTGGTCCCCTTAAGCTTGCTCTTCAGCATATGAAAGGCGAGCTCCGTTGGATTTAGATCGGATGACTGACTTGGCCATTTGAGAATTTTCCAGTTTTGAGCTTTGAAAAACTCCTTTGTTGTTTTAGCAATACATCTGGGCTCATTGTCTTGCTGGAGGGATGAAACGCTGACCCATGGGTTTGGAGGCATTTGCTCAGAATTAATTTGCAACTCCTGTCATCAGTAGTTACATCATCAATGAAGACAAGTGCACCAATACCAGTGGTAGCCAGACATGGCCAGGCCAAAATACCCCCACCACCATGTTTCACAGATGAGCTGGTAGTTTTGGATCTTGGGCAGTTCCTTTACGCCTCCGGATTTTTCTCTGGCCATTGTTCTGATACAGGTTAATCTTAGTCTCATCTGTCCACAAGATCTTTTTTCAGAATTCTACAGGCTCCTTTCGATGCTTCTTGGCAAACTGTAATCTGGCCGTGCTGTTTCTGTGGCTAACTAATGATTTGCATCTTGCAGTGCAGCCTCTGTGTTTCTGTTCATGAAGTCTTCCGCGGACAGCGGTCGCTGACACCTGTCTCCTCAAGAGTGTTTCTGATCCATCGGACAGGCGTTTGGGGATTTTTCTTCAATATGATGAGAATTCTCCTGTAATCAGCAGTGGAAGTCTTCCTTGGAATACCAGTCCCTTGGCGATTACTGAGCTCATCAGTATGCTCCTTCTTCTTAATAATTTTCCAAACAGATCATTTTAGTAATTCTAAAGTATGGGCGATATTTCTTACTGTTTTATTCTTGTTTTTCAACCTCGTAAAGGCTTCATTGACTTTAATTGGCACAACTCTGGTCCTCATGTTAAAAATGGCAACTACAGACTCCAAAGGTGATCAAAACTTTAGAAGCCGGCCTTAACTCTCCTGTACCTACACCGATGAAGTAGTTAAACATACCTGAAAAATCACAAACATATGTGAAGCCGAATATCTCCAGTATCATGGTGTCCTGAAATGAAAGGATAAAAAGTGTTGTAATTTCTGCAAGGTCAAAGCAAAATATATATAAATAACCTTGAATAAAATCAGGACTGTTTGATTATAAATTTAAAATTGTGGAGCACAGGGGAACGTAAAGGGGAAAAAATGCCTTTGCTCCAAACTTTATGGAGGGGAGTGTATTAAGTCAAGTCAAGTTCATTATCATGTGATTGCACAAGTACAACCCAAGGAAACAGTGTTCTCCGGTGCTCGGTAGAAAACACACAGACCCACAACCAAACATAACACACATACAGACAAACAATACATATGCAGGACAAGTCTTCATAGATATAAATAAATATTGTTTCATAAATACGAGAGTCTCAGATAGACTAAACCATGAAGGGATAGGCTGGACAACAGTTTGAATGTAAAGGAAGCCAATATCTGCTCCCTGTATTTCTTGTACATATTTTTATGAATAAAGTTTATTTTTGATATAAAAAAAACATTGACTCAGAACACATGGAGTGAATAGCCTTCTGTGCTGTAAACTTCAATTTCATATGAATCAAAGCAGGGGTAGTTTGTTGGCACCCTGACTGCACAATTTAATGAGATCATGGCTCAACATATTACTCTTGCATTGAAAATATGCACCAACCCTTTTATGAATATCAAAATATTCATCAACCATTTGGGAAAAGATGTCAAATGATGCTCAGAGAGCGAGCCCTCCCTCTCTTACATGGACATCTCTCTCAGAGAGACATTCATCCTTCTTTTACATGGGCTCCCCTCCCTGAGAGACAGCCGTCCCTCTATTACATATTCTCCTCTCTCAGAGAGACAGCCGTCCTTCCCTTCATGGCTCCTCTTCAGAGAGACAGTCATCTCTCTCTTACATGGTCATGTTACATGGGTGCCTCTCTCAGAGAAACAGCTGTCCCTCTCTTACATGGGCTCATCTCTCAGATAGACAGCCGTCCTTCTCTTATATGGTCACCTATCTCAGAGAGACAGTCGTCCCTCTCTTACATGGTCATCTTTCTCAGAGAGAAAGCCATTCCATTCTATTCTCTCATAGAGACAGCAGTCCTTCTATTAATTTGTCTCCTTTCACAGAAAGACAGACGTCCCGCTCCTACATGGCTGCCTCTCTCAGAGTTATAGTCGTCCTTCTCTTACATGATCTCCTCTCTCAGACAGACAGCTGTCCCTCACTTACATTAGCTCCTCTCTCAGATAGACAGCCATCCCATTCTTACTTGGTCTCCTCTCTCACAGAGACAGCTGTCCTTCTATTAATAGGTTTCCACTCATAGAGAGACAACCATCCCTCTCTTACATGGTTGCCTCTCTAAGAGAGACAGCCATCCTATTCTTACATGGTCTCCTCTCTCAGAGAGATAATCATCCCTCCCTTACATGGGCACCTCTCTCAGAGAGACCGACATCCCACTCTTACATGGCCTTCTCTCTAAGAAAGACAACCGTCCTTCTCTTACATGGTCTACGCTCTCAGAGAGACAGCCATCCCAATCTTACATGTTCTCCTTTCTCAGAGTGACAGCCTTCTCTCTCTTACATCATCACCTCTCTCAGAGAGACAGTCGTCCATCTCTTACATCGTCTCCTCTCTCAGAGGGAGAGCCATCCCTTCTCTTAGATGGTCTCTGCTCTCAGAGAGACAGCCATCCCATTCTTACATGGTCTCCTCTCTGAGAGACAGCCGTACCTCTCTTACATGGGTTACTCTCTCAGAGAGACAGACATCCCTCTCCTACATGGTTGCCTCTCTCAGAGAGACAGCTGTCCCTCTCTTACATTGTCTCCTCTCACAGAGAGACAGCCATCCCTCTCTTACATGGTCTCCACTCTCAGAGTGACAGCCGTCCATCGCTTACATGGTCACCACTCTCAGAGAGACAGCCGCCCCTCTATTGGATGGTCTCCACTCTCAGAGTGACAGCTGTCCATCGCTTACATGGTCACCACTCTCAGAGAGACAGCCGTCCCTCTATTACATGTTTTGCTCTCTGAGACAGACTGCTGTCCCTCTCTGACATGGGTTCCGCTCTCAGAGAGACAGTCATCTCTCTATTACATGGTCACCTCTCTCAGGGTGACAGCCATCCCTCTCATACATGGACTCCTCTCTCAGAGAGATAACTGTCCCTCTATTGCATGTTCTTTTCTCTCAGACAGACAGCCATCCCTCTCTTACATGGTCAGCTCTCTCAGAGAGATAGCCATCCCTCTATTACATGTTCTGCTCTCTCAGATAGATAGCCTTCCCTTTCTTCTATGAGCTCCTCTCTTAAAGAAACAGTTATCCCTCTTTTACATGGTGACCTCACTCAGAGAGACAGCCGTGCCTCTATTACATGTTCTGTTCTCTCAGACAGACGGTTCTCCATCTCTTATATGGGCTCTTTTCACAGAGAGGTAGCCATCCGACTCTTACATGGTCTCCTTTCTCAGGGTGACAGCCATCCCTCTCATACATGGACTCCTCTCTCAGAGACATAGCCGTCCCTCTATTGTATGGACTTTTATCTCAGACAGACAGCTGTTCCTCTCTTACATGGGTTCCTCTCTCGGAGACTCAGTCATCCCCCTCTTAAATGGGCACCTCTCTCAGTGAGACATCTAACCCTCTATTGCATGGACTTCTCTCTCAGAGAGACAGCTGTTCCACTCTTATATGGTCATCTCTCTCAGAGAGATAGCCGTCCCTCACTTACATGGGCTCCTCTCATAGAGAGATAGCCGTCCGACTCTTACATGGGATTCTCTCTTAGACAGACAGCCATCCCGCTCTTACATGGTCACCTCTCTGAGAGAGATAGTCATCCCTCTAATGCATGGGCTCTTCTCTAAGAGAAACAGCCATCTCTCTCTTACCTGGTCTCCTATCTCAGAGAGAGACAGCTGTCACTCTCTTACTTTGGCTCCTCTCTCAGAGAGAAAGCCATCCTTCTCTTACATGGGAATCTGTCTCAGAGATACTGCCGTCCCTCAATTACATGTTCTGCTCTCTCAGAGAGACAGCCATCACACTCTTACACGGGCTCCACTTTCAGAGAGACAGCTGTCCATCTCTTACATGTCCTCCTCTCTCAGAGAGACAGCCTTCCCTCTCATATATAGTCACCCCACTCAGAGAGACAGTCGTCCCTCTCTTACATGGGCTCCTCTCTGAGAGAGACAGTCGTCCTCCTCTCAGAGATACAGCAATCTCACTCTTACATTGTCTCCTCTCTCAGAGAGATAGCCATCCCTCTATTACATGTTTTGCTCTCTCAGATAGTCAGCTGTCCCTTTCTTCCATGGGCTCCTCTCTTAAAGAGATAGTCATACCTCTCTTACATGGTGACCTCTCTCAGAGAGACAGACATCCGTCTATTACATGTTCTTCTCTCAGACAGACAGATGTCCCTTTCTTACATGGGTTCCACTCTCAGAGAGACAGTCATCTCTCTATTACATTGTCACCTCTCGCAAGGCGACAGTCATCCCACTCTTACATGGTCACCTCTCTCAGAGAGACAGGAATTACTCTATTACATATTCTGCTCTCTCAGACAGACAGCCGTCCCTCTCTTACATGCTCTCCTCTCACAGATAGACAGCTGTTCCTTTCTTACATATGCTCCTCTCTCAGAGAGACAGCCGTCCCTCACTTACATTTTCAACTTCCTAAGAGAGTTAGTCATCCTTCTCATACATGGGCTCCTCTCTCAGAAAAACAGCCGTTGAGCTCTTAGATGGTGACCTCTCTAAGAGAGACAGTCGTCCCACTCTTACATGTTCACCTCTCTAAGAGAGAGAGCCATCACTCTCTTACATGGGCTCCTCTCTCAGAGAGACTGCCATACCTTTCTTACATTGAGTCCTCTCTCAAATAGACAGCCGTATCTCTCTTACATGGTCACTTCTCTCTGAGAGATAGTCATCCCTCTCATACATGGGCTCCTCAATCAGAGATACAGCTGTCTTCTCCTATATGGTCATCTCTCTCAGAGAGCCAGTCATCCCTCCCTTACATGTTCACCTCTCTCAAAGAGACAGCTGTCCCTCTCTTACATAGGCTCCTCTCTCAGAGAGACAGCTGTCCTCTTATATTGGCTCCTCTCTCAGAAGGATAGCCATCCCTCTATTACCTGTTTTGCTCTTTCAGATAGTCAGCCGTCCCTTTCATGCTTGGGCTCCTCTCTTAAAGAGACAGTCATCCCTCTCTTACATGCTTTCATCTCTATGAGAGACAGTCATCACACTCTTACATGGGCTCCTCTCTCAGAGAGACAGCCATTCCTCTTATACATGGACTCTGCTCTCAGAGAGAAAGCTGTCCCTCTCTTATATGGGCTCCTTTCTCAGAGATACTGCCATCCCTCTATTACACGTTCTGCTCTCTCAGAGAGAGAGCTGTACCTCTCTTATATGTTCACCTCTCTCAGAGAGACAGTCATCCCTCTCTTACATGGGCTCTTCTCTCAGAGCGACAGCTGTCCCTCTCTTACATGGGTTCCACTCTCAGAGAAACAGTCATCTCTCTATTACATGGTCACCTCTCTCTCAGGGTGACAGCTATCCATCTCATACATGGGCTCCTCTCTCAGAACTCTTACATGGGATTCTCACTCAGACAGACAGTCGTCCCGTTCTTACATGGTCACCTCTCTGAGAGAGATAGTCATCCCTCTAATGCATGGGCTCTTCCCTAAGAGAAACAGCCGTCCATCTCTTACATGGGCTCCTATTGCAGAGAGAGACAGCAGTCACTCTCTTACTTTGGTTCCTCTCTCAGAGAGAAACCCATCCTTCTCTTACATGGGCTCCTCTCTCAGAGATACTGCCGTCCCTCTATTACGTGTTCTGCTCTCTCAGAGAGACAGCCGTACCTCCCTTATGTGGTCACCTCACTCAGAGAGACAGTCATCCCTCTCTCACATGGGCTCTTCTCTCCAAGAGACAACTGTCCCTGTCTTATATGGTCACTTCTCTCAGAGAGACAGTCATCCCTCCCTTACATTTTCACCTCTCTCAAAGAGACAGCTGTCCCTCTCTTACAAGGGCTCCTCTCTCAGAGAGACAGCTGTCCTCCTCTTATATTGGCTCCTCTCTCAGAAGGATAGCCATCCCTCTATTACCTGTTTTGCTCTTTCAGATAGACAGCCGTCCCTTTCATGCTTGAGCTCCTCTCTCAAAGAGACAGCCATCTCTCTATTACATGTTATGCTCGCTCAGATAGACAACCGTCCCTTTCTTCCATGGACTCCTCTCTTAAAGAGATAGTGATTACTCTCTTACAAGGGTTCCGCTCTCAGAGAGACAGTCATCTCTCTATTACATGGTCACCTCTCTCAGGGTGACAGCCATCCCTCTCATACATGGACTCCTCTATCAGACAGACAGCCATCCCTCTCTTACATGGGTTCCTCTCTCAGAGACACAGTCATACCCCTCTTACATGGGCGCCTCTCTCAGTGAGACAGCTGTCCCTCTATTGCATGGGCTCCTCTCTCAGAGACACAGCTGTCCCTCTCTTATATGGTCATCTCTCTCAGAGGGTCAGCTGTCCCTCTCTTAAATGCGCTTCTCTATGAGAAAGACGGCCATACTTCTCTTACGTTGGCTCCTCTCTTTGAGATACAGCCATCTCCCTCTTACATGGTCTCTTCTCTTATAGAGCCAGACGTCTCTCTCTTATATGGTCACCTCCCTGAGAGAAACAATCTTCCCTCTCTTACTTGGTCACTTATCTCAGAGACAGCTGTCTCTCTCTTATATTGCTCCTCTCTGAGAGAGACAGCCATCCCTCTATTATATGTTCTGCTCTCTCAGATAGACAGCCGTCCCTTTTTTCCATGGGCTCCTCTCTTAAAGAGACAGTCATCCCTCTCTTACATGGTCACCTCTCTCAGAGAGACAGCCATCCCTCTATTACATGTTCTGGTCTCTCAGAGAGACAGCCGACCCTCTCTTATATGGTCATCTCCCTCAGAGAGATAGTCATCCCTCTCATACATGGGCTACTCTCTCAGAGAATCAGCTGTCCTTCTCTTATATGGTCACCTCCCTCAGAGAGACAGTCATCCCTCTCATAGATGGGCTCCTCTCTCAGAGAGACAGTCCTCCTTCTCATACATTGGCTACTCTCTCAGAGAATCAGCCGTCCTTCTCTTATATGGTCACCTCTCTAAGAGAGATAGTCATCCCACTCTTACATGGGCCCATCTCTCAGATAGACAGCTGTCCTACTCTTGCATGTGCTCCTCTCTCAGAGAGACAGCCAACAATCTATTACATGGTCACCTCTTTTTGAGAGACAGCCGTCCCTCCATAACATGTCACATCTCTCAGAGAGACAGTCATCCATCTCTTACATGTGCTTCTCTCTGAGAGATACATCCGTCCTCCTCTTATATTGGCACCATTCACAGAAAGATAGTAATCTCACTCTTACATTGTCTCCTCTCTCAGAGAGATAGCCATCCCTCTATTACATGTTCTGCTCACTCAGATAGACAGCTGTTCCTTTCTTCCATGGGCTCCTCCCTTAAAGAGTCAGTCATCCCTTTCTTTCATGGGTTCCCCTCTTAAAGAGATAATGATTACTCTCTTACATGGTAACCTCTCTCATAGAGACAGCCATCCCTCTATTACATGTTCTGTTCTCTCAGATAGACAGCCATCTCTTTTTTCAATGGACTCCTCACTTAAAGAGACAGTCATCCCTCTCTTGCATGGGCTCCTCTCTCAAACAGAGTGCCGTCCCTCACTTACATTGTCAACTTCCTCAGAGAGACAGTCATCCCTCTATTACATGTTGTGGTCTCTCAGAGAGACTGCTGTCCCTCTCTTACATGGTCACCTCTCTCAGAGAGATAGTCATCCCACTAATAAATGGGCTCCTCTCTCAGAGAGACTGCTGACCCTCTCTTATATGGTCATCTTCCTCAGAGAGACAGTCATCCCTCTCATACTTGGGCTCCTCTCTCAGAGAGACAGTCCTCCCTCTTATACATTGGCTACTCTCTCAGAGAATCAGCCGTCCTTCTCTTATATTGTCATCCCATTCTTACATGTGCTCTTCTGTCAGAGAGACTGCCATCCCTCTCTTACATTGGCTCATCTCTCAGAGAGACAGCTGTCGCTCTCTTACATGTGCTCCTCTCTCAGAGAGACAGCCAATCATCTCTTACATGGTCACCTCTCTTTGAGAGACAGCCGTCCCTCCATAACATGGTCTCCTCTCTCAGAGAGACAGTCATCCATCTCTTACATGGTCACCTCTCTCAGAGAGACAGCCATCCCTTTCTTACATAGTCTCCTCTCTCAGAGAGACAACCATCCCACTCTTACACGGGCTCCTCTCTCAAGGAGACAGTCATCCCTCTCCAACATTGGCACCTCTTTCTACTTAACAGTGGCCCCTGCTTCCAGATCCTCGTAGAATACGAACTCTACTCTCCATATGTAGAGATATCATATTTCTCAATCAAAATCTACCTCGCAGTCTTCACAATTTATCCTCCTCGTTGAAAATTCTTGACTGACATCAGAAAGAGAATCTGAATTTATTGTCATGAACAAGTACTGAAATTCCATGTTTTGCGGCAGTGTTACAGTGCAAACATTCATATTATCTCCATCCTACAACATTACTATAAAATATAAAATAATAGTGTCTGCAAAGTAAAACAGTATCTATGGTTCATTGATCATTCAGGAATCTGATGTCAGCAGGGAAGAAGCTGTCCTTATGCCACTGAGTGCTCGTCTCTAGGCTTCTGTACCCTTTCCCTGATGGTAGTAGAGTGAAAAGGGCATGTCCTGGGTGGTGGGGGTCTTTGAGGATAGAGGGCATTTTTTCAAATCACCATCTTGTGAGGATGTCTTTGATGGGGTGAAGTCTGTTGTCTGTGATGTCACAGGCCGAATTAACAACCCTCTGGAGTTTATTCATGACCTGAGAGTTGGCGCCTCTATACCAGGCAGTGATGCAACCAGCCACACTGCTCTCTGCGGTGCACCTGTAGAAATTTTCGAAAGTCTTTGGTAACATAATGAATATTCTCAGGCACCTCACTGGTATAGCCACTGGATCAACATGGAGGCTCCAGAGCAGATCCTTGGAGGTGCTGACAAACCACTGAACCCTCAATGAGGACTGGGTCATATTCCCATGACTTCCTCCTGAAGTCCACAATCATCTTCTTGGTTTTGCTATGTCGAGCACAAGGTTGTTGTCGTTACGCTGTTCAACGAGCTGATCCATCTCCCTCCTGTCCGCTTCCTCATTGCTGTTTGTGAATCTGCCGACAACTGTGGTGTCAATGGTGAACTTATAGATGGCACTGGAATTGTGCCTGAGCAGAGCAGTGGGCTAAGCACACATCCTTGAGGTGTCCCTGTGTTGATAAACAGTTGACATGAAAGGGCCGGGAATGAGAGAGGGCAGAGATTGAATGTGGAGCAGATACAGTGGACTGTGGCCTAATCTACAATGTTCAATCCAAACCTCAAGGGTGGCCTGTTTGTAGTTTGAAAGTTCTCCCTCTGATCTCATGAGGTACAATGGTCACCTCACAAGTCACAAAGGAACATGGCTCATTGGATCCTGTAATTTGCCCAGCTGTGTGTAGATGAGCAGTGGAATTCTGGGGACAGTTGATGAGAATGTCTCAAGGTCGGCATGCAGATTGATAGGATAGTTAAGAAGGCCTATGTGATACTGGGCTTCATTAGTCAGGGGATTTTGTTCAGGGGTTGAGAGGTCATGTTTCAAATCTCTGGTGAGACTACAATTAGAGTATTGTATTCAGTTCTCGTCACCTCATTTTAGGAAGGATGTGGAAGCTACCGAGAGGGTGTAGAGGAGATTTAACAGGATGTTACCTGGATTGGAAAATAAGTCTTTATGAGCCAAGGTCTGGGACTTTTCTTTTTGGAGTGAAGAAGGATGAGAGGTGACTTAATAGAGGTCTGCAAGATGGTGGGAGTCATAGATAAGGTGAACAGCCAGCACCAATTTTCCCAAGGTGGGAATGGCAAACACCAGAGGGCATCTGTACAAAGTGAAGGGGAGACAACAGGAATCAGTTATTTTACACAGAGAGTTGTAGGTGCCTGAATGCCTTGCCAGGGGGTGGTGATGGAGGCTGGTACAATAGGGTAATTTAAGAGACTCTTAGACAGGCACATGGATGAGAGAAATATAGAGGGTTATGGGGTAGGGAGGGATTAGTATTTTTTGTGGGCATATATAGGTTGGCACAACATTGAGGGTTGAAAAGCCTGTACTGGGCTCTGGTGTTCTAATTCTAATGTGAATAAAATGGGATGAGTGCAAATGAGAGCTTGGCATGGAATTTTTGATGGACTGAAGGGCCAGTTCATTGATGTATGACCCCATGAATGATGGACATTCCAGCAATCGATGACAGTTCAAACCTCTAATTGTTCATCAGAATTCCAGGGAATTGAGAACTCAAAATTCAATGATCAGTTGAATGGACAAGATGAGAAGACCTTTGTTGAAGTTTTAAAATGAACAGGTGAAGGCATTCATTAAAAACAAAGAGCATTGTCCCTAGAGCGGATCAGGCCAAGTCAACCGTCAAACAAAATCTCAACTCGCGGGAATGGGCGAGACATCCCTGCGAGGGTTTGGAGTGGTCCTGAGAAGGAGGCAGCGAGTGATGTGATTGCATTGAAGTTGGTGAAGAGGCAAACACAGTTAGCAATGAACAGGTCAACATTGGCTTGGTTGGGGGTGGGGGGGTGGGGGCGGGGTGGGTGCTAAGGACTAGCTGAACAAGATTCATACCCCACAGAAGGAACACCTCCGCCTTGCTCCAAAAGAAAGGCCTTGGACAACTCTTTTGAGTCAGCACAGTTATACCATTTGTAGACTTGCTGTCCCTACCTCCAGTAACTTGGAAAATAGGTGGGAGAGCAGCGTCTTACAGGGTGAGGCGGTATTATCACGCAGAACACATGACAACAGTGACACTGAGAGGACCAGATCGAGCAGTTTTACACCGTAATTCAAATAACTGGCAGCCTCAAGCAACAGGCAAAAATATTGAGGAAAATATATTAAAAAATTTAAATAAATAAGAATAAAATAATGCAAAAATATGCAAGTTTAAAATTGTTAGTCAATGTTCTCTGAAGTAACACATAAATCTTTCGTGAAGATGGGAGTAAATATTGAGCCAGCCCTTTGGTCGGGCTTTGATTGCAGCAGCTCTTGAATAAAATGGCGTCACCCAGGATGAAGAGCTGGTTGATGCCACTCACTGTTGCGGTGATTCTCTTAAAGTGTTTCCTTAGTCAGAGGCTTATCTCTAAACTTGGTAGGGAGGGGGGGGGGTTAATTATAATGTTGTTTGTCTTTCGGGCGGCTCTGTGGAGGGGAGGAACCTGCAGATGTAGCGACAGTTAAATGTTTTCAAAGAATGTGAAAAAATACTTTTAGTTTATATATCCATGCAAATGAAGTTTGTTCAGTGTAAGTGCCGTAAAGTATTTTTGTCTTTTAAACTTAATGCAGGTGTATTAATTATGCATTGTAAGAATAAGTCTCAAGCATCCAGAAAAACACTTATCCGACATCCATATTGGTGCCAGATACCAGATTCTGTAGTTGAATTTACACAACATTCCAAACCACAACTTACTTTTAAAAAAAAAGGCATCTTCTGTTTCTTTATTTTAAATAGAATATTTTTTTTACTCTAATTGTTCCAAGAGGGTCATGATGGAGCCATCCCTAGGAGTCTTTCACTAACCCTCCCAGTTTATGCATGATCCATGACTTTGGTGGACGAACGTGTGAAGGACGAGATCCATTTCAACAGCTTCATTATCATCAAGGAGGTAAAAGTGAGTCCGTCGGAAAGGAGCAGGGTGCGAAGAGGGTGCTTTGCCCTGCATCCATCCTGGCCAGGAACAGCGGAGGGGTAAGATCTAGATCAGTGGTTCTCAATCTTTGTTTTCCCACTCACAGACGACCTGAGGTAATCCCTTACAGAGCACCTTTGGCATACGAATGTGGAGAACCACTGATCTACAGCAATATTCCCTCCATCCGGCCCCATCCAAAGTAGGTCAAACCTGGGTTAGATACAGATTGAAGCTTTATATCCACAGCAGTTGCTGTGACCATAATTTCTAAACACAGAAATGCTGGCGGAACTCAGCCGGTCTCGCAGTGTCCACTTTCAGTTTATGATCTCTGGCCCCCCCAAACACCACGTTCACTGTGGTCTCTGTTCTTTTGATATTTTCCTTTGCTGCAGCAATTCTCACCTTTTTATTTTCCTGTTTCCTAAATCTGCTAATGTGTTGGAATAAATTACACTTTTAAATTGTTTTCTGGTCTACTGCAATGATGATTCCGTACAACAAACTGTTGTGCGCAGCTCTCCTACTGACACAGCAACTGATTGCCCCATTAATGAGAAACCACGCTGATCTGAGAGTCATGGGTAAAGTCTGCGACACGTTTGCTGATCGGATCTTTCCAACCTCCCGCAGCATTGAGGTAGAATTACCCAGCCTGTTCCTAGTTTGCCTTCATTGTGTCCCTGTTAGAAAATGCCCATGTGTTTAACTGTTTGGGGAACATGGGATCAGGTTTGATGATCATATCAGTGACAAGAACTTGCATTTACATTTTAAAATGTATTCTCCATTCAGTAGAAAGATATTCCGGCCATTGAGACCCGTGTCCCCCAATTACACCCAATTTACCTAAGTTTTGGAAGTAAACAAGAGCTCCTGGATGAAGCCCACACAGACACAGGGAGAGTGGACAATTTATTTATTATTGTATATTTATACTTCTGCATTTGCACAATTTGTTTACAGTTCTTTCTTTTTTGAGTTCAGTTTACAAATGCTGATAATTTAGCAATTCTGCCTGCCTCGCAGAAAAAGAATCTCAGGGTTGTATATATTGTCATGCATGTACATTAATTTTGAATTGTTTAGCATAGCACGGTAACAGGCCCTTTCGGCCCATGAGGCCATGCCACCCAATTTACACCCAATTAACTTACAACCCTATATGTTTATAGACTGGGAGGAAAGCAGAGCACCTGGACGAAGCCCACGCAGACATGAGAAGGAACAAACTCTTTACAGACAGCGCAGGATTTTAACCCTGGTCGCTGGCGCAGGAACAGCATTGCTGTAACCAGTCCACTAACTGTGCTGCCCAATGGGCGAGAGGTTCTTGGAGTTGGGTTGTTTACAATCTGCACGGCCTCACATTTATAGGGGGAAGCATGGAATCAGGATGGCTACGAAGGGTAGGTGGCCCGGTCCCATTCAAGGTTAAGCATGTGTATAAATAAAGGAAGAGTTAACAGAGGTTTACGGGTTCTCCTGCCCCAGACGGAGCTGCCTCCAGAAGGCAAGGAAGGAAAATGATTGGGTGCAGTTCCCACCTGGCTCAGGCCCGAAACGTCGACTGCCTTTTACTTCCAATGGACGCTGCATCTCTCTTGATTTTGTGCCCGGTGCTGGACCTCAGCGTCTGCAGATGCTCCTGTTTACCTAGTTTCCTTCACTGTCTCTCTGCCCCCAAAGTCGACGCAGCCAATGAAGCCCTTTTCTGAAGTCTAATCGTGGTCGGGATGTGAGACTTTCTGCGGGCGGTCATCTCCCATGAACAGCAATGTGAGACATAGAGGAGACTGGAATATGACAGTAATCATACAGCTTAAAGAGCACAGAGGGTCGAAGCGTTACCGTGGAAGTAAAAGAATGGTCAACGCTTTGGTCAAAATCCTTCATCTGACTGAGGGTGCGGAGATGAGAGAGCTCCCTTGGAATTAATTGTACGTCTTTCAACCACCACCTCTTTTTGAGGTGGTGGTTGAAAGATAAACTGTAAATCCCTGGGGTATCCAGAATCCATGAGGATTGCTAGATGCCGGATAAGTGAATTTTCCGGTTTCTTGAGATTGTGTGTGATGGACAAACAGGTCAATGTCAATTTTAAACTTCCATTTTTAAAAATCTAGTTATTTTCTGTGATTTTTTTGCCAGTTGCTTGAGGCTGCAGGTTGCTTGAATTCCAAATAACAGAGGTTTTACTGTATATTAGCTCAGAACATTGTCATCCTCCAAAGGGACATCTCCAGATTTTCCCCTTGCCCTTTAGTGACCAGGAAGGGGCGACGGTAAAAATTTTAAATTTTGACATACCGAATGGTAACAGGCCCTTCTGACCCATGACCCCTCCCCTCCCCAATATACCAATTAATCTACAATCCCTGCATGTTTTGAACTGTGGGAGGAAACGGGAGCGCCTAGAGGAAACCTACGAAGACCCAGGGAGAACATACAAAATCCTTACAGACAGCGCCAGATTCAAACCCGGGTCACTGGCGCTGTAACAGCATTGTGCTAACCACTGTGCTAATATGTCATGACATCTTGGACAGTGCAGCCCTGGGTGACATTAGGCTGGGTTAAGGGGACCCACAACCTGCTGACGCTGAGACTGACAGTGAGCCCCATCTGATTCTGATGCTCCACCTGTGGGGTGGGTTGGATGGGGGCTTGCCTGACAAGAGGAGGCCCCATGCTAAATGTCACCAGATCCTGGTCTCATGCAGGGACACGGGTCCGCTTTTGCCAGCCTTGGGCTGTGATTCAATTAATTCCTCACACCATGGTTTCACCGCCAGGGTTCCTTTTCCAATAAACTGTAAAATCCAATTAATGAGCTTGGGCTTTGCTTTGATGTTTAAACCCGGGATGGTTTTTGCCAAATTATCGTTCAGCTCTCCCACCGGATGTCAGCCCCTCCCCCTCACCCGACTGTGACCACCTCTCCTTTCCTTGTCCCAACATTCCTCCCACCTTGTCCCTCCGCCCTGGGGGTGTTCCCAGGATAATTAGCCCAGCTCGGGAAATAAAACACAGCAATGGTTTCCCCAGCCTTGATCTCTTTCCCACACACGATAAGCTTCAGAGATTTGATCCAAGCAAGAGCCAGCCCAAGATGAGAACTCTGATTCTGCTCAGTATCTGCGCCCTGGCTGCTGTCTGCATGGCAGGTAAGATGGTCTATCGTTGGGGCAGATCATCTGCAAACCTCCTCTCAGCAGCCACTGTTTAGTGACATCAACCCATTAGTATCTCAAGGCCCTTGTGCTAACAAGGATAAAGTTCTTGAGAGAGATTTCAGAGTAGGTGAAGACAGTCAGACAGGGCGTTCCATTTTATGGAGCCTCTTGCTGCATCACAACAAGGAGGAGAGTTTAGGGAAGGAATTCTAGAAATTGTAGTCCAGGGAAATAAAAGAAGTGGTGCAGCAAATATGTTGAGGGATGTTCTAGAAAATGGAAAGGGAGGTCTCGGAAAGGGGGACACCAAATTGGTTTTTCCTGGAAAAAAAACCTGGGGACTCTGATAGGCGACTTCAAGCTGAATTTTAAAGATCATTTTCAATTTGCAGTGTCATGTAGGAACATTAAATTAACTTTTATTGAATTGAGCACGTTTAATCACATCTTCACGCTGACACATTGCGTTCGTTCAACTGACCTAAAAATGTTTTGCCACTGAATTTTATTCATACTCAGCATCTGATCCCTCTCGTGTCAGTGCCCAACAATAGTTGGCCGGCGCTGATGGATTCCAATTGCCCTGATACTGCTTTTCCACGGTCGCAATGTCCTGGTGAACCCCTTCACCATGTCCGTCACTGACGGTGCCAAGCTCGGCCAGGAAGGAATCCAAGTGCGAATGCAGAAAGTGAATTTTCAATGCTGTGTATCACTTTGTGGTTTTGTACGCTTGAAGTATGTTAAAAATATCACAGGATAGCACAGAAATATCGAAATATATGAGATGGGAATTTTTTTTCCATGTCCAGCAGCCCAAAATCCATAAAGTATATCCAAAAGTATTCAGGAAGCATTCTTCATTGTCCAGTGATACGACTATGAAGGAAAACCAGTCCGATGAATCTTAAACCAAGGATGAGGATTTTAAAACTGAGTTGCTGTTTAACCAGAAGGTGGTATGGGTCGGCCACGAGTGAGAAACAGGGACTAAGTGAAAGGGGCTGTGCACCTTCCTTGGATTTTAGTGTGTGGCTGTTGACTGAATGGGTTAGATGGCCAAGTCAGAGCAGTGAAGCCGAGGGTAGTTTTAATTACACCCAATTGACCTACAGCCCTGGTACGTTTTGAACGATGGGAGGAATCTGCAGCACCCGAAGAAAACCCATGTAGACATGGGGAGAATGTACAGACAGCGTGGGATTCGAACCCTCGACACTGGTGCTGCATCAGCGTTGCACTAACTACTATGCTAACCCTGCTGCCCTTAATGCTACAAACTCTGTCTCATTGAATGTTGGCTTGGAGAAAGATGTGGGACCCAGTGCACGTGTCTGTGGATTGGAGGAAGTGGGAAATCCTTCCATATTTTATCTTGAAAGGGAATAAGGTGGATGACTGGCTTTGCAAAGGCCTTCACAGCTGGTGAATTGGTGAGAGATGCAGCATGGAAACAGGCCCTTCAGCCCATCTACACCAATCAACTGCCCATTCATGCCACTTCCATCCCAGTTTCTTTGTTCTCCCCACATTCCCATCCACTTCCCCTCTCCCACATCCCATCCCCCAATATGACCACCCCCCCAAATATGACCACTCCCCCTTCTCAGTAGGGTCAATGCCTAGTGGCCCATTTAACCTATCAACCTACACAACTGGAGGATGTGGAGCACCCAGAGGAAGCCCACCTGCTCTCAGAGAGCACCCAAGGTCAGGATTGAATCTGGGTCTCTGGGTGCTGTTTGGTAGCTGATTTCTCTCGACTGTGGCCACGTAGAAAGGCCATCAAACCTCTTCACTGCAAGATCCCATCTACACCAATGAGGTAAATAAGTGAGGTCGTCTAAGGAATAGCACCATTGGTGATGTCTACCGTGCTAAGTCACAAAAGGTTCTGAGCTGCCTGTCCTGAAGAAGGTGGTGAATGCACCTCAGAATGTATCACAAACTCCCCTGTCCTCTGGGAACTCTGTCTACGTCTCCCACAATCTGACAAACCAAAAGACCCATCACACACCCCAGATGCACTTTCCTCTCCCTCCTTCCATCTGGGAAAAGGCCAAGGGTGTAAAAGCGCGCATCAACAGTCTTAACAGCAGTTTCTTCCCTTCAGACGTTAGAGTCCTGAATGAACCCCATGGCTGAGCTTTCTTGGCGCTAATTGATCTTTATTTTTGTTGTAATCCTGTACTCTGTAAAGTGTGCTCTTTGCACGGACATATGATGTTAGAGACAACCTGCAAGTCCACTCGCATAAGAACCCTGCTCACTGTGTCATGACAAATGAACTGAAACCTGTGGACAGGGTCTTGTTTCGATGACTCCGCTGATAGGCGGAGCCACGAGTAGAGTGGCACCTCCTCTGCATGACCTCGATCGAGGTGATGGAGTCCCACCCTCGACTCTGCAATGTGGCTCTCACTTGTATCCCTGTGATAGAGGCAGGCGTCTGCTCACGCCTGGATAACATCCCCTCCCAGAAATTGTCTATGGAGAGGCAAAGAGGAATGTAACCAGGCTGAATAAAGACTTGTTGGAGAGGTCAAATTAGGGACTTTGACTGAGCTTTTCGACCCCTGCTTGCCGGTGTCTGGAGTTCCTCCAGAATCTTTGCCAGCGTCACAGTCCAGCATCCACACCTTTTGTGTTTCTCTAAATAAAGTCTGTGGTGACCGGACACGAACTCTCGGCATGGCACTGTTTCATTTTATATCCTGCCTCTGTCCTTGCCATGCTTTCGAATGTGTTTAATTAGTCTAGCTGTCTACTTTTTCCCACCTACAATATGTCTAAATTCTTAACTCACCTATTTTATGTTTTCTTGTGACAGTGGAGACAATTCATCCCTTTGAGGGTCTTTCCTCCCTTCACTTTGTACAGATGTCCTCTGGTGTTTGCTACTCCCACCCTGGAATAAAGATGCTGGCTATCCACCTTATCTCTGCCTCTCAGAATCTTGTTGACTTCTATTAAGTCACCTCTCACCTGCATCATACTACGCTCCAAAGAGAAAAGTCCCAGCTCTGCTAACCTTGCCTCAGAAGACTTATTTTCCAATCCAGGCAATAGCCTTAAAATCTCCTCTGTCCCCTCTCCTAAGCTTCCACATCCTTCCTGTAATGAGGTGACCAGAACTGAACATAATTCTCGAAGGGTGGTCTCACCAGTGATTTGCAACATGACCTCTCAACTCCTGAACTCAACTTATGAAGCCCACCTGACTAAGTGCAGTTTTATTAAGTAGCCAATTAACCTGGTAACCTGCATGAATTGTCAGATTCTGTCAGTATAACTCCATTGCAGTTTCCTGGATCTTATAATAACAGTAAATATAGTGTTATCAGTAATCAGGGCACCTCCCTCTCTCTGTAACCTTCCGGCCAGGATCAGACTCACTTGCTTCAACAATGTCCAATGATGTTGTGGACACAACATTGGAATTCTGCCTGGACTCCCTGATCCCTGAGGTCCAACAGAATCCCTCTTCGGAATTATCGTGTTTGAGAAGATGGGTTCTAATGAAATGTATCCCACTTCACTGTCATGGGCATAGAACGATTATCCAGTGAGGGTCAGTCTGTGTAGGACCCATTCCCCCAGTGAGGGTCAGTGTGTGTAGGACCTGTTCCCCCAGTGAGGGACAATGTAAGGGGGTCCTGTTCTTCCACTGAGGTTAAATATGTGGGACCCATCCCCCAGTGATGGTCAGTGTGTGTGGGACCCGTCCCCCAGTGAGGGTCAGTGTGTGTGTGTGGGCCCCATTCCCCCAGTGAGGGTCAGTGTGTGTGGGACCTGAACTCCTAGTGAGGGTCAGTGTGTGTGGGATCAGGTCTCCAGTGAAGTTCAATATCTGGAACCCATCCATCAATGATAGTCAGTGTGTGTGGGACCTGATCTCCAGTGAGGTTCAGTATGTGGGACCCATCCCCCAGTGATGGTCAATGTGAGTGGGACCTATCCCCAGTTAGGGTCAATGTGAGTGGGACCCATCCCCAGTTAGGGTCAAAGTGAATGGGACGCATCTCCAGTTAGGGTCAAAGTGAGTGGAACCTGTCTCCAGTGTGGATCAATGTGAGTGGGACCTGTCCCCAGTTAGGGTCAGAGTGTGTGGGCATTGTTCCCCCAGTGAAGGTCAGTGTGATTGGGATGTCCCCCAGTGAGAGTGGGTTTGTGTGGGCATCGTCCCCCAATGAGAGTTGTTGTGTAAAGGACGTATTCCTCAGTAAAAATCAGGGACAACTTACAGTAGCCTTATTCAGCCACAAGTTACACAGCTTTGGGATGTGGGAGGATACCAGAGCATCCATTGGAAATCCTTCAGTGGAACGTGCAAACTCCATACAGACAGCCCTGGAGGTGGGGATTGAACCTTGGGCTCTGGCCTTACTCACTGCTTCACTTGTACCGGATGAGCTCGGTGCCTGATCTCTGCTCTTCTCTCTTCCAGCTCCCAAAGTGTTCAACGGGCCCAGTGAGAAAGAAGGTCAGTGCATTCACCAAGGGCTCTTTCACCAAAGAGGAGAGAGTGTATGGGACTGAGGGGTGGTGAGTAGCAAGGGAAGTGAGAGAGAGAGAGAGAGAGAGAGTGGGGTTGCTGAGTGAGAGAAGGGAGGGTCTCCCCTCCCTCTCACAAGGGAGAAGGGGTGCAGAGAGGTGAGTGAGGTGAGAGAGCTGGGGCTGGGTCAGAGGCAGCTTTCCTTTAACATGTGGCTGCATTGGGCCGTGTGAATTGGGGGTGGTGGGGGGGGGGGTGGATAGCACGGGGTGGGGGAGGGGGGGAGGTGGAATTAGCCTCATCCAGAAGGTGAAAGTTTCCAAAGGCAGACGAAGCCTGCTGCAGCCCACACAGACACCACAGCCCTGTAATGAGGCAAATTACCCTATATTCTCCAGCAGTCTGGCCTTGCTAATCCTATATTGTGATTACCAAGTGCAGTGTAATCCTGTAATTACTCTCCCGGTCAATGATGCTACCATATTATTGTGGAAAGATCGACTTTCTCTGCTGACTGTTTTAAAAACACCGTAACGCCCGAGGAACTCAGGAGGTCACACAGCGTCCTTAGCAGGTTAAGATATATAACCAACGTTTTGGGCCTGAGCCCTACTTCAAGGACGCTGCAAGACCGGCCGAGCTCCTCCAGCATTTCTGTGCTTTTTACTCTATCATGGCCCCCCCCCCACCCCCGCAGACTTTCGCCTTCCCCTCCTTCACCTGCTGTCTGTTGGCTGAGGCCCTGTGTAGGATGAAAGCTGCAACTTGGACATTCGGTGCTAATTTACCCACAGAAGTTTGGTCAGTTCGGGCTTCAAGCTCGCTTCATCTACTTGTGCTTTCCAGAAAAGTCCGAACCCTGCAAACCAGGAGGACATTTGGCCGATTGTGCCTATACTGGACTGAAGGAAGTTGCCTCATTCCAGGCACAGATAGATAGATTTTATTTTTGTTGCATTGGATGGGAATTACGGGTGATTGGAAAAAGCAGGGAGGTGGAGATGAGACCACAGCCAGATCAGCCAGGATCTTATTAAATGAAGCTCTGATGGCTGATTTCCGTCCCAATTTTTTTAATATGCTTGTGAATCACTGTTTGCTAATCCAGAGTGGCTTTACATTTTCACTAGAAACCTTTATGGACAAACAATCTGCAAACAACTTTGTGAGGAGAAAGCGGCACACCTATGGCTATTATCACCACGTGCCTTCATACGAAAGGTAAGACCCCCCCGCCCCCCCCACCCAAACCCCGGACTGAAAGGCACAAGTCAGCCCGCTCCTTTCTGTTCCAAAGGCCCTGACAACATTTCACTGCCTAAACAACACCCTCAACAACCTTTCCTCGGGAGGCAGGATTCTAAATCGCAGCAGTGAGATTCCTGAGGTTTGTAGCCAGGATTCAACCCTTTCGGTACTTGCAGATGAGGAATGACAGCAAATGATTGTTGGAACTGTGTGTGATGGGTTTTACCAAGTCACAGGGACTGCAACGAGTAAACACTGGCACAAGGTTGACACTTCCTAAAGTCACTGTCAACCCAAACTTGCGGGTTGTGGGGAGTGCTCCCTGGAATCAATCACAGCCTTCAATGTTCTGCCGGCCTTTATAAACCTACTCAACAAACTAAACCTTCCCTCCCTCACACCCTCTATTCTTCTTGCATCCATGCACCTGTCTAAGTCTTTTAAAGTTCCCCCTATTGCCATCCCTGACAAGGTATTCTAGACACCCACTCTTCTTCTTTCTTTGGCTTGGCTTCGCGGACGAAGATTTATGGAGGGGGTAAAAGTCCACGTCAGCTGCAGGCTCGTTTGTGGCTGACAAGTCCGATGCGGGACAGGCAGACACGGTTGCAGCGGCTGCAGGGGAAAATTGGTTGGTTGGGTTTGGGTGTTGGGTTTTTCCCACTACTCTCCATGTAAAACACCTGACCCTGACCTCTGCCCTAAACTTTCCTCAATTCACCTTCAACAGGAATGCAAATCCCACTCTGGAAACATGGTCAGAAATATGTGGGCGGCATCCCGCAGTGTGGCGCTGAGCGAGTACTTGTTCGGATGACATGTTAGACCAGGATGCCTTGAGTGGGTGGGGGACTGTTGTATAAAGGAGGCTTGATGGTTGGCCAGGGACTTGGTGGGCTGCAGGGTCTCTGTGGTGCTGACCATTGGAGTCCTCTTGGGTCAGCAGATCCACAGTACAAATGAAGGATGACAAAAAAAGGAGGGAACTGTTCTCCACAAAGGGCAGCAAGATTAGCGTAGCAGTGAGCACAGCTCTACTACAAACCTAAGTTTGAACCTGCTGCCACTTGTATGTTCTGCACGCCAACTGCATGAGTTTTCTTCATGTCCTCCCACCCTTCAAAAACGTGCGAGGTTTGTTGGTTAATTGGGTGTATTTGGGGGTTACGGATTCATGGGTCGGAAGGGCCTGTTAAATTAAAAACTAAATTAGAAGTTATTTGAACTCCCTACAATACCTCACCCATGACTTCTCCTCTCCTTCTGTTCCCTGTTGCTCTGCTCATGTTGGCTGTTTTTAATATTCCTTCATTGTCATGTGATAGTACAGAACATGTAATATTACCCTGGTGTGAGGCAAAGAGTCGCCATTAGTGTCGCCCCACGCCCATTACAGTACGAAAGAAAGAGAGTCCCTTCAGAGTCACTGAGAGTCTGTGGATTTGCCTCCAGCGTCACACAGACTCCTGTTTGATCCATTGGCGACCCGAACTCCAACCACCGACACGATCAAGAAGCCTTTCAGTGCCTGGGAGCCCCTTCTTGCCCTCGGAGCCCTCTCGAATCCCGGATCCGATACCTGGTCCCCACGAGCCAGTCTTCAGCGGCCCGTGTGGATCCCCCTGACCACATTGCCCGCGGTTCGTGTTGGTCCCTCAGCTGCTGAGCCCCCCTCGCTGGTCCAACAGCCACCGCCACCGTCCTGTAGGGTTGTCTCCTCTGCTGCTCCTTCTCAGCGGGGGTGGGTGTGGGGATAGGGTTTTCTCCCCATTTCTGCACTGGTCCGCTGCCCCCCGGAGTCTGCAAACCCTTGAGGCCGCCACTCAGAACGGGCGCTGCCATCTTGGGAACAGACCCGCAGTTGCAGAATTTTAGATTAAAAACATTGTCGAATCCTTTAACAGGTTGTTTAACGACTGATCTGCTGGCATTAGGACTGCGCAGTTGAACCCTTCGGAACAGTGCTGTGTCTGCTCACTCCGCTGTCACGGGTCCGCACCATCGGCAGCACTGCTGTTACAGTAACTCCGGCAGCCATTTCCCCTACCCCCGTATTGTTACACCTCAGGAGGATTACCATTACAGTGGCTGTGGTCCTGGCATTGTGAGGGGGGGTTGTGATGGAACCGGGATTCTTTCTCTTTCAGTGTGCGAGAGATCTACAAGTCCAGTTCAGAAGTTCACAGGGAATATTGCCAAGATGACGAGAATTGTGGGAAGGGTTACGCTTACCCATACTATGGCAAAGGCTACGGCTACTATGGATACTACCCACATGCCTACTACGCCTCTGCTAAATACTGATCATGGTTACCAAGTCTCTCTCTTCCCCTCACCCCTGGTCAAAGCAGGCAGTGGTCAGAGTGATACAGTTACTGGAAACTGGAAGAGTTAACCCATCCTACCAGGGAGGTCAGAGAAGAAGAAATGAGCCATTGGGGACCAGCCTCTTTCCCTTCCCTCTGTATCCCTCCAACCTCTCCCCCCCACCCACCCCCTCTCCCCCCCCCCCCCACCAAGGCAGTGGAATACTTTGGGATGTTTGGTGGGAAGAGAATCCTGGAGTGCCTTTGAAGCGCATGCCTGTGCTGTTAGAACTGGGGACTTTTATTTCCTATTGTGGGGGGATGTGACTGACCAGTGGGAGGGAGTTTGGTTCTGAGGACCACTGCACCTCCTTGGGAATGGGGAAACTCCTCACAACTTCATCAACACCGCACACAGAGATATAAGAGGGAGCCCATTGCCGACTCAGCAAGCACTCTCCTGGTCCACGTTGCCAGTAACTGAACCTCTCTAGCCTTGTCGGAAGAATGAAGGAATATTTAAATATCAGCAGCTCCTGATGGCTGATGCACAAACATGCATGTTGTAATGGTATTAGGGCACAGACAGACTAATCAACTAACAGTAATGTGTATGACTGCCAAACACTGCTCCAGTGACCACTCCTTTTAGAACCACTCACTTGTTGCTTTAATGCCTCCTCATTGTACACCATCTTTCTCTATCTAGCACCCTAATATGCATGTACCAATGTACTCTTGCGAATATAACAGAAAAACAAATAAAATGTATTCTCCTTCCTCGCGGCGTCTCGTTTATTCTCCGGTCAGAATGATGGAGGCAGCTGCTGGAATCCGGAGCAGACGCGGAGTGGCTGGGGGGAAACCAAGCTGGTCCGAGAGCGTCCCCGGGGAGAAATGGTGTTGAGGCACGAGGTGATCATTACCGTGGAGGGGTGAGGGGGGTGGGTGAGGGTCAGAAGTGAGCAAACCAGCTCTGTTAGTGTGGGAGATAGTGTGGGCGCTGGGGAGCTAGGGGGGTGCCCTGGATTGGTCTGGGAGATGATATCAAGACGATGGGGACTTGGGGAGAGGGTCGGTATGCTGGCCACAGTCGTGCTCCCTCATCTAGGGGTTAGATGATGGTTCAAGTTCATTATCATTGTACACACATACAACCAGATGAAATGGCCTTTCTCCAGACCACAATGCACACACAAGACACAGCAGATATGTACATAGAGATATATTTTAAGATAAATTTAGTCATAAAGATTTACTTGGTTACAGTAAACAGCTCATCATTCTCACAGCGTGTGGGAAGGAGAGATTGCAGGAAGAAGCTTTGGGATGTTATGGAGGGAGTGGAGAGCAGCGTGTTTGGGCCGGGGGTGGGAGGGGCTAGGAACGAGGTGAGATTGTGAGGGATGGGTTGCGTTGCCCACGCTCTTCATGTCAACAGAGTGAGCTCCCAGCAGGGGAAAGGCAGTCAGAAGGTGAAGCCGTTGCAGTGTTGAGGCTTCCAAAGGGATTGACCAATGACTTTGAATCGCGGGATCGCAGGAAGTTTACGTTACAGAGACCGTTTGGCCCATTGTAGGATAGGAGCTGGCTAACCTTAACCCAGCTCCCAGCACCTGGTCTGTATTGATGCTGGACACTGCTCTTCAAGAATACACTTCAAAGTACTGTATATACTTGTGTAACCATCCATAACTTGTAATATTTGACCATCCCACCCCCAACTTTTTGGCTCTGACCGCCCACCTATCTGAGCTCCCAATGCCTTGACCACGGATACTTGCCTCGGCTGCTTACCCAACAAAGCTCCTGACGTCCAGACTGCAGACTCTCGCCCTGGCCACCTGCCCATCTGTGCTCCTACTGCCCAAACCGAGGACTCTCGCCTCAGTCGCCTGCCCATCCGAGCTCCCGACACCCTGACCACAGACTCACTCCTAGGCCCCGGCCACCCACCCATCTGAGCTCCCAATGCCCAGACCACTCTTTCCTAGGCCCTGGCCACCCACCCATCTGAGCTAGTGATGCCCTGACCACAGTCTCTCTCCTAGGCCCCAACTGCCTGCCTATCTGAGCTCCCAATGCCCAGACCACAGACTCTTTCTTAGGCCCCAGCCACCCACCCATCTGCACCTGATACCCTGACCACAGACTCTCTCCTAGGCCCCGGCCACCCATCCATCTGAGCATCCGACGGCCTGACCACAGTCACTCTCCTAGGCCCTGGCCACCCACCCATCTGAGCTCCCAATGCCCTGACCACAGACTCTTTCCTAGGCCTTGGCCACCCACACATCTGAGCTCCTGATGCCCTGACCACAGACTCTCTCCTAGGCCCCGGCCACCCGCCTATCTGAGCTCCCAGCGCCCTGACCACAGACTCTTTCCTTGACCCCGGCCACACACCCATCCAAGCTTCCAGCACATTGAACGATGTTGGTATTTACCATGATTAAAAGTGTGACCCGAGTAAAAGTCAACCCCCCACCAAATTTGACCCAAAATATTGGTCCAAAACATTTGATGATTACATGAATGCTTGAAGCCGTCATTAAAGATGAAATAGTGAAACTTTTGGAACGTAAGGGTTCAATCAGGCAGACGCAGCATGGTTTTAAAAAGAGAAGATCTTGTTTGACAAACTTGTTAGGATTCTTTGAGGATATAATGGGTGCGGTGGATAGAGGGGAACAGATTAATGTTGTATATTTGGATTTCCAGAAAGCGTTTGATAAAGTGCCGCACAAAAGACTTATCAGTAAGTTACAGGAAAGTGGAGTCCGGGGAAGTCTATTGGCCTGGATTGAAAATTGGTTGTCTGACAGGGGGCAGAGAGTCAGGATAAGTGGGAGTTTTTCAGGTTGGCAAAGAGTGGTAAGTGGGGAGCAGCAGGGGTCAGTGTTGGGCCCACAACTGTTCATCATTTACATTGATGACTTGGAGGAGGGGACAAAATGTGGTGTAGCCAAGTTTGCGGATGACACCAAATTGAGTGGAAGAGCAAATTGTAATGAGGATGTAGAGAGTCTGCAGACGGATATAGTTAAGCTGGATGAGTGGGCAAAGGTCTGGCAGATGGAGTACAATGTTAGTAAGTGTGAGGTTATCCATTTTGGCAAGAAAAATAAGAGCTGAATATTATTTAAAGGGTGAAAAACTACAGCATGCTGTTGTGCAGAGGGACTTGGGAGTGCTTGTGCATGAATCGCAAAAAGTTAGGTTGCAGGTGCAGCAGGTTATTAAGAAGGCAAATGGAATATTGGCCTTCATGGCTAGAGGAATTGAATTCAAGAGTAGGGAGGTAATGTTGCAACGGTATAAGGTACTGGTGAGACCGCAGCTGGAGTACTGTGTCCAGTTCTGGTCTCCATATTTGAGGAAGGATATACTGGCTTTGGAGACAGTCCAGAGGAGGTTTACTAGGTTGATCCCTGGGATGAAGCGGTTGACTTATGATGAAAGATTAAATCGTCTAGGATTGTATTCGCTCGAGTTCAGAAGAATGAGAGGAGATCTTATAGAAACATATAGGATTATGAAGGGTATGGATAGGATAGATGTAGGAAGGTTTTTTGAGCTGGCCGGGGAAACTAAAACGAGAGGACACAGTCTCAAGATTCGGGGGAGTAGATTTAGGACAGAGATGAGGAAAAATAGTTTTTCCCAGAGAGTGGTGAATGTTTGGAATTCTCTAACTAGGGAAGTGGTTGAGGCTGCTTCATTAAACATATTTAAAATTCGGTTAGATAAATTTTTACATGATCAAGGAATTAGGGGATATGAGGAGAAGGCAGGTAGGTGGAGTTAGGTCATAAATTAGATCAGCCATGATCGTATTGAATGGCGGAGCAGGCTCGATGGGCCATTTTTGGCCTACTCCTGTTCCTACTTCCTATGTTCCTATGTTCCTGAGTAAATATGGTTCCTTTTCAATGTGCTGATGGTTTCCACATTCCTCCCCTTTCTCAAGCATAAGCCCCACACCCCCTACACCTTCTTAAAATCAGTTCCATGCTTCTTATCCTCCAAACAATTACTTTATTCCCTCAAGGTTGTGAAGAAAAACAGTGATTCTTCTTGATTCTATGTCGGCCCATCATAATTTTATACTCCGTAATTAAATATCCTTTCAGACCCTTCCGTTTCCCAGAAAAAACACCATTCTTATCCAATCTTCTCTCACAACTACAATTTTCCCATCCTGACAATATCCTCTCTGCAGTTCAGTCTCAGCTGTCCTGTAGTATAAATTTTAAATGTAAATTTTCAATGTCGACATACAGCACGGTAACAGCCCCTTTCGGCCCAGAAGCCCGTGCCGCCCAATTACACCCTATTTTCCTACAACCATGGCATATTTTGAAGGGTGGGAGGAAACTGGAGCCCTCGGGGAAACCCATGCAGACACGAGGTGAACATACAAACTCCTTACAGACATCGATGGATTTGGATCCCGGTCACTGGCGCTGTAACAGCGTTGTACTAACTGCTGCATAACCCTGACCTGATCTGTACTCAAGGTGTGGCTGAACTCGGATTCTATGCCGTTCCAACAACACTTTCCTGTTCTTCTGTGGATTGGGAAGAGCACCCTGTTTATCTTCTTAATCACCCTCCAGTCCCGACCTGTCTTACTTTAGAGATACATGGGGAAATCAAGTAAAGATCTCTCCTCACCGCTCACGACCCACCCATTTACTGCCTTGTGGCATCTCTGGAAATGCATTTCTCTGGAGTTGTACGTTCTCTGTGTGACTTGAGTGGGTTTTCACCAGGTGCTCCAGTTTCCTCCCACCCTCCAAATGCCTTTGGGGTAGGCAGGTTAATGAGGGGTAATTGGGTGGCATGTGTGTCTTGGAGCAGATAGACTTTCTACTGTATCATTAAACTTAAAATTAGATTAAATTAAACTGCTTTTCCCAAGGAGTAGCGAATTTGCGTAATTCTCTACCTCATTAAAGAGTTGGATAGATTTTTGCATAGTTGGGGAATTATGGGAAAAAACCAGGCAGGGGAGCTGAATCCATGGCCAGATCAGCAGTGATCTTATTGAAGGATCGATGGGCTGAATGGCCTCCTTGTGCCCCTGCTTCATCTGTTCTCATTGGGCCTGGGCATAGGCAATTTCATGGCAGAGAGGACTCTGCCCATAGCCCACAGACTAACGGGGCTACATCCAGTCGTGACTGCAGGGTCTTTACAATCGATTGGTGGTGACAAAGGCAGAGCTACACAACCTAACAAAGTACCGACATTCTTCTTGCCTGCTGACGCTACACAGGTTCGTAAAATACATAGAAAGTAAACAGTATGAATATAATGACCTTCCGGCCCACAAGCACATGACACTAAATTACGTCCAATTAACCCACAACCCCGTCTTGAAAGGGAGGAAACTGGATGTCCTGGAGGAAACCCGCACAGTCACGGGGAGAACATACAAACTCCTTACAGATAGTGCAGGATTCGAACCCCGGTCCCGATCGCTGGCGCTCTAAAAGCATGGCCCTGTGTGGCTTGTACGGGGATCTAAAAATAATTAGAGTCCCTTCAGAGACAGTGCGTGTCTTTAAATTTTTCAATTTAAATATGATTTTTATTTGTAGTTGGTGGAGGGGGGTGGGGGAAAAGAGGTTGGGAGGAGTGGTATGGTCTTTTTTTGTTCTTGCTTTCAATCAATTGATGCCAAGTGGGGACATCCATGGGCATTCCCCCCACCCCCCCCAGTGAGGTGCTGTGCTCCCTCCCATAGAGTCTGGGCCATCGCTCGCCATCAGACCTGGCATCACTAGTCGCTAATGATGCTTGATGCCATAAAAGCAGCATCGGAAGGGCGGATGATAGTAACAGCCCCTCCCCCCTAGCTGAGCGAGTTTATGATGTTGCACTGTGTACCCCCCCACCCCCTCTAACATGCTAATGCTCTCCCTCTAACACTCGTTCTGGTGCCAGCATTTCCTGGACAGAGTCACCTATAGTTTGTTGTTGCAAAAGCCCCGGTCTCAGGGCAGGCAGGGATAGGCTGTGACCGTCGTCCTTGGCAGAGAATCTCATGGATAGTTAATGTCGCTCTCACTCACTCACCGTGAATGTGCGACAGGAGGTGAAACTCACAGCTGGATAGCATAATCGCCTCCAGCTCCAACAGTTAACGGCTCGGTGCTTTCAGACACCAAATATTTGAGTCAATGTGTTGACGCTACGCCCCCACTCTCAGGGACTTTTTCAGTTTACTGTCCTTCCAGGTGTGACCCTGTATCCAAGGGCACATTTGAATTGACTCAGTCTCAAAGCAAACACTAATAGGCCAACTTCAAATGCCAGTGTACACAGTCAAACTGGCTCATCCAACACCACAAAACCGGCCAGTGCATACACCATTACACCAGACAGGAACATGAGGAATGTGGCCACGTAGTTCACCACCTCAGCTAAACAAACGTTTGCATTTACCTTCAGTGTTTTTTTTCCCCGAAACCACCTTGATGTTTACCGGTGGAAGAAGGCTATGGGGTGGAGGAGTGTTTCTGTCCAGTTCTCTGCCAGATCCCAAGCCTAGGTCAGGGATCAAGTATTGAGATGCAAATTAAAAGTACTGAAATAACTGGAGGAGCTCAGTCGTTCTCGCATTGTCCATCAGAGGTAAAGATATATTACTGACGTTTCAGGCCTGAGCCCTTCCTCGCTGTAGTCATCGGAGAGACTGAACGATGACCAGGAGATCGTTTCATCCAGCACCTCGGCTCTGTCCACCACAATAGTGTGGGTCTCCCAGTGGCCGCTCATTTCAATGCCCTGTCCCATTCTCCTGCTGACATGTCTGTCCATGGTCTTCTGGACTGCCAGACCGCAAATTTGAGGAACAACACCTCATCTTCCAACTGGGCCCCCTCCAACCAGATGGAATTAACATCAACTTCTCCAGCTTCCATTAGAAACCCACCCTCCCCCCCCCCCACCATCATGGCATCTTCTTCTCCTCTCACCTCTCCTCATCTTATCCAATCAGCACCTATTTTTTGGCCTGGACACCACCCCCCCACTCCCCCCCCCCCACCCAACCAGCCAGTCTTACCCTTTTCTCTCCCTAGCCTTTAATTGATACTTTAACTGAGGAAGGACTCAGGCCCAAAATGTCAGTAACATATGTTTATCTCCTATGGACACTGCGAAACGGGTTGAGTTCCTTCAGCAGTTCTGTGTTTTTACTACAATCACAGCATCTGCAGACTTTCCTGTTTCACTGTTGACATGTCAATTGATTGTTTAGCCTTGGTAGGACATCCAGGAGAGCTTCACTGTTAGCGACAGCTTAGCCATTAGGCTGAAGCCTAGAGGCCCGGAAGGTAAGGGGGCTGGTCATCAACCACTGGTAACACCAGTAGAACCACTTGTCAATATAACCATATAACTGCGTTAGTCCTGGGTTCCTCAGCTCAAGACACTGCCCAATGCCTGTCTGTTCTTCAGCTGCAGAGCCCCCTTGGTGGTCCGGCACCTTGGTCACCATCTGCCTCTCATTCTCAAACTTGGGGTGTGGGGGGGGGAAGTTCCTCCCCATTATTCTGGTGCCCTACACCAGTCCTCTGCTCTTTAGGAGTTTGCAACACCTAATGGCTGCTGCTGTTCATATGCACCACCATCTTGGGCCCAGGCCCCGCGGTCGCGGGATTTTAAAATAGACCACCTCCTTTAACAGGCGTTTTGAAGTGTGTACAGGGCCGATGGCAGGTGGACTGGGCAGTTTGACCCTGTTGCACTTCCGCTCCCCCCAGATCCCCACCAGCATGCAGCGTTGCCGTTACCACAGCTCCAGAAGGTGCCGCCATTATTTACTGCCCCACAGAGATGTGATCCTGTCCCAATCTGGATCAATTCACTGCGGTCTTTTGTTTGGGGGAATTTGTTCCAGGATTAGGATTTGTGGATAGTGAGGATGGTTTTCGGGGACATCAGAAGGATTTGGACTGCTTAGAAGAGTGGGCTGAATGGAGGCAGATGGAGTTTAATATCGATAAGTGTGAGGTGCTTCATTTTGGGAAGAATAACCAAAATAGGATGTATGCAGGGAAGGGGAGGGCATTGGGGAAGAAGAAGGAACAGAGAGATCTTGTAGTAATGGTTCAGCGTTCTTTGAAGGTGGATTCTCATGTACATAGGTTGGTGAAGAAGGCTTTTGGTATGCTGGCCTTTATAAATCAATGCATAGAATATAGGAGCTGTGAGGTGATGTTGAGACTTTTCAAGGCGCTAATGAGGCCAAGTTTGGATTTCAAATTATAGGAAGGATATCAATTAGGTCGAGAGGGTGTAGCGAAGATTTACTAAAATCTTGCCCGGATTGCAGTATCTTGAATACAAAGAAAGATTGAGTAGACTGGGTCTTTATTCATTGGAGTAGAAGGTTGAGGGGGGATTTGATAGGTATATGAAATTATGAGGGGGATAGATAGAGTAGATGTGAATAGGCTCTTCCCCTTGAGGGTAGGAGAGCTTGGAATGAGGGATCATAAGTTAAGGTTAGGGGGCAAAACTTCAGAAGTTACATAAGAGGAAGCTTCTTCACTCAGAGAGTAATGGCTGAGTGGAATGACCTTCTGGAAGAGGTGGTTGCAGCAGGGTCAATTTTGCCATTTAAGAGAAGGTTGGATGAGTGAATGGACGTGAGGGGATTGGAGGTTATGGACAGGGTGGAACTAGGTGGGACTAGTGGAGTTCACATAAATTGGAGCGGACTAGTGGGTCCGAGATGGGCTGTTTCCGCACTGTAATTGTTCTATGTTATGCTGTGATTTTGGTTTGGATACAATCATTTAACATTGCTTGAACAATCTATAAATACAATTGCACGATTTCAAAGGAGAAGCAAGGAAAAAGGATGTGAAGTTCATATATTATCTGATGTTGCTTTGGGAATGATGTAATGCAAATTGTTTTGAACTAACATTTAAATAATATCCCAATATAAACCTTGCGCAATTTTAAGTGGTGTTTTTGTGTTAAAGTAGCTTTAGAAGATTGCATTGAGTTGTATCTTTTATTTCCCCCCACATGCAGTCACAGTCAAATGTATTTTATTTGAATTTTTACATTTTTAATTTATGAATTTTCAATGCAGAGTTACAGCCCGGTAACATCCTATGAGGCTGCAGTGCCCATATGCATCCAATTAACCTACAAACCCTGTACCTCCTTAGAACGTGGGGGGAAACCAGAGTAGCCGGAGGAGACCCACGCAGTCACGGGAGAGAATGTACATGGGAGAGATTTGAACCCGTGTCGCAGGCGCTGCAACAGCGTGGCTCTAATTGCTATGACTCTCCAGAGTTTGGCCGCACTTCTGGCTCCTTACTAAGGGACACAGGGTTTTCAGCAGGACCACGGGCTTGGCCAATGAGGGAAGAGCTTGAGGGAGGCAACAAGAAGAAGGTCCATTCAACGACCTCCAATACTTGAAGCCCTCATCCCTATCCCTCTCCCGCTCTCTGTCTGCCAGTTAGAAGGGAGCCACAGAGCGGGTGAGTGTGACTTCAGCTGGAGTTGTGAACGTTCACGCCAGAGAGAAAACGACATTTCACCCTAATCTCTGCAGAACATAGAACTAAGAGGGAGAAACCTTTGGCCCAAAGCTCATTTCCACCCTTGGATTCTCATCAACATTAGACAAGTAGAAGCCCTCTAACAAGTTTTTGAATTGAGCTTTTCATTGTCACCTATATTGAGATGCAGTGAAACATTCAGTGTGTGGCCCAGGCCAGTCAATTAGGTTATGTCATCTTACCGTTGCAATAAACAAAAATGCAAGGTGTTGCGTTAAAGAGAAAAGTATATTTAAATCAGTGCAAGGGCATCATCCATTTCCAATGAGATGTTCGCTGGAGAGGCAACAGCAGGAAAGAAACTGGAGGTGCGTATTTTTAAACTCATATCTCTTCTGCCTTGGGGCAGTGACCAGAGTGGGATTAAAAAAGTTCAAAGTTCAGATTGATTGTCAGAGTAGATACACGACATCACATCAGGATAAGAGTCAGGGGCAAGATTTATTGTCATGGGCAAGTCAGGAAATTTGGAGTTGTGCAGAAGCATCATGGCATTTGTTTCTAACCATCTTAATACATTACTATAAAAATATAAAAATAATAGTCAGGCCGTGTCTTTGGTTCATTGATTATTCAGGAATCTGATGGCAGCGGGGAAGAAGCTATCCTTGTGCCGCTGAGTGCTTGTCTTTTGGCTCCTGGACCTTTTCCCCGATGCCAGCAGAGTGAGGAGGGCCTGGCCAGGGTGGTGGGGGGTCCTTGAGGATAGAGGCTGCCCTTTTTAAGACACCGCCTCATGTCGAATTCCTCGATGGGGTGAAGTCTGGTGCCTGTGGTGTCGCAGGCCGAGTTAACAACCCTCTGGAGTTTATTCTTGCCCTGAGAGTTGGCGCCTCCGTACCAGGCAGTGATTCAACCAGCCGGAATGTTCTCCACGGTGAACCCGTAGTAGTTCAGGAGAGTTTGTGGTGATATAACCACGTAACCAATTACAGCACAGAAACAGGGAACCTGGCCCTTCTATTCCATGCCGAACATTTTCTCTTACCTAACCCCACTGACCTACACTCAACCCATAACCCTCTATTCCTCTCTCGTCCATATACACACCCATCTTAAATGCTAAAATTGACCCTGCCTCCGCCACATTGTCTGGAAGCTCGTACCACACACCCACCCCTCTCTGAGTGAAGAAATCTCCCTTCAGGGTTCCTTTAAAATTTTTCCCCCTAACTCTCATCTCATGTCCTCTCATTTGTATCTCCCCCTTTCTTAAAGGAAAAAGCCTCTCCACAACCACTCTATCTATACCCCTAATAATTTTAAATATCTCAATGAAATCCTCTCTTAACCTTCTACACTCCATAGCTCCAAAGAATAAAGACCTAACTTATTTGACCTTTCCCTATAACATAGACACAGCAACATTCTAGTAAATCTTCTCTGCACTCTCTCCAAATTATTGATATCTTTCGTATAATTTGATGACCAAAACTGTACACAATACTCCAAGTTTGGCCTTAACAATGCCTTGTACAATTTTAACATAACATCCCAGCTCCGATACTCAATGCTCTCATTTATAAAGGCCAACGTATCATAAGGTTTCTTCACCACCCCCTCCACATGTGACTTCACCTTTAGGGAACTATATACTATTATTCATAGATCCCTCTATTCTACTGCACTCTTCGATGCTGAACAATTCACCATGTATGTTCCATTTTGATTATCCCTACCAAAATGTAACACCTCACATTTGTCTGCATTAAACTCCATCTGCCATCTTTCAGTCCACTCTTCTAACTGGACTAAATCCCTCTGCAAGCTTTGAAACCCTTCTTCACTGTCCACAGCTCTGCCTATCTTAGTATCATCGGCATACTTAGCAATCCAATTTCCCACCCCAGATCATTAATGTATATGACAAACAGTAATGGACCCAATACTGAACCCTGAGGC
Organism: Narcine bancroftii; assembly: GCF_036971445.1. Classification (NCBI taxonomy): domain Eukaryota; kingdom Metazoa; phylum Chordata; class Chondrichthyes; order Torpediniformes; family Narcinidae; genus Narcine; species Narcine bancroftii. Next base: position 52,927,562 of record NC_091481.1, on the reverse strand, counting down.
ACACCACTAGTCACCGGCTTCCAATCTGACAAACTGTTATCTACCACTACTCACTGGCATCTCCCATTCAACCATTGTTGAATCCATTTCACTACTTTAATGTTAATACCTAAGGTTTGAACCTTCCTAAATAACCTTCCCTGAGGAACCTTATCAAAGACCTTACTAAAGTCCATATAGACAACATCCATTGCCTTACCCTCATCAACTTTCCAAGTAATCTCTTCAAAAAATTCAATAAGGTTTGTCAAACATGACCTTCCCCTCACAAATCCTGTTGACTAGTCCTAATCAAACCCTGCCTATCCAAATATTGATATATACCATCTCTAAAAATAGTTTCCATGAACTTACCCACCACTGATGTCAAACTTACAGGCCTATAATTACGAGATTTACTCCTAGCACCTTTTTTAAACAATGGAACTACAATCCTCTGGCACCATTCCCATTACTAATGACATTTTGAATATCTCTGTCAAAGCTCCTACTATTTCTACACTAAATTCCTCAAGGTCATATCTTGTCAGGACCTGGAGACTCATCCACCTTTATTTTCCTTAAAAGCGCCAGAACTTCCTCTTCTTTAATCACTGTCGTTTCCATAACTTCCCTACTTATTTCCTTTACTTTACACCGATCAATATCCTTCTCCTTGGTGAATTCTGAAGGAAAAAAACTGTTCAAAATATCCACCATCTCCTTTGGCTCCATGCATATCCGTCCTTTCTCATCCTCAATTTTATCCCTCATTATTCTTATGTCCCTAATATATCTGCAGAACCCTTTGGATTTAATTTCTCCTTGCTTGATGCATCAACCTCATATCTCTTCTTAGCTGTTCTCATTTCTTTCTTAAGATTTTTTTTACGTCCTCAAACACCTCATTTACTTCATACTTTTTCTACACCTCTCTTTTTTTCTGAACCATATTTCCAATAACTCTTGAAAAACCAAGGCTCCCTAAAACTTTTAACCTTTCCTTTCATCCTGACAGGAACACACCATCTCTGTACCCTTAAAATTGCACCTTTGAATGTCCTCCACTTTCCTTCCACATCCTTCCCATAAAACAATTTATCCCAGTCCACACCTTCCAAATCCATTCTCATTTCCTCAAAATTAGCCTTTCTCCAAACAAAAATATCAACCCTGGGTCCAGACCTGTCTTTCTCCATAATTATTTTGAAACCAATAGTATTGTGATCACTGGATCCAAAGAGCTCCCCAAAAACACACCACCGTCACCCGAATGATCTCATTTCCCAAAAGCAGATCCAACAGTGCCCCTTCTCCAGTTGCAACCTCTATATATTGATGTAGCAAACTGTCCTGCACACATTTAACAAACTCTAAACCATCCAGCCCATTTACAGTATGGGCATCCCAGACAATGTGTGGAAAGTTAAAATCTCCCACAATCACAACCTGGCGCTTACTACAAATATCTGCTATTTCCTTACAAATATGTTCCTCCGATTTCCTCTCCACAGTAGGTGGTCTATAATACACCCCCATAAGTATTAGCATTTTTTCCTAGTCCTCAATTCCACCCATAATGCTTCTCTAGATGAGCCTTCTAATCTATCCTTCCAAAACACCGCTGTAATACTCTCTCTAACAAAGCAGTGCAACACACCTCCCCCCCTCTTGTTCCCCTTATTCTATCACACCTGAAGCAATGAAATCTTGGTATGTTTAGTTGCCGATCACACCCCCCCTGCAGTCATGTTTCATTAATACCTAACCACCTCAGACACCTCACAAAGTATAGCCGCTGGTGAGCCTTCTTCGTGATTGCATTGATCCAGGACAGATCCTCGGAAATGTTGACACCCAGGAATTTGAAGTTCTTGACCCTCTCCACTACTAAGCCCTCGATGAGGACAGGATCATGATCCCCTGCCTTCCTCCTGAAGTCCACAATCATCTCCTTAGTTTTGCTGATGTAGAACGCAAGATAGCTGTTGTTACACCGTTTAACGACCTGATCTATCTCCCTCCTGGACGCTTCCTCATTGCCGTTTGTGATTCTGCTGACAACTTGTGGTGTCATCGGCAAACTTGTAGATGACATCAGAATTGTGTCTGGCTACAAGTCATGGGTGCATAATAAGTAGAGCAGTGGGATAAGCACACATCCTTGGGATGCACCTGTGTTAATGATCAGTGAGGAGGAGATGCTTCCAATTCATATTGTCTGTGGTCTTCCAATGAGAAAGTCAAGGATCCAGTTGCAGAGTGGGGTACAGAGGCCTAGAGTTTGTAGCTTCTTGACCAGCACTGAGGGAATTATGGTATTTGAAAGATGAGTTGTAGTCAATGAAGTGCAGCCGTATATATGAATTTTTGGTTTTGAGATGATACAGAGCTGAGTGTAGTGTATCTGCTGTGGAGCGATTGTGACGATAGGTGAATTACAGTAGGTCTTTGCTTAGATACGTGTTAATTCTGGCCATGACCAGCCTCTCAAAGCCTTTCATCACAGTAGAAGTTAGTGCTACTGGGCGATAGTCATTGAGGCAGCACACACAGCTCTTCTTGGATACCGGGATAATTGATGCCCTTTTGAAGCTGGTGGGAACCTACGACTGCAACAATGAGAGGTTGAAAATGTCTGTGAACTCTCCGGCTAGTTGGTTGGCACAGATTTTCAGTACTTTGCCAGGTACGCCGACAGGGCCTGACGCTTTGAATGATGTTCTGACATCAACAGATATCACAAGGTCCTCAGTCTTTTTAGGGATTCTAGTTGCACTGTTTGGTTTTTCTTTTCAAAGTGGGCATAGAAGGTGTTCAGCTCATCGGGTAGTAAAGCATCACAGCCAGGATAGTGTTTGCCCTCGCTGTAATGGCCTGCACTCCCTGCCACAGCTATGTATCTGTCTCTGTCTCTAGCTTCCTCCAGAATTTCCACTTTGCTTCAGAGATGGCCTCCCGCAGGTCGTACCTGGATTTCTTGTGAAGATCGTGATCTTTGGCCCTTGTTCTTGCCCTCAGCAGATTGTGGATTTCTAATGTTCACATACAACCCTGAGATTATTTTTTCTGTGGACGGGGCAGAATTTCCACTTATTGGTAGCGCAAAAAACTGTGCTAAAGAAGATATGTACACATGTAAACAAATAAAGAAATGTAAACTAACAGACTGCAATACGGAGAGAAAAACATCAATAAAATGCATAATTTAAAGTCCTTAAATGAGTCCCTAGCTGAGTTTGTAGTTGAGGAGTCTGATGGTAGAGGGGGAGCAGCTGTTTCTGACTGTGCGAGTCTTGTGGCACCAATACCTCTTTCCTGTTGGAAGCAGCAAGAACAGAGCGTGTACTGGGTGGTGTGGATCCCAGATGATTGCTGCTGCCCTCCGATGGCAGCGTTCCCTGCAGATGTTCTCAAAGGTGGGGAGGATTTTTCCCGTGTGTTAGGTCTGCTTTGTTCAAGAATGAGTGAGTCAGACACCAGACTGAGTCAAAATCAAGGTTCTTTATTACCGGATTGTAACACTTACAACTAACAGTGTTAGTTGGAGAAGGCGCATTCTCCTGATATCAGCAAGTGGAGTTTTTTTATACCTCAGGACACATACTTAGTAAATTATCATACCATTACACTGTCCAATGAATAAGCTGTTGCTACCCTTCACTGTTAGTCTGCTGCTCATCAGCTTGTTAGTGCCAAGCTTATCTTGAGTGTACAAGGTCACCTTCTGCATTCTGTTACTCCTTAGTACTGGGTGACTCCTTCACCGGTCCCATCTCATGATGTTTTTACCTTACAATCCCTCCTTTGTCCTCTTTAGAGGACAATTTTGCCCTGACTACGCTACCACCGCGTTACATTAGTTCGCCTATTATTGCCAAGCTCTATACGGGTTCTGTTCACGGGGTTTTTTCGGCTGGTGGGCGAGGGCTCCCCACAACCCTCTTTAGCGTATACCCCCCATCCGTTTCCCCGATCCGATTGCCCGTTTACAAGTTTTCTCCCCATTTGCCCCCAAGCGAGTAACTGGCTTTCCCTTCTAAGCATTTGTAATTAGTTAAGATAATAGTAAACATTCGTGCTACAGTCTATTTTATAACATCTCCTCCCGGTCGCATTCTTCATCAGACTCCGGATCGATCTCAGCATTTTTGATGCCTCCTTTGAAGTGAGATAGTCCCGCTCCGTAGCTTGTAGAGCTTGATATTTCGGAGGCAGATCATCGCGGTTGGCAAAGGCTCTCTCAATGGTCCTCGTGACCAGCGTTCGAATGCATGGAATACAACAACAGCCACAAGTGATAAAAATGGATACAGAAATGAACAATCCTAGGAAAAGTTGTCCCAACATTGTGCCCCATTTCCCAAACACTCCATGTAACCAGGACAAAACAGGGTTAGAGACTCCAGATTGGGATTTTAATTCCTTCGCCAATACCTTAAGTTTTGTCAGCCCCTTAGTGAGTGACTCATCTGGCCCTGTGTTATTAGAGATAGAAGTGCAGCATAGATCTCCAAACATGGCACACACACCGCCTTTTTCCGCCAGAACCATATCAATCGCTATCCTATTCTGAAGCGTCATAAGGGAAGTTTCTGACAGTTGTTGGTGTACTGTCTCAACAACGTCCCTGGTCAGATTTGTAAGGCGCTGGACATTATCGTGAATTAGGTTGATCCTGTTTATGTTTTTATTTACTGTGATGGGAAAGATTGCTCTAAACATAGGAAAGTTTTCAAACCCAGCTGCAATCTCATCAGCTAGTTTAAATTCGTCCGGTATATTCCGAGCTTGGCCAATTGCATCAATCCACACCCCGTCAGGGTTCCTTCCTTCTGGCCCCAGGAGTCCAACACTCCTTCTTCTCCACATCCAACCCCCTGTGTGGTGTAGATCTAGGGCATCCTCATCCCCCTCCCGCCTTTCCACAATCAGGACTGGCGCATTCAGTGTTACTAAAGCACACCGACCATTCCAGTTAGAGGGGAGCCAGTTATACAGCACTCTACCTCCGCAAAACCACCAAATATCTGCCCTAGCCTGGGTCAATCGGGTAGCATTGCTGCTGCCCGTGAGATCAACATGAGTCCTGCACGAGTCACTGGGTAGCCAATCCATGTGGAAAGCATGTGCCGCTGTGTTGTTATTGGCGAAGCAAGTAACATTACTTATGCCCGTGGATCTAAAGATAGGGGGGGTCACATTGGCCGGAGCTATGGGAAACGCCTTTTCCCATGTCAGACACCTATTCAGTGGGTTAGACTCTGACATTAGGTTCAAGGCGCAGTCCATAGCATCTGTCTCCTCAAAAATCGATCTGCTCATCTGTAACGTTGGCCTTCCCCGGGCGCAGATCCAGCAGTTTCCATACCTTGCCTGATCCGCATATTTACCCATCTGTTCTATCCAGGAGTATCATGTGACTCAACGTATGCATAGGGCGGGGGTCTACAAGCTATTTCTACAGGGTCCATAATAGGTGGGTTATCAGGGAGACTAAATTCTTCGAATAGAGCTAGGACGTCGCGGTAATGCACCTCCTTGTCTCTCATCTTTTTTTGTGCAGATTCTCGATTAAAGATTTTCCTTTCTATGTCCCGTTTTGTTTCTTCCAGCTTATCTAAGACCCTACGCTTTAGAATTTTGTTTCCCTCACCTGTCAGGAACATCTCAGCGCTCCCGGGTAACCACCCCATCTTCCTCCAGCGATCTACACATTTTCGGAGAATCTTTTGTTTCTCCAATGCCTCTTTACTGGCATTTTGCTTCTCTAATTCCTGATTAATTTCCCTAATAACTTGGTCAAAGGTCTTAGCAGACCACTGTGCAGCCATTGCTGCGGGGTCGCTTCCTAATGCCTCTTTTAATTTAGGTTCTTGTCCGTTTAGGGGATCTATGTTAACGAAAATCGCTTTTAAAAATGTCTCTTTGCAGGCCGGATGACAAAAATTTTTTAGTGAAACAGTCTCTAAGTCTGGTCCTCCAGTGGACCTCAGACTGTCCTGTATACTCTGATTGCTCATCTTCCACTCTTTGTTTTCCCAAAGAGGTCTGAAAGTTAAATTACAACTAGGAAACCAAATTTTTGGGCTATATTTTTGTCCAGTTTCCCTGTACCAATCTATGAATTTACGTAACTTTATCTCCTTGGTGATACTGGGAATACCTTCATTTAACTTGTCAAAGATATTCCGAATAAACCGTGTGTCTCTTAAGATTCTGTCAACTTTTTCATTGATATCTCCTACCTGATCCGGACACAGCTTCTGTAGTCTTTGGTCGTCGCCCTTGTTCACCAGGCAGGCATCTCTGAGTACTCTTTTTGTCGTCTCGAGATCTCTAATGTCCGCTGTGGTATTCCACCATGTCGAATTTGGGAAATAAATTCTTAAGTTTTCAAGTGTACAGACATTATCATACCTACCGGACATTTATAAGCCAGTCTTTATACGATTGAGACCAATAAGCCTGAACCTTCGTTTTCTTTCAAAGCCCAACCTTCACGTGGGAGATTTCTCCTCTTAATAACCAGTTTAGGGCAGAAAACTCAGGTCCCCAATTGTTCATAGACCACCTTCTCACTCTATTGGACTTTGCAACGACACAATAAAGACTTTTTAAACTGTAGTAGTTTGTCGGCGAAGCACTTATCAAATGTCACTCAAACACCTTAAGGACTTTTATAGTTTTATCTGTAAACACTTACGTGTTACAATCCTGGCAGATGACGACCTTCAATTCTGATCGTCTAATTTGTCCGATCTCCAGTTCTTACTGACAATCATAGAGATTTTAAATGAGAGAATTTTGTTAAAACAGGCTTCTCTGGACCTTTTTGTCAGCTGGCTGAAATGATTGTCAGGAAAAACAGAAACCGTCGTCTAGTGTTCACTCACCCATCACGTCGGGGTCACCAAATCCTGTTTTCATGTTTAAAGATAATTAAAAGTAATTTTTGTTTAAGTAACTATTTGTCTTGGTAAATTTCTATTGCTGCTGGGTTTTGGGGTCCTCTGGCCTCGTAACGTTATTATTTTGGCCGTACCCTCCAGCATAATGTACTATAAAGTCCACCACGTGGAGTAGCTCTTCCTCTTTTGATCTTCGATCCCGAGTTGAACCATGCTCCACTCCAGGTCAGAAAATGTGGACAATGTTGGAGGAATCGTTGGTAAGGTGTGCACTTCACAGGGATCGGGGCTGTTAGATAGCATTGGAGCCATGCCCACATTAGACAAGGAATGGCAAATAGCATATTATAATCTTTGGTTATTATTAATTTGTACATAGTTGCTAGTACCAGTAGCATTAATTTTGAGTGTTATCTCTGTTGCAATCCCCTTATGTGTGTTTTAATAAAGATCCTCTGTTCAGCCTGTGTCCAGACCAAACTTTTCCCTTCCCACACATTACCATGCTCTATCTGTAAATTAAAATTAATAGAGGTACGGCTCATAGAGCTGCTGCTTCACTGTTCCAGCAATCTATGGTCAACCTTCACCTCTAGTGTTGAATCATTGCACTCTCCTTATGGCTGCATTTCCCTCATGTTCATTTTCCCCCACATCCTAAAGACATGCTGATTGTTAATTAACCCCATTGTGTGGTAGATTCTGAGACAAGATGAAAGGAAGGTGGGGAAAATAAAGTGGATGCTTAATGGTCAAAGGAGACCTGAAGGGTTTAAGGCTGTTTCCCATATGTGTGCTCACTTCTTTTAGTTGGACAGTGTGGTCTTATCATGCAGTCTATCAGTATCGAAGAGAATTTACTGCCACTCTCGTTTTACAGGTTCTGAAATGACTGATTTAACCAATGTGGGAACAATAGTCTTCCACAAATCGCATATGAAATGTTTAACTTCATGGGTAATTTATGAGCGTATAACCCCTTTTTGACCCTTATGCAGAGCTTCTGTTCTCATGCATGAATTCAAGGTTCCCAATAATAAATAACCTGACATAAATCAGCTCTATCTCTTACAATGTGGTAAATGAATCAATAAAATTGAGAACCACACAAATACCAAACTATTACAGACATACTTTTTTGTGGCTTGGAAATCTTACTCTATCATAATTGTTTCTTTATGATGGTTTATTCAAAGGTTTAGTCACAAAATTCTCCAAGAGCAATGAAATAAAACTCTCCCTCAACAAAGGAGGCACTAACCTTTCTTTCCCAATTTAAATAAACTTTCTTTGGGGTTGCATAAACATGCATTCTTGACACCCTTAGGGCCAAATACTTGTTCCAGTGTAATAATTGACTTTCTTCTGGTCAGAGGTTGATCACAAACTTCCACTGGATTCCTACAGGATCCACAGCCTGCAACTTGAAGAGGTTCATGAAGTCCAAGTGACATTTTCGGTAAAAAAAGGTTTTCTGTCCAATATGATTTATTCCATTTGAGGAGGGTGGGGGGAGTTTGGGGAGGACGAAGAGAGTCTCATTTTTGTTCTATAGAAAGATCCTGCAGCTCTGCTTTCACAGAGTGTCCCTGAATTGACCACCATTCTCTCAGGACTCATGGGATGGACAATAAATCCAGGCCTTGTTGCAAGGAAAAGGTGACAGTTGTTGCCTCCCCCCTCCTGTATTCTGTTATCCTCAGAGGGTGGACTCAGGAAATCGACAATCCTTCCTGCCATGTCTGGTCCAGTGAACTGATCAGGTAATAGTACTTGGTGGTGTCCCCTGTGATCTTATGAACGTGTAAGTGGGCCTCTCTGCCTGCTGAAACCAGACCGTAGGTTTCATTGTCAATGTTCTCTCTCAATGGAAAGGAGTGACTGTAAATTAGTTTCAATAGTTACTTTAACAATTCCTGCCTCCTTGGAGTGTAGCCTCCTAAGGACTTAAGTGTCACTGTTGATCCTTGTATAAGACTAAGTCTTCGACCTCTGTTCATCTTTCACCTTTGGGTCAGCATTCTGAGTGAGTAAGGTATCATCTGTGCACACTGTGTCCTTCAGCTGGTAGGAGCTTATGATGTTCAGAGAAGACCAAGCATCAGAGCTTCCCCTTCCCAACTGGCTCCTCTGGCTGACTGATGGCCCAAACACGATGTTGACACTGCTCGATGACTGAGAATCTGTCGGGTTTCCTCCTTCTGCTGCGGAAAGCCCAGAGATCATGAGTCCACTGGATAAACTTCTGTTCCCAAACAAAAGGTTGAGGGTGGAGCAGGTGGAGGAATTGATGCTGCACAGGTTATGCGTACCAGACTGACCCTGACTGCTGAGCTGGCTTGTGCTGGAGGGTCGAGGTTTTTGAGAACCTATCGAGTTATTGAAAGACATCTGGCTGTTAGATAACCTTTGAACCATTCCTTGAACAGATGGTGACACCTGGGAAGAAGGCTGTTGTGTTCCCAGCATAGGCCCTGACTGACTTGTGGTAGGTCGTTGTTGCCCCCTTTGTTGCGATGAATGGACCTGCATGATTGAGCTCCTTTGTTCCCTTTGACCCCTCGGTGGGTGAGCAGTTTGTGTGCGTGCTGAACATGGCCTCCAGTCGCGTGGTTTCTTAGAGTTGATGCTGTGAATGGAGGGGTTGGTGCTACCAGAGGAAGCTCCAGCACAATCTGAATCGTCAATGTTACCTCCAGTGCAGCCCTTGCGCAATTTCTGCCACCAGGAGGTGAACCATAAGTTTAGGTTCTCTAAACTGATTGGGCCTCCCCAGATGTTCTTCAGCTGTTTGTGTGAGCCAGCGTAGGAAGTGGTCAGAGGAGATACATAAATCGGGTAGCCAACTGGTTGGTCACAGGAAGAATTGATCACGTTTCATTACATACTTAGTAAATTATCATACCATTACACTGTCCAATGAATAAGCTGTTGCTACCCTTCACTGTTAGTCTGCTGCTCATCAGCTTGTTAGTGCCAAGCTTATCTTGAGTGGACATCTGCATTCTGTTACTCTTTAGTACTGGGTGACTCCTTCTCCAGTCCCATCTCATGATGTTTTTACCTTACACGTGATGTCCTGGGTTGCATCCATTATCTTTTGGAGGGCTTTCCACTTAGTGGTATCGGTGTCCCTGTACCAGACAGTGATACAGCCGGTCAGCACACTTGTCTGTAGAAATTTGCCAGGGTTTCCGAAGTGTAACCAATCCTCAGGTTTGGTACGTCTTCCTCTAACGGGTTGGCTGCTTTCCTGAGGTAGTGGAGGTGAAGGCAGAGTGATGGAGGGGAATCAAACACATTCTGCTGCAGAAAATCAGCGGGTCACCTGTGGGAGAAAATGAGTTAGAACTATAGAACCACATAACATTACAGCACAAAAACAGGCCTTTCGGTCCTTCTTGTCTCTGCTGAACTCATTTCTCTGGTTGATGTGTGGTTGTATATATTCAGTCAGATGGTAATAAACAAACTTGAACTGTACTTTTTTTTGTCTCATTAACGTTTCTTCCCTAGCCACCTTCTGAATGGTCTCTCTCTCTCTACCTGCCTCTCCACTCTCTCACCTATACCCTCCCCCAGCTTCCTTATATTTGTAATTTCACCTCTTCTATACCACTCTTGACAAAGGGTTTAGACCCAAGTCGTTGACCGACCATTTCTACCCATGGATGCTGTCTGACTTGAGCAGGGCCCCAAACATTTTCTTTCCACTTACCTACCATCTTAAGTACTCCCTATGCCATCAGTACTCTGTGATAAGTGAGGGACTGCTTACTGTGGTATGTGGATGGGAAGAAAAAGTTTGAAAAACCCCTGTTTTAATCGTGCCTCATTGACTTTTTATGTGCACGGTTTCAGAACTCCAAATGAAAGGGCTCAATGACAATTTCTCTCAAGCAAAATATTTCAATGTAGTGGCAGCTAAACAGAGTGGGGAAGAATGAGACCAGTAACCAGTGGGCTCGTTCTACACTCCAGTTGTTTATTGAAACTTCCCGCACTGTGCCTTATAAGGCCACGGGTAAGTCTCGTCCTCGCATCACGCCATCACGTCACCCTGCGCGCATGCAGACCCGGCCCAGCCAAAGAAAAAGGTGGCCTTAGCAGCTCCATCTTGACGCAGCTGCCCCGCTGCCGCAACCGTAACACGCGGAGCCAGTTTGCCTGCCGTCAGAGATGTGTAAGGGTGGCTAGCCCGCCCACTGATGATTTGCTCCCTAGTGACTCCTGCCCTTGGAACCTGGCCATAAAGGTCGACCTCCCTTCCCCTGTCCTTCAGTCGAGTACATGGAATCAGGCCAGCTACAGTCTAATGTGTATTAAAGCTTATCGTTCACCTCACTCAGTCTTTGGTGTGTGGTGGTACACCACCAGCCTACTGCAGGGGGCGACCTCTGTACCTGCAGAAGAGCAACAAGGCAACACCTGGCCGGCTGTCAATCAGCCAACAACAATGGACCAAGCCCTACCCAGTCGGCTGTCAATCAGCCAACCCGAATGGACCAAGCCCCACCCAGTCGGCTGTCAATCAGCCAGATATAAGCCAGAGTTGGCCCTTCGAGCTCTGTGAAAACGCTGTTGCAAGCTCTGAGACTGTCTTTGAAGGGCCGGCTCAGGCTTATATCCCGGAGGGTGATTGACAGCCGACCAGGTGTTGCCTTGACCCCGTGCTCTTCTGCAGGTACAGAGGTCCCCCCCTGCAGTAGGTTGGTGGTGTACCACCACATGATGTTTTTGATCGGGCGTATCAATCAACAACAACTGAGCCTTGAGCAGTGATTCTCAGCCTTCACGCACCACCTCAAGCAATCCCTTACTAATCACAGAGCACCAATGGCGTAGGGATTACTGAAGGTGGGATGTGAGTGGAAAGAAGACGTTTGGGGAACCCTGCCCTAGTGACTCTTTGTTTAAATTGGCATGAACGGGAACAGAGGAGAGATTGAATCAGATGGGGGAGTGGATTAGTATGTTCAAGTTCAAGTTTAAATTTGGTATCTGCACCTAAAGTTGCTGCAAATGAAACCTTTTAGTTTGATGAAGTTGCACGTTGGACTGTAGGGAGTCTCGTGTCATGGGCAAGAGCGCCAAACTGGGGCTGATTCATGCAGGGGCTGCAGATTGGTGAAAGACTCGATCGCTGAAGGAAATGGAACTCCCCATGCGGTCCAGTGGAGGGGTCGGGCCGCCTGGGCTGTGGCGGTCCGGAGGCTTTCAGACTACCTCGGGCAATCGCTGGGGTTTTCCGGCATCGAAGGGCGAGGGCCGAAGGTGGAGCAGCAGAGCCAGCCACAGAAATGCTTTCCCGTGGGCCTTGCAGCGAATCTGGTGGGCTGGAGGTTGCTTTGTTCTGGGGCCTTGTGGTGGCCGATGCTGGAGTTCGGGAAGCTCTGTGACTGCGGGGTGTTTACTCTCTCTAACATAACACCTGGCACATGGGGAGTCGCTGAACCTGACTTGGGATGGGGGCATGTGTAATCCGCAGTAGCCTTGGAGATTAGGGGAAGGGCTCATCTCCCTCTGAATGGAGGACATTTTAACATCTTGTTAAAACTGAATTGTTAGGCAGCTTTAACAACTGTACACTGAGATTTTGTGTGTGTTTTGTTGGCTGAATTTACTAGTCAATGACAATAAAGTGAATGATTCACCATCATAGACAACCTGACGTAACAATGTTTCTCAGGATCACGGTGCACACACAATACTCAGCATATAATAATCGTGTGCACATAAAGACATCATTTAAAATAAAAAAAATATATATATATAAGTACTTTGGGATGATTTAATGTTCCTCAATCTCTCAGCTTGTGGGATGAAGCTATTTCCCAACCTGATTTTAACACTCCTGCACCTTCTTCCTGATGGTAGTGGGTCAAAGATAAATGGGAAGGGTCCTCAATAGTTCTTTGAGCCCTCTCCCCATCAGCCTTCATCTTTCACTTGCTGACCCCTGCCTCAACCCTATCCCTTCTACTCAACATGACCTGCCTTCCCTCTCCATGCCCGGCCCCGACGCAATGTCCCGACCTGAAATGCCGACAGGTCCTATCCCTCCCCCTCCCCCACCATCCCACAGACACAGCTTGCAGAGTTCTTCTGGCAGTTTTCCCCCTCCACTCCAGATCCCTGCACCTCCCTCCTCTCCAACCTAGAGAGGAGGGTGGCTTGGTTCGCGGAGCGGTTAGTGCAGCCCTTTTATGGCATTGGCGATCTGTGATTGAGTCTGGTGCTTTCTGTAAAGGGTTTATAGGCTCTCCCCATGTCTGTGCGGGTTTCCTCCGGGTGCTCTAGTTTTCTCCCACCCTTGAAAATGTTCCGGGGATGGAATGCTATGGATTGGGTGCAGAACAGTGGGATTGGGCAAAAAAAATGGTTTGGCACAATCTAGAAGGGCCAAAGGGGCCTTTTTCTGTGCTGCAATGTTCTATGTTCCTATGGGTTGTAGATTCATCATTCAGGAGCCTTGCCATTGGACATGGATGATCATGTCCCTCCATCTGTCACGATCTCTGGCCCTCCAAATTGGAGTTGTTGCCTCCCCTGTTCTCCTTTGACCTGAGACTGAGTCGATGTTTAGTTCATGATTGTACAAAGGGATAAAACACTGAGTTGGTTTCCCGTTGCCTTCTTCAGTTGCGGTGTCCATACTGGACAGGTAACCCTGGCCGTTGATCAGCAGATACATCTGCCCAGCATTTTTTAGTTTCACAACCACAAATTCCAGTTTATAGAATCTGCTTGTAAAAACCATCCATCATCTGCAATCCATGGCTTCACCTGACCCTGGTTGGGGGGCTGAACATATCCTACACCTTGCCCAAGGGTGACCTGCAGGTTATCGAATGGAAGGAGCGCCTTACATCTTTTGCTGACCAATTGTGCTGCACTGGGTGGCATGGGCATATGAGTCAAAGGGCCTGTTATCATCTTATATGCTAAAATTAAATTTGTCCGAAAAGTTACCAGCCCCAGCAAACTCCTGGGAGGGAGCTGTCCTGAGCTGCAGCGCTGACAGTTGGATCAGACCGTGTTGCAGGAGCTGAACAGGGCTGTTGAGCAGGTTGGGCAGATTGGACATGTCTCCCCACAGACCTAGTGGGAAATTCTTGCAACTCAGCTCAATGCCACAGACCCAAACACAGTGGCTTTGCTGTTTTTAGAAATAAATGAAGAAAGTCTGCAACAAAATAAGCTTTAATTGTTTCCTGCCACAAACATTTCATTTCCAGGATGACAATTATCTAACCCTGGGTGTTATTTTACCTCTGAAGTAATTGTCTCAACGGTCAAAGGATAAACCTCCCTGGTCTCAGAGATGTCCCATGGCTTTGCCTTATGGATGTACACACCATAATATTGTTACCAGGTCAGTTGTCGCTTCACAACACCACACTGAAACAATGAACAGTGAATTCCCGTCGGGCAAAAGGTCTGAGAGACCGAGCTCCAATGTAGTTTGTAAAAGGCCCCACAACAACCAGCTTGTTGCATAGTTACTGTTAGTACCTCTGCACAGCTCCCGCAGGTAGAAATGTGATCATGGCCAGGTCAGGGATGATGCTGACTGAACAATATAAGTGGGCTGACAGGGGATTGGCTCCCACAATATTGCATTTCTGATGACACAACTCAACCCTTGCTATCTCTGTGGCACTCCCTCAGTACTGCACTGGGGCCACTAACCTGGATTTAAAACATTGTTTTAGGCATACAGTATGATAACAGGTCCTTCCAGCCTACGAGCCAATGCCACCCAGTTGCACCCAAATTACCGATGATTTGAATGGTGGGAGGAAACTAGAGCACCCGGAGGAAACCCATGTCAGACGGGGAGAAGATACAAACTCCTAACAGCGAGCCCTGGAACAGTGCCCCCCTAAACCTTGATGAAAGGCTCGAGTTGGTTCTGTATCTTTATCTTCGCTCCATAAAGGACACTGTTGGACCTAAATTTTGATAGGTTTCTGGAGTGGAGCTCCAGGGAATGATCTGGAAAGAAATCAATGGAGTCCATGTCCAATCTTCAATCATCAATCCAGCCATAACCAATTTTCCTTTTTTATTTTTCTCATATTCTCATCAGCTCCCTCTCAAATTCTAAAACCAATATGCTTGGAGCTATCTACTATGGCCGGTTAGCCTGTCCTCCAGTCAATACGCTCAGAGTTATCTACTATGGCTGGTTAGCCTGTCCTCCTGTGTGGCTTTGTGGGAGGAAACCTGGACGAAACCTAGAGGGGTATGGGTGTGAGGGATTTAGATTGTTGAGTAGGTCGATATACTGTATCTCTATCATCATGACTTGGTTTCACGAATGAAAATTTGAGGAAGTGGTCTGTCCACGTCTGCTGCAGGCTCGCAGGTGACTGACGAGGCCAATGCGGGATAGACATGCCCGGCCGCAGTGGCTGCAAGGGAAATTCTGCTGCGGGTTTGGTGTCACGGTTCTTCCTCCATCTCTTTTTGTCCTCCAGGCCAGCCCTGCATGCATTCTCGAAGGAGGCGACCGACTGGTGAATGGTGTGTCGCAGGCTGCATGATCAGAGGTTAGAGCAGACCACTGGTGATGGTCATTGTGACAGGTACCAAGGGATTTCCTCAGAGAGCCCTTGTATGTCCTTCTCGGAGCCCCTCTGTCATGGTGGCCAGTTGAGGGTCGCCCTACAGCACGATCTTGGGCAGGTGATGATCCTCCATCCTAGAGACGTGCCCTGCCCAGTGTAACTACATCTCCAACAGCATGGGCTTGATGCTGGTCATCTCCTGATGTTCGAGGACTTCAATGTTGGTGATGAAGCCACTCCAGTGGATGTTGAGGATGGTGCGGAGGCAGGGCTGGTGGAAGCGCTCAAGGAGTTGTAGGTGGTGATGGTAGGTGACCCGCGATTCAGAGCCGTACAGGACAGTGGCCAGTACCATGGCTCTGTACACACAGACCTTTGGGCCTTTCCTCAGATGTTTGTTGTTCCAGACTCTTTTGTACAGTGGCCGAATCCGCTGTTTGCCTTCACCAGTCTGTTGTCAACCTCTTTATTGATCTTACCATATACTGTACGTAGTGTAATAGTCAAATTTTGTGTACAATTTATAGGGTAAAATTTAGTGGTCCACTATTGCAAGCATACTATATTTGACCCCAGTATGGATCTGCATAGGTCGGGGTGCCAGGAGTTCCCATGGGCGGCTGGCTGGTACTGTGTGATAATCCACATTTGGGGCGTTGGGAGCTCGGATGGGCTGGTGGGCAGCGCCTTGGTGAGAGTCCATAGTCGGAGTGTCGTGAGCTCGGATGGGCGGGTGAGCAGCCTGGGCCATAAATAGGGGTATCAACTTAATACAGTAGTAAATTGTGGGCTGAAGGGCCTGTTCTGTGCTGTAATGTTTTATATTCCACTCAGATAACACCCAAGGTCAGATAGAATGAGGGTCTCTGGTCTCCCTCGCTATGCCACAGTACATAGTGTTCTGGCCTGGGGAGTGGTCAGACTGTCTATAACTTAAGGTGGCCATTTTCAACTTTCCAAAACAGAGGACATGCAGGGTCAGTGTCAGAATCTCTCTCAGTGGAGGGGGCGCAGAGACCAGCGGGCACCCACACCAGTCATCCATCAACATCAGCGGGCACCCTCCCCGAACACACAGGTTGGGTTGCAGGTTACAGCTCTGGGCGCCCACCTGGTGCTGCAGACACTGGCTTTAGGTGCACACGGATGGTGGATGCAGGACACAGTAGCTCCTTTACCCACTCACCGGTGCCGTCGCAGCTCAAGCATCTCTCCCTGTTTGCGAACCATTGCTGTCTCCCCATTGGCTCGGCCTGATGTCGATCAAGGCACGTCACGCAGCAGACCCATGTATCTGTTCTGCTGCATCTCACGGCATGGCAAACCTACAGCCCGTGATCAATGGAGCGGGGCTTGAATGGGGAAATAGCGATGATGCGAGAACAAACTGGCCGCGCATAGCCTATGGACCCTGGGGCACCCCAGTTAGTAGGTAAATGCCCTTTCTGCCCCTTAATTTGTCCTCCCATTTGGGGGTGTAGAGCCTACCTCCTCAGATGGTGGAGAAATTAATGTCTGGCTCGAGGTGGCACCGGACAGAGGACAGAGGGCCTAAAACCAAACGACTGGCCACCCTACTTTAACTGGAATGAGGATCTCTAGGTTTGAGGGAGAGGACACAGACAATCACCTACTCTTTCTGAGCACTGGGTCAGGGCAGGGTTGGGCTCAGCTCTGCTCTCCTTTCCCAATGGCACGAAGAACATTTTAAATTTTGATGTACAGCACGGTAACATGCCATTTCGGCCCATGAGCCCAGGCTGCCCAATTTTCACTCAATTAACCTACAGCCCCCGGTACATTTCAAACAATGGGAGGGAACTGGAGCACCCGGGGAAAACTCACGCAGACACGGGGAGAACGTCCAAACTCCTTTCAGGCAGCACGGGATTCGAACGCAGTTCCCAATCACTGGTGATGTAAAAGCGTTGCGCTAACCGTGTAGACTTTTGAAACCCTCTGGGAAATTTGAGCTGTGGTGAAACTGGAAAGAGAGCAGACAATGTGATTGTGGTTTAATACACAACAGTGCTGGAGGAACTCAGCAGGTCCCACAGCGTCGGGATGAGGCAATAATGTGTAACCAATGATTCAGGCCTGAGCCCTTCATCAAGGAGAGCAGTTCAGAGGGAAGTAACAAGCTTTTCAGGAAATTCCCAATCTCAGGACACAGATACCTCAGCAACCCACCAACCTCTGCTTGTACCTTGAAGTCCTTCTATAAGGGACGGCACTGCTGGCGCAACATACGGGGAGTTTGAACGTTCTCCCCGTGTCTGTGTGAGTTTTCCCTGGGGACTCCGGTTTCCTCCCATCATTTGAAACATACTGGGGATGTAGGTTAACTGGGTGTAATTACATGCTCATATTTAAAAATGTAAATTTAGAGAGTGGGATAAAGGGACCCTGTTCTGGTTGGTTACCGGTTTTCAACGATGTTCCCCAGGGTTCGATGCTGGAGCCGCTTCTTTTTGTATTGTATCTAAGTGACTTGGATTATGGAAGAGGTGGTTTTGTGGCTAAATTTGCAGATGACACCAAAATAGGTGGTAGGACGGGTGGTGCTGAGCGTACAGTGTACGGTCCTGCCCTTTGGTCGAAGAAATAGTCAGGCAGGATATTGTTGAGATGGGAAGAAAGTTCACAATTCCAAGGTGCCAAGAGATTTGGGAGTCCTTGGGCAGGATCCCCCTAAATGCCAGCCTCCAGGTTGAGAAGGCCAATGCAATGATGGCATTCATTTCTAGAGGAGTAAAGTTGAGACTCTTCAAAGCACCGGTGAGTCCTCCTTTGGAAAACTGTGTACAGTTTTGGGCGCCTTATTTCAGAAAAGATGTGCTGGGTTGGAGAGGGTTCAGAGAAGATTTACTAGAATGATTCCAGGAATGAAAGGGTTAGTATATGAAGAAGGTTTGTTGACTTGTGGACGGTACTCATTGGAGTACAGAAGGATGAGGGGGGTAGATCCTCATGAAGATATTTCAAATGCTGAAAGACCTGGACAGAGTAGATGTGGCAAGAATGTTTCCCATGGGAGAGGATTCTAGAACAAGAGGGCACAACTTCAGGATAGAAGGGTGTTCATGTGGAATTTGTTGCCACAGGTGGCTGTGGAAGCGAGATCGTTGGGTGTAGATTAGCAGGGATTTGATAAGTCAGGGCATTGAGGGTTGTGGGGAGAAGGCCGGGGAGCGGGGCTGAGTGGGAGGGTGGATTAGAGTGGTGGAGCGGACTTGATGGGCCGATGTGCTGACTCCTGCTCCTAGATCTTGCCATCTTGAAATATTCTGGAGAGAATAAGTCAAGGGCCTGTACAGAAATAGAATGTGGAATGTCTAACAGTAGAGGAGACCCTTGGACTCAGCATGACCGCTCTAACTAACCCTATCTTCATTCATCTGGTTGGTGTCCATCTCTCCTCTCTTGTCTGAGTAGAACGCCTCATAAACATGGCTAATATATCTGCCTCCAACATCCCATCAGAGTCACCTGTTACTCTCTGTGTGAAAGAAATTACCTCTTTTAAACTTTCCCCCTCTCAGCTTTAACCTCTGCCTATCTCACCTTGGGAAAAGATCACGCCTCTTTTCATTTCATAAACCCATCAGGACCCCCACCCCCACCCTGAGCCTTTGGCACACAACCCCAAACCTTTCTACCTTCCCCTTCTCACTAATACACTAAGCAGCAACCTGGTGAATTCTCTTCTTCACCCTCTCCGAGGCCTCCACATCTTTCCGGGTGGGATTGCTCCGCCAGGAACTGGCACAGACCTGATGGGCCGAAAAGCCTCCTTCTGTGGAAAAGGTGGATCTGCTAGGAATGTTTGGGTTGTGGGAATGGGAAGGGAAGGGGTTGCATCGCCAGCTGCGGCATGGTGTTTAGATGGAGAGTGGTTGGTTTGGGGAGGGGGTGGAAGAGCTGTTCGGTGAACTGGGAAGGGAAAGGTGCCTGGGGAGGAGGGAAGGGTAGACAGTGAAGTTCGGGGGAACATGAATCTTGTGGTAGCCTTAGAGGAGGGTAAGAAATAGATGAGGTGTGGCCAAGGGCTCCGTCAATCACAGGAGGGAATCAAGGACAAGAGGCCTCAATTTCAGGATAAAATGACATCAATTTAAAACAGAAATGTGGAGAAATTTCTTTAGCTGGAGGGTCTAGAGTGTGTGGAATTTGTTGATACAGGTGCACGTAGAAGTGAGGTTGATGGGTGTATTTAAGACAGAAATTGACAGGTATTGATTAGCCAGGGCATCAAGGATTAAAGGGAGAAGGCTGGGGAGTTGGGCCGATTGATAAGGATCAGCTCATGATTAAATGGCAGAGCAGACCTGATGGGCCGATTGATCTACTTCTGCCCCTATATCTTGTGATTAAAATAAAATTAAAGGAGAGAATTGACTTTGACTTTGTGGAAGGAGAAAGGGAAAAGGGAAGAAAGAGAGAGAGAGAGCTGGGGAATTGAGATAAGGAAAAGGGGGGGGGTGAGAGAGAGAGAGAGAGAGAGAGAGAGAGAGAGAGTGAGAGAGAGCAATGGGGAAACGAGACAGAAAAGGGGGGAGAGAGAGGAGGACAGGAGACAGGGAAAGGGGAAGAGAGAGGGAGAGAAATGGGGAAATATGGAAAAGGGGAGAGAGAGAGAGCAATGGGGAAATGGAGACAGAAAAGGGGAGAGGAGAGAGAGAGAGGAGGAAAAGGGGGAGAGAGAGAGAGAGAGAGAGAAAGAGAGAGAGAGAGAGCTGGGGAAAGGAGACAGATTAACAGGCAAAGGCAGTCAGTAGGATTAAGCTCCAAGTTGGAGGGAGTTGAGGAGCTGAGGTCCCACTGGGAGGAGAGGGTTAACTTTCAGCGAGACGGTGAAGTTGAACCATTGGGACTGGGCAGCCTGGAGTCCATTTCACAGCCTGTGTCTCGGTGGTTCTCGAGTGAAATTTTATTGTGTCTCTGTCATTCTCAGCTGATTTTCACTCTTCCAACTTATCAGGAAAGTCAAAAACTCTTCATGAAAACAACAAAAAAGGAATTTGCCCTGCGAATATTGTTTCACAATTTTCCGAGTACAGCTAAACCCAGATGTAAGGATTGACCACACATTGAGGTCTTGGGTTTACACTTTTGGGCTGAGGGAGAGCTGCACTGTGGGAGGGGCGGTACTGGGGGGGGAGCTGCATTGTGGGAGGGGCAGTACTGGGGTGTCAGGCGTGCTGCTCTGCAGGGGTTACTGGGACCTACTGAAAGTCTGGAACATGGTTGCCTCCAGCCGGGACCCCCTTCTGCCAATGGAGTTGCTCGTTGGATCTAGGCCCTGGGTTCTCACCTGAGAACCTGACCTGCACAATCTGAGCTGTCTCTCGCCACCACCCACTGTGCCATTCCCAGGGATGGGGAGGAAGGTCTTGTATGGGTTACTGCTCCACACCTTCCATTTCCTTGCCCTGGTCCACTGCCCAGACACGCTCTGGTGCTCAGTGTTGCCATCTGCCATTTGGGGGGGGGGGTCCCCTGTGGTGGTGACTGTATCCAGGGATCCACCTCTTGTACATCGGGGACCTGGCGTGGAGGCTATTACATCAGGTTGTGCCCTGCAACCAGTATTTGAGTTGGAACCCAGATCTCCCAGCTGCGTACCCCTTCTGTGGGCTGGAGGAGACCAAGTACCAGATGTACGTTGGGTGTGCAAGGTTGCAGCCCCTTGTTGCCTTTCTGAAGCCTTCTGGTTACATTTCAGCCCTACTCTCTTTACCTTTGGCCACCCAGTGAGGAAGGGGGCAGGAAGGGAGGGGGATGTCCTGGTCACCTTACTCCTGGGTCTGGCTAAACTGTCCATCCGTGGGTCATGGAAGCGAGTGGCTCAGGACTTCCCTGGCAATGGTGCACTGGGCATCTTCCGGGGGATACGTTCGTGCCCAGGTGTCATTGGAAAGGGAGCATGTGCTGCCAAAAGGAGCCATGGTGGGGTTTTGGGACCGCAGGGCACTGTGAGATTTGTACATTATCCTGAACAGGGATGGCATTATTTTAATATAACTGTATAGTTGTCTTGTGTTTCATGTCATATAGTTTGTTTATTTGGATCTTTTTGTGAGATGATGGTTTTGTGAAATAAAGTTTATGTCAAAAGGAAAAAAAAGGTGCAGATAGAACAGTGAGATGAAACAAAGGTGGGGTAAACCACAGTTGCACTATGATTGGCAGCTGCTGGCTGGACATGTCTCCCAAGACCGATCCTACCCATAGCCCTTTGCATGCGCCCCACTCCACTCTGTCAATGAGGTTGTTGGCTGTTCCAGTCTATAGTTAAAAGCCTATCGGTTTCTCAACTTTTTGTGATTATCGATGGTGCATCAAAAGGGAAGGTTCTGCCCCTGACCACTGCCTGAGACCCCTGACCATCACCTCAGCACATTCTCTGAGCGAGTTGTGTTGGTTATCCGCCCATGAACCATCCCTGCAGATCCATACCTGGATGAATCAGGTATCTTCAGATTACATTAGGTGACCTTGGTTGCCATTGGACAAGTAGAATGAAATTGAGCGCACATCCTGTCAGTGAACATGTACATCAAACAATGAAATATAAAAACAACAACAAAATAATACAATATTCCATGTTTGACAGTATTCAATTCATGAAAACCTCTGGGATAAAATCTGTTTTTAAGTTTCTTTCTTTGTGATTTAATGGACCTAAAAATGTCTACCAGAGGGTGGCAGTTCACACTGATGGCCAGGGTGCTAAAGGTTCCTTCAGGATTTTGGCTGCTCTACTAAGGCAGTGAGATCTGGATAACTCCTCCAAAGAGCCGATAATCATCTGGGCCATACTGATGACCCTCTGAAGTTCCTTCTTGTCTGTCGCCGACCTGCTGGCAAATCCTGTCAGAATGCAGTGGGCCAGCACACTCTCGATGGAGCAGTGGTAAAAGGACCCCAGCTGTTTCTCCTGCAGCTTGACTAACTTTCCTCAGCACTGTTGAAAAGTTTAGGCTCGAAACACCTCAACTATCGGTTCTCCCCCACTGGTCCTGCGCGACCTGCTGAGTTCCTCCAGTAGATTACATTTGGCTTCAGATTCCTGTGTGTCTCCAGCAGAAAATCAGTGTCTTGCTGTTAATTGACGAGGCGTGGAGATTGGTGGTAAGATCAACATAGATTTTCAAACCTAAACACCTGAATCTCCTTTCTCAATGGCTTGAGTTTCAATGTTTCCTTATTCAGCCAAGAATAAGTGTGCAGGGCAGATATACAACTTTGAGATTTTTTTTCCTGCGGGCGAGGAAGAACTTATTGGTAGTTCAAAACAAACTTTATACATGGACTCATGTAAATAAATAAAGAAATGTTAAAAAAAACTTGCAATGCAGAGAGAAAAAAATCAATAAAGTGCATAGGTAAGATCCTTAAATGTGTACCTGACTGAGTTTGTCATTGAGGAGTCTGATGTTGGAGGGGGAGCAGCTGTTCCTGAACCTGGCAAGTTTTGTGGCACCGATACCTCTTTTCTGATGGCAGCAGCGAGAACAAAGTGTGTGCTGGGTGATGTGGGTCTTTGATGATCGCTGCTGCTCTCCAACAACAGCGTTCCCCGTAGATGTTCTCGATGGTGAGGAGGGTCTTGCCTATGATGTCCTGGGCTGCGTCAGGAGTATTGGTGATCCCATAGCAGCTGGTCAGCACAGTTTCCAGCAGACATCCGTAGAAGTTTGCCAGGGTTTCTGATGTCATGCCAAACTTCGCAACCTCCTGACGAAGTGGAGACACTGACATGTTTTCTTCATGATTCCATTAGTGTGCTGAGTCCAGGAAAGATCCTCCATAATAGTGACTTCCAAGAACCCCAATTTGCTCACCCTCTCCACCTCTGATCCCCCAATGATCACTGGATCGTCCATCTCTGGCTTTCCCTTCCTGAAGTCAGCAGTCAGCTCCTTGGTTTTGGTGACATTAGGGTTAGGGTTAGAGGTTGTCACTGGTGCACCAGTCATCTGTTTTCAATCTCCCTCCTGTGTGTTGACTCATCTTCATCCTTTATACAACCCATGACCATGGTATCGTTGATGAATTTGTAGATGCTGTTAATATTGTACCGAGCCACACAGCCATAGGTGTAAAGCAAGTCGAGTGGGGCGGCACAGTTAATGTAACACTGTTACAGGACCATTGACACGGGTTGTAATCCAACGCTGTCTCTGTAAGGAGTTTGTACGTTCTCCCCACTTTTCAAGAATGTACGGGGGTTGTAGATTATATGGGTGGCATGAGCTCATGAGATGGAAGGGCTTGTTTTAGTCAGCTGTTTGCCTAAATTAAATTAAATTAGAATGGTCAATGTTTCAAACAGAAGCTCTTATGATAGACTAGTGCAGAAGCCAATAAAGAGTCAACCAAATTCATGAGTCTGGGGACACATCTATGCACGAGGGGTTAATTCTTGAGGGATATTTAGGGAACAGAAACATTTTTACATCAATCTAGTCATTTCACCTCTCACGATGACACGATGACATAACCCTTCTCTTAATTCCTGAATTATATAATTAACTGAATTTAAGTTCTCAACAGCCATTGTGGGATTTAATTGTTAGTTCAGGCAACTACAATATTTAACTAGTCAATTAATCAGTGTTTCGGGACGATGGTTGCAAAATGAATGTAAGATCTTCTATCTAACCCATGCTGTCCAACTACCTCTGATGGGACAGTAGATTCTGTACCTCACCCATTTGTATCTGCCTTGGAGTGTTTGTAGGGATGGAATAGAGGGACCTTCACTCTCGTCTAACTTATACATCCCACATGCTGTGAGTGTTCGACGGGATGGTGTAGAGGGAGCTGTCTACCCACACAGTCCATGTTTGTGGTGCGCTGTTAGCCAGAATCAGACACACACAAGGTAAAGACTGTACAACAGGCTTTAATCCACAAAGACTTCCACAGAGCCAGGCTGGCTGTAGCTGCAATGACTCTGAGTGAGCTTCGGGAGGCTGGTGCAGGCTTATATCCCGGAGGGTGATTGACACCCGACTGGGTGGGGCTTGATCCCTTCAGGCCGACTGACAGCCGGCTAGGTGTTGTCCTGTCCCCTGACACTCCTGCAGGTACAGGTGTTGCCCCCTGCAGTAGGCCGATGGTGTACCATCACATTCACCCCCTTCTTTAAAATTGTCCCGAGGGGAGGGGGGGGGAGGCGCAGTAGCAAGGAATCGTACCATTATACACATAGAATATTTACAGGTTGAGACGGTCCGATGGCCGTCGGGGTCTCTGTGACCATCGTAGGATTGGCTCCTGGTCACTGGTCAGAGGGGAAGTGGGGGGCTGGCGGCAGGGATCTGTGTGACTGGTGTGGCCACGGGGGGCTGGGATCGAAGTATGAGGGTCGTATTGGATGGGTGGAGGGGCAGGTTTGCTTCCCAGGGCTGAAGCGGGTCCCTCATGGTCAAGGAGGTCCTGCGTGCCCCATAGCTGCCTGGGGACGGGGATGTATGCCCGGTCAGCATCATCCTGGGCTGGAGGATGGCGTGGTGTGGTGGATGCTCCTGTTGGTGCCAGGTCCCTGGTGGAGACAGTGTCCTCCTTGCCACTGCCGAACCTAACGTAGGCATAGTTATGGTTTGCATGTAGGAGAAATACCTGCTCAACCAGGGCTTCAGCCTTGTGTGTCCATATGTGCTTACGCAGAAGCACTGGTCTCGGGGACATGAGCCATACTGGGAGGAACATTCCAGTCACCGACTTCCTGGGGAATGAGAACAGACGTTCGTGAGGGGTCTTGTTGGTAGCCGTGCACAGCAGCAACCGAATGGCATGGAGCGCCTCAGGCAGGGTGTCCTGCCAGTACTCAATGGCCCACCCTTTTGACCTGAGAGCCAGGAGGACTGCCTTCCAGACCACCCCATTCTCGCATTCCACTTGCCCATTGCCTCTCGGGTTATAGCTCGTTGTGCGACTGGTCATGATGGCCCTCACCGTTGGGTACTGGCGCAGCTCGTCACTCATGAAACTAGACCCCTGGTCGCTGTGGATGAAGGCAAGGTAGCCAAACATGATGAAGATCTGCCCCAGGGCCCTGATAACAGCGGCCGTGGAGGAGTCTGGGCAAGGGAGAGTGAAAGGGAAGTGCGAGTACTCGTCCATTACTGTGAGAAAGTAGACGTTTCGGTTCGTGGAAGGCAGGGGCCCTTTGAAGTCCATCCTGAGATGCTCGAAAGGTCGAGTAGCCTTTACAACATGGGCCTGCGGCGGGCAGAAGAAACGGGGTTTACACTCTGCGCAGACCCGACAGGCCTTGGTCATGTCCCTGATGTCCCTGATGGTGTATGGCAGGTTCCGGAACTTAATAAAGTGGTACAACCTGGTGACACCCAGATGGCAGAGGGACTCATGCAATGCCTGCAGCCTGTCATCATGCAAAGACGCGCAGGTGCGAGAAAGGGCATTAGCGGAGTCATTAAACTTCCCAGGGCGGTACTGGATGTCGTAGCTGTAAGTTGCCAGCTCGACACTCCAGCACAGGATCTTGTCATTCTTGATCTTGCTCTTGTGGGTAGTGTTAAACATGAACGCCATGCTCATTGGTCCATGAGGAGGGTGAATCTCCTGCTGACCAGTTAGTGGCGCCAGTGGCGGACCGCTTCCACAATCATCTGGCCCTCCTTTTCAATGGTGGAATGCCCTAACTCGGAGCCATGGAGGGTCCTGGAGAAGAAAGCGATAGGGCGCCCCTCTTGGTTGAGAATAGCGGCGAGAGCTGCCTTGGAGGCATCGCTCTCCATCTGGAAGGGGGAGTCCTCATCCACAGCCTGCATCGTGGCATCCGCGATGTCTTGTCTGATACAGATGAAGGCTGCCTGCACCTCGGGTGGGAGGGGAAAAGTTGTAGTTTGGGCCAGTGGGCGGACCTTGTCTGAGAAGCGAGGGGCCCACTGCGAGTAATTAGAGAAAAGGCCAAGGCACTTGGCCTTTAGCGTGAGGGGGAGGGGTAAGTTCATTAATGGGCGCATCCTTTCTGGATCTGGGCCGACGACTCCATGGGCCACGATGTACCCCAGGATGGCGAGACGGGTGGTGCTAAACACACACTTCTCCTTGTTGTAAGTGAGGTTGAGCTCCCCGGCCGTCTGGAGGAATTTTTCCAGGTTAGCATCGTGGTCCTACTGGTCATGGCCGCAGATAGTGACGTTATCCAGATACGGGAATGTTACCTTCAGCTTGTGCTGGTCTACCGTGCGATCCATCTCCTGCTGGAAGACGAAGATCCTGTTTGTGTCCCCAAAGGGAACTCGGCTGAACTGGTACAGGCACCCGTCCACCTCAAAGGCAGTGTAGGGCTTGTCCTTTAGGTGGATGGGGATTTGGTGATATGCCAACTTCAGGTCAATCGTGGAGAAAACCCAGTAGCGGGCTATTCTCAGCAGAGGGTAGGCGTTCAGCTAGGTGTACCGGTTAATGGTCTGGCTGTAATCCATGGCCATCCTCGGCTTACTTCCCCCTTTGACCACCAGGACTTGGGCTCTCCAAATTCTGTTACTGGGCTCTATGACACCTTCCGCCAGGAGTCACTGCACTTCCGCCTTGATGAAGTCTCAGTCTGTAGTGCAATAGCGCATACTTCTGGCAGTGATCGGCTTGCAGCCTAGTGCAAGATGTGGGAAGAGCGCCGGTGAGGTGATGAGCAGTGTGAAGAGGCTACAAGTTGGCCGGGGGTGGTAGGTTGGCATGCTGTGTAACGAGAGTGGAGGTTGGGGCCCCCCGCAGGCAAGGGTGACACTCTGCAGGTGGCACTGGAAATCTAAGCCCAGGAGGACAGGGGCACAGAGTTTTGGCATGACCAGGAGGCTGAACCCTGTGTAAGTCTCCCCTCCCACAGTTATATCGGTCGAGCAGCGCTCAAGGGTACCAACAGTCTTTTCCTTGGCAGCAAGGGCGATCGAGCAGGTGGTGGGGTGGACTTTTAATCTCAGGGAGTGGGCCATGCTCGAGTGAATGAAGCTCTCAGTGCTGCCACTGTAAAACAGGCACATCGTTACCTGCCCGTTGATTTATATGTCCATCAAAGAGTGGCTAAGGTTGTGATGGATGTCCCTGGTCAGCATGGTGGCAGCCAGGACCATCTCGGAGTCAAGTCATCGCTCTCCAGTTGTGCACAGTGACTTATGGCATCTGGAGGTGTGGGGAGTGTCGGTAGGGCAGCCTGGTCATCACCCATGTTGACCACGTCGACATTGGACATGGGGTGCAGCGTGCGGTAGCTGATGGCATCCAGAGGCAAGGGGAGCATTGGTAGGGCAGCCTGGTCATTGCCCATGTTGACCACGTCGTTCTCAATGTCATCAGGGGCCCTCCGTGTTGGCCGCTGACTGACCCAAGATGGCAGCGGCACATGGGTGCCCACTGCGTGGCTGGCCTCCTTCCCCAGCTGTGTTCATTGCTCCGGGGGAAGTGACATCATCGCGGCCGGTGGCAGTGACATCATTACGTCAGCCAGAAGTGACGTTACGCTGTGAGCCAGAAGTGATGTCGCTGTAGTTCTCAGTGAGCGGTGCCGGCGAGGGCGGGGGCTGGTCCAGGTGCTCGGGGCACACGCTGCGACAGTCGCTGGCAGGGCCGGATGTTGCACTGTCGAGGTCGGGGAAGGTGGAAGTTGTAGCGGGGACAATGACACCGCCCGGCATGCGCACGTGGAGGGGTCCGCGGGGCAGGTGGGGTGGTCATAGAGGACTGCTGAGCTGCCGGCTGGTTTTGAGAGGCACACTTTAGTGAAGTGGCCTTTCTTGCCGCATCAGGAACAATACTGGTTCCTAGCCGGGCAGTTTTGGCGCGATCGTTGGTCTGACTCACACCAGGACCCACAGTACTTACAAGGGCGCCAGGCACCTGCCGCAGCGACATTCTCCTCCCCAGCTCGGTCTGGGGCTTCAGCTGCAGTGTGAGAGGGCCATGAGGGAGCCTGGAATCGAAGACTTCAATGTACAGGGCTGCTCCTTCCAGGATTTAGACCACTTCCAATGTCTTAGTTCGGGCGTAGATAATATCTTCCAGCAGCTTCTGCCAGATGGCCCTCGAGCATAGCCCTTGGACGAAGGCGTCTGGATCAGCCTCTTGACCTACTCTGCACCTACCCCGGGTTTAGCCAGACATGGTCGGGCCAACTCTTGCAGATGTCCCAGGTAAGACTCAGCCATCTCCCCGGTTTGCTGGGCTCAGGTGTTGAGGAGGTACCTTGCACAGACCGCATTCATGGGGGGCTTGTACAAGTTCTCAAGAGTGTCCATTGTGCTCTTGTATGTGGAGCAGCCTTTGGTTGCCTGGAAGGTGTGGGGACCCAGCTTTGACCGGAGTAGGACCAACCTCTTCCGATCCGAGTCCAGGATGCCGCCTTTGTGTGCCTCAATAATTGCCTCGACTGCATGCTGCCAGATCTCGAAGCGTGTCTGGGCTTCCGGGTGGCGTGGGTCGACTTCGAGGCTCCCTGCGCTCAGGATTTTTTCCATGGCAGCTATGGGAAAATTTTGTGGATTAAATTGTGGTGCACTGTTAGCCAGAATCAGACACACACAAGGTAAAGACTGTACAACAGGCTTTAATCCACAAATTCTTCCACAGAGCCAGGCTGGCTGTAGCTGCAGTAACTTTGAGTGAACTTCGGTAGGCTTGCACAGGCTTATATCCTGGATGGTGATTGACACCCTACTGGGTGGGGCTTGATCCCTTCAGGCCGACTGATTGACAGCTGGCTAGGTGTTGTCCTGTCCCCTTACACTCCTTCATTAATGGGCGCATCCTTTCTGGATCTGGGCCGACGACTCCATGGGCGGCGATGTACCCCAGGATGGCGAGACGGGTGGTGCTAAACACACACTTCTCCTTGTTGTAAGTGAGGTTGCCCCCTGCAGTAGGCTGGCGGTACAGTCCTGCAGGTACAGGTGTTGCCCTCTGCAGTAGGCTTGTGATGACACCACAATGTTCTGTGAGTTTTTCGATGGGACGGTGTAGAGGGACCTTCACTCTGCGTCAACCCCATACAGTTCACGTACAATGAGTGTTTGATGGGATGGTGTAGAGGGTGCTTCCTTCTGTGTCTATCCCACACATCCCATGTGCAAAAAGACGTGAGAAGGATCTTCACTCTGTGACCACCCCACGCAGTCTGTGCTGTGAATGATTGATTGAACATTGTAGAGGGACCTTCACTCTGTGACTAACCCACACAGTCCTCGTGCTGTGAGCGTTTGATGGGACAGTGTAGAGCAAGGGTGGGCAACATTTTTTAAAAAATCTTACATTCCACCTTAAGTGATTAACTATGCCATAAGTGCTCTGTGATTAGTAAGGGATTGCTTAAGGTGGTGTGTGAGAAGGAAGGGAAAGTTGAGAATCACTGCTCTAGACCCAATTGTTACTGAAATATTTTGTTTGAGAAAAATTGTCATTG
The DNA here is from genome assembly GCF_036971445.1 of Narcine bancroftii. Classification (NCBI taxonomy): domain Eukaryota; kingdom Metazoa; phylum Chordata; class Chondrichthyes; order Torpediniformes; family Narcinidae; genus Narcine; species Narcine bancroftii. The sequence goes on along the minus strand of NC_091481.1, from coordinate 52,897,668 downwards.
GCCCATTTCCTTTGGAGTTCTGAAACCGCGCACATGACAATTCAGTTAGGTTGAATTAAAACAGTTTTTTTCAAACTTTTTCTTTTCACCCACATACCACCTCAAGCAATCCCTTACTAATCACAGAGCACTTATGGCATAGGGAATCACTTAAGGTGGAATGTGAGTTTAAAAAAAATGTTACCCACCCTTGGTGTAGAGGGACCTTCGCTCTGTGACTAACCCACACAGTCCACGTGCTATGAGTTTTGATGGGACAGTGTAGAGGGAGCTTCACTCTGCGACTACCCCACACATTGCTCGTGCTGTGAGTGTTCGATGGGATGGTGTAGAGGGACTTTCACTCTGTGTCTACCCTACACAGTCCATGTTCTAAGAGTTTTTTTTATGGGACGCTGCAGAGAGAGCTTCACTCTAAGCATTTGATTGGATACTATAGAGAAAATGATACAATTTCAATAGAGTTACACTTATCACAATCTCTATATAAGACACATTGAATGATGAACATATTCTCCTGTTCTCTGGGGAGAGCACCCCATGTCTCTACATAATGGCTGAGAGATATTTCACGTCCATGAGACAGGAGGAAGAGCCTCAGATGAAGATCTCAGATAAAGGACGGTTTCGCTCCCAATCGGAATTGACACCAGGATACCCGGCTGGATGACCTACTGGATGAAGTCAAGGCAAAGGAAAGTGAATCCCAGAGTGGCAGAGGAGGCAGGAACAGGGAAGACACACAAACAACCTGGGATGGTCTGTAACTGCAACAACGGGAACGGTCCTAACCCCCACAAGATGCAGAGAGGATTGTTGTTGACTTTCTCCCCTTCATGGCTTGTTTTACTCATCGCTGTTTGCTGAACTTTAAGTGCTGGCAGTCTTCCCCAGACTATAATTACGATCTAGAGTTTGGGGTTTTCTGGAATTACTGCTGATGTGGGAAACCACAATCCTTCCGTCTCCTGGGCTGGTTGGCCACACTCATCACGTGTTCCCACTAGCTTCAATGGGCATGTTGTGATCGGGCAGAGTATAAAAGGAGGGAGTTCTGCCCCACATCCTCAGAGCTCACAGCATTGTCCACCTCTCGTGGGGCCAAGGATTCCGAGAGAGAAAGAACATGAAGGTTTTGCTCTTTCTTGCCCTGTTGGGGCTGCTGGCCGTCAGCCAGGCGAGACGTGAGTACAGTTGCTTCTGTTCGAAAGCTGCGGGACGTGTTCACCAGCTACCATTGGGAGGTGGAGGTGGGCAGGAGGTGGAGGTCCTTGAGCTCTGTGGCAACACTGCAAGAGTGCGATGCATTGGATCTGTGTGGACCTGCAAACCAGGGACTAGCGCCTGCATTTGGCTGCCATTAAAGGTGCAAATGCATCCCTGGTGTCCTGGTGGGAGACTGGGGTGTTTTCTCCACATCCATTCCGATGAGGTGCTGTTCCTGCAGTTTGCAGGTGGTCTCAGTCTGGCAGTGGATGAAACCATGGACAGACACTTTGGTGCCGGAATGGGATGGAGAATCGAAATGAGTGGCCACTGGGAGATCCATGCTGTTGCAGTGGACAGAGCCGAGGCATTAATATCGATCTCTTTCTTTCATTAACCCCACCCCCCCAACTCACTTCTCCTCCTGTCACCTTCCCCCAGCTCTGTCTCTTCCTTCTGTACAGACATGAGAAATACTTACCTCTCCCCTTATCATATCCAGTGTTGGTCTGGACTTCTCTCCCGGCCAGCCCTCTCTGAATTCTGAGATGTCCTGCTCCTGGCTTATTCCTTGAAGAAGGGCTCAGGCCTGAAACATCGGCAATGCATCTCTGTGTTTTATGGATGTTGTAAGACCGGCTGAGTTCCTCCTTTGGTGTGTTTTTTCACAACAATCACAGTGTCTGCAGACCCTCGCGTTTCACTCACTCCTGGTTGAAAGTGGATTGGTAGCAGCCTATAAGATCTGGTCTAGAGAGGTCAAAACTGCTGCACCATGACAGCCCTACATTCCAGCAATCCTTTAGCTCAACAGCCTCTGCTAAATTGCTGCCATGCTAAACAATACTCCCCGGTTTAGGTCTGTCTTAAAGGACAGTTCCACAGGGGACCCCCAGAACCATGACTTTCAGCTTTCATGTCTTCAGATGGTGCATTTGGGTAGGTTGCCCAGCCCATCAGAGCCAGTCCTCACCCTCTCCACTTCCCGGCAGAGAGAATAAAGGGCAGGATGAGGGTGCGACGATGGGACAGATGGGATGAAGGAGAGGGAGTGGGGGGGATGATTGTGGGACAAATATTGGGAGAGAATGGATATCTAAATAGATACTGTTGCAATGTTTATGAAAATTGGATGGACACGTGGATAGGATGGGTTTTGAGGGTCACGAGCCAAACCTGGGCAGGTAGGACGAGTATGGGAGGGACATTTGGTCGATGTGGGCAAGATAGGCTGAAGGGCCTATTAGGAGAGGGACTAATGGAGGGGAAGGAGGAGAACAGGAGGAGGAGGGTGACATGGATAGGGTAGAGGCCAGCTCAACGCCGTTACAGCACTGGCGAGTGGGGTTCGAGTCCTGCGCTGTCTGTAAGGGGTTTGTATCTTCCCCACCCCCCCACGTCTGCGTGGGTTTTCCCCGGGAGCTCTGGTTTCCTCCTACACTCCGAAACGTACCGGAGTGCTAGGTTAATTTGGATATTTGGGCAGTACAGACTCAAGGGCCCAAAGGACCAGGTGGATGGAGAGGTGGGTGGGGGAAAGCTGTCTGGTTTTCTGCACTCCCGTGTGTGCCAGTGTCTGTGTGCACTCTGCCTTGTCTGGAGACTACGACCAACTTCCCTCTGTGATCAGTGGAAGCTTGTGAAGTGCATCAGCGTGGGTCCGATATATTCATTGAGTCAATGTTTATCCAGTCAAGAGAGTTAATTATTTGTTCAGCTTGGAGAGATTCATGAAATTTTCTCCATTCACCTCCACATTTTCAATAGCCTTTTATCGCAGGTGTTTGATGCAAACGATTCTTGCCTCTACCCCCTTTTGTGTAGCCTCTGCTAAACACTACCACACACCCCCACCCCCACTCCCACCTCCATCAACTCTTGAACAACTCTGGTTTCCTGAACGATTGTGTGCAGTTTTGGTCACCTAACTGTACAAAATGTATCAGTGACGTTGAAATTGTCCAGAGAAAATGCTCCTGGGACTTGAGGAACTGAGTTATAGGGAAAGGTAAAACAGGTGAGGACTTCATTCCCTTGAGTGTAGAAGAATGAGGGGAGATTTGATATTTAAAATTATGAGGGGGATAGATAGATAGGTCGATTTTTTTCCCCTGAGGGTAGATGAAATACAAACCAGATGACATGGGTTAAGGGTGAAAGGGGAAAGTTTAGGGGAATATTTGGGGGAATTTCTTCAAAGAGAGAATGGTGGGAGTGTGGAACGAGCTGCCAGCTGAGGTGGTGAATATGGTCTCAATTTTAACATGTAAGAAAAATTTGGACGGGTACATGGATGGGAGAGGTTAAATCACAAAATATTTGAGCAGCTCATCAGGTCAAACAGATACAAAACCAACATTTCAGGCTTGAGCCCTTCATCATGGTTTGAGAAAATGCCGACAGGCATCTGAACAAAAGAGTCGGGGGTGGGGGGGAGGTGGGGTGGCAAAGGCAGGAGATGATAGGTGGAGAAAGGAGGGAGGAGACAGCAGCATTGAGGGGGAGGGGGATGGCTGGGTGGGTAAGGAATAAGGGAGGGGAGAACTCGAGAGACAGAAAAGGGGAGGGGAAAGAAAAGGCGAGCAGGTTTAATGGAAAGCAATAAAGTCAATGTTAAGGCCATCTGGCTGGAGGGCGAACAGGTGGAAAATCAGGTGTTGTTCCTCCAATCTGCGGGTGGTCAGGGTGGGATAGTACACGAGGCCGTGGACAGGAGTGTATGACCAAAATTGAAATGGTCAGCCACTGGGAGGTCACTATGGTTGCAGACGTAACAAAGGTGCTGAGTGAAACGATCTCCAAACCTGCGACCGGTCTCTCCGATATAGAGAAGGCCACAAAGGGAGCAGCAGATACAGTAAATCAGACCTCCTGATGTACAGGTGAAGTGTTGCTTCACTGTTTGGTGCCCAGACTGTGGTGAAGGAGGAGGTTGGGCGCAAGTGTTGCACCTCCTGGGGGTAAAGGGGAAGGTGCCGCAGGGTGCGATGGGCGGGGAGGGATGAGTGCATAAGGGAATCGCAGAGGGAGCAGTCCCTGCGCAAGGCCAAGAGGGGAAAAGGAGGAAAAATTTGGCTTTGGTGGGATCCTGTAGTAAGTGTCGGAAATTCTGGCAGGTGACGTGTTGAATGCGGAGACTGGAGGGGTGGTAGGTGAGGGTGAGGGGGGATTCTATGTTTGTTGAATCTGGGGGCAGAGAGGGCCAGGGCAGATGAGTGGGAAATGGATGCGAGGTGGGTGAAGGCTGAGTCGATGGTGGTGGAAGGGAAGCCACGTTTGTGGAAGAAGGCAGACATTTTGAAAGATCTGGACTGGAAGACCTCATCTTGGGAACAGATGCGGCGGAGACGGAGACATTGGGAGAAGGGGATGGAATCCTTGCAGGGGACAGGGTGTGAGGAAGTGGTATGGACTGGGTTCAGGTCAGTGTGACGAGACAGAATAATAGTTCAGCACAGGCTAGAAGCGCCACAGGTCCCCTAAGCAGATCTCCACATCCCACTGTCTATCCTCTAATTCTACCCTCTCAGTGATTCCTTATGACCGGGACCGGCATGCCTCCTGCCAGGGAGAATGATACCCTGGAATTCCTTCACTGAAGTCTCAGCCTCTCTATCCCTCCCTCTTTCAACGCCCTTGTTCGTCTCTGTTACATTGACCATGTGAGGCTCAGCATCCAAAGGTTTTGACCTTAAAGGACTTTGAGAATTTTTCAACAAATAAGTCAGTAAAGAGCTTCTTTCCCAAGATGGAGACAGTGAGGCCAAGAAATGGGAGAGTGTGGCTGAGATGGACCAACTGAATTTGAGGACGGGGTGAAATTGGCAGCAAAGAGGATAAAGTCGACGAGCTGGTCATGGACATGGAGGGAACAGCAATGTAGTTGGCAAGTGTTGTGCAGGATATATTACAGGGTTAAAGGTGTTAGGAATAAAGTTAGAAGGTTAAGGTAGGTAGTGCAGAGCAACAGGCCATTGAGCCCATCAACTATGTGCTGAGCAGCAAGGAGACATTTTCACAATCTGATCCTAACCTACTTTATTTTCTCAGCGATTCCCTCAGATTCTGCCACTCACCTCCATACTCAGTGGGTGATTAACAGACCAAGGTTTGTAGGGGCTGCGGTCACTGCAAACTCTACAGAGAGAGTGGCTGAGGTCAGGATCAAATCTGGGGAGCTGTGAGGCGGTGGCACTACCGGCTGCGACACTTGCACTAACCCCCTTGCTAGACATGGTTGCTGTTAACTTGGAAGGGAGCCTGTGGACTACCATCCAGCCTGTATAGCCAACTGGCTGGCATGCATGGAGAAATGTGAGCCACTGGGTTTGCCCAGCCTTCCCCCCCACCCCGGTTCCCTCCTGCACAAATGACTCACCTGGGGCCCAGCCTTGAGTGATGATGAGGTCCAGGGTTCCCACACCACCAGACAAAGTTCATGATGAGACAACGCATCACCCCACACTGCAGTCACTGGAGCCTGTACTGCAGGCAGATGTTCAGTGTAGGGGAAGAACAACTCCACCAGAGGGGGCATTTACAGGTCGAGTGGAAATACTGAGAATTTGTCAATTGGCAGACTAGTACCAAGGGAGTGCTGCACTGTCAGACAGGCAGTACTGAGGGAGTTTTCCACTGCCAGATAGGCAGTACTGAGGGAGTGCTGCTTTGTTAAAGGGGCAGTACTGAGAGAGAGCTTTAATGTGCATAGATGGACACACAAATTCAGAGGTGTACAGCAAAGAAACTGGCCCTTCTGCTCACCATATCTATGCTGACCTTTTGACATCTATATTGTTAGCATTTGTCTGCTTTGGGACCATATCCTTCTATACTTTATGTCTTCCTATACGCCTCAAAAATACAATAATTATAAATTAATCCACCAAGTTCAAGCTTTTTATGACCATACAATTCTATAAAGTACGACTGGGTGAAACTGTGTCCTTTGGCTTTTGGTGTAAAAACATGCAAACACACATCCAGACATAGCACACATATTTACAAGCGATTTCTAGCACAACATATATAAAAATAAATAAATATTGTTTAATAAATACTAGATCCTTGGAGGGTTTGCATGAATCATTCAGCATTCTCACTGCTCATGGGAAGAAGCTGTTCCACACCGTAGTAGGCTGGCTCTGATACTCTTTCCCGACGGGAGTACTAGAAAGATATCTTATGCAAGGTTGAAGGGGTCCTTAATGATTTTGCACACCCTCTTCAGACAATGATCCTGGAAGGTCATGCTGATAGAGGGCAGGGCGACTTTGGTGATCCTCTCTTATGATCCTGTGGATTGACCTCTGATCCAATGCTCTACACTACACCATCCTGTACCATTGTGATGTAGCCTCTCAGGACTCTCTCGACAGAGTTCCTGAAGAAAGTTGATAGGATGGTGGTTGGTAGCCCTGCCTGCTCCAGTCTTCTTGGGAAGTGCAGTCGCTGTTATGCCTTCCTGACAAGTGAGGAGATGTTGAGTGTCCACGATAGGTCATTAGTTAAGTGGTCTCCTGGGAACTTGGTGCTCTCTCCTCTCTCCACTACAGAGTTGTTGATGTGTAGTGGAGGGTGGTCGTTCCTGGTCCTTGTGAAGTCCACGATCATTTCCTTCATCTTATCTATGCTGTGATTCAGGTTGTTACTCTTGCCACCTCTTCTCTGCAGTGTGACTCATTGTTGTTGCTGATGAGGCCAACGACTGTCATGTGTTGGGGCTGGATATGGCAATGTGGTCATGGGTCTGTGGCGTGAACCGGCGCGGGCTGAGCACACAGCCCTGAGGCGCGCCAATGTTCAGAGGATCATGCTTGATGTTTCCGGATAGACCGTGGTCTTCCCATTGGGAAAATGAGGTGCAGGTGAGGCAGGAACTTGGGGAGAACACCTCAAGTTCCAGGATGGTAGATTTAGGATGGAGATGAGGAGGAACGGTTTTTTCCAGAGTGGGGTGTATCAATGGAATTCTCTTTCTGAACTATTTCATCAGGCAGCATTTCAGATGTCAACGACTCTGGGTGCGTTAAAAAAACCCTCAAATCCCCTTTAAAAATCCTTCCTCTTTCATTAAGTGTATGCCCTGGTGTTGGTGCTCCTCCAGGGCAAGTCTTTCCCCACCCTGCACCATGGCTCCAGAATAAACATACTTTCCAGAAAATCAGAGAATCAGCATCAGCTGCCCATCAGAATCTGAGTGAACATCTCAAGTTATTCTTGGACACCCTTCACCTTCGAGATTCAGTGCAGATAGGTCACCGAAGATCCAGCTGCCTATGGAGAGGTTGGCTCGCCCCTGGGCTTCCTTGGAATGTCACTCAAATCCTGTCAGTCCAGTAGGTTCCAAGGAATCCACAGCCAAACGCCATTTGCCATTGGGCATCGAAGGATCAGCCAATCAGTTGGGGGCCACGGTGCCATTGGTTGGTTGGGTTTGCCATGGGCTCTGGCATTTAGTGCAACCTGTGATGGTTTGGCCAAATCACAAATGTTACTTTGAATCAAACTGATGCCTGATGTCTTCTCCAGGATGCTCAAAGCAGCTGCCCAGGTTGACTCTGTGGTTAAGAAGGCAGACAGTGTATTGGCCTTCATTTATTGTGGAACTGAATTACCGAGAGGTCATGTTGCAGCTATATAAGACCCTGGTCAGACCCCACTTGCATACTGTGATCAGTTCTGGTCACCCCACTACCAGAAAGATGTGGAAGCCATAGAAAGAGTGCAGAGGAGATTCACAAGGATGCTGCCTGGATTACTGAGCAGGCCTCACAAAAACAGGTTGAGGGAACTCATCCTTTTCTCCTTGAAGCGGTGAAGGACCGGGGTGGGGGGGGGGGGGGGCGGGTGTGTGACCTGATGTTTAAGATGATGAGAGGCATTGATCATGTGGATAGTCAGAGGCTTTTCCCCAGGGATGAAATGGTGGCCACAACTGGCGCAGGGGAAAAATGATACGAGAATTTATTTGGAAAGGTAAAATATCAAGAATTGATCTTGGAAATATGATCTGGGAGGACTAAGATTACTGAATTTTAATCATTATTATAAAGCAGCTCAATTAAGATTTTTTGTCCTGTAATCAAATGGGTGAGAAAACAGATTGAAATGAAAAAAATCGGAGTAACTATTCCAGGACAAATTTTATCTAAATGGAATAGTGAATTGTTTAAAGGAAAAATGGAAGTATCAATTCTAAAAACATGTATTGAAAATATGGAATGGGATTCATACAGAGAGAGGGATTAAAATGATTAATGACCTAAAATGTTGTTAAAACAAAACCAGTTCCTTTCACTTTGAATAATCCTTTATTTGATAATTGGCACAGTAAAGGATAAAAGATTGTTTATTGGGATCTATCTTTTTAACCTTTGAGCAATTGAAAGATAAATATAACATACAAAATAATACAATTTTTGCATATTACCAATTAAAATCATATTTAAAAAAGAAATTAGGAACAGATTTGAGACTCCCAGAACAAAGTCAAGTTGAAGATATAACAGATACATTTATTATCACAAAATTTATTACCAATATGTATATAAAATTACAAGAAACTAAAAGAAGAAAAGATTTATATAAATCAAAATTACGATGGGAGAAAGATTTAAATATACAAGTCCAAGAGGAAATATCGTCAAAATTGTGTCAAATGCAGTTAATGCCAGATATCAAATGGTTCAATATAATTTTCTTCATCAGTTATACTCCACATAAATTGAATTCTAATTATCCAGATAAGTGTTTTCGCCGTACCGAGAAAATAGGGACCTTTTTACAGTCAGGGTGGTCCTGTGAGAAAGTGGAACAATTTTGGAACGATTTGAGCGTATTGTTAGGATGAATTATGAAGATATAGATACAAAAAGATCCAAGAATCTTTTGACTTGGAAATATTTATGAAGAAGATGTAAAATTGGAATTGGATAAATAACAAGAAATTTTTTAAAATATAAACATAGCGACTCCAAAGAAATTTCTAGCAGTAATGCAGAAAACTGAGAATTTGGTAAAAATAGAGAGAGGGCAGATTGAAATGCAAAATTTTACACCTTTAGAAAAAATACTTTTAAAGGATTGGATTGGAAACTTTTATAAAATTTGGTATATAAAATTATGAGGGGAATAGATAGAGTAGAAGTGAATAGAGTAGGTTTAGGGGGCAAAACTTTAGAAGTAACATAAGAGGAAGTTTCTTCACTCAGAGAGTGGTGGCTGAGTGGAATAATCTTCCAGAAGAGGTGGTTGCACCAGGGTCAATTTTGTAATTTAAGAGAAGGTTGGATGAGTAAATGGATGTGAGGGGGTTGGAGGGTTATGGGCAAGGAGCAGGTAGGTGGAACCAGTGGAGTTTCACTGAAATCGGTGTGGACGAGAAGGGCTGGTATGGCCTGTTTTCGTACTGTAATTGTTATATGGTTATATAAGGATTTTATGAATAAAAGTCCGTCCACTTTGCCCACCCCTCGCAGTTAATAATTATAAAAATAGTCAATGAATATTATATATGTTAATAATATTATTGATGTAGGTACTCTTTTTCATTTTTTCTTTCTTTTGGGGAGGGGGATTGGGGAGAAAATTAAGAATTTATTGTATCATTCTGTGTAGTTTATTAAAATTACTCTATTATTGAATTTATACTTTGTATTGATATAAATGATTAATAAAATTTTCAAAAAAAAGGTGCAGGGGAGTAGGTAGAGAGGAGATGTCAGGGTAAGTTTTTTTTATGCAGGAGAGGAGGGTGTGTGGAATGGACGGCTGGCAGCAGTGGTGGAGACGGATATGAAGGGGTCTTTTAACAGACTTTTGGATGGGAACACGGAGCTTAGAAAAATAGAGAATAACCCGGTGCAACTTTGGCCGGTGTGTGCAGAGGCTCAACTTCCTCTGGATAAGGTATCTGGAGGGTCATTAAGAGCTACTGGCTGATAGGCGATGTCATAATTGTAGGTGGAGAGTTCGATCCTCCATCAAAATAAGGGTAGGAGATGTTGAGTGTCCATGATAGATCAAACTCTGTCAATTCTCTCTAATTCCAGACATCGGCCATGCTTTAGCGCGGAGGAGTGCCGAGAGTGACAGTGGTGAGTGGTACAAAAATGGCGGTGACAGCGATGACAGCCATGGGCACGGATACGGGCGTGGCTATGGTTACGGCAATGGATACGCCAACAGATATGACAATGGATATGGAAATGGCTATGACAATGGCTATGGCAACGGCCATGGCAATGGCTATGGCAATGGGTATGGTGGTGACAGCAGCGACAGCGGTGATAGCAATGGCTATGACGATGACAGCGGTGACAGCAGTGGTGAGTGGCCAGAATCTCCGGGGCAAAGATGCACTGGGTTTGGAGGTGGTGTTGTGGAGGTTCACCAGAGTAATGCAGGGGTTTGCGGCATTAGCCCATGAGGAGAGGAGGGGCTCTACGCGTTGGAATTTAGAAGGATGATGGCCATCCTCAGAAAGATTATGAAAGGAATCAGGCAATATAGAAGGAGGGAGGCTGTTTCCACTGGCAGGTGAGAAAAGAACTGGGGAGCATCACCTCAGGATTTGAGTAGATGGATGCGAGTAGGGTTTTTCCACTTTCGGAGGCCAGAGTTTTAATCTGAAAGGAGAAAGGTTTAGGGGACCTTCTTCACTCAGAAAGTGGAGGGAGTGTGGAATGATCTGATGTGGTGAAAGTGGGCTCAATCTTTATCTAATTTATTCTTAAAACACAAGATTGAGCCCACTTTCACCACATCAGATCATTCCACACTCCCTCCACTATCTATCTATCTGATAGATGGATGGGAGAGGCCTGGAGGGTTGTGGAATGGGAGCGGATCAGTGGGAGTAGGGAGACGATGGACAGCACAGACTAGAGGGGCTGAATGGCCTCTTTCTGCGCAGTAGCATTCTATGATTCAGGGGGCTTAGATTTAGGACAGAGATGTAGAAGAAATGCTTCTCCCAGGGAGTGGTGAGTCCGTGGAATTCTCTGCCTAATGAAGTAGTGGATACAGTGAACATATGTGGACTGTTGGGTAGATTTTTGTATTATAAAGGTTATGGGGAACAGGTAAGTAAGTCCACCAAGTGGAACATAAAAGTGCAGTCGCTGTGATTGTAGTAAAAACACAGAAATATTGGAGGAACTCAGCCGGTCACACAGCATCTACAGGAGACAAAAACGTTTCAGACCTGAGCCCAGCAGAATGAACTGACAGACCAGTTGAGTTCCTCCAGCATTTTAGTTTTTATGAGGTAACTCCATGGCCAGATCAGCCATGACCTTGTTGAATGGCAGAGTTGGCTTGACAGGCCAGATGGTCGACTCCTACGTCTTCTCCCAAAGCAGAACGCTTGGGTAATTTGATGATTCGACCCTGCACTAGATGCGTGAGCTGAAGCTCACTAGGATTTTGGAGAGCAATGAGCTGAGCCTGGGAGGGCGATGATTACCTGTGATGTGCATGACCTGACCCGATGCTCTTCCATTGCTGTTTCAATGTTGCCTGCTCTTATGTTTCAGACGCCACTGGGAATGGGGCTGGCAATGGAGTTGGAAATGGAGACCACAATGGGAACGGGTATGGTGTTTGGTCCAGCCATGGAAACGGAGATGGGAATGGCTATGGAAATGGAGACTTGAATGGCCACGGGAATGGAGACTGGAATGGGAATAGGAATGGAGATGGGAATGGCCATGGAAATGGAGACTGGAATGGCTATGGAAACAGAGACTGGAATGAACATGGGAATGGAGACGGGAATGGGAACGGTGATGGAGGCGGGAACGGAGAAGGCAATGGGAAGGACACTGGAATTTCAAGCGGCAGTGGGAAGGGCCACGGGAATGGAGGTAGGTTGATTCCTTTGCTCTTGTCTTTACCCGTTGCGTCGCACGGTTAACGCACCAAATCCAGAACTAGGCAGAATTCTGGAAGAAGCGGATTCCCAAACTTGTCCTGTCCCAGTGGAGGAAATCTTCCACTGCAGCACCCTCTGCACTGGTTGGATGATGGGATGAGGCTGGGAACAAAGACAGGGGTTCACACGAGAGTGGGAGATTCCTGAGGGGGGTTCGGTGGACCACGCGGAAGTGGGCAAGGGTCACCGAATGGCAATCCAGAAAAAAACAATGATTCCTTAAAATACTGAGAGATTTAGCATGGACAAACTCTTTGGCTTATTGAGTCCATTCATCTAGTTTTACTCTAAAGCACACTCCTCAGATTCCATCTCTCACATAAACCAGGGATTTTACGTGGCCAATTAACCTAATAACCTGCTCATAACCTGGAGTGGAGAATGCGCCTTATGATGCAAAGTTAATAGAGTGAGGGCTTTTTCTCAGTGGAGCAAAGAAGGATGAGAGGAGACTTAATAGAGGTCTACAAGATTCTGAGAGGCATAAATAAGGTGGACAGTCAGCACTTATTTCCCAAGGCAGGAGTAGCAAACACCAGAGGACACCTGTATAAGGTGAGGGGAGGAGATTGCGGTATGGTTAATGGAGTGGTCAGCGCAACGCAATGCCAGCGATCGGGACCAGGGTTCGAATCCCGCACTGTCTGTAAGGAGTTTGCACATTCTCCCCGTGTCTGTGTGGGTTTTCCCCTGGGGCTCCAGTTTCCTCCCACCATTCAAAAGGTTCCGGGGAGAATAAATCAATAAGGTGTAATTGGGCAGCAAGGGCTCGTGGGCCAAAAGGGCCTGTTACCATGCTGTATATCTTAATTTTAATTTAAAAATATGTAAAATTTCAGAAAGTTTAGGGGAGATGTCAGGGGTAAATCTTTGATGCAAGAGGTATCTGGAATGTATTGCCAGGGGTGGTGGTGGAGGTTGGTACAATGGGCACCTTGTTGAAAGAAAAATACTAGGTTAAGATTATGAGGTAGGGAATGGTTTATATGGGTTGGCACAACATTAAGGGCCAAAGGGCCTATACAGGGCTGTAATATTCAGTGTTCTATGTTCTATCTGTGGGATGTGGGAGGAAACCGGGAATTCCATGGGGTCACAGGGAGAACATGCAAACTACATGCCAGCTGCATTGACTGCAGTGAATGGGGAGGTGTAGCCATGGGCTGTGCGGTTAAAGACAGTGGCAGTGAGAATGGAGGGCCACTGCTGGGCTGACAATTCCAGTACAGCCCACTCCATCAGCTTAGGTCCACTTTTGACCTGATTTATATCAGCTGGGAAAACCAAATCTAAATGTTGTTCTTTTCTGTTTCAGGCATTGGGCAGGCTGATTCCAGTGATTCTAGTGACTCCAGTGATTCTAGCGATTCCAGTAATTCTAGTGATACCAGTGATTCCAGCGATTCAAGCGACTCGAGTGATTCCAGTGACTCTAGTGATTCCAGTGACTCCAGCGACTCTAGCGATTCCAGTGACTCCAGTGATTCCAGCGACTCTAGTGATTCCAGTGACTCTAGCGACTCTAGCGATTCCAGTGACTCCAGTGACTCCAGTGATTCCAGCGACTCCAGCGATTCCAGCAACTCTAGTGATTCTAGTGACTCCAGTGATTCTAGCGATTCCAGTAACTCTAGCGATTCCAGTGACTCCAGTGATTCAAGTGACTCCAGTAACTCTAGTGATTCCAGTAACTCCAGTGATTCAAGTGACTCCAGTGACTCGAGTGATTCCAGTGACTCTAGTGACTCCAGTGATAGCAGCAATTCCAGTGATTCCAGTGACTCCAGCAATTCCAGTGACTCAAACGATAGCAGTGACTCCAGTGATTCTAGCGACTCCAGCAATTCCAGCGACTCCAGCAATAGCAGTGATTCCAGTGACTCCAGCAATTCTAGTGACTCCAGTGATTCCAGCGACTCCAGCAATAGCAGTGATTCCAGCGACTCTAGCGATTCCAGTAATAGCAGTGATTCCAGTGACTCCAGTGACTCCGGTGATAGTAGTCAGTCCAGTGATGACAACAACTCCAGCGAGTCTAGTGACTCCAGTGATAGCAAAGATTCAAGTGGTTCTAGTGACTCTAGTGATTCAGGTGACAGCAACGACTCCAGTGACAGCAAAGATTCAAGCGATTCTGGTGACTCTAGTGACTCCAGTGATTCCAGTGGCTCCAATGACAGCAGTGATTCCAGTGACTCAGATGACTCCAGTGACTCCAGTGACAGTAATGATTCAGGTTGAGTAATGCTTTCTCTTTACTGAGGGACGGGTCCCACACACGTCAACTCTCACAGTCATCCATGTTCCAGCACTGAATCATTCTTGGGAATTCATTCATCTTCCCGTTCTGATGAAGGACCATTGACCTAGAAAGTTAACTATTTTTCATTCTCTAGATACATCCTAATCTACTGAACAACTCCAGCATTTTTTTTTTTCAGGCTTCCAAATTGTTTTTTTCCTTCTCAATTATTTAGATAGCATCAAAATACAATGTTCAAATTTATTGTCAGCTTACATACATGGCTTTACATTCAACGCTGAGGTTCTTTTTCTGCTGGACTTAGCCATTTCTATACCACCAGCTGTAAACCGTAGCAAACCATCTGTAAACAAGTCTCTAAATGAGTACAGCTATTCTCTATCAATGGGTCTCTGAAGGTGCCTAACTAGAGATTGGCCAAACCAAGCCCATAGTGAGATTTTAGGGCAGCAACATCAGACATTGGAGAGGATTATGTTCTTAGCATCTGGGGCTGGAGCCATTAAAAGGTGAAGTGTTAAAACAGACGAATGAGTAAGGGACAAACAAAGGCAGGTGGGAAGGGAAGGAGCTGGAAGAGGTGACGGTGATAAGTAGCAGCGAGGACATGAGGTTTAATACTGGGTGCAACTGGGCTTCGAACCAATGTGGGTCAACAGCAACTCCCACTGTGTGGGATTTCAGTCCCGATCAGCTCAACTCCAATTGGGATCAAATCCCGAATTCTGCCAGCCCCTGGAGGGGGTGTAGCCAGGTTCTAACATTAGGGGGGGGGGGTGCGAGCACAAGTTAGTGGTTGAATGGTGCCCTGCACTGGTTTTATGGTGGCAGTGGACTGGATTGCTCTAGTGAGGGGCGGTGGGGGGAGTGGGCATGTCAGAGCTGGGGGCGGGGAGGTAGTGCCACGTTAAAGGAGGGGGAAGCCATATTGGAGCAGGGGGGAGGGGGAGGGAACCGCATCGGAGCAGGAGGGGATGTGTCGGAGAGGAAGGTGGGGGGTAGGTGCCACTTTTGAAAAATGCTAAAATGCTCAGTCACAAAGTCTATGGTTGGTTAGCTTGGAGAGTCTGAGGGGCAAGTCGTATCCCAGTGAGGATGCCTGTCTCAGTTCCCACTCTGGGATATCGTGTGTGGGTCCAGGCAGAACAATAGTTCAGCACAGACTAGATGGGCCAAACAGCCTGCTTCTGTGTCTTTCAGTTCCTGCTCTGGGATATCATGTGCATTTCCAACTCTGATCTGGGATGTCAGAGTGGAGTGGTCCCACACTAGGCTGAGTCAGTGTGGTAAGGCAAGAACAAGTAAATGGCGAGGGACAGTAGAAGTTGAATTTGGAAAGGGCCACCCTTTTCAAGGTAGGCAGAGGTAATGGCAGCTTTTAGATATCATATATTTTGTTCCTCTAGTCATAAACAGTGGGAATGGCAGGGGAACACTCCTCTTGTGGGTTGTCAGAGCAGCCAGTTGTATCCCTGATGCCTTCATCTGCGACAAGTGCATCCAGCTACAGCTCCTGACAAACCAAATTAAGGAGCTGGATTTGGATGAACTCTGGATCATTCGGCAGAAAGAGAGGGTGATTGACAGGAATTACAGGGACACAATCACACCTAGGAGACAGAAGGAGGGTAGATGGGTGACAGCCAGGAGAGGGAAAGGGAATAGGCAGACAGTGCAAGGAACCCCTGTGTACGTTCCCCTCAATAATAAGTATACCATTTTGAATACTGTTTGAGGGACGGGGACTTACCAGGGACAAGCCACAATGATCTGGTCTCTGGCATGGAGTCTGGTCCCTGTGGGTCATAAGGGAAGAGAGGAGAAGAGGTGAGCTGTAGTGATAGAGGATTCATTAGTAGGAAGGACAGATAAGTGGTTTTGTGGAAGAGATCGAGTATCCCGAGTGGTACGTTGCCTTTCTGGTGCCTGGATCCGAGATATCTCAGATCGAGTCATGGCATTCTCTGGAGGGAGGGTGAGCAGCCAGATGTCGTGGTCTATATTGGGACCAATGAGGTGGGTAGGAAGGGAGAGGAGGCCCTGCAAGGAGAGTTCAGGGAGTTCTGACTAGGTTGAAGGACAGGATTTCTACCCATGCCGCATGCTAGTGGGGTTAGAAATAGGAGGATAATGCAGCTTAACATGTGGCTAAAGACATGGTTCAGGAGGGAGGGCTTCAGGTTTCTGGATCGTTGGGTTCTCTTCCAGGGAAAGTGGGACCTGTTCCAATGGGACAGTTTGCATCTGAACTGGAGGAGACTAATATCCTTGTGGTAATGTTTTCTTGTGCTGCTCTAATGGGTTTAAACTAGATTTGCAGGGGGATGGGATCCAATGTGACAGAGCAAATAGAGGAGTGGAGAAGGTGTGAAAATTGCATGTACCGTTAAAAGTCAATGGGTTGTACACGGTGGAAATTTTCTAAACTGCATCTATTTCAATACAAGGATATTGCAGGAAGGGCAGGTGAGCTTAGAGCGTGGATTGGCATGTGGAATTATGACATTGTTGCCATTAGTGCAACTTCATTGCAAGAGGCGCTGGACTGGCGTCTCAGTGTTCCGGGCTTCTGTTGCTTCAGACGTGATAAACTGGGGTGGGGGGATGGGTATGAAAGGGAGAGGAGTGGCATTGCTTGTTGGGGAGAATATCAACAGCTGTGCTCAGACAGGACAGACCAAAGGGCTTGACTACTGAGGCTATATAGGTGGAGCTGAGAAATTGGAAAGGTATGACCACACTCATGGGGTTGTATTATAGACCACCCAATAGTCAACAAGAATTGGAGGAGTAAATCTGTAGAGAGGTAGCGGATGACTGCAAGAAACTAAGGTTGTAATAGTAGATTTTAATTTTTCACATATTGACTGGGAATCCCATTGTAAAGGGGTTGGATGGCTTGGAGTTTGTCAAATGTATTCAGGAAAGTTTTTTTTAAACTTTATTTAAGATTTTATAACATGAATAACATATAGGATTACATTAAAAAAAATTAAGAATAAAATAATAAAATTACAATACAGTATCGGTAATCTAAATAAACTATACCCTCCCCAATAATTATTACACATTAATAACCCAACTCAAATTAGTCCAACCCCCCTTTCCACCCCCAAAATAAAGAGTGAAGAATTAATAAAGTTAATAATATATGTGAGAAAAAAACCCACTTACAAAAAAAAAACAAAAACATAAAAAACAAAAACATTAAAAAAAAACAAAAAGTTTTTCATATCAATATATAGAGAAACCAACTATAGAGAATGTAATACTGGATCTCCTATTAGGAAATGAGACAGGACAGGTGACATAAGTATGTGGAGGGGAACATTTTGGGTCCAGTGATCAAAATGTCATTAGTCTCAAGTGGCTTATGGATAAAGATAGGTCTGGGCCTCAGGTTGAGATATTCTAAACTGGAGAAAGGCCAATTTTGAGGAAATGCGAAAGGATCTAGAATGAATGGATTGGGATGTGTTTTCAGGCAAGGATGTGCGAGGTAAATGGAGGAACTTCAATGGGGAAATTTTGAGAGTACATATTTTGTATGTTCCTGTCAGGATTAAAGGCAAGGTTAGCAGCAATAGAGAACATAGGGTTTTCGAGGGATATTGGGGATCTGGTTTGAAAGGTGAGAGAGGAGTATAGCAGATATAGGCAATGTGGAGTAAGTGAGGTACTTAAATAACTCAAGAAAGAAATCAGGAAGTCTAAAAGAAGACATGAGGTTGCTTTGGCAGACAATGTAAAGGAAAATCTTAAGGGTTTCTAAAAGTATATTAAGAGCAAATGGATAGTAAGGAACAAAATTGGTCCCTCTGAAGATCAGAGTGGTCGGCTTTGTATGGAGTTAAAAGAGATAGGGGAGATCTTTAAGTGTTTTCTTTTCATCAGTATTCACTCAGGAAATGGGCACAGAGTTGAGGGAAGTAAGGAAAATAAACAGTGATCGCTCTCATAAAGCAAATAAGGGTGGATAAATCCCCAGGGCCTGACAAGATATTCCCTTGGACTTTGAGGGAGGCAAGAGCAGAAATTGCAGGGGTCCTGGAAGAAATATTTAAAATGTCCTTAGCCACAGGTGAGGTGCCAGAGGATTGGAGAGTTGTGGTGGATGTTGCTTCTCAGACTGCAGGCTTGTGGTATAACTCAGGGATCGGAGCTGGGACCATTGTTGTTTGCCATTGTTTGACTTCAGGAAAAGGTTAAACAGGTTAGGACTTTATTCCCTGGTTTGTAGAAGAATGAGGGGAGTTTTGATAGAGGTATTTAAAATGATGAGGGGGATAGACAGTTCACTGAGGGTAGGTGAGATACAAACCAGAGGACATGGGTTAAGAGTGAAGGGGTAAATGTTTAGGGGGAACATGAGGGGGAAATTCTTCACACAAAGAGTGGTGGGGGTGAAGAACGAGCTTCCAGCTGAAGTGATGAATGCAGGCTCTATTTTAACATTTAAGAAGAATTTGGACAGGTTATGGGCTGAGTGCAGGTCAGTGGGACTAGATAGAATACTGGTTTGGCACAGACTAGAAGGGCCGATGGGGCCTGTTACTCTTTGGCTTGGCTTCGCGGACGAAGATTTATGGAGGGGGTAAAAGTCCACGTCAGCTGCAGGCTCGATTGTGGCTGACAAGTCCGATGCGGGACAGGCAGACACGGTTGCAGTGGTTGCAGGGGAAAATTGGTTGGTTGGGGTTGGGTGTTGGGTTTTTTCTCCTTTGTCTTTTGTCAGTGAGGTGGGCTCTGCGGTCTTCTTCAAAGGAGGTTGCTGCCCGCCGAACTATGAGGCGCCAAGATGCACGGTTTGAGGCGATATCAGCCCACTGGCGGTGGTCAATGTGGCAGGCACCAAGAGATTTCTTTAGGCAGTCCTTGTACCTCTTCTTTGGTGCACCTCTGTCACGGTGGCCAGTGGAGAGCTTGCCATATAACACGATCTTGGGAAGGCGATGGTCCTCCATTCTGGAGACGTGACCCACCCAGCGCAGCTGGATCTTCATCAGCGTGGACTCGATGCTATCGGCCTCTGCCATCTCGAGTACTTCGATGTTAGGGATGAATTCGCTCCAATGAATTTTGAGGATGGAGCGGAGACAACGCTGGTGGAAGCGTTCTAGGAGCCGTAGGTGATGCCGGTAGAGGACCCATGATTCGGAGCCGAACAGGAGTGTGGGTATGACAACGGCTCTGTATATGCTAATCTTTGTGAGGTTTTTCAGTTGGTTATTTTTCCAGACTCTTTTGTGTAGTCTTCCAAAGGCGCTATTTGCCTTGGAGAGTCTGTTGTCTATCTCGTTGTCGATCCTTGCATCTGATGAAATGGTGCAGCCGAGATAGGTAAACTGGTTGACCGTTTTGAGTTTTGTGTGCCCGATGGGGATGTGGGGGGGCTGGTAGTCATGGTGGGGAGCTGGCTGAGTGCAGGTCAGTGGGACTAGATAGAATACTGGTTCGGCACAGACTAGAAGGGCCGATGGGGCCTGCTACTATACTGTAGAGTTCTCCGATTCTATGGTTAGTGTAGCAGTTAGCACAATGCTGTTACAGCGCTAGAGATGAAGGTTCGAATCCCACACTGGCTGTTCATTCTCCCCATCTCTCCGTGGGTTTTCCCCAGGGGGTCCAGTTTCCTCCCACCATTCAAAATGTCCAGGAGGTTAAGGTTAATTGGGTGTAATTGGGTGGCATGGGTTAGTGGGCCGGAAGGGTCTTTTACCCTGCTGTGTGGCTAAATTTGTTAATTATAAGACATTTGTAAATTTATAAACAATTTAATTTATAACTTATGTTACAGACTCTGCTCTGAAACATTATGTCTGTTTGAAACTTTGGTTGCACATTCTAGGCTGAATTTAAAGGCTCTTTCCTCAAAACCTTCAACACACACGTATTTCCCATGCATGGTTTAACACTGAGCATGCTCCTTTATATTTTAACACTGAAACCTGTTCACCAAGGTTCAGAATGCCATTCGATAATGTGTCTGATGTCTCTGTCTGGGAGACTCTAACTAATTCACCCTGTTCTTTGAATTATGATGCATGGATGATTTAAATTTTCCCTTCAGTTACCCTGCACCAACAAACAGCCACCCACTCTCAGCCAACCCATATCTCCGGCTCCACTGCCAAGCCCCCTTTCGACCCTGATCTGCTGCCAAAACCACTTTCAGTTGGTTGAGCCAAAGCTAAGAGGGAGGGAGCTGTGACTGTAGCGGGGAGCCTTATCCCGGGAAGAGAGATATCAATGTCTCCAGGCCACCAGCAATGGAGAGGAGCCCAACAATTCTGCTGCTCCTGGCACCCTCGGGGGATCGGGAGACCCTGGCTGCCCAGAGACTATCCCGCGCCGGAAACGTGACCCAAAACTCAACTACAGCATTTTTGCTCTGTAATTCATCTTTAAGTGCTGGACATCACCAGTCATGTGAGATCACACAGCATGGGAACAGGCCCTTCAGCCTATCGTGTTTTTGCTGACCACGATGTCAATCCAACGAATCCTGTTTGGCTGCAATGGGGCTCTCTGTCTGTTTCTCATTGTTTTCACATGTAACTTTTGTATCTGCAAGGTTCAGGAGCAAGGGTGGGGGTTGGGGGGATCACCATCTAAAAAATAGGGGTGATCTTTTGGAAACCCCTTCCCCAAAGGGAATGGAAGCTGAATCTTGGAATATCTTTAACACTGATGTTGATAGATAGATAGATAGATAGATAGATAGATAGATAGATAGATAGATAGATAGATAGATAGATAGATAGATAAATAGATAGATAGATAGGTAGACTGATGGATGGATAGCTAGGTGGGTGGACAGATAGATGGGTGGATAGATAGATAAGTAGATTGATGGATGGATGGATAGCTAGATGGGTGGATAGATAGATAAGTAGATCGATGGATGGATGAATGGGTGGATGGATATAGATAGACAGATGGATGGATAGATAGATAAGTGGATGGAGGAATGGATGGATGGATAGAAAGACAGATAGACAGATGGATAGATAGAGAATCAAGTAGGAGAAAAATACCACGGTCAGTAAAGAGGAGTAGAGGTAATTATCAGACCATCTGTGGCCCTATTATTGTATGTTAGATTATCACCAAGGGGCAGAATGGTCTCCTCCTGTTCCTAATTCATATGTTTTTATATTCTTATCTGCATTCCTCTCAAAGTCTGGGATGCAGATGATCAGGTCTCGGGGACTTATTATCTCTTCCCCCATTAATTTCTCTGATACCATTTTTGCGAAGGCTAATTGCTTTAAGCTCCTCATTTGATCTGCTCTGCTGCTCACCACCACTTCCTGTCTTCTGCGACACAAAATATCTATTTCATTTTGCGGCTGTTTATTTTGGTACCTGTATAATCCTCCTACCTTCTGTCCTTTCCCAATTCTCTATTAAATTCCAATGTAACCCCAGTCCTCAGGGTTGCCACTTTGTTTGGCCCATATACATTCTTTAAACATCAACACTGTTGATTTACCATCACATTTTTAATGTGCAATTCATCTGCCAAAAAAAGCCAGCTGATGCCAAAAGCTTTCCCCAATTCGTCTAGTTGAGGTTTAAGACTAATTTCGAACTGAACTCAAGGTAATTTCAATCTTCGTAGAATGATCCACCTGAAATGATCAAAACTATGAAGTGTGAACTTCACCAACCTGTAGGTGAAGCTCCCTTTCAAAGTCAGGGAGTGGAGATCCACGTAGTTCCAACCTGGAGTTCTTCTGAATGATCCTGCTCCACTCTACGGGAAGAATTACTGTCGAACTTTGACTTCTGTTGAAGTGGGAGGGTGGTTGGCATAGAACCATAGAACATTAAACCTTACAAAAAAAGGCCGTTTGGCTCTTCTAGCCTGTGCCATAGTCCCACTGACCTGCACCCAGTTCATAGGCCTCTATACCCCTCCCATCCAGGTGCCTTCCCAAATTTTTCTTAAATGTTAATGTTGAGCCTGATTTCACCAGTTCAGCTAGCAGCTCAATCCACACTCCCACCAGACTCTGTGTGTGAAAAAAATCCCCCTAATGATCCTCCCTGATCTTTTCCCCTTTCATCCCTGGTTTGCATTTCACTGACCCTCAAGGGAAAAAGCCTTTCTACATTTACTCTATCTATCCCCCTCATCATTTTAAACACCTCTATCAAATCTCCCCTCATCTACACTCCAGGGAATAAAGTCCTAACCTGTTTAACCTTTCCCCATAACTCTTCCTGAAGTCTGGGTAACAACCAAGTAAATCTTCTCTGCATTCTTTCCATCTTATTGATATCTTTCCTATAGTTAGGTGACCAAAACTGCACACAATACTCCAAATTTGGCCTCAGAGATGTCTTATACAACTTTTCCATAAGATTCCAGCTCCTACACTTAATGATTAATGAAGGCCAATGTGCCAAAAGCTCTCTTTACAACCCTGTCCACCTGTAACCTCACTTTCAGAGAATTATGTATCTGGATTCCCAGATCGCTCTGTTCTACCGTGCTCCTCAGTGCCCGATTGTTTACTGTGTATGCCCTTTCTTGCCTGCTCAGCTGGATGTGGTGCCTGTTTGGGGCTGGTTATCCAAAGGCTCTGGTGCTTGTAATGACCTTTTGATCAGACCAGTGACATCAGCGACTTAGTGAGACCACACCTGGTCTCCTCATTTGAGCAAAGATCTTAATGCAGTGGGAAGAGTTCCAAGAAGGTTCGCTGGACTGATATTTAGAATGAGTGAGGGTCTGGTGAGGAAGGGGTTTGAAAAGCTGAGCTGGTAATAAACAACAGAAATGCTGGGGGCAGGCACCAGGTCAGTCAGCTTCTGTGGAGAGAGAATAATGGGATAACGTTTGGATTTCGGACCCCTGGAAAAAAAAAGCTTTAAGTGGCAGGCAAGGTCTGAATATAGAGAAATGAGAGAGAAATATGTAAGACCCTGAGGAGGGAGTACTGTGAGAGCATCTTTAAATTTAAATTTAGGCATACATCACAATAACAGGCCCTTCCGGCCCATGAGCCCGTGGGCTCATAGCTGATGCTACAGCCCCCGTGTGTTTTGAACGGTGGTAGGAAACCGGAGTCTCCGGGGGAAATCCACACAGGCACGGGGAGAATGTACAAGCTCCTCACGGACAGTGCAGGATTCAAACCCCAGGCGCGGTTACAGCTTTGCGCTAACCACTACCTGAACTGTGCTGCCCTCTCTGAGTTCAGTTCCCTCTGGTGTGTAATGACATAGGACATCGGCCATACAATATAACAGCACAGACATTTCGGCCCACGTATCTGGGCTGAACATGATGGCTGATTAAACTGAACCCCAGCTGCTTGCACATATTCACGTGTATCCTGAAGCACCTTAGACCCTACCATCGTATCTGCTTTCACCACAGATGCTGGGAGGGTCTGTCCCATGCACCCACCACTCTCTGTGTACAAACACTGGCCCTACCCATCTCCTTTAAATTCTCCCCCTCCCCCACCCATCTCCTTTAAATTCCCCCCTCCCCCACCCATCTTCTTTAAATTCCCCGCTCCCCTCCTTCACTTTAAATGCATGACCTCTAGTATTTAACACTAGTAGGACCAGATCTGATGTAATGGCAATGCTGCTGCCAATGCGGACCCAGGAGAGCACAGGGTGTAGACCTAGAGTTGCTCTGCATGGTCCTACTGCCCGGTTCTGTTGCTATTGGCTCCGTATGACCTTTAAACGGCCTGTTAATTGAGCTGATGGTGATTCATTTTAAAATCCTGCAACCACAGTTGGTCTGTGGCTAAGATGGAGACACCTGTGCTGGGAGTTGCAGACTCTGAGGGGGGGGGGGGTGTGGGCAGTGGTCACCAGAAATGGGGAGAACAACTGTCCCCCTTCCTTTTGAGAAGGAGAAGCAGAGGAGATAACCCTACAGGATGGTGACCACTGCAACGGACTCAGGCTGCGGGCTGTTGCCGACATTTGGTCAAATGATCCACGCGGACTGCGGGCTGCTGGACTCGCTAATGGGGCTGAGGGCAAGAAGGGCTCCCGAAAGGAGCTGAAGCCATCCTGATCATGTCAGAGGTTTGGATCTGGAGCTCGGGTCGAGCAGGAGTCAGCGGGGCTGCTGAAGCCGCGAGAGGTGAATCCTCGGACACTCAGTGTCTCTGAAGGGAATCTCTTTTGTTTCTCCTATTGTTAGGGGCACCGGGCAATACTATGGTGGTTTGTTTTCCAGGCAAAAGTCAAAATCTATCATGTATATTATATTTTTATGTAATAATTTGGGACACTATAAAGGGACCTTGAACCCTGTAACGAACCCTGATTGTTTTTCTTGCAAGACTTTGCCCCTTACTGCTTTCTGCAGGTCTCATTAATTTATTAACTTCATTCTCTTCCAGGTAAAGAGACAAAGGGGAAACAGTCAAAGGGCAAGAATTGAGAGACCGGCCCTAGTGGGGATTACCGCAGAGTTCCTGTGTGCAGTTGGTAACAGTTTGTGGTCATTGCGTTGACAAGAAGTTTTACTATTTGCTTCATGTCTGTCTGTTTGGGCAACTTTCGTTTCCCCATCTGTGTTGTGGTTCTTCAGTCTGTGTAGAAGGCAATAAATCGATGTTGTGTGACCTGTGGCTCTTGTTTCACCTGTAGTGCTCACCCATCCCGTTTCCTGGACTCTGGCGCACTCTGCCGCTGACGCTCCACACTCAGCGGTGCAGCCAGGTTCAAAAAAGGTGCCACGCACATATGTTTTGCAACCAGCACACAACGGTTAGATCCTTAAAATAATGTGGTTCAAAGTATAGAATAAAATCTTAAGTAAATACGTTACTTCGGGGTCTTGGTTTCACGTGTCAAAACATCCTGGCCAGGAAACGGCGCTTCTGGCACATGTCCACTCTCCTGATGAGCGTCCTGGGCTGGGGAAACCAACTGCGGCAGGAAGACGCCCCTGGGGAACAACACTTTCCCTGCGATGCACCAGTGCAAAACACCACAGGAGTCCTGCGACCTGCCAGTGCCCACCAGTGCAAAACACCACAGGAGTCCCGTGATGTGCCAGTGGCCACCAGTGCAAAACAGCACAGGAGTCCCGTGATATGCCAGTGGCCACCAGTGCAAAACACCTCAGGAGTCCTGCAAGCACACAGGTCAAAAGGCTGCTACTGCCAAAGAATGTGCCCGGGGGAAGCGGTCCCCACCTGTACCCACCTCGCTACACCATTGTCCACACTGCCTCCCCACACCCCTCGGCCAGGGGAAGAGTGGGTAACATCTGGTCCAACTTCTTCCCTTCGATGCCTTTTGGATCAAGTGTGGGCTTTGTATTTCAGGAAGGCTCTGAGAAGGGCCACACTGTGACACACCTGCTGTCCTTCTGCTCCTGAGACCAATCCTGACATTGGGCATGCTCTGTGTGTGGAGTCTGCTTGGAGTTTCATCCAGACATCCGGTTCCCCCCACAACCCAAAGACGGTCAGTTAATTCTATGCCATAAGCTGCCCCGTGTGTGTAAACATGCGATGGAATAGTTGGGAGTGGGCTACATGGAAAATGATGCAAACCTGAGCTTGTTCCTGAGGTTGTCACAGAAGAAATGGGTTGAACATAGAACATTACAGCACAGTACAGGCCCCTCAGCCCATGATGTTGTGCTGACCGATATATTATTTCTGACCTCATAACCCTCTATTTTTCTTTCATCCATGAGCCCGTCTAAGAGTCTCTTAAATGCCCCTAATATTTCAGTCTCCACCGCCAACCCCTGG
Source organism: Narcine bancroftii (assembly GCF_036971445.1). NCBI lineage: Eukaryota > Metazoa > Chordata > Chondrichthyes > Torpediniformes > Narcinidae > Narcine > Narcine bancroftii. The sequence goes on along the minus strand of NC_091481.1, from coordinate 52,871,513 downwards.
CAAGGCATTCCAGTTACCCACAACTCTCTGTGTAAAATAAAGTACCCCTGATGTCTCCCCCAAACTTCCCTCCCTTCACTTTGTACAGATGTCCTCTGGTATTTGCTACTCCCACCCTGGGAAACAGGTGCTGGCTGTCCACCTTATCCATGCCTCTCAGACTCTTGTCGACCTCTATTAAGTCACCTCTCATCCTTCTATGCTCCAAAAAGTCCCAGCTCTGCTAACCTTACTTAATAAGATTTATTTTCCAATCCAGCCAACACCCTGGTAAGTCTCCTCTGCACCCTCTCCATAGCTTCCACATCCTTCCTGTAATGAGGTGACCAGAACTGAACACAATACCAGAGATTTATAGATTTGCCACATGATGACTTGACTCCTAAACTCAGTCCCCCAATTTATGAAACCCAGCATCCCGTAGGCCTTCTTAACTATCCTATCATGCACAGTGACCTTGAGAGATGTATGGATTTAGACCCCAAAGCCTCTCTGTTCATGCACACTGTTAAGACCATTAACGCTGTACTCAGCCTTCAGGCTTACTTATCTGGATTGAACTCCATCTGCCACTTCTCTGCCCATCTCTGCATCCTGTCTATATCCTTTTGTAACCTACGACAACTCTCAACACTACCCACAGTTCCTCCAACCTTCGTCTCATTTGCAAACACTGATCCATCTCTCCACTTCTTTTATAAAAACCACAAAGAGCAAGGGTCCCAGAACAGATCCCTGCAGAACACTACAAGTCACTGACCTCCAGGCAAAATAATTTCTGTCCACTACTACTCTCTGCTTTCTACAGGTAAGCCAGTTCTGTATCCAAACAGTCACGATTCTATGCCTCATGGCTTTCTGAAAGAGTCTCTCGTGGAGACCCCCTCATCAAATGCCTTTCTAAAATCCATATAGATGACATCTACCACTTTATCCTCATCAATTTATTTTATAAACCTCCTCAAAGAACTTAATTAGGACAACAAGGCATGACCTTTCCCTCACAAAGCAATGCTGAGTATCCCTGGGAAGTCTACTTCTCCAAAAGGCTGGCAAAGTTGGCATAGTGGTTAGCATAATGCCTTTACAGTGATCAGTACTGAGGATCGAATCCTGCTCTGTCTGTAAGCAGTTTGCACATTCTCTCCGTGTCCGCGTGTGTTTTCCCCAGGGGCTCCAGTTTACTCCCACCCTTCAAAACGTACCTGGGATGCAGGTTAATGGAGTGTAAATTGGGTGGCACGGGCTTGTGGGCAGAAATGTCCCGATACTGCGCTGCATGTCTAAATTTTATTTTTAAAATATTCTTATTGATTTTAATAAAGGACTTATACAAACAAAAAGGTGCAATTCAGTAAGACAGTGTGGACAATTAAACAAGACATTTTGTATATCAGTAACGTAAATCAGATCCATAGTTCATATTCTAAATGGAATATACCTTTAGTAAAAAAATCTCTAATGGAAAAAGGAAGGAAGGAAGAAAAAGGTAGAGGAGAAAAATTCGACCCCCCCCCCCTCCTTACAAAACTGCGTTGCCAGATGTTGGATATGACTTTATTAAAAGAAAAATGAAGGTTAAAAGAAATTAAATTAAAAAAAAGCTCAGAGATCCATCCTATCCTTAAGAATCCTCTCCAATAGTTTGCACTGACGAAAGACCCACTGGTTTATAATTCTCAGAATTCTCCCTATTACCTTTTTTTTGAACAATGGGACCACATTGGCCATTCTCAAATCCTTCAGCATCTCCTCTGTGGCCAAGGAGGACGCAAATATCATTGCCAATGCCCCGGCTATCTCTTCCCTCTCTTCCCACAGCAACCTGGGGTACATCACGTCAATGATTTTAAGGAGATCCATCACTTCCTCTTTCCTAATCCCAACACAAGCTTGTCCTGTTTTGACCTCACCTTGACCAAGGTTCTATTCTCTGGTGAATACTGATGCAAAGTATTTATTTAGGACCTCCCCAACCTCCTCTGCCTCCAGACACATGTTGCCTTCCTAATCCTTTAGTGGCCCTACCTTTATTCTCATCATCCTTCTGTTATTCACATATACATAGAATCCCTTGGGGTTCTCCTTAATCCTATGTGCCAAGGTATGCCCCCTTACAGCTCTCCTAAGTCCTTCAGTTCCTTCCTGGTTACCCCATAATTCTCATGAGCCCTTCCTGTTTCCTGCTGCCTAAATCTAATATATCCTAAAACTTCCTCCACATTACTTCTGTGCTTCGACCCGCGAATGTCTGTTCCCAATTTATTCTCCCTATTTCCAGCTTCATCCCACTATAATTAGCCCTTCCCCAATGAAAAATTTTATCATTTTGTTTGCATTTATCTTTGTCCGTGGCTATGTTAAAGCTCAGGGAGTTGTGGTCACTCTCACCGAAATGCTCCCCCACTGAGAGGTCCGCCAGCTGACCAGGTTCATTACTCAGTACCAGATCCAGTGTGGCCTCTCATCTCGTCGGCCGGTCCACAGACTGTGTCAGGAATCCTCCTTGGGGGACAAATTCTGCCCCATCTGTTACTCTTCCAGTCAATATTTGGGAAGCTGAAGTCTCCCCATAACAACAACCCTGTAATTTCTGCACTATTCCAGAATCTGCCCACTTCTCTGTTCATCAGGGCTATTTGGGGGCCTTTTGATTACTCCCGATGCAGTGATTGCTCCCTTCCTATTTCTGACTTCCACCCAGACTCTCTCAGAAATTCTACTCCCCCCCATCTCCCCTTACGTCTCATCCTATCCCTTTTAAAACACCTGAGCCCCAGTTCCTGCATCAGCCAATCCTGTCCTTCTGCCAACCAGGTCTCTGTAATGGCCACAACATTGCAGTTCCAGGTGCTGTTCATCTCCCTTATTCCTAGCATTGAAATAGACCCTCCACTGACTACATTTTGTTTCCTTCCATGCCTTTCCTTCCTCACAAACTCAGGACTCACTACATCGTGCTTTTGACTCTCTGCCCTGTTCTCTGCTCTCTCATTCTGATTCCCATCCCACTGCCAAACTAGTTTAAACCCTCCCCAACATCTCTAGCAAACCTGCCCACCAGGATATTGGTCCCTCTCAAGTTCAAGAACAGCCCATCTCCCCAGAGGAGATGCCAATGATCCACAAATCTGAAGTCCTGCCCCAACGTTTCAGCCACGCATTCATCCTACAGATCATTCTATTCCTTCCCTGAAGGTGGCAGCAGTGCATCTGTGGAGATCTTTGCACAATGGACCAGAAGAGGTTGCCTCATATAAATCCATTTTAGGTTTTCAGTTTAAGTTTATTTCTCACAAAATAAATGTTACAGTGAGAGTGTCCTTCAACGAGCAGACTGATCGGATAGTTTCAACGTTCATACAGCCGTGCAAAGAACACAATTCCTAGAGCATTAGATTGCAATGGAAAGAAAGATAAATGAAGTTGCACCGATAGTGGTTAGCGCAATGCCTTTACAGTGCCAACAGCTGGGGTTCAAACCCGTGCTGTTTGTAAGGAGTTTGCATGTTCTCCCTGTAGTGGGTTTCCTCCAGGTGCTCTGGTCTCCTCCCACATTCTATAGGCATACGAAGATCATGGGTGAAATATTAAAATTTTTAATATTACAACATACAGCACAGTAACCGGCCATTTCAGTCCACAAGCCCATGCTGACCAACTAACCTGCACCCCCGACGGGAGGAAACCGGAGCCCCCCGGGGAACACCCGCGCAGATATGGGGAGAATGTACAAACCCCTTACAGACAGCGTGGCAGTCAAGTCCAGTCCTGATTACTGGCGCTGTAACAGCGTTATGCTAACCGTTGCACCAACCCAGCCAACCTTGAATGCAAATGGGTTCCATAGGCTAGAAGGACCATTTACTGTGCTCTACTGTTAAAAATGACAATTTGGTTAGCATTAGGCCGAGGCAGAATGATAGCACTGTGGTGGGACACATTCAGAATGACCAGAAAGAAGCGGACTTTGAGCCTGTTGTGCGCATTTTTACATTCTTGAACCTTCTCCTTGATGGGAGGAGGGAGAAGAGGGCGTATCTGGGGTGTGATGGGTCCTTCAAAGTTTTGGCTGCCTTACTAAGGCAGATGCAGATGGAGAGGTGGGATAGATAGATTATGGACGTAGGGGTATTTTTGTCTAGCAGGGGTATTAACAGTTACAGGTAAGTGGAGCTGAGTCCAAGGCCATCTCAGCCATGATCCAATTGAATGGCAGAGCAGACTTGATGGGCCAGATGAACTTCTCCTGATGTATTTCTTATGCAAACTTGGTGATATAGTAAAACCTGGTTCTGGCAACTACGGGGATAGGAATCAAGTTTATTGTCACCTGACTGTACAAGTACAACCCAATGAAACAGCGTTCTCTGGTCCTCAGTGCAAAACACATAGACACACAACCAGACATAACACACATATAGACAATCAATACATATGCAGGAGAAGCATTCGGAGATAGAAATAAATAAATAAATATTGTTTTGTGACTCTGAGAGTCTCGGAGGGTGTGTGTGAGCAGTTCCTTTGGTTGTTCAATGTTCTCACTGCCCGTGGGGAGAAGCTGTTCCTCAGCTTGGTGGTGCTAGCTCCAATCCTCCTGTATCTCTTCCCCGACGGGAGCAGCTGAAAGGTGCTGTGTGAGGGGTGGAAGGGGTCCTCAATGATGTTGCGTGGTCTCTTCAGACCACGATCCCAGTAGATCATGTCAATGGGTGGGGGGGGGGGTGGGGAGGGAGACTCCAGTGATCCTCTCTGATACTCTTACGGCCCTGTGGATTGACCTACGATCCATTTCTCTGCGATGCAGGATAGATGCCAGATAAGTCTATTTTCCAGTTGCTTGAGACTCGCTCTTACCAATGCACCAATGCCTAAAACGTATGCACTGCCCCATGATCTGCAGATGTCTGCTCATCAGACAAGTGTAATACACGGGTACCATGACGAACCTTGAATCTGTGCCTCAATATGCATTTTCTCATGGATTTCCTTTCCTTTCTCTTGTAACATGGGGCCTAATATGGACACAGCTTCCCACCCTCTTAAACTAAACCATTCTGAAATAGCCTGGTCAAATAAGTCCACCTTGGGGTATGAAAAGTTTATCAGCGTCAGACTTCATATAAGACTGTGTAGTGGTCCGCGACCATCACCGCAGGCCGACACAGAGGACATAATTCCAACATGGCAATCGAGTAGTCTGTGTCAAGGCGTCAGCAGCCTGTTCTCATAGGCCGGTGCAAAGTGGGCTCTGCCAGCCAACCACTGCCGACAGATTGCAAAAGGGCCAACAGTGCCAAGGGAGGCACAAACCATATCTGTCGGGCCAATCCTGCCAATCTCCAACAGCGGGTCATGAAGACACCAATCAGAGCCCGGGTTATGCCTATCGGTCACATGGCAGCCAGGGTCAGCCGATTCATTAAAATCAGCGTCAACTGTGCTCCTGGTTGTGCGCGTCTTATTTCTGAGCTAGAACTTCGAGACGCGTCACAGTTGCTTAATTTTCTGAGACTGGGTCTTAATGTCGGAGATGGTTGATGAGCCAACATTAAATTCCCCCTTAAACACTACGACTTTCACCTTTTTCCAATCTCTTACGTCTCCATCTTCGCCTTAAGGCACATTTACGCCCGGCTGGTTGTTTTACTTTCAGCATGGTAACAGTTCGGGGGGGGGGGGTGTGGGGGGGCAATTTGTCCAAAATAACGACCTGTGAAATGGAATCTCTGTTTGGTCACAAGGCTGCAGGTGTTACATGGCCCGCCATGGCGAACTAACGGCAAGATGAGCCAATTTTAAACGTACGTCTTTTTTAGCTTTTCTTATTTATTTTAATTTTTATTTATTTTCCTCGATTTTTTTGCCGGTTGCTTGAATTCCTGATACCATTACTGCATTTCTGACATGGGTGAAATGGTTGGCATAGCGGTTAGTGCAACACCTTTACAGGGCCAGAGATCAGGACTGGGCCTTCAAATTCTGCGGCTGTCTGTAAGGAGTTTGTACGTTCTCCCTGCCTGCTCCGGTTTCCTCCCATCGTTCAAAAATGAATCAGGAGATGTAGGTCATTTCGGCACTACAGACTCATGGGCTGAAAGGCCATGCTGTAAATTTAAAAGAAGTTAAAAATTTTGTACAGTGACATTCAAATTTGCTGCAGGAACTGCCTCATTTCACCGACAGTTCGTGTTTGCAGTGGGGCTTTTGCTGCTCCCTGGTGATCTTCCTGCCAGTGTGCAGGTCCTAGCTGGTTCCTGGAACGCACACCGTTGTTGCCAGCAAAAGCGGGTTGCTGCTGCCCTCTGGTGGTGCCAGCTGTGATAGAGGGCAGGAATTCAGAGCAGGAGTGGACTCTCCAACCTGTCCCACCAGAAGATCACAACGGATCTAACCACCCTGGAAACGTCATCCCCTCGTTTGTCAGTTCGAGTTTATTCTCATCTGACTGTACGTGTAGAACCAGACGAAAGAGTCTTTCTCCAGGCCATGGAGCTCACGTGGCTGCAGCCCACAGCGAGTGGATGAGTTGTGGAGCCGAGAAGAATATCAAACCGACTGATTTACTGCTTAAAACCCATGTGCTTAAAATGTCCCAGTGCTCGTGGGGGGCGGAAGCGTTTATTGTGTTGTCTCCAGACTGAGAGCTCCTGAGTATGTCTCTGACTGTGGACTGTTGGTGCCAGTTCGCTTGCCGTGTGGGTGAGCAACACATGACCCACCCCCCCCCACAGAAATGGTGATAGGAAGAGCTGAAACCATACTCCGTACACTGTTTGCTTTACGTGGCCGCCCTCGCCTCGACTGGTGGGACCATGAATGGGTGCTCAATGTTCAGGTGGGCCAGCTAGAGGTGGTCCATGGTAAATGTCTCCTCCCGTCCACCCACCTCCAAAACACACGTTGCCCCATTATGACAGTCCACTTCGAAGGGTCCTTCATACGGCTATTGCAGGGGTGATCTGTGGGCTCTTTGATGGACAAACACGCACTTGCTCTGCTGCAAGTCTTTGCCCCCTGGTGGGATGTCTGCACCAGAGCCAATGACCTGAAGACTGATCAGGACCCCTGCTGGAGTGTCCTCTTGGCCATGGGGTGAGGGCATGAATTTGCCAGGTACTGTGAACGGTGTACTGTAAGCTAGTTTGGAGGATGACACGGCCCGGTCTTCTTTGGGGGCTGTGCAGATGCCTGGTTGGGCCCTTGGAGGCATGCCATCAGGGCTGGCTTCAGGCGCCTGTGGAAACATTCCACCAGGTCGTTCGATTGAGGGGGGTGCCCAGTCGTCTGGTGGTGCTGGATTCCATTAGCTGCAGTGCTGCTGACCATAGAGCCGAAGTGAACTGTGCTCCTCCTTCCGAGGTGATATGGGCAGGGAGCCTGAACCTCGCCACCCACATTGTGATCAGTGCATTCTTGAATGGCATTCTAAGTAATTCAAACAGGCTGAACGGGGTTATGATGGCTGTCTTTGAGATATCATCTGGGTGGATAGGGACAGTATCCTGGATGATCCTGGTGCATGTCTCTGCCGTTGTGTCAGTGATTGTGACAGCTTCCAGCCACCTTGTGAACCAGTCCACCATTGTACCTTGCTCCTCTCGAGACGGGTAGTGGGCCGATGGAGTCCACGTGCACACACTCGAACCTCTTGTGTGTTGGCTGGAAATGTTGCAGCGGTGCCTTTACCTGCCTCTGTACCTTAGAGGTCTGGTAGTGTGTGTACAGCCTGGCCCAGTGGCCGAGCTGCATGCGTAGGCCATGCCACTTGAAGCAATCTGCGATGAGCTGGGTGATCGCCCTGATAGATCTGGCGCTTCCAACCCGTTGGTATGATAGGCTGAGGCTTCCCGGTTGAGTTTGGTACCTCTGGGCCCAATTGGTACGATCTCGACTGCGGTTCAGTATGCTGATAGTTCATTGTCTCTCTGTTGTGCCTCTGCCAACGCCATGTAATCCACTCCCAGAGCCAAAGTGTGCACTGACTGAATGGATGTCCAGGACACCGCATTGGCCAACATGTTGCTCTTACCCAAGATATGCTTGATCGTGGTAGTGAATTCGGATATGAATGACAGATGTTGCTGCTGGCAGGCTGACCACGGGTCAGACACCTTAGCAAACACGTAGGCACGGGGCTTGTAATCAGTGAAGATCGTGAACTCTCTCCCTTCCAGGAAATACCTGAAGTGTTTAACTCTTCAATTACGCCACCGACTGCTGCTTTGGAGGCGTCTACGGTGAGGGCCGTGGGGACGTCTACCTGAGGGTGGACCAGGAGCATGGCCTGGCCGAAAACCACTATCACTGCTTCTGTCCAAGCTACCTCTTTGGTTTTTCCAGACATCAAGTCGAACAGGGGGTGCATGATCTGGGGTTGAAAAGGTGGTGAAAATTAACCATCCTGACAAATTTCTGCTGACCCTTGACTGTGCTTGGCCTGGCAAATTTGCAAATGTCCTCCACTTACTCTGGCAGGGGAACAGCTCCATGATGGACAATCCAGTGCCCCAAGAAGTCAATAGCTGAACTGGCACTTGGTGACCACCAGGCCGTAGTCACTGAGGTGGTGGCAGAGTAGATGCAGGTGTGCTAGTTGTTCCTGGCAGGAGCAGCTGGCTACCAGGATGTCATCCAGGTAGATGAACAGAAAGTCCAGGTCCCACCCTACAGATTCTATGAGGTGTTGGAAGGTCTGGGCTGCGTTCTTGAATGGCATTCTAAGTAATTCAAACAGGCTGAATGGGGTTATGATGGCTGTCTTTGAGATATCATCTGGGTGGATAGGGACTGTATCCTGGATGTGCAGGACTGGGTACCTATCAGAGACGGTCACTTCGTTCAGCCTCCTGTAGTCCCTGCACGACCTCCATTCTCCCGTGGACGTGGGCACCATATTGAGCGTGAGGCCCACGGGCTGTCTGAATGCCACAAGATGCCCATCTCCTCTCCTGCTAGTCGGAGCCTATCTGGTTGCGTGCTTGTGTCCCTGAGTTGGGAATATGGTGCGCCACACCACATTTGTGGGCTGTCGTGGAAAAATGTGACCCGGTGATGGGTGGGATCTCTGACAGCGAATTCATTGTGCAGGTGCAGAGCCGGGAATCTGACCTCGCCGAGGGGAAAGGTTTGAAATATCTTTGGGTCGACCAGCCGTCGACCCTTCAGGTCCACTAGCAAACTGTACGCGGAGGAAGTCTGCACCAATGATGGTTGTGACATCGTAGCCAGCATAAACATCCATGTTAATCAGCTGGAACCAAATTGCAAAGGGGTTGTGCATGTACTGTAGGTGTAGATAGAGCTGCCACTGGCTGCTGTGAGTTCTGGTCCGGCTCTTCTGGTCCTGGTACCTTGACTCAAGGGCGGAGGGATGCTGATTTCTGCTCCTGTGTCTACTAGGAACCTGCGCCCGGAGTGTCTGTCCCAGACATGCACGAGACTATCCTGCTGGCCAGCCGCTGTAGCCATCAGCAATGGCTGGCCCCGTCATTTCCCTGGAACAAGCATGGCAGTCGGCATCAGGAGGCCCCAGATCCCCACCTCTGATGGTTGAAACATCAAGACTCAGGGCTGTTGCCATCTCTTGGTGTGTGGTCATCACTGACTTCATTTCTGGGGCATGGGGCGGCTGGGCCTTCAGTCGTGTCTCAGCACTAATTCTGACGCTTGTTCCGCTGTCTCTTTTTGCATGCCACAGGATGTCCACGTCCGTGGCCGCCTTCTGCGGGTCGGAGAAATCCTCATTTGATGGTAGGAGGTGGAGTCCTCCAGCATCTGCTCCAAAAAGATCTGTTTGAAGCGTAGACACAGCTTATGGCTGTCTGCCAGCGCCAGCACATCACTCATCAGGGCTGACGGTGCGCGGTTGCCTAGGCTGTCCATATGCGCAGCCTGCTCACAACATGAGAGGCCGAAAATGCCAACCAACAAGGCTTTGAGTGCCTCATACCTGTCCACCTCTGGGGACCACTGCAGAAAATCCATTATTCGGCCTGTCCTCTCTTGGTCGAGTGCTACTACCACGTAATAGTAGATGACCCGGAACTGGTCCTCTGTTTGTTGAAACCAGATGAGGGGATGAACGGTCTAGAAGGTTGGCAGCTTTAAGCGAAATTGCATTTTGAAAAGTTGAGTCGCTTGTGTTGTCCATGTTGCTGGAATCGTTCATGTCGGGTCCAGCTGATGTTGGTCTGTTGGGGTCACAATGAGGCTGTTGACCACTACAAGTGAAAGAAACGCCAAGTCGAGTAGGGTTTCAAACCAACTGATTCAAACCTGTGCTTACAAGGTCCCAGCTGGTCCCAGCACTCGTGCAGGGTGGAAGTGATGTCAACTTCCTGTCCGTTGTTTTAATGGACAATAGACAATAGGTGCTGGAGTAGGCCAATTAGCCCTTCAAGCCAGCACCGCCATTTATCAGATCATGGCTGATCTTTCCCTTTCAATAACCAATCCCAGCCTTATCCCCATAACCCTTAACTCCCCTGCCCACAAGAGCCTTATCCAACTCTCTCTTAAATCCATCCAGTGAATCTGCCCACCACCACCCTCTGTGGCAATGCATTCCACAGACCCACAACTCTCTGGGTAAAAAAAATTCTCCTCATTTCTGTCTTAAATGGCCTTCCCTGTATTCTTAAACTATGTCCTCTAGTCCTAGTCTCTCCCATCATTGGGAACATGTGCTCTGATTTCAAGCCCTTTGATAATCCTAAATACCTCAATCATGTCTCCCCTCATCCTTCTAACCTCCATCGTATATAATCCAAGTCTTTCATATGACAATCCTGCCATCCCGGGAACTAACCTTGTAAACCTGCACTGCACTCCCTCTATAGCAAGTATGTTGCTTCTTAAATATGGGGACCAGAACTGGACACAATGCTCTAGGTGAGGTCTCACCAGGGCCCTGTACAACTACAGGAGGGCTTCTCTACTCCTATACTCCAATACCCTCTTTATGAAAGCCAACATACCGTTCGCCTTCTTCACCGCTTGCTGAACCTGACACTAGTTTTCAATGACTGGTGAACAAGTATGCCCAGATCCCTTTGCATTACCCCACTCCCCAGCTTAACACCATTTAAAGAATATTCTGTTCTCTTATTTCTGCCTCCAAAGTAGAGCACTGAGAGCTCCTGAGGGACAAAGACACTTTTATTTTTAACTTTATTTACCCCTGTTTTAAATTTATAATCAAACAACTCACATGTGATTAAAGTATACGTTCCAGATTTTTGATTGACCTAAGGTGTTACAATACATTTTATACATAGTCCCCTCATTTCAGGGCACCTTAATATTGGGGATATACAGGTTCAGCGCCAAAATGGGTCATCCACAGGCATTTCCCCCCTAAACGAGGAGCTGTGTCCCCACCATGCGAGGTACTATGCCCTCCCATATGGTCAAAGCCATCACTGGCCCTCAGACCCGCCCCACTTCTTCCTGCGTCATAGCGTCCAGGTTGACGCACACTAGCGACTCTCCACCCACCCCTGGCTGTGTCACTAGTGCATGTCTAGCGTCAGTAGCACCTACTGATGCTTGATGCAGTAAAAAAGAGCGTCCTCATGTCCCATGTTGGAGGGGCTCAATGACAGGTATGCCCTTGCTAGCACCCCTCACCCCCCCTGTCTATAGGATGATCCCTACCCCCCCTCTAACTAATGCCCCCCTCTGACAAACATTCTGGCGCCGAACCTGGGGACATAACAAATTAAAGTCGTCGTGTTTAGTACTTTATTGCATATCCCTTGCTTGCAATGACTGCTTGAAGAATTTGATTCATAGACACCACCAGGTGCTGAGTATCTTCTCTGGTGATGCTTTGCCAGGCCTCTACTGCAGCACCTTCAGCTCCTGCTTGTTTCGGGAACTGGTCCCCTTAAGTTTGCTCTACGGCATATGGAAGGCGAGCTCCGTTGGATTTAGATCGGGTGATAGACTTGGCCATTGAAGAATTTTCCAGTTTTGAATTTGAAAAACTCCTTTGTTGTTTTTTCAATATGTCTGGGATCATTGTCTTGGATGAAGTGCCATCCCGTGGGTTTGGAAGCATTTGCTTGAACTTGAGCAGATAAGATGTTTCTCTACAACTCCAAATTAATATCCTCCTGATATTGCCATCAGTACACCTTCAATGAAGACAAGTGCACCAATACCAGTGGTAGCCAGACATGGCCAGGCCATAATACCCCCACCACCATGTTCCACAGATGAGCTGGTTTGCCTTGGATCTTGGGCAGTTCCTTTACGCTGGCCATCGTTCTGATACAGGTTAATCTCATCTGTCCACAAGATCCTTTTCCAGAATTCTACAGGCTCTTTTCAATACTTCTTGGCAAACTGTAATGTGGCCAGCCTTTTCTATGGCTAACTAGTGGTTTGCGTCTTCCAGTGTGGCCTTGGTATTTCTGTTCACAAAGTTTTCTGCAGACAGTGGTCATTGACACATCCACACCTGTCTCCTGAAGAGAGTTTCTGATCTGTTTGACAAGAGTTTGGGGATTTTTCTTCATTATGATGAGAATTCTCCTGTAATCAGCAGTGGAAGTCTTCCTTGGAATACCAGTCCCTTGCGATTACTGAGCTCATCAGTACGCTCTTTCTTCTCAATGATGTTCCAAACAGTTGATTTTGGTCATCCTAAGGTTTGGGCGATAGGTCTTACTGTTTTATTCTTGTTTTTCAACCTCGTTAAGGCTTCATTGACTTTCATTGGGCACAACTCTGGTCCTCATTTTGAAAAATGGCAACTACAGACCTGAAAGGTAAATAAAACCTCAAAAGCAGCCCAACTCTCTTGTATTTGCACCAATGAAGCAATTAAACATAGCTGAGTTCTCACAAACACCTGTGAAACCAAATGTCCTAATCATTGCCCTGAAATGAGGGGACTATGTATAAAAAGTGCTGTTATTTCTACCTTGAGTAAAATCTGGAATGTGCACTTTATTTACATGTGAATTGTTTGATTACAAATTTAAAGCTGTGATGCACAGGGGCAAATAAAGGAAAGATGTGTCTTTGTCTCTGTATGACTTAACCTGTGCTCCAACCCCTGCCACCACCTCCCACAAGAACATGAAAAATAGGAGCAGGAGTTGGCCATTTGGCCCATTGAGCCTGCTCCGCCATTCAATGTGATCACAGCTGATCTGATGATTGGCTCATCTCCACCTACCTGTCTTTTCCCCGTATCCCTTAATCCCCCTACTATGTAAAAATCTCTCCAACCTTGTCTTACATATATTTCTTGAAGTTCAAGGGGCAGCAAATTCCACAGATTCACCCCGCTCTGGGAAAAGCAGTTCCTCCTCATCTCTAATCTAAATCTACTCCCCTGGATCTTGAGGCTATGTCCCCTAGTTCTGTGTATGGAAAGTTATGGGCTGGGTGTGGGTCAATAGGACTAGGTGAGAGAAGGTGTTCAGCATGGACTAGAAGGGCCAAACTGACCTGTTTCTGTGCTGTAATTGTTATTATGGTTTATATGGCATCTGCCTGATGGATCCATTTCTCTCTAGATGCCTCGCTATTTCTTCTTTAATGACAGCTTCAAGCATTTTCCCAACTATAGATGTTAAACTAAATGGCCTATAGTTTCCTGTCTTTTGCCTATATCCCTTTTTGAATAGTGGTGTGGCATTCACCGACTTCCAATCTGCCAGGTCCTGCCCAGAATCCAGAGAGATTTGGTAAATTATCACCAAAGTCTCCGTTATAACTTCAGCCATTTCTTTCAGTGCCCTGGGATGCATTTCATCAGGACCAGGGGAGATGCCTATCTTTAGACCCACAACTTGTCTCAGTTCTACCTCTTTAAGTAATAGCTATTACAGTCAGGTCCTCCACTCCCATCTCATTCATAACATTTGTCTTTGGCGTGGTAGATGTGTCCTCCACTGAGAAGACTTACACAAATTAGTAATTCAAAGCCTCAGTCACTTCCTCATTACCCAATGTCAATTCCCCCTTCTCATCCTCCAAGGACCAACCTTCACTTCAGCCACCCTTTTGCATCTTATAACAATTACAGTACGGAACCAAGCCATCTCGGCCCCACTAGTCCACACTGATTTAAGTGAACTCCACTAGTCCCATCTACCTGCTCTCTGTCCATAACCCTCACATCCATACACTCATCCAACCTTCTCTTAAATGACAAAATTGACTTTGCCGCAACCACCTCTTCAGGAAGATCATTCCATTCAGCCACCACTCTCTGAGTGAAGGAACTTCCTCTTATATTACTTCTAAAGTTTTGCCCCCTAACCCTTAACATGACCCCTTGTTCCAATCTCACCTGTCCTCCAGGGGAATGTTATTTAGAAAGGGGTGTTTGGTTCGGTGCGGACTAGAAGGGCCTAATGGCCTGTTTCCGTGCTGTAATTGTTATGTTATGTATGTTATGAAGAGCCTATTCACATCTACTCTATCTATCCCCATAATTTTATATACCTCTATCAAATCCCCCCTCAAGCTTCTACACTCCAATGAATAAAGACCCAGTCTACTCAATCTTTCTTTGTGTTCTAGATACTGCAATCCAGGTAACATCTTAGTAAATCTTCTCTGCACCCTCTCTACCTTATTGATATCCTTCCTATAATTTGGAACCCAGAACTGCACATAATATTCCAAACTTGGCCTCACCAACACCTTGAACAGTCTCAACATCACCTCACAGCTCCTATATTCTATGCTTTGCTTTATAAAAGCCAGCATACCAAAAGCCTTCTTCACCACCATATCTACATGAGAATCCACCTTCAAAGAACAATGAACCGTAACTCCAAGATCTCTCTGTTTCTCTGCCTCCATCAACGCTCTCCCCTTCCCTGCATATGTCCTATTTTGATTATTCTTCCCAAAATGAAGCACCTCACACTTATCGATATTAAAGTCCATCTGCCACCTTTCAGCCCACTCTTCTAAGCAATCCAAATCCTTCTACAGTCCCTGAAAACCATCCTCACTATCCACAACTCCCCCTATTTTTGTATCTTCCGCATATAATTATTATATAATTAAATAAATATAAAGACCTTTACTGTCATATGTTGTGCTAATCTTTTTTCATAATCCACTTTCCCCCTTTTTATTACTTGCTTCGTGGCTCTTTGTTGCTTTTTGAAGTTTTCTTAATCTTTGAGCTTTAGTTTGAAGCCTTTATCTCCAGGGCTGGCTGTCCCCACCCTCATTGTCCTTGCTTTTAATTGGAATATACTTTTGTTGAGCAGTGTGAAAAAATCTCTTTGAAAGTCCTCCACCGTTCCTCAACCGTCCCTCCATATCGCCTATGTTCCCAGTCGACCCTGGCCAACACCTCCCACATCGCTTTGTAGTTTCCCTTGTTTAGACACTGGTTTCAGACTGAACTACTCTACCCTCCATTTGCATAAGAAACTCAGTCATACTGTGATTACTCTTCCAAAGAGGATCCCTAACCACAAGGTCACTAATTGTACCGGTCTCACTGCACAGAACCAGATCCAGGATTATATGATCCCTTGTAGGTTCAGTAACATGCTGGTCAAGAAAACTATCATGGATGCAATCTATGAAGTCCTTCATAAAGTTGCCGTGACCAACCTGATTCACCCACCCCACGTGCATGTTAAAGACCCCACGATAATTGCTGTTCCATTCTTAAAAGCCTCCTCTATTTCTTGTTTTATTTCTTGTAATGTTATTATTGGGTGGCCTGTAGACAACTCCCACCGGTGATTTTTTTCCCTTTACTGTTCCTAATCTCTACCCAGAGGTACTCAACATTTTGCTTATTAGATCACAAGATCACAAGACAAAGGAACAGACGCAGGCCATTAGGCCCATCGAGTCTGTTCCATAAATCTACACTAAGCTACTCTACACTCAAATTTATGGCCTTTTCTCCACATCATTTGATGCCCTCACTATGAGATACTTGTCTATTTCTTGTTTAAATACTCCCAGTGATCTGGCCTCCACTCCCAGTGATCTGGCATACAGATCTGCTGTATGCGGCAGTGAGTTCCACAGATCCACGACCCTCTGCCTAAAGAAGTTCTTCCTAATCTCTGTTTTATATGGATAACCTCTAATTTTCAGCCTATGACCACCCACCAAGGGTAACATCTTACCCACATCCACCCTATGTAAACCTTTCAAAATACGAAATGCCTCTATGAGATCTCCTCCCATTCTCCTATACTCCAATGAATACAACCCAAGAGTTGCCAAACGTCCCTCGTACATTAGCCCCTGCATTCCGGGAATCATCCTAGTAAATCTCCTCTGCACCCTCTCCAACAACATCATGTCCTTTCTAAGATAGGGGGCCCAAAACTGCACAGTACTCTAAATGAGGTCTCACCAATGCCCCATAGAGTCTCATCAACACCACTCTTTACTCTTGTACACTATTCCTCTTGAAATGAATGCCAACATAGCATTCGCTTTCTTCATTATCAATTTCACCTGGTCATTAACTTTTAGGCTTCCCCGCACGAGGGCACCCATCCCTTTGCACATCCGAGGTCTGAATTTTCACCCCATCCAAATAGTATTCTGCCTGTTGATTTCCACTGTCAAAATGTACAACTGTACATTTCTCTATGTTAAATCTCATCTGCCATAATTTTTCTCAGTCTTCTGATCTGTCTATATCCTTCTGCAACATTATGGTTTCTACTACACTTCCTACTCAGTCACCTATCTTGGTGTCATCCGCAAATTTGGCCACAAAACCATTCATACCACAATCCAAATCATTAATATAAATTGTAAACAGCAGCGGCCCTAATATCAACCCCTGCGGAACACCACTAGTTACAGGCAGCCATCCAGAACGGGAACCCTTAATTTCAACCCTTTGCTTCCTGCCTATCAGCCACTTTTCTATCCAGTTTAATAATTCCCTGTAATTCCAAGGGCCCTCATCTTATTTAGCAGCCTAATATGTGGCACTTTATCGAAAGCCTTTTGAAAATCTAAATGGATAACATCCACAGCCTCTCCTTTGTCTATTCTACTTGAGATTTCTTCAAAAAACTCTAATAGGTTGGTCAGGCAGGATCGATCCTTTAAAAAACCATGCTGACTTGGACCCATCCTGTCATGCACCTCTAGATATTTCATCACCTCATCCTTGAGGATCAACTCTAATATCTCACTACTGCCCTGATCTCTTCCTGAACTCAGAGCACTACCCCACCACTCTTACCTTCCAGCCTGTCCTTCCATATTAGCTGATACTCTTGGATATTTAATTCCTGAATACTACAGGCATTGAGGTAAAGTGTCCTTTTCACAAGATCACAAGATCTAGGAGCAGGAGTCAGCCCATTGGCCCATCGAGTCAAATCATGAGCTGATCCATCCTCCCACTCAGCCACTCCCTGTAACCCTTGATGCACTGACTAATCAAATACCTGTCAATCTCTGCCTTAAATACACCCAATGATCTCGCTTCCACAGCTGCCTGTGGCAACACATTCCACAGACTGATGAGCCCCCGACTAAAGAATTTTTCTGCATTGCTTTTTTAAAATTGCCACCCTTTTATCCTGAAATTATTACCTGCCCACCCATGGGAAACATTTTTTCCGCACCTACTTTGTTCAGACCTTTAAGCATTCAAAATGTCTCTATAAGGTCTCCCCTCATCCAACAAGTCCAGTCCAAGTGCCAACAATTGTTCCTCAGATACTAACCCTTTCATTCCTCGTATCATTCTAGTAAATCTTCTCTGAACCCTTTCTAATGGCAGCATGTCTTTTCTCAGATAAAGTGCCCGACTATACACCGTTCTCCAAGTGAGGTCCCAGCAGTGATCTACAGAGTCTCAACATCACATCACTGCCCTTCCATGCAGATCCTCTAGAAATGAATGCAAATATTGCAATCACCTTCTTCAGCACCTGGAGGTTAACCTTAGGGGATCCTGCACGATGACTCCCAAGTCCCTTTGCACCTCGGAAGTTTATATTTTCTCCCAATCTCAAAAATCGTCTGCCCGTTTATTTCTTTTACTGAAGTCCATGACCAAACACTTTCCAACATGGAATTTCATCTGCCTCATTCTCCTAATCTATCCAAGTCTCTCTGCAGCCTTTCTGTATCCTCAGCACCGTTGAGAACCTACTCACCTACAGCATCTCAGTGCGGTATAGAAATTGTCTCAGATTGGACGGTGAAGCACTCCAGCGGGTGGTGAGAACTGCCCAGCGGATTATCGGCACCCAATTGCCCACTGTTGAGAACATCTATCAGGAACGCTGTCTGTACAGGGCAAAGATCATCATCAAGGATGTATCTCACCCAAACTATGGTCTTTTAACTATTCTCCCATCCAGTAGATGCTACAGGAGCCTCTGCTCCTGAACTAGCCGGCTCAGGAAAAGCTTTTTCCCCTGAGGCTGTGACCCTGTTGACCCTTAAATCCCAGTGCTGAGCAGTATTGGACCCATATTGTACTGTCAGGACTTTTAGAATTGTTAGTTTGCTGGAGCGGTGACTTTTATTCACAGTTCCTTGTAAATAGCACGATTCTCTGTTCCTCTCGTTAGATACCAATTGTATTTCATTGGCTTTGTATCTGTACTTGTTGCAATGACAATAAAGTTGAATCTAATCTCTTTTTTAACTTTTACTTTTACTTTATCCACACTCTTCCTTTTTACTTCATCCACCCCGCTCAAATCTGTTAAACGCAACCCCCTACTATTTAGTTTAAAGCCCTGTTCGCAGTCCGAGTTATGCAATTTGCCAGGATTCACATCCCATCACGGTTCAAATGGAGCCCATTCCCTGTGAACTGTTCCTTCCCAATATTGCTGCCAATTTTCCATGAATTGGAACCCATGTCTCCCTCACCAACCCTTGAGCCACACATTTAACTCTTTAATCTCAGGTAGTAATCCAGAGATTTTTGATTCTCCTTTTTGATTTAGTTCCTGAGCTCCTCAAATTGCCTTAGTAGAGCCTCTTTCCTGGTTCTACCAATGCTTCTAGTCCCCAGCTTTTTAGTCAGGTACCTGACAAAGTGCCCAGGCCTGAAATATTGGTTGTATTGCACTGCAACCCCAGCCTCTGCAATCTCTCCTGTTAAACCCCCCTCTCCTGTTAAATCCCTTCACTTCTGATGGATACTGTATGACCTGCTGTTTCTCCAGCACGTCTTATGTTGCACATGGTTCCCCGAACACTTCTTCCAGTTCAATGAAAAGCTGATGTTTTATCTGCACCAACTGAGCAGGAACAGGAGAGGGCGACACAGGTTTAAAATCCTGATCCACTGGAGAGGACTTTGTGTGCATGTGTGTGTGTGTGTGTGTGTGTGTGTGTGTGTGTGTGTGTGTGTGTGTGTGTGTGTGTGTGTGTGTGTGTGTGTGTGTGTGTGCATGCGTGCGTGTGTGCGTGCATGCGTGTGTGTGTGTGTGTGTTTATGTGTATGTATGTGTTTGTGAGTGTGTGTGGGTATGTTTGTGGGTGTGCGCGCGCGTGTATACACATACACACACATATACACACAAAAGACACACAAACACACACACACACACATACACACACATGCACCCACACACACACACACACACACACACACACACACACACACACACACACACACACACACACACACACACACACACACACACACACACACCTATTTAGATTTCAGATTTACTGTCGAGTATATGCATGACATCACATACATCCTGAGATTCCTTTTCCTGCAGGCAGAATTACCACCAATTGGTAGTGCAAAAATAAACTCTACACAGTGTAAACAGATAAAGAACTATAAACAGATAATGAATGCAATCAAACTGACTGGAATACAGAGAGAATAAAAAAAAACAATAAAATGCACAAGAGTCCCTTAAATGAGTCCCTGATTGAGTTTGTCATTGAGGAATCTGATGGTGGATGGGTAGTGGATTTTTCTGAACCCGGAGGGGCAGGTCTTGTGGCACCAATACCTCTTTCCTGATGGCAGCAGCGAGAATGTGAGCCAGGTGGTGAGGGTCTTTGATGATTGTTGCTGCTCTCCGACGGCAGCGTTCCCTGTAGATGTTCTCGATAGTGGTAACAGTGAGAAGGGGGCATGGGTGATGGGGGCCCTTGAGGATAGAGGCTGCTTTCTTGAGACACAGTCTCTTGTAGATGTCCTTGATGGAGTGAAGACTGGTGCCCCTGATGGTACTGGCTGAGTTCACTACCCTCTGAGGTCTATTTCTTGTTCTGTGCATTGGTACTTCCATTCCAGACCGCGATGCAACTAGCCAGAATGCTCTCCGTGGTACACCTGTAGAGATCAGCAAGAAATTTGCAAATGAACATAAATAATTTGAAATTATAATGAATGTGGTCAATTATGTCATAGATTGAACAATGAGAGTAAATGAGGGAATGAATGAATGTAACATTGTGATGTTAGTGCATTGTGTTCTGGCGAAGAATTATGTTTACAGAATGTTACAATTATGGCAATTAATTCATACACAAAAGTGCCAGAGAAATTCAACAGCCTTCAGAAGTCAAAGGTAACCAACATTTCGGGTCTGGGCCCTTCATCAATGTATTGTACTTGACCCCAGTAGATTAGATTTTCTTGTTTAATGTAATTAATTCAAATAGTGGTTCCATACATAGTGTTTCCTGAGGTAGCAGTAGTTTATTTATGTAACGCATTTAACACAACACATGTTGATCCAAACGCTTAACATTCAAGTAGGAATAAATTGGTTACTATCTAAATAACGACAGGCAGCCAAAATACACCGGCATGGCCATCATTTTAAAGAGATTATCCCACTTAGAACATTAATTATTTAAACCCTAAGCCGTTCCTCCCAATTTGAAATGATCAACAGTGCCAGAAACACCAGACTTCAACGAACAAGCGGTGAAAACGAATATGCCCGGTCGCAATTCCCTTTGGATGTTACAAAAGGTCCAAGAGCAGCCATCTTATGGCTGGTTTCCCGGCATCGGCCGGACTTGGACGTTACCGTCTGCCAGCAACCGTCAGTTTCTCGAGGCGGTAGAGCAACAGTTCATCTCAAAGCACCCCCCCCACACAACCTACGATGATCTGAACGCCTTGAGGCCTCAACATTGACCACGTCCAACACATCCTTCGGGATTTCTCGGGGCTAACACTGCTCCACCCCTCTGGTTGTATTGGGACCCCACCCCCTTCTCCGCCACGTCGCACCATTTCCACGACCATCGAAACAGGCGCCACTGGAAAGCTGAGGCCACTTTGCCACACTGCCCTGCAGTTGGTCTCTTCAGTAGGGCCTCACTCCACGACTGTCGAGCTGCTAAACCTTGTGGCTTTGCCCCAGCGACCCGCTCATTGTTTGGCGACAAGAGGTTGCAGTTCCAGACTCACTGTAAACTCTTGTTGAATCTGGGTTTGTGTTCAATATATCTACTTGTTAGTTACAGCTGTCCTGGGATTTGGGGTGGCTGCTGCTGTGACCGCAGCCGTGTCGCCATCTTGAAGTGTTATTACACATTGGGGGGAGGGGGGGCACTAGAATTAGGAGAAATAAGGTAATGATAGAATGAATAAAATCAGGTAATTGTGCTCTGCAATAGGGAAATTATAATTAAAATAAAAAAAATTTAAATTTAGACATACAGCACGGTAACAGGCCATTTCAGCCCACTAGCCCATGCCATCCAATTTACATCCAATTAACCTAGAGCCCCTGGTACGTTTCGAACAGTGGGAGGAAACCTGAACCCTCGGGGAAAACCCACACAGGCACAGGGAGAAAGTATAGAGAGTGTGGGATTCAAACCCCTGGTCGTGATCGCTGGCGCTTTGCGTTAACCACTAGGCCAACCGTGCCACCCAAAACATTTATCAATCTTGTGTTATCTGGAGTCAGCTATTCCCTGCTGCAAAACCTTCATTTTTCTCAGTTCCATATACCTATTTAATAGCCTCTTAAAAGATCCTATTGTCCCAGCCTCCTGCTGCCAGCAGCACATCCATGCATCTACCCCTCTCTGTGTGAAGAACTTATCTCTTACACCCTGCCTGTACCTACTTCCAAGCACTGTATTTTCCTTCAGATTATGGATTATGAAAAAAAAGAAAACATATATATATAGAAAAAATATATAATAAAAAAAAGTTTTTTTTAAAAGAAAAAAAAATGATTAATTCAAACTTATTTAAATTGTATATAATCAATGAATGGGATCCACTTTAACTCAGAAAAAGACATCTTATCTTGTACAGAAAAAGATATTCTTTCCATAACCAAACAAAACTTCATCTCTGAATCTTTTTTGGCTTGGCTTCGCGGACGAAGATTTATGGAGGGGTATGTCCACGTCAGCTGCAGGCTCGTTTGTGGCTGACAAATCCGATGCGGGACAGGCAGACGCGGTTGCAGGGGAAAATTGGTTGGTTGGGGTTGGGTTTTTCCTCCTTTGCCTTTTGTCAGTGAGGTGGGCTCTGCGGTCTTCTTCAAAGGAGGTTGCTGCCCGCCGAACTGTGAGGTGCCAAGATGCACGGTTTGAGGCGATATCAGCCCACTGGCTGAATACCACCTATCTAAAGACAATACATTTCTATTCTTCCAAGTAATCGCTATACATTCATTATAGATCATACAATTAACATAACATAACATAACAATTTACAGCACGGAAACAGGCCATTAGGCCCTTCTAGTCCGCACCGAACCAAACACCCCTCTCTAGTCCCACCTCCCTGCACAATGCCCATAACCCTCCATCTTCTTCTCATCCATATACCTGTCCAACCTTTTCTTAAATAATACAATTGACTCCGCCGCCACTATTTCTCCCGGAAGCTCATTCCACACAGCTACCACTCTCTGAGTAAAGAAGTTCCCCCTCATGTTACCTCTAAACCTCTGCCCCTTAATTCTTAACTCATGTCCTCTTGTTTTAATCTTTCCTCCTCTTAACGGAAATAGTCTATCCACATCCACTCTGTCTATCCCTTTCATAATCTATGTTACTATCTATCTTTCAACTTAAGTAGTCTTCCTCCATTTTTCTCCTTGTCTTGCAATTGAAATGGTAAATTCTTATGTACCAAAACCGCAACTCCTTTTGCCTTTGAATTAAATGAAGAATAGAAGACTTGTCCAACCCAGTCCCGCTTAAGTTTCAAATGTTCTTTATCTGTCAAATGAGTTTCCTGTAAAAAGGCCACATCTACTTTAAATTTTTTTAAATAAGCAAGTACTTTCTTACGCTTTATAGGATTATTCAAACCCTGAACATTAAGAGAAGCAAATTTAAATTTCGACATGTCTTACAACAGTTAGAAAAAAAAACCCAACTCTTACCCCCTTACCCTCTCTTAATACAATTTTAAAAAAAGAAAAAAAAGAAAGAGAGAAAAAAAAGGAAAAAAATATTTTTTTAATTATTTAAACAAAAAAAACCCCTTCACTCTTTAATCTAATAATACAAAAAAAAAGAAAAAAAACGGGTAGGAGGTTAAAAATACCCCCTCCCGTCTAAACCACGCAATGCGGTAACTCCCAAAAAAAATGGGTGTGAGATAACTCACACGTAGCAGATGACTTTCAGAAAATAGTGCCTATCCAGTTCTCTCCCCCAACTCTCACTTCATCTTAAACTAACATCATCATTATTTAATATCTCTTTTTTTTTGAAAAAAAGCATTAGAAAATAAAAAGGACAACTCTTCTTTTAATCAGCTCCAACTGCCGAGTCACCATTACGACCATTCCTTCTTGGAGCACGGCTCTTTTCTTCCATCTCTTGTCTCCTTGGAGATCGCGGCGGACTATATCTCTGTTGAAACTGAGTGATTGGCAGCTCTTGAGCAAATGCTATAGCTTCCTTTGGATAATCAAAGAACTTTGATTGGTAACCATCTTGAAAAACAGCTGGATATCTAAAGGTTGCCTTATAACCTTTCTTCCACAACAACTCTTTAGCAGGGTTGAATTCCCGTCGTTGGAACATAACCTCTTGACTCAAATCCGCATAGAAGAAAACTCGATTATTTTGAATCATCAAGGGTGATTTTCTCTGTTGTGCATTTCTAATAGCCACTCGTAAAATTATTTCTCTGTCATAATAATTCAAGCAACGAATCAAAACAGGTCTTGGACTTTGACCTGAAATAGGTCTTCTACGCAAAGCTCTGTGAGCACGTTCCTGTATTATACCTTCCGGGAAATGTTCTTGACCCAGCACCTGCAGAATCCATTCAGTAAAAATTTTCTTGGGTCTGGTCCCTCCATACCTTCCGGCACACCAATAATCTTTATATTGTTCGGTCTGGATTGGTTTTCCAAATAATCAATCTTTTTCACCAAATTTTTATTTTGAGTTTGTAAGTCTTCAACCATTTTGGTCACATCAAGAACTTGATCCCGTATTTCGTCTATATCTTCTTCACACGAATTAAATTTATCTCTCACTTCAAGTTTAAAAGCTCCAAACTCAACCATCTGTTGAGAATGTATTTTCACCAGGGTATTAAACCTAGTACTAAGTTCAGTCATAATCTTGAATAATCCCTGCATTGTATAAGATAATTTAGATTCAAGATTCACAAGAATCTTTTCAATTGGAAGAGATTTTGGCTCAACAGATTCCTGCTTCTTCTGCATAACCAAAGGATCTTCTGTTCCTTCCTTCATTCTGGTTGCCTTCCTTGTAGTATGACTGTGTGTGGAAACCCCAGCCACAGCCTCTCCAGCAGTGACTGGAGGATGCTGGCCGGGGTTTTCCCCAGTCCATAATGTATTAAGTTCTCCCAGTACATCAAGTTGTATAGGTTCTTCTATCTCAAGAGGTGCAGCTTGCAGTGCCACCACTACAGTTGACAAATGCCTTTCCCCAGTCGGTGTTTCAGCTGGTAATACTTCAGCTGATGATACTACAAGCGGTTCATTCATAACATTGCCGTCAAATGCTACTGCGCATGTGCGAACCTGAGTAACTCTTTGTTCTAAAGGTTGTTTGGCACCCTCTTTAGGGGGCTCTACCGATGTAACATAGAGCTCTGCATCCGAACACTGTACCTCTCTCCTGGGATCCATTTCACGCTGAGTCCCGGTGTCTTTTCTACAGGTAGGCTCCAAAACTTGAACTTTTGGAAAATGTAGTTTTTTGATGATCTGTTGTCGTTTTTTTTTGCTCTTTTTCACCAGTTGTACCATCAGAAGTTAAATTAACAGCACTGAAGTTATCTAAACTTTTAAAGAATTTTAACAGGCATTTCTAGACAAAACAATAAGATAGAGTCAGGAGAGGACTGGAAGGCATGTCTGATCCTTACGCCATCTTGCCATGCCCTTTCTTTTTTAGTTTTTTTTATTATTAGTTGTTTTTATTTTCGTTTAAGTTCTTTTTGTTTTTGTTTTATCATATATATTCTTATATAATAAAATTTTTTTGGATTAATAATTAATACTTAATTAATATAATTTTTGTTTTTTTATATATATCGATCTTTTTTTTAAGATATATATTTTTAATTTTTTTTATTATACTAATAGTATTAATTCTTCACTCTTTATCGTGGGGGTGGGGGGGGGTTTAGGGGTTAAAAATAGTATTTTTTTTAGTCTTAGTTTTTAGTTGTTAGGGGGAGATGCCAAGATTGGTATTGTATTAACTATGTTACTTTGTACTTGTATTACTTTATTTTGTATTTTTTCTGTACATGAATTACTTACTTTCTTCATATGTTAAAATTAATAAATAAAGTTTCAAAAAAAATGATTATGGATTATGAGAAAATTTTCCCCCTGGGGTGCGATGGTACGCCACGTTTCCAGAAAGCAAAAGTCACTCCTTTATCCTGAGTGATTCCACATTGTCTGCACATCCTCGTACCTGGACTTTCAGAGAAATCCACGTGGATGATGTCATCTCTCTGCGATCACCCTGATCTTATTGTCACTGAGGTGAACAACAGGTTGGGTGACCTCGCAGGAATCTGGTACGGTTTCAAGTCAAGTTTATTGTCATCTGATTGCACAAGTACAACCGGACGAATCAGCATTTTCTAGTCCTCGGTTCAAAACATGCAGACACACAACCAAACATAACACACGTATGGACAAGCAATACACACACAGGACAAGTATTCATATTTACAAATAAATAAGTAGACATTTTGTTTCGTGAATACGAGAGCCTTGGAGGATCAATGTGAGCAGTTCCATTGGTCTTTCATCATTCACACTGCTTGGTGGGGCTGGCTCTGATCCTCCTTTATCTCTTCTCCGATGGGAGCAGCTGAAAGATGCTGTGTGCGGGGGTGATAGGGGTCCTCAATGATTTTTGCACGCCCTCTTCAGTCAACATCCCGGTAGATCACATTGATGGGGGAGGGGGGCTGGGGGGAGGGAGACTCCAGTGATCCCCTCTGCCCCTCTTCTGGTCATATGAACATCTTCAGAAAAGAATTTGGTTTGTCAGGGATGCATCTTTTTAGATTTCTTCAAGTAAAAGAAAAAAGGTAAAGGTTCCATGATTGTCATGCAATACTATGTTGAGAATGCAACATACATGAAACTCTTTAATTTTTGTCTACCGTAAGGCAGAGAGAGTCCTCACTTTGTCCACAGCCCCTCTCAGAAACCCTCAGTACCTGGTGTTCCTGGGTCACCCCTCCACAGGGCCAGACCTGTTCCTCTTTGGCTATTAGCTCTCTGCCTAATGCAGTGTTACTTAAAGACATATGCAGACTGGGGGCAGATATGTAAAAAAACCCAATCTGCACGAGAAAAGGTGTTCATGCTGACAATGGAGGGAGTGAGAAAGAAGAACCTGAGCGCTCACTTATATAGACGGCTTCAAGATAACGTCACAAGAAACACCATGGAAATTAAAGAGAAATGGGAATCAGAAATGAATATTTGTATTACAGATGAAATGTGGGGAAAGTCACCCCTTGGTGGTCACCAGTTAACAAGCAGCCCTACCTGGAGGGAGTTTGAATAGAAAATTAAGTTGAGAGTATTGAAGACTGTCGGTGAGATACAGTAGTACCTCAGAATTTTTGCTGGGGGAATGGGGGAAGATTAGCAACCAGTCTGAGGGACTGTCCCAAATTATATCAATATTGGAGAGATCTTCAGGTGGAAATTAAACAAATCATGGGGGGGTAGATCTACCTTGGGACCCCGCATATTTTATATTGGGAGTGACTCCAGAAACCAGGCATGGTAACTTGGAGAGCTGCTGACGCTCGCTAAGGAGATGATGACTGTATTATGGACAAAAACAATGGAGGGGAAGATTAAAAAGTGTATATCTGATGGAAAGCAGAACAGCTAAACTCCAACTAAGGATTGATGATTTAAACATCAAGTGGCCACCGGAATACTACATTTACCGAGTCAGATTAGGGATATAACCTCCCCGTAATCTCAGTGACGGAAAGGAGTTTGACTGGTGCACTCAACATGTAATTGGAGTCAAATGATGACACAGTGATCAATTCAATAAAATTCAATAAAATTTGCTCTGACCCTCTTATTTAAGCTTGGAAGTGTCACAATGGGCATATGAAGAAGTGTATGGTTAAATCGAGAGGTGACTGTATATAATGAAAACAAAGCAAAAGTATTACAAACTGGGAGAAAAACACATAAAATATTAGCCTGGCAACTTAAAACAGAACAAGCCAAAAGAACTGTACTGGCATCAAGGAAAAAGGACAAATAAATTACATATAACCCAACTGAGATTAATGAAAACTTTAAGGAATTTTATGAACAATTATACCAAACTGAGAATGAGGGGAAAGATGATAAAATAGAGGAAAATTGAACTAAAATTTTTATCAAGATGGATCTTGGTTTTGATGTGCCTGTGGTTTCGGAGCTAATGCTCTGTGTGCGCTTTCTATTTCCATTTCTTCCTGCATTTCTGTCATTCCTTGGACCTTCGGGATCCATCCTTTTATAAATTCCTTCATGTCTGTGCCAGCTTCACCCTCCTTCAGGACCACTATTCTTATGTTGTTTCGCATACTATAAGTTTCTAACGTAACAATTTTCTGAGATAATAACTCTTGTGTCCCTTTAATTTTTTGTCACTTTCTTCCAATTTTTCTCTTAAATAATTTACTTCCATTTCTACAGCCGTTTCCCAATCTTCCACATTCTCTATTCTTTTCCCTATTTCTGTCATGACCAGCTCTAAACTTTGCATTTTATCTTCTGCTCTTTTCATTTTCCTTTTAATTGCACTAAATTCTAATGCTAACCATTCTTTTAGTGATCTCATTTGTTCTTCAAAAAAGACTTTATCTA
This sequence comes from Narcine bancroftii, assembly GCF_036971445.1. NCBI lineage: Eukaryota > Metazoa > Chordata > Chondrichthyes > Torpediniformes > Narcinidae > Narcine > Narcine bancroftii. Next base: position 52,843,215 of record NC_091481.1, on the reverse strand, counting down.
TATTCTGTCCATCAGTTTTACCTTCTATTTCGCTGTGAAGATCTTGGTCTTCTTCTTCCTCTTCTTCTGTGTCTGTATCTGTGTTTGTGTCTTCTTCTCTTCTTTGTGTCTGCGTCTTTTCTTTTTCCTGATGAGCTGTTTGTATCTCTTTGTCGGGCCTCCTCTTGCTGGGCCTCTTGCTGCTGGTCCTCCCCTCCTAGGCTGCTCATCTGTCAGGCCTCCTGTTGTTGATCCGCTTGCCGGTCCCCCCTCCATCTTTCTCCCTTGTCTCTTTCCTCGCTCCCTCCTCATCTTCCAGCTAAGCACCCTAGTGTCGGGCGTCCCTCAGCTGTTCGTGCTGTGGCTGCCCGCTCCTCTGTTGAGGCCCTCTCCCATCGGTGTCCTCTTTCTCCTTTGATTGCGCACTGCGCACTTTTGTTTGTCTCTGAGAGCCATTTTTGAAGTCCACCGGCTGGGAGGTTGCGACTCAGCAGGGCAGGCACAGACCTTGAAGGTCGGGTGCTCCTTGCTACCACAGCTCCCTGTTCCTTCATGCAGGTAAGGCCTTCTTCTTTCTTCTCCGTCAACTTTTCTACTATTTTTTTCGGTTGTTTTTACTTTCTCCTTCTTGGGTGCCATCCTCTTTCTCTTCTCTGTTACTTTATCTTCTATTTCTTATATTTTATTTTTGTTGTGTTTTGTCTTTTCCTAACTTTTTTTGTATTTTTATGGAGAGGGCTGGTTTTCCTGACTGGCCACTACTCCATCACGTGACTCTCCCCAGGCAATGAAATCTCGAAGCATAAGGGCCTGTTCTCACCTAACTGAAACAAAAAGTTACTTATTTTGGACCAACTATGATGAATGTTAGTAAAAGGTGACGCGAGCTGTGGAACTTGCAGAGAAAAATAAAGGAAAATCACAACACTGGAGAAACTCCGCAGGTCAAATAGTGTAGTTTTTACAGATAAAGATACAGAACCAATGTTTTGGGCTTGAACCCTTCATCAAAATGTAGGCTGGTGCCTGAAGAAAATGGTAGTGGGGGGAAGGGGCTGGGGAGGAGGACAGTCCCAAAGGCAGGAGGTAATAGCTAGATTAAGGAGGGAGGGGACACCAGCAAACAGTGGTGGGGGTAGGGAATGACTCTGTGAATGGAGAGGGACGGGATGGAGAGCTAGAGAAAAGAAGGTAGATGGATGGGGAATGGTGGGGGGGGGGGTGGTAGGCTAGCAGAAACTGGAAAAGTCAGTGTTAATGCCATCGGGCTGGAGAGTGTCCAGACAGAAAATGAAGTGTTGTTCCTCCAATTTACAGGGGGCCTTGGTTTGACAGTACATGAGGCCATGGACAGACACATCAGTGCAGGAGTGGGGTGTAGAATTGAAATGGTTTTCCTCTGGGAGATCCCCGTCATTCAAGCTGCCATATAAAATGGGGTCAACCGGTCAGCGTGGTCCAAGGGTCTCTGACCTACCTTAAAGGTAGTCAGGGAACCCAGTTAAACTTACCCAGGTCGCATCAACTGGCAGCTTGAAAATGAAAAATGGCCGACCTGGTTGTTCCGGTGACGTCAGTGCCTGTGTGTGTGCGTCATCGGGCCGCATCTCCTGAAATGTGCGGTGCTTACATCCTGCCGCTCCTCCAATGGCCACAGCCTTCACCTGACGGTGGTGGTCACAACAGTTGCTTGCTGGATGGCAGCACGACAGGGTTGCTTAGCCAGCATCTGAAGATCGTTCCCGGTGAGTGCGTGGCGTGTCATTCAACAGGTTGACGATTTAATGGGTCAATCCCCCTGCAGCTTAAAAGGTGCTGGCAGCACCTTCGCCCCAGTAATCGCACCCGGGTCCCAGGAGAGTTACCCAGGTGCTTCAGCCTACAAATGCAGAGAGTGAAGGTGCTCAGGGAAGTGATCTCCCAGTTTGCTTGTGGAGAGGCAGAGTGTAATCTCTGTGCGAAACATGGTGCTAAATCAAACTGTACTCTTCTACTGCACCTGATCCTTATCCCTCCCTTCACTGTGCCCATCGAGAAACTGCTCCAACCCAAATATTATGTCTTCTTCTACTGTTACCCCTGGCGGCCTGTTCCACGCACCCACCAAAAAGTAACTCGCCCCACACATCTCTCTTAAATCTCCCCTTCTCATATTTGACATTTCTCCCCTGGGAGAAAGATTCTGTCTGTCCATCCTACGTACACCCCTTTCAACATTTTATAAACATCTATCAGGTTTCCCCTCAGCCTCCAAGAGTTTCTGGAAAATTCCCCACCCCACCTCTCACTGGACAGCTGCCATGGTAAACCTGAACCAAGAAAATAAACAGGCTTCACCATCTCTTCCCTCAGGACAACACCCTGAGTTGCTCAACCTCAGAGCCCCACGTCAGAGATGTGGGCATGGTTGAAACTGCAGATGCTCTCCCAGTAAACCTGATTAATGGAACTTGGCGGCGAATGCAGAGGAAATAGCAACAGTTCAGCCAGTGAGAAGCACAACCAATAAATATTTTTCATTGTGCTTTGTGCTTTTTTAAGCAAACAACCCCATTCTCCTGCCTTCTCCTTGTAATTTTTGATGCCCTTCCTCATCAAGAACTTATCTACCTCCCTAATTGTCCTCCACAGCCATCCACAGTAAGGAATTCCACAGATTCACCTCTCTCAGGGTAAAAAAAAAACCTCTCCTCATCCCTGTTCCAAATGGACATTTTTGTATTCTGAGGCTGTGCCCTCTGGTACCAGTCCCCATCACCACAGGAAACATCCTCCCCGCGTCCACTCTGTCCAGACCTTCCACTACACAACAGGCTTCGACGAGTTCCCCTCTCATTCTTCTAAACTCTAGCAACAACACTTCTCATGTGATGCCTAGTGTATGGGGCAGGAATTCTTCTACGAGCAGTCTAACAAGTTATCTCCAGCATTCATGTGGCCATGAGAAAAGTCCAATTTACAGGGTTACAATGAAAAGGGAAGGTGAATTAGCTCCAAGCAGCAGGTTATGGGGCTCATTCAGGGCTTATCTAGGGTATGGCAGGCATGGCACGTGCTCAAGGTGCCACATGAAGGCTGAGGCACTTGAAGTAGCCCCCCCACTCCCAAAGACATACAAGGAGCACACACCTGTTTCTTCCATGCTCAGTACACTTGACCTCATTCCTTGTCCTAGAGTTATATTTCAATTATACAACATCAAATAAAACATGGTGGCCGCCAGGGCCAGCTCTCATGAGACCTCCTTGTCGCCGTTTATTTTGATCCATTGGCCGCCCCTGCCTCAGGTGCTGTTCTGAGTAGATACGCCCTGTTCAGAAGCCTGCTGGCTGCAGGGAAGAAACTGTCTTTAAGCCTGTCCGTGGGCGTTTTCACCCTCTGTAGCCTGCTCCCTGATGGGAGGAAGGGGAGGGGAGCGTGTTTGGGGAGTGATGTGCCCTTGGGTGGGTCGGTTGCCTTTCCCAGGAAGGGGAGATGCTGACGGAGTCCATGGAGGGGAGGGAGCTGCGCTCACCACCTTCTCCCGATCTGGAGCAGGGCAGATCCCGTCCCGCGCTGGAATGTACCCAGCACGTCCGCCGTCAACATTGGATGGTGTGGGTATCGGGAAAGCCACCACTCACAAATCCTCTCCAGGGGCAGTGCCTTCCTTTGAAGATTGCCGGCAAACCACACATCCAATCCAAGTGACAACAGCTCCCTTGTGTAGCAGCACCAGATGAAAAATAAATGAAAATTCCAGGCTAAATATTAATTTAAAAGTGGGAGCTGGTTGTTTTTTTTGTAGGAAGCGCTGTTCACATACTCAGGAAAGTTAAGAAGTAATATCTGCTCCTTAGATCCTCTCATCAAGATAAGTAGAAGCACTTTGCATCTGCTCTTTCATTTGACGAATGTGACTGGCACTTTAGCCCCATACCCTTTCACCCTATCCAGGTGCATAAATCCTGCTTTTACTTGGCAGCTGAGCCTCTGTGGTCCTCTTGGAGAGAGACCTCCAAAGATTGCCACCCCTTAGGGTGAAGGAATGTCTTCTCAGCATTTTGCCAAAGAATCCTTAAGTGGGGAATGTGACCCTAGTTCTCGACATGCCCCCTCCCCTTCAGAAATGCCATCAATAAGACCATAAGAACTTAAGACATAGGAGTAGAAATTGGCTATTCAGCCCATTGAGTCTGTCCCGCCATTTAACCATGAGATGATCCATTTCTCCACCCAGCCCCACTGCCTGGCCAGCTCCCCATAACCTTTGAGGTCCTTGGCTCATTAAGAACCTATCAATCTCTGCCTTAAATACACCCAATGACCCGGTCCCCATAACCGCCTGTGGCAACAAATTCCACAGATTCACCACCCTCTGGCTGAAGAAATTCCTCCGTGTCTCTGTTGAAATGTCCAGCAAAGATCTGGACTCGCTGCAATTCGCCTCTCGTTGGCTCTCCACTCACCTTGAAAACAGCAACTCATACATACGGCTACTCTTCATCAACTACAGCTCGACCTTCAATACAATTATTTCCTCAGCGCTGGTCAAGAAGCTACAAACTCTAGGCCTCTGAACCCTACCACCCCCAGACCGGCAACTGGATCCTTGACTTTCTCATTGGAAGACCACAGTCTGTACGATTTGGAAACAACGTCTCCTCCTCACTGATCATCAACACAGGTGCACCCCAAGGATGCGTGCTTAGTCCACTGATCTACTCACTATACACCCATGACTGTGTGGCCAGGCACAATTCCAGTGCCATCTACATTTGCTGATGACACCACAGTTGTCAGCAGAATCACAAACGGCAATGAGAAAGTGTACAGAGGGAGATGGATCAGCTCGTTGAATGGTGTAATGACAACAACCTTGTGCCCAACAACAGCAAAATCAAGGAGATAATTGTGGACTTTAGGAGGAAGTCAGGGGATCACAGTCCAGTCCTCATCGAGGGTTCAGTAGAGGAGAGAGTCAAGAACCTCAAATTCCTGGTTGTCAACATCTCTGAGGATCTGTCCTGGAATCTCCACATCGATGCAGTCACAAAGAGGGTTGTTACCTTGGCCTGCGACATCTCAGGCACCAGACACCACCCCAACGAGGACATTTGCATGAAGTGGTGTCTTAAAAAAAAAACAGCCTCTATCCTCAAAGACCCCTCCACCATCAAGGTCAGGCCCTCTTCACTCTGCCACCATCGGGGAAAAGGTATAGGAGCCTAAAGACGAGCACTCAGCAGTACATGGAGAGTTTCTTCCCCGCTGCCATCGGATTCCTGAATGATCAATGAAGCAAAGACACGGCCTCACTTTTCGTGCACTATTATTTTTATTTTTTATAGTAATATTGTAAGATGGTTATTATATGGATGTTTGCCCTGTTGACGCTGCTGTAAAACACCAGATTTCATGACTTGTTCATGACAATAAATCCTGATTCTGAGTTGAATTCTGATTCTAAGCAGATGGCCTTCAATCCTGACATTGTGCCCTCTTTCCCTGGACTCTTCCACCATTGGAAATTACCTTTCTACATCTAATCTGCCCTCGCCTTTCAACATTCGAGATGTTTCAATGAGATTCCCCCTTATTCTCCAATGAATACAGGCCAAGAGCTGTCAAACGCTCCTCATCATCCTAGTGAGCCCCCTCTGAACCCTCCCCAATGTCAGCACATCCTTTCTTAAATAAACTGCTTGCAATCCTCCAAGTGAAGTCTCACCAGTGCCTTATAAACCCTCAACTTCACATCCCTGCTCTTATATTCTATTCCTCTTGAAATGAATGCCAGCATCACATTTGCCTTCTTCATCACGGCCTCAACCTGCAAGTTCACCTTCAGGCACGAGAACTCCCAGGTCTGTTTGCTTCTGGGTATTTTCAATTTTCTCCCCATTAAAAAAATATTCTGCCTGTTTATTTTCATGACTACACTTTTCCGACATTTGCCACTTCTCTGCCCATTCTCCTAATCTGTCAAAGTCCTTCTGCTGATAAAACAAAACAGCCGATGTAGCAAACCAAACACATGATGAAAATGCTCGGGCCGAAGGTCCTTGCAGATGCATAGGACCCTTTAAGAATGATACGCACTTCAGTGAGATCATTAATTTGTTTGATCAACTCTCCATATAACAAAACTTCTGCTGTCGTACACACCGATCCCATTTAACTTTTAAAAATTCAAAAACATGGTAGAAGCCAATTCTGGCCCATGAGTCAGTGCCGCCCAATTACACCCAATTCCAATCCCGTATGTTTTTGGAGGAAACTGGAGCATGTGGAGAAAAGTGACACAGACACGGGGAGAATGCTGTCCTTACAGACAGTGGTGGATTCAGTGATGTATTAACCGCCACACTAACCTATCCAAGCATGTCTAACTGAGGACAGGACACCCATAACACATGGGCATTCGATATAGAACATAGAATCAGGTATAAAACATAGAATCAGGTCCATCAAGTACATGCCGACTAGCAGGCTCTACTTCTGCGCTAACCTTATTATATTCTCAGCCCATTCTCATCAATCCCACCCCTCCCCCCCACCCCCCCATAGATTCTACCACTCACCTACACAATTAAAGGCAATTTATGTGGCCCAATTAGCCTCCAAATCCACAGCGACGTGGGAGGAACTGCGGCCGTAGGGGGAACGTGCAAACCCCAGGCAGGGCAGCACCGGAGGCCGGAATCGAATCTGGGTGGCTGCAGCTGCTCTACCAGCAGTACCACTGTGCACCCCCTCTTCACCCCAAGTTTTCTCTCCTCTCCTCCTATGGATTTCATACGTCCTCTCCTTACTCTGCCTGCCTTCATCTCTCTCTCTGCAGATTTTCTGCATCCACCAAGGTCTTTGTACCCAACACCCAGATCAGGGGTACTCAAAAAAGTGATGTGGGGGGGAGGGGTCTATACTGATGCTGGGGTTGGGGGGGGTGTGTGCCTCTTTCCAGGGGGAGTGGGGGGGAGGGAAACACAAAGAATGGTGTGGGAGAGGGGTCTATACAGCCTGGAGGAGAGCTGCTCACGGACAATTCCCTGTGGACTGCGGAGGCTGCGGACGCTGGAACTTGGAGCGAAAGGTGTCCCTGCTGGAGGAAATCAGCGGGCCGAGCAGAGTCCGTGGGGAGAAGGGATGGTTGATGTTTTGGGACACCGATCCAGGCCAGTCATCACCTTATCTCCTGAGGTAGGAACAGAGAGATTGTCTCGATAAAGGGTTTTGGCGGCAGTGCTAACGCAGTGGTTAGCGCGAAGCTGTTAGGGTGCCAATGACTCGGGTTCGAATCCTGTGCCGTCTGCAAGGTGTTTGAACATTCTCCCTGGGTCTGTGGGCGGGGTGGGGGGGGGGAGATTCCTCTGCATACTCTAGTTTCCACCCACATAGTGTGGCCCTTTTTAAATTTTAACATTTTGACGTACAGGCCCTTCCAGCCCATGCATACCCCAATTAACCTAAAAGGGTGGGAGGAAATCAGAGCACCCGGAGGAAACCCACGCAGACACGAGGAGAATGTGCAAACACCTTGCAGACAGCGCAGGATTCTAACCGGGGCATTGACACTGTGTTAGACTATCTAAACTGGTCTAAAGAGTAAAACACAAAAGCCTACAGACGCTCTGATTAAAGTTAAAAATACAACACAGGAAGAACCTCAGCAGGTCATCAAGATATGAGCAAACTGTTTTATTTTGATGAAGGGTTTGAGCCCGGTTTGTTGATGATGTATCTTTATCTATGCTCTATAAAGTACACTTGTTTGACCTGCTGTGTTTCTGCACAATTGTGTTCCAACCTATCCTACCAAAATAATCTATTTTTCTTCCATCCCTGTGCCTGTCGAAGAGTATTTTAAATGTCCCTATTGTACCAGCCTACACCACCCCCCTGGCAATGCATTCCAGGCAACCAGTACTCTGTGTCAACAACTTACCTCCAACATCTCCCCTCAACTTTTCTCCTCTTATTCAGATGTCCTCTGGAATTGGAAGGTCAGTTGGGTGTAATTGGGCAGCACCAGGTTGGTGGGCCGGAAGGGCCGGTTACCGTGCTGCATGTCTAAATTTTTAAAAAGTTAAAAATTAGATTAAAACCCAATGCGATGATTCTCTGCCCCAACTCCCACTCATAAGCCATCGGCCTGGAAGGAAACAACTCTGTGTACAGAGAGTCGCTGAACTGAATGACCTCAGGATCCACCAGGGGATCATTTGTAAACACTTCCTCACAAGTCCGAGGATAGAATGTTCCCAGTTTTTTGCCTCTTGGTTGTAAGCTCCCAACACGGTCACATTTCAAGGGCAAACCACGGGAGCATTTAGCAGTCAGGTCATGTTTACGTGGAGTTTAAGCGGATCGACGGAATGAGCGCCTCAGTGGTTTTTGTGGTCTAGAGATTAACATGAGCGGACTGCAGTGCACAGGAGCAATGAGCCTAGTTATTGTCACTTGGCAAAGCCCTGCGCTGTTTCTCTCCAATGTCACCTGATGCCTGTGATCCCATTCAACCCCAAAAGAGCCCTACATTCGAAGAATTTCACTCCAATTCCAGGGCACAGCCCAAATGGGTAACAATTTTTTTTTTAAAAAGGTTTGCTTCCTGAATTAAAATCAGGGATTATGATAGACAACTTCAAGCTGAACACAAAGGTCATTTTAGATTTTCTGCGTCACATAGGAAGTTGGAGAAACATTAAGTTGACTTTTAATAAATTGAGCACGTTAATGCTCAATTAATGCTGACACATTATGTTAGTTCAACTGACCTAAAAATGTTTTGTCACTGATTTCAGTGGACAACAAAAATTTTGTTTCCTGAACAGTTTTGAGTGTATTTTATGGATTTTGGGCTGTTCACAAAAATCACCTTAAAATTTTCCTATCATGTACCATTTTTTTCGATATAATCTATTTCTGTAATTTCCTGGCAAATTTTAATTCGACTTCAACCAGACAAAGCCATGAACTGCAGCAGGTCATTGAAAATTCATTTTCTGCATTCACCCTTGAACTTCTAAATGCTCCCGTGGTTTACCCTTCAAATGTGTTGGGAGCTTACAACTAAAAGGTGGAAAACTGAGAACATGGTGAAAGGTTTCACCAGGACACTGCAACTATGGAAAAGTGGTATCAGGAGGGCTGGAATCCATTGATGCCGGCCGACTATATGTTGGACACTGACATGAGAGGCATCAGATGCTGAGTACAAATGAAAATCAGTAGCAAAACATTTTTAGGCCAGTTGAACTAACACAAATGTGTCAGCGTCATTATACGATTAAATGTGCTAAATTCAATAAAGTTGATTTAACGTTTCTCCAACTTCCAACATGAGACTGAAAATCTGAAATTATCTTTGTTTTCAGCTTACAACCCCTGGTTTGATTTGAAGGGTGGGAGAAAACCAGAGCCCCCGGGGTAAATCCATGCAGACACAGGGAGAGGGCACATTGCAGGATAATCCCCATATTTTTTTTTCAGGAAGCAAACCTTTTGAAAAAGTTTGTTGTCCAATGTTCTTGCTTGTACTCAGCATCTGATGCCTCACATGTCAGTGTCCAACACTGATGGATTCCAGTTGCCCTGATACCACTTTTCCATGGTCGCAATGTCCTGCATATGAAAGTGTACAACATTGTTGTGGGTCACACACCCAACCCAAAGCCATGAAGAACCCATCAGAATCAGTGAAGTAACAGAGGTTGTCAACCTGTGTAAATAATTCTGTCACAGGCTCTGAAAGACAGACATTTTCATACCTGGTGACAGCAAACTCCATCCTTACAGTCTTGAACCAAATAGTTCTGCATTTGCTTTTGACAAACCTCAGTCCCTGACCTGGTCATTTAATTCTGGCTACATTATGAGATGATGTAGAAAAGGAGGAAAAACCCAACACCCAACCCCAACCAACCAATTTTCCCCTGCAACCGCTGCAACCGTGTCTGCCTGTCCCGCATCGGACTTGTCAGCCACAATCGAGCCTGCAGCTGACGTGGACTTTTACCCCCTCCATAAATCTTCGTCCGCGAAGCCAAGCCAAACAATGAGATGAGGATAACTTGGCATCAACATCTGGATCAGTGTCATTTTCCGCATCTGGATCGTTCATTGTGGCATCTTCACCTGCCTCATCTGGGCCCCATGTCTCTGGAACTGGTAAACTGTCATTATGTGCCACTGGTCTCATGGCTGAAGGCAGATTGGGGTATTCAATAGATTACTTTTAGCAGAGAAGCCAGATCCATCGGTCAGACAGAAGTAACAATCTGTCATGTGATCCTTCTGTCTGGCTACATTTGCCATTCTGGCAAATGGCATTGACTTCCAAGTACCTTTGAGGCAAGCTCTCAGGTTGACTGTACATGTTGCGCATAAATGTGAGGAACCCAGGGTATGTCTTGGCCACCAGAAGAGAAGCATGTACTCGCCACAAATGTAAACGAAGGTATCGCAGCTGGTGCAACATTGACGAGACATTTCTGCTGCATTGAATCCTCCTGAAGACAATCAATTCTATTGTTCACTACACTCGTGATGCTGTTGCCTGAAGAACATGCATCGATGTGTGTTCAATGTATATCAATGTAATGCACAACATTTGTATATGTGAGCAGCTTTTATAGCCTGTATGTGATCTGTGCTGTGCGGGGAGGGGTCTATCAGGGGTGGGGAGGGTTCCGTGCTACAGGGGAAGTGTCCATCTGGGGGTGGGGGGGGGAGGGTTCCATGCTGTGGGGGAGGGATCTATCGCAGAGTGTTTTGTGCTGTGGGGGAGGCGTCTATCCCAGGATGGTTCATGCTGTGGCGGAGGGGTCTATCCAGGTGGGTATGTGCTAATGGAAGGGGTCTATCCTGTGGGAGGTTTGGTCTTGCAGTGTGCAAAGGAGATAAAGATGTACCTCTGATGTTTTGGACCTGAGCTTTGCATCTCTGATCTCTCTCGATAACTCTGCACCTTTTAAAAATTAAATTTTTTAGACATACAGGAGTTGTAACAGACCATTTCGCCCCACGAGTCCATGCTGCCCAATTACACCTAATTAACGGAGAAAACCGGAGCCCCACACATACACGGGGAGAACGTACAAAATCCTTAAAAACAGCGTGGGGTTTGAGCCCCGGTCCTGATAGCTGGCGCTGAAACAGTGTTGCACAAACTGTTTCGCCAAATGTACTGCCTTCTCCTACGCTAGATTCTGTACGCTGTCTTACTAGTACTGTGCATGAAATATTCACTGGTCTGCTCACAAAACAACCACTAACTCTGCATGCTGGTGCTCGTGACAGTAAACGTGAACTCGAACACTCAGCCTTGACTGCGCTCTGCTGGAGTCCAAGGCGACACAGCCAGTCGTGGGTTAACAGGGACTGACAGGAAAGGAATTGGGACGTATCTGGTTGTCAGTGATGCCTGCCCTGCACCTGGGAGATGGAAGAGTAACTGCGCTGTCCACTAAACGAAGACAAGAAAATGTTGCTGACTGGAAACTTTTGCCTGTAACCACATCTGGGATGGGGCCAGTGTGGGATTCTGGGATGTGTATTTTAGGATGTGAGTGGGTGTAGATTGGTTTGTGTGAGGTTTGGAATGAGAGTACTGATTTATGCTGTGGCAGTTAAATATTAAATAAACAACCTTCATCCACCTACACAACAAATTAATTCAGCTCAGCGCATGAAGGGAAATTTAACCCAAGCTGACATTGTCCTCAACCGCTGGACAATCTATCGCACATTAGTGGTATTTTTGTTGAACTTGTGTTTTTCTCTCTCCTTCACCATTTTATTGCTATTTTCCCATTCAACGAACCCGACTAAAAGCAGCAAATGCTGTGGACACTCAGTAGGTCAGTCAGGGCTGGGGAGGGAGAAGCTGAGCTGACGTTTCGGGTCAACGTCCCTTTGTCACAACAGCCCTGGGCCTGGATCATTAACTGTTTCTGTGGCGTTTCCAGTGTCTGCCTGCTTAGAATTAATTTCCAATGACATAAGTCGCTGTTTCCCATATTATATCGCTGTTCTTCCTGAACAACTCAATGCCTCACTGTCAAGCAACATCACCAATAACAAGTGGAAATTAGTCAAACCCAAAGGTTGTTGTTCCATTATTTATGTTAACTAAATTTTGATCCATTTTGATGAGCTGAGGAAAAAAAAATCATTTCTACTTTGGTTGTACACAGTCACACATGCACTCTCAGGCCAGGGACATGGGTTAAATACTGAGTGAAGCTCCCTCTACACTGTCCTATCACACACTCATGGGGTCAGACACAGAGTGAAGTTCCCTCCACACCGTCCCATCACACACTCACGGGGTCAGACACAGAGTGAAATGCCCTCCACACTGTCTCATCACACAATCCCAGGTCAGACACAGAGTGAAACTCTCTCTACATTGTCCCATCACACAATTGCAGGATCAGACACAGAGTGAAGTTCCCTCCGCACCATCCCATCACACAATCCCAGGTCATACACAGAGTGAAACACCCTCTACACTGTCCCATCACACACTCCCATGGCAGGGTCATGGGTTAGATATAGAGTGAAGCCTCCTCCGCACTGTGCCATCATACACTCCCAGGGTCAAATACAGAGTGAAACTCCCTCCACACTGTCCAATTACACACTCCCAAGGCAGGGACAAGGTTAGATACAGAGTGAAGCTTCCTTCACACTGTCCCATCATACACTCCCAGGGTGAAATACAGAGTGAAACTCCCTCTACACTGTCCCATCACATACTCCCAGGGTCAGACACAGAGTGAAACTCCCTCCACATTGTCCTCTCACACACTCTTGGGGTCAAATACAGAGTGGAACTCACTCTACACTGTCCCATTGCACACTCCCAGGGCAGGGACAGGTTATATACAGAGTGAAGCTCCCTCCACACTGTCCTATCATACACTCCCAGGATGAAATAGAGAGTGAAACTCTCTCTACACTGTCCCATCACATACTCCCAGGGTCAGACACAGAGTAAAACTCCTTCCACACTGTCCTCTCACACACTCTTGGTGTCAAATACAGAGTGAAGCTCCCTCTACACGCTCCCATCACACGTCCTCAGGGCATGGACATGTTATATATAGAGTGAAGCTTCATCTACACTGTCCCATCACACACTTCCAGAGTAGGGACAGGTTATATACAGAGTGAAGCTCCCTCTACACTGTCCCATCACACACTCATGGGGTCAGAGACAGAGTGAATCTCCCTCCGTACCATCCCATCAAACACTCCCAGGGGAGGGACATGGGTTAGATACAGAGTGAAGCTTCCTCTACATTGTCCCTTAATCACTCATGGGGTCAGACTCAGAGTGAAACTCCCTCCACACTGTCCTCTCACACACTCTTGGGGTCAAATACAGAGTGAAAATCTATCTACACCATCCCATCACACACTCCCAGGGCAGGGACATGGGTTAGATACAGAGTGAAGAACCCTCTACACTGTCCCATTACACATTCCTAGGGCAGGGACAGCACGGGTTAGCTACAGAGTGAATCTCCCTCCGCATCGTCCCATCAAACATTCCCAGGGGAGGGACATGGGTTAGATACAGAGTGAAGCTTCCTCTACATTGTCCTTTACTCACTTATGGGGTCAGCCACAGAGTGAAACTCCCTCCACACTGTCCTCTCACACACTCTTGGTGTCAAATACAGAGTGAAACTCACTCTACACTGTCACATTGCACACTCCCAGGGCAGGGACAGGTTATATACTGAGTGAAGCTCCCTCTACACTGTCCCATCACACACTTCCAGGGCAGGGACAGGTTATATACAAAGTGAAGCTCCCTCTACACTGTCCCATCACACACTCACGGGGTCATTCAGAGAGTGAAGCTCCTTCCGCACTGTACCATCACACACTCCCAGGACAGGGATATGGGTTAGATACAGAGTGAAGCCTGCTCCACACTGTCCCTTCACACACTCACGGGGTCAGACACAGAGTGATGCTTCCTACACACTGTCCCATCACACTCTCCCAGGGTGAAATACAGAGTGAAAGTCCCTTTACACTGTCCCATCACACACTCCCAGGGTCATATACAGAGTGAAACTCCCTCCACACTGTCCTCTCACATACTCTTGGGGTCAAATACAGAGTGAAACTCTCTCTACATTGTCCCATCACACACTCCCAGGGCAGGGACATGGGTTAGATATAGAGTGCAGCTCCCTCTACCCTGTCCCATCACACATCCCCAGGGCGGGACAGGTTAGATACAGAGTGAAGCTCTCTCTCTACACTGTCCCATCACACATCCCCAGGGCAGGGACAGGTTAGATACAGAGTGAAGCTCCCTCTACACTCTGCCATCACACACTCATGGGATCAGATACAGAGTGAAGCTCTCTCTCTACACTGTCCCATCACACATCCCCAGGGCAGGGACAGGTTAGATGCAGAGTGAAGCTCCCTCTACACTGTCCCATCACACATCCCCAGGGCGGGACAGGTTAGATGCAGACTGAAGCTCCCTCTACACTACCCCATTGCATACTCCCAGGACAGGGACAGCATGGTTTAAACACAGTGTGAAGCTCTCTGCACTGTCCCACAAACATTCTCAGGACAGGGATAGCCTGCTCTCTTAGTAACCAGGGAGCAAAATACAAAGTAAAGGTCCCAGCACACTCTAACATTAAGGAATCCCTGAGCGAGTAAATCTCCCTCAATACTACTCCAAGAAACACTTCCAGAATAGATGTAAAGTGTGTTAGATACAGAATCAAAATATCATTACAAAATATGTCCAAATTTACTGTGGAATTAGGGGTTATATCACATGGTGTTTAATACGATTGTTTCTCCAGAGGCTGGTGGAGAAGATGTCCTCATTGGGACTCAATATCCCTCCCTGTAACTGGATCCTGGACTTCCTAACAGAACGACCACAGTCCGTCCCAGTCAGTAGCAGAACATTGAGCACCGTCGCACTGAACACTGGTGCACCTCAGGGCTGTGCACTCAGCCCAGCTCCTGTTCACACTACTGACCCATGTCTTCATCGCCAGATCCAATCCCAACAGTGGCATCAAGTTTGCAGATGACAAGACCTCCATTGGACTCCTCAGCAACAATGATGAGTCGCATTGGAGAGAAGAGGTGGACAATCTCATGAACTGATGCGAGAATCAATGTGGACAAGATCGTGGACTTCAGGAGGACCAGGAACGACCACCCTCCATTACACACCATCAACACTGGAGTGGAGAGCACCAAGTTCCTTGGAGTCCTCTTAAGTAGTGACCTATTGAGGACACTCAATATCTCCTCACTTCTCAGGAGGGTGCCACCACGACTGCACTTCCTGAGAAGACTGAAGCGGGCAAGGCTACCAGCCACCATCACCTTCTACAGGAGCTCTATCGAGAGCATCCTGGCCAGCTGCATCACAGTGTAGTACGGCTGCAGAAAAATGGATCAGAGATCAATTCACAGGACCATAAGAGTGGCAAAGAGGATCACTGGGGTCTCCCTGCCCACCAACTCCTCCCCCCACCCCAGATCATTGTCTGAAGAGAGCATGCAATATCATTGAGGACCCCTTCCACCCCGCACATAGCATCTTTCAGCTGCTCCTATCGGGGAAGAGATACAGGATCAGAGCCAGCACCACCAGGCTGAGGAACAGCTTCTTCCCACGGGCAGTGAGAATGTTGAACGACTGATGGATTGATCATACAAACCCTCTGAAACTCTACTATTTATTAAACAATAATTATTTAATCTTTATATGTGTCGTGCAAGAAATCGCTTGTAAATATGTGTGTGCATGTCAGGTGTATGTCAGTGTGTGTATGTTTGTTTTTACGTCTGTGTGTCTGTGTGTATGTCTGCGTGTAGGTCTGCGCATAGGTCTATGTGTCTGTGTGTATGACTGTGTGGAGTCTGTGTGTATATGTGTAGGTTGCAAGAAGATCTGTATATCGGTCTGCGTGTTTGTGTGTAGATCAGTGTGTCTGTGTATATGTCTGTGTGTATGTTTGCGTGTATGTGTAGAACAAAACAAAGGACTCTACATCACCTTTGTTGACCTCACCAAAGCCTTCGACACCGTGAGCAGGAAAGGGCTTTGGCAAATACTAGAGCGCATCGGATGTCCCCCAAAGTTCCTCAACATGATTATCCAACTGCACGAAAACCAACAAGGTCGGGTCAGATACAGCAATGAGCTCTCTGAACCCTTCTCCATTAACAATGGCGTGAAGCAAGGCTGTGTTCTCGCACCAACCCTCTTTTCAATCTTCTTCAGCATGATGCTGAACCAAGCCATGAAAGACCCCAACAATGAAGACGCTGTTTACATCTGGTACCGCACGGATGGCAGTCTCTTCAATCTGAGGCGCCTGCAAGCTCACACCAAGACACAAGAGAAACTTGTCCGTGAACTACTCTTTGCAGATGATGCCGCTTTAGTTGCCCATTCAGAGCCAGCTCTTCAGCGCTTGACGTCCTGCTTTGCGGAAACTGCCAAAATGTTTGGCCTGGAAGTCAGCCTGAAGAAAACTGAGGTCCTCCATCAGCCAGCTCCCCACCATGACTACCAGCCCCCCCACATCTCCATCGGGCACACAAAACTCAAAACGGTCAACCAGTTTACCTATCTCGGCTGCACCATTTCATCAGATGCAAGGATCGACAATGAGATAGACAACAGACTCGCCAAGGCAAATAGCGCCTTTGGAAGACTACACAAAAGAGTCTGGAAAAACAACCAACTGAAAAACCTCACAAAGATAAGCGTATACAGAGCCGTTGTCATACCCACACTCCTGTTCGGCTCCGAATCATGGGTCCTCTACCGGCACCACCTACGGCTCCTAGAACGCTTCCACCAGCGTTGTCTCCGCTCCATCCTCAACATCCATTGGAGCGCTCACACCCCTAACGTCGAGGTACTCGAGATGGCAGAGGTCGACAGCATCGAGTCCACGCTGCTGAAGATCCAGCTGCGCTGGATGGGTCACGTCTCCAGAATGGAGGACCATCGCCTTCCCAAGATCGTATTATATGGCGAGCTCTCCACTGGCCACCGTGACAGAGGTGCACCAAAGAAAAGGTACAAGGACTGCCTAAAGAAATCTCTTGGTGCCTGCCACATTGACCACCACCAGTGGGCTGATAACGCCTCAAACCGTGCATCTTGGCGCCTCACAGTTTGGCGGGCAGCAGCCTCCTTTGAAGAAGACCGCAGAGCCCACCTCACTGACAAAAGGCAAAGGAGGAAAAACCCAACACCCAACCCCAACCAACCAATTTTCCCTTGCAACCGCTGCAATCGTGTCTGCCTGTCCCGCATCGGACTGGTCAGCCACAAACGAGCCTGCAGCTGACGTGGACTTTTTACCCCCTCCATAAATCTTCGTCCGCGAAGCCAAGCCAAAGAAAAAATAAAAATGTCTATATATGTGTTTGCATGTTTTTATGCTGGAGACTGAAGAACGTTTTGTCCAGCTGTAGTTGTACAATTGAATGACAATAATAAACTTGAGCTTGAACGTGAACTTGAACACAGTGAGTGAAATAACATTCCCCTTGTTGAAAGCTAACACTTGCTCCTGTGGTGCACACCCTCACTCGCGTCAGCTTAGTATTTGGATGGCTCTATGTAGGAACACCGTAGAACCTTGAACCATAGAACTCTACAGCACAGAAAGCAGGCCATTTGGTCCCTCCACCCTGTACCTAATCCCATTGACCTGCTCCCATTCTATAACCCTCCAGGCCTCTCCCATCCATGTACCTATCTGATTTATTCTTAAAACACACGATTGAGCCAGCGTTCACCACCCCAGATGGCAGCTCGTTCTACAATCCAACCACTCTCTGTGTGAAGAAATTCCCCTTAATGATCCCCCTAAACCTTTCCCCCTTCAGATTAAAACGATGAGCTCTCGCATTGATCTCCCCCAGTCTGTGGAAAAAGCCGACGCATCCATTCTGTCTATACCTCTTGTAATCTTGAAAACTTCAATCAAATCTCCCCTCATTCTTCTTCACTCCAAGGAATAAAGTCCTAATCTGTTTAATCTTCCCCTGTATCCCAACTCCTGAAGACCCAGCAACATCCTAGTAAATCTTCTCTGCCCTCTTTCAATCTTATTGATATCCTTCCTGTAGTCAGGCACCCAGAACTGCGCATAATATTCCAAATTTGGCCTTACCAATGTCTTAAACAACTTAACATCCCAACTTCTATACTCGAAACTTTGATTTATAAAGGCCAAAAGCTTTCTTTACAACCCTGTCCACCAGCGACGCCACCTTCAGGGAACAATGTATCTGTATTCCCAGATCTCTCTGCTCCTCCGCACTCCTCAGTGCCCGACCATTTACCATGTGTGTCCTGCCTTGGCTCACCCTTCCAAAATGCATCACCTCACACTTGTCTGCATTAAACTCCATCTGCCACTTTCTGGCCCATTCTCCCAGTTGGTCCAGATCCTTGTGCAAGTGTGGACAGAAGTGTGTTGGAGGCTCACTGCCTGGGGAAACAACCCAATGGCATTGAGTGACATGGTGCCCCGGTGCATTTTGAAAGCCACACAGATCAGGGAGAATGTACAAACTCCTTATAGACACTGGCAGGTTCAATCCCTGCTCGTTGGCTCTCTAACGGCATTACACTAACTCTCTTGGGATTGTTTGGGTAAATGGTCGGAATGGGGAGGTGCTGATGCTTCAATGCCAGAAGATTGAGAACCCCAGCCCGCCAAGTGTTGTTGGACTGAGGTCATGTGGAGTTACCATGTTGTGTGCAAAATGCCATCATGCCAGGATTTGGGTCTCGAGAAGTAGCAGAGCTCAGTGGCTTATGGGAGGGTGGGTTAAGGGACGAGCACAGCCCTCAGCACTTGGAGTTGAGTCAGGCTGGAGGAGTGGCCCATTGGCAGGTGATCAGAACATGGCTTTGAACCAAAGAAACTCCACTAACGCCACAATAGTTGGCAAGGCTTCAAAGAGCAGCAGAGTCTTTCATCGTCAGGCTGCAAGGGAGAGACGCACTCAAAGCTGCTCTCCCTGACTGGTGTTGAAATGAGTGAGGAGAAGGGAACCACTACAACACCTGTCCCAACAAACCAGCAAGACTGAGGGCTTCTCAGAGAGAAGAACAGATTGAGCATGCAAGCAAACCATAAACATTTTCATTTGGTACATTCGTTTCCTTCGAATCTTGTTCAATACAGCCGCTTGATAGGGCTGTTACTGTGCTGAATGTCCAGTTTATGTTATGTCCAAAGGCCCGTGGTTATAAAGACTTACACCAAAACTGGCAAATTCAATTAAAGGCAATGATTTTTCAATACGGGCCTCGTGCAATATATTCTGTACCAAACAGTCCGCAAAATCCCAACAAATTGCCAATTTTACAACTCAATGGTGGAAACGCTTAAAGAGGCAGTGAGAAATGGAGTAATCCCATTCAGTAATGACCCTTCTGCCCATATGCTTATGCTAACCCTATACCCATTTAATTGATCTAATTTGCCTCTGTATGGAGTATCCGTATGTGGAGTTCTCCACAGGAACCACTATTCAGGAGAATCTTTAGATTAAACTGGGTGTGAAAGTCCTGGAGCCATCGTGTTTTACAGCACAGAAACAGGCCTTTAG
Source organism: Narcine bancroftii (assembly GCF_036971445.1). Classification (NCBI taxonomy): domain Eukaryota; kingdom Metazoa; phylum Chordata; class Chondrichthyes; order Torpediniformes; family Narcinidae; genus Narcine; species Narcine bancroftii. Next base: position 52,823,598 of record NC_091481.1, on the reverse strand, counting down.
CCCACTCGTCCATGCAAGCTGGAGCAGGACTATTTCAGCTCAAGTGATCCAGGTTACACATACCTTGAGGAACGCCTCAGGCCCAAAAGGTCAGTAATATATCTTTATGGATGCTGTGAGACTGGCCGAGTTCCTCCAGAATTTCTGTCTTTACTCAAATCCGATGCTCTCTGTGAGGAGTTTTTACGTTCTCTCCATGACCTGCATGAGTTTCCTCTGCTTCTCTAGTTTCCTCCCATCCCCTAACAATGTACAGGATTTGTAGATTTATTGGGTGCAATTGGGTGGTGCGGGCTCATGGGCCAGAAGGGCCTGTTACCGTGCTGTATGTCTAAACTAAACATTACAAAAATTACTTAACATTATTTACCTTAACCTGTCCTATCTCCCTGAAACTGGCCCGTATCCTCTAAACCTTTCCTCTCCATGCACCTGTCCCAAATGTCTTTTAAACATTATAATTCTCCCTGCCTCCTGCCACTTCCTTTGGACACTCATTTCACCTACCCACCAGTCTTTGTGCAAAAATAGTGGCCCTCTGGATCACCTCAAAAGATGAAACAATGGCCTCTAGTTCTGGATTTGGCAACTTCCAGCTCCCTGAACTCGATCACTTCATATTTACCATGGGCTTCTAATCCTTGTATATCTCTATCCCCCATACTGAAGGCCTCAAAGCCCTACATTTAATTCCAGGATATAGACCAGAACATTGCCCCTCCACCACCACCCTCCTCCCACTGGCGGAACATGTCTTCACCCTCAATAACTTCTCCTTTGACTCATCCCACTTTCTCCTCATCAAAGAGGTAGCCATGGGCCCCAGCTATGCCTGCTTTTTTTGTTGGTTACATGAAGCAAGTCTACATAGGCAAGGCTCCTCAACTCTTCCTCTGCTACATCGATTACTACTTTGGTGCTGCCTCGTGTACCCACAATGAGCTCGTCATTTTCATCCACTTTGCTGCCAACTTCCACCCTGACAAATTCACTCGGTCTATCTCTAGCAACACTCTCCCTTTCCTTGATCTCTTTGTCTCCATCTCAGGAGACAAGCCCTCGACAACATCGTCTATATACCCACCAACTCCCACAGCTACCTCAACCACACCTCTCCCTGCCCTGTCCCCTGTAAGGATTCCATTCTCTCAGTTCCTCCGTCTCCGCTGCACCTGCATCCAGGATGAGGGTTTCCATGCCAGATCATTGGAGATGTCCTCCTTCTTTAAACCATGTGGCTTTCCCTCTACCACCATCAAATAGGCCCTCACCCACATATCCTCTTTTCCCTGCACATCTGCCCTGGCCCCCTCAGCCCCCACATGCAACAAGGACAGATTCCTCATCCTTACCTACACCCCACCACCTTTTGTGTCCAACACATCCTCCTCTGCCATTTCAACCTCGTCCTACGTGATCCCACCACTAGACACATATTCCCCTTTTCTCCTTTCTCTGCCTTCCACAGGGAACACTCCCTCCGTGACTTCCTCACTTACTTCTCTCTTCCCTCCAATCATCTCCTTGGCACCTATCCCTGTGACCGCAGGACATGCTCCACCTGCCCCCACACTTCCTCCCTCACCACCAATTGTCCCCTTGGGACCTACCCCTGTGACCATAGGACATGCTCCACCTACCCCCACACCTCCTCCCTCACCACCATTCGGGGCCCCAAATAGTCCTTCCAAGTGGAGCAACATTTCACTTGTGAATCTGCAGGGGTCTACTCATTTCAATTCCCCACCCCATTCTGACCGGGCCCGTCCAACATCGACATCTATGACTTTTGTTAAACACCACCCCTCACCCCCGCCTGTCTTCCTCCCCTGTCGCCTCCCCCCAGCTCTGTCTCTCTCCCTTTTCCTTCTGTCTCCCTTCACACAGACAAAACCAATTGTCTTCTTATCATAATCAATTAACACCTTTAGTAGGTCTGGACCACTCCCCCAGCAGCACTGCCTCTATTCTTAGATTTCCTGTCTTTTGTTTACTCTTTGCTTATTTCTTGAAGAGAGGCTCAGGCCCAAAATGTTAACAAGATACTGTTATCTCCTGTTGACAATGCAAGACCGGCTGAGTTCCTCCAGCTTTTCTGTGTGTTTTTACCAGATGCCCCTAGCCTGGCAGAAAGACCCATTAACTATGGCCCTCATGGTTTTATAAAGCCATGATCATTTACCTTACCTACGGCCTTTGAAAGTTTATAGGCCTCTATAAGGTGCCGTGCAGACTCCAACACTCACGGGAGAAAACCCAGCCTATCCTGTGTCTCCTTACAACTCAGGCCTAGTGCTTATCATCCATGGAATCTTTTATTTGCTTTCTTTCCAGCTTTATTGATATCTTTCCTAAACGAGGTGACCAGTACCATTGTGCAGCCAAGCCTTGGACTCTTGGACAATAATGTTGTTTATGTTTTTTTTTTACGCAGCCGCTGGGTTCTGGAAAATTATTCCCAAATTCCCAGTCTGTGTAAAACGATCGGAACGGAAATGAGTGACTCGTTCCCATCCCGAAATTTTACCTACGGCGGCCCTACACTTTATTGCAGACTGCCTGAAATCTAAATGGAAGAGCGCAAGAGGCCCACATATTTGCAAGTTCCGCCTCATTACTTATCGCACTTCTGGATTTCAGTGTAAACTCGTGGAAGGAAATGGAGATTCCAATTTTGGTTGTTTGTGTGCGAACGGCCACTTCAGAAGGTAGGGGAAAAAAAATGTTGAAACGTAAATTCTCTGTAAAAATACATAGTTGTTTGAAGATGATGAGCATTTGAAGGATTGTGTGATGTGATTAATTGGTCCCTGGGCTGCAACATAAATGACAGAAAGTTCTAAGGGGCGTCTGTAAGGAATCTCAGCACCATGTGCTTTGTGTGTGCTGCACAAGGCCATATGCTAACTGATGGACTTAATGCGAGATTAAGAACTCAGCCCACATGAGCGATTCATATATTTTTAATTTTTCTGTAAATTGAAATATGCAGCATGGTGACAGGCACTTCCGGCCCACGAGCCTGTTCCGACCAAACACACGAATTATCCTACAACCCCCCTACGTTTTGAAGGGTGGGATGAAACCGGAGCATGGAGGAAACCCACACAGGTCACAGGGAAACGTACAAGCTCTTTACAGACAACAGCGGACTCAATCCCTGGGCGCCAGCGCTGTTATGGCGTGGCACTAACCATGCTGGATAATGTACAAGTGGGGCCCTCTAGACACCCACACCTTTCAATTGCCCATCTTTTAAGAAAAATTCTCTGCCTTCCTGTTTTGCCCGTCAGAATGGCTGAGCTCGTACTTTATCATCTAGAGGAAAGAATGAGGAGTGTGTATTCTGCTTCAAACCTCTGTGCCAGATCCCCATCGCTCTCAATGACCTTTCAAAACTGTAGACACTTCTTCTCTGAACCGCACCCACCCCACTCCCCAACAATGATCCATATGCCACTATGTGGGGTGGAGAATTCCAGAGATTCATCCGTTCCAATCCATTCATTTCATCCATCCAAGCTCTCACCATCCATCCCCCACACACAACCCCATTCCCATGCTCTCACCACCCATCCCCCACAGACAACCCCATTCCCATGCTCTCACCACCCATCCCCCACACACAACCCCATTCCCATGCTCTCACCACCCATCCCCACACACAACCCCATTCCCATGCTCTCACCACCCATCCCCCACACACAACCCCATTCCCATGCTCTCACCACCCATCCCCCACACACAACCCCATTCCCATGCTCTCACCATCCATCCCCCACACACAACCCCATTCCCATGCTCTCACCACCCATCCCCCACAGACAACCCCATTCCCATGCTCTCACCACCCATCCCCCACACACAACCCCATTCCCATGCTCTCACCACCCAACCCCCACACACAACCCCATTCCCATGCTCTCACCACCCATCCCCCACACACAACCCCATTCCCATGCTCTCACCACCCATCCCCCACACACAACCCCATTCCCATGCTCTCACCATCCATCCCCCACACACAACCCCATTCCCATGCTCTCACCACCCATCCCCCACAGACAACCCCATTCCTATGCTCTCACCACCCATCCCCCACACACAACCCCATTCCCATGCTCTCACCACCCATCCCCCACACACAACCCCATTCCCATGCTCTCACCACCCATCCCCCACACACAACCCCATTCCCATGCTCTCACCACCCATCCCCCACACACAACCCCATTCCCATGCTCTCACCACCCATCCCCCACACACAACCCCATTCCCATGCTCTCACCACCCATCCCCCACACACAACCCCATTCCCATGCTCTCACCACCCATCCCCCACACACAACCCCATTCCCATGCTCTCACCATCCATCCCCCACACACAACCCCATTCCCATGCTCTCACCACCCATCCCCCACAGACAACCCCATTCCTATGCTCTCACCACCCATTCCCCACACACAACCCCATTCCCATGCTCTCACCACCCATCCCCCACACACAACCCCATTCCCATGCTCTCACCACCCATCCCCCACACACAACCCCATTCCCATGCTCTCACCACCCATCCCCCACACACAACCCCATTCCCATGCTCTCACCACCCATCCCCCACACACAACCCCATTCCCATGGCTTGGCTCCTCGGGCCTTGATACAGAGACTCGGATCGAAGATTTGCCTTTGGTTTATTTGTGAGGTGCTTGAGGCAACAGAGTCAAGGTCAAGGGTAGAATGTGAGAACAATCAGGTGTAAAGTAGTTAATGGATGCACTGAATTCACTGAAACACCAATGAATGAGAATGGTCAGGGTCAGCAAGAAGGGTCAGCATGGTGCTGAGGACCGAATAGCCTGTTTTGTGTTGTACCACTTCAATGCTCTGAGTTGTAATGTTCTTTGAGGAATAAAATATTGATCAGAGCATCAGGGTGACTTCCTCTCATAACAATGACTTTTATGCCATCAGGTATAACTGGCAATATTTTGTGAGAAGGAGATATCAGTAAAAGGAGTTAAACTGTAGCGGAGTGCAACACTTCCGAAGTACTGTCGTCTGAAAGGACAACTCTCCCCCAGTACTGCCATCTGTCAGTGCAACACTCCCCCAGTCCTACCCTCTGACAGGACCTCTCCCCCAGTCCTGCCCTCTGACAGTACAACAATCCCCCAGTCCTGCCCTCTGACAGTACAACAATCCCTCAGTCCTGCCCTCTGACAGTACAACAATCCCCCAGTCCTGCCTTCTGACAGTACAACAATCCCCCAGTCCTGCCCTCTGACAGTACAACACTCCCCCAGTCCTGCCCTCTGACAGGACAACTCTCCCCCAGTACTGCCATCTGTCAGTGCAACTCTCCCCCAGTCCTGCCCTTTGACAGGACAACAATCCCCCAGTCCTGCCCTTTGACAGAACAACACTCCCCCAGTCCTACCCTCTGACAGGACCTCTCCCCCAGTCCTGCCCTCTGACAGTGCAACAATCCCTCAGTCCTGCCCTCTGACAGTACAACACTCCCGCAGTCCTGCCCTCTGACAGTGCAACACTCCCCCAGTCCTGCCCTCTGACAGTGCAACACTCCCCCAGTCCTGCCCTCTGACAGTACAACAATCCCCCAGTCCTGCCCTCTGACAGTACAACACTCCCCCAGTCCTGCCCCTCTGACAGTACAACAATCCCCCATCCTGCCCTCTGACAGTACAACAATCCCCCAGTCATGACCTCTGACAGTACAACAATCCCCCAATCATGACCTCTGACAGTACAACAATCCCCCAGTCCTGCCCTCTGACAGTACAACAATCCCCCAGTCCTGCCCTCTGACGGTACAACAATCCCCCAGTCATGACCTCTGACAGTACAACAATCCCCCATCCTGCCCTCAGACAGTACAACAATCCCCCAGTCATGACCTCTGACAGTACAACAATCCCCCAGTCATGACCTCTGACAGTACAACAATCCCCCAGTCCTGCCCTCTGACAGTACAACAATCCCCCAGTCCTGCCCTCTGACGGTACAACAATCCCCCAGTCATGACCTCTGACAGTACAACAATCCCCCATCCTGCCCTCAGACAGTACAACAATCCCCCAGTCATGACCTCTGACAGTACAACAATCCCCCAGTCCTGCCCTCTGACAGTGCAACAATCCCCCAGTCCTGCCCTCTGACAGTGCAACAATCCCCCAGTCCTGCCCTCTGACAGTGCAACACTCCCCCAGTCCTGCCCTCTGACAGTACAACAATCCCTCAGTCCTGCCCTCTGACAGTGCAACACTCCCCGAGTCCTGCCCTCTGACAGTGCAACAATCCCCCAGTCCTGCCCTCTGACAGTACAACACTCCCTCAGTCCTGCCCTCTGACAGTGCAACAATCCCCCAGTCCTGCCCTCTGACAGTGCAACAATCCCCCAGTCCTGCCCTCTGACAGTACAACAATCCCTCAGTCCTGCCCTCTGACAGTACAACAATCCCCCAGTCCTGCCCTCTGACAGTACAACAATCCCCCAGTCCTGCCCTCTGACAGTACAACACTCCCCCAGTCCTGCCCTCTGACAGGACAACTCTCCCCCAGTACTGCCATCTGTCAGTGCAACTCTCCCCCAGTCCTGCCCTTTGACAGGACAACAATCCCCCAGTCCTGCCCTTTGACAGAACAACACTCCCCCAGTCCTACCCTCTGACAGGACCTCTCCCCCAGTCCTGCCCTCTGACAGTGCAACAATCCCTCAGTCCTGCCCTCTGACAGTACAACACTCCCGCAGTCCTGCCCTCTGACAGTGCAACACTCCCCCAGTCCTGCCCTCTGACAGTGCAACACTCCCCCAGTCCTGCCCTCTGACAGTACAACAATCCCCCAGTCCTGCCCTCTGACAGTACAACACTCCCCCAGTCCTGCCCCTCTGACAGTACAACAATCCCCCATCCTGCCCTCTGACAGTACAACAATCCCCCAGTCATGACCTCTGACAGTACAACAATCCCCCAATCATGACCTCTGACAGTACAACAATCCCCCAGTCCTGCCCTCTGACAGTACAACAATCCCCCAGTCCTGCCCTCTGACGGTACAACAATCCCCCAGTCATGACCTCTGACAGTACAACAATCCCCCATCCTGCCCTCAGACAGTACAACAATCCCCCAGTCATGACCTCTGACAGTACAACAATCCCCCAGTCATGACCTCTGACAGTACAACAATCCCCCAGTCCTGCCCTCTGACAGTACAACAATCCCCCAGTCCTGCCCTCTGACGGTACAACAATCCCCCAGTCATGACCTCTGACAGTACAACAATCCCCCATCCTGCCCTCAGACAGTACAACAATCCCCCAGTCATGACCTCTGACAGTACAACAATCCCCCAGTCCTGCCCTCTGACAGTGCAACAATCCCCCAGTCCTGCCCTCTGACAGTGCAACACTCCCCCAGTCCTGCCCTCTGACAGTACAACAATCCCTCAGTCCTGCCCTCTGACAGTGCAACACTCCCCCAGTCCTGCCCTCTGACAGTGCAACAATCCCCCAGTCCAGCCCTCTGACAGTACAACACTCCCTCAGTCCTGCCCTCTGACAGTGCAACAATCCCCCAGTCCTGCCCTCTGACAGTGCAACAATCCCCCAGTCCTGCCCTCTGACAGTACAACAATCCCACAGTCCTGCCCTCTGACAGTACAACAATCCCCCAGTCCTGCCCTCTGACAGTACAACAATCCCCCAGTCCTGCCCTCTGACAGTACAACAATCCCCCATCCTGCCCTCTGACAGTACAACAATCCCCCAGTCATGACCTCTGACAGTACAACAATCCCCCAATCATGACCTCTGACAGTACAACAATCCCCCAGTCCTGCCCTCTGACAGTACAACAATCCCCCAGTCCTGCCCTCTGACGGTACAACAATCCCCCAGTCATGACCTCTGACAGTACAACAATCCCCCATCCTGCCCTCAGACAGTACAACAATCCCCCAGTCATGACCTCTGACAGTACAACAATCCCCCAGTCATGACCTCTGACAGTACAACAATCCCCCAGTCCTGCCCTCTGACAGTACAACAATCCCCCAGTCCTGCCCTCTGACGGTACAACAATCCCACAGTCATGACCTCTGACAGTACAACAATCCCCCATCCTGCCCTCAGACAGTACAACAATCCCCCAGTCATGACCTCTGACAGTACAACAATCCCCCAGTCCTGCCCTCTGACAGTGCAACAATCCCCCAGTCCTGCCCTCTGACAGTGCAACAATCCCCCAGTCCTGCCCTCTGACAGTGCAACACTCCCCCAGTCCTGCCCTCTGACAGTACAACAATCCCCCAGTCCTGCCCTCTGACAGTACAACAATCCCCCAGTCCTGCCCTCTGACAGTGCAACAATCCCCCAGTCCTGCCCTCTGACAGTACAACACTCCCTCAGTCCTGCCCTCTGACAGTGCAACAATCCCCCAGTCCTGCCCTCTGACAGTGCAACAATCCCCCAGTCCTGCCCTCTGACAGTACAACAATCCCACAGTCCTGCCCTCTGACAGTACAACAATCCCCCAGTCCTGCCCTCTGACAGTACAACAATCCCCCAGTCCTGCCCTCTGACAGTACAACAATCCCCCTGTCCTGCCCTCTGACAGTAAAACAATCCCCCAGTCCTGCCCTCTGACAGTGCAACAATCCCCCAGTCATGCCCTCTGACAGTGCAACACTCCCCCAGTCCTGCCCTCTGACAGTACAACAATCCCCCAGTCCTGCCCTCTGACAGTACAACAATCCCCCAGTCCTGCCCTCTGACAGTGCAACACTCCCCCAGTCCTGCCCTCTGACAGTACAACAATCCCCCAGTCCTGCCCTCTGACAGTACAACAATCCCCCAGTCATGCCCTCTGACAGTGCAACACTCCCCCAGTCCTGCCCTCTGACAGTACAACAATCCCCCAGTCATGCCCTCTGACAGTGCAACAATCCCCCAGTCATGCCCTCTGACAGTGCAACAATCCCCCAGTCATGCCCTCTGACAGTGCAACACTCCCCCAGTCCTGCCCTCTGACAGTACAACAATCCCCCAGTCCTGCCCTCTGACAGTACAACAATCCCCCAGTCATGCCCTCTGACAGTGCAACACTCCCCCAGTCCTCTCCTCTGACAGTACAACAATCCCCCAGTCCTGCCCTCTGACAGTACAACAATCCCCCAGTCCTGCCCTCTGACAGTGCAACACTCCCCCAGTCCTGCCCTCTGACAGTACAACAATCCCCTAGTCCTGCCCTCTGACAGTACAACAATCCCCCAGTCCTGCCCTCTGACAGTACAACAATCCCCCAGTCCTGCCCTCTGACAGTACAACAATCCCCCAGTCCTGCCCTCTGACAGTACAACAATCACTCAGTCCTGCCCTCTGACAGTGCAACACTCCCCCAGTCCTGCACTCTGACAGTACAACACTCCCCCAGTCCTGCCCTCTGACAGTGCAACAATCCCTCAGTACTGCCCTCTGACAGTGCAACAATCCCCCAGTCCTGCCCTCTGACAGTACAACAATCCACCAGTCCTGCCCTCTGACAGTGCAACAATCTCTCAGTCCTGCCCTCTGACAGTACAACAATCCCCCAGTCGTGCCCTCTGACAGTACAACAATCCCCCAGTCCTGCCCTCTGACAGTGCAACAATCCCCCAGTCCTGCCCTCTGACAGTACAACAATCCCCCAGTCCTGCCCTCTGACAGTACAACAATCCCCCAGTCCTGCCCTCTGACAGTGCAACAATCCCCCAGTCCTGCACTCTGACAGTACAACAATCACCCACTCCTGCACTCTGACAGTACAACAATCCCCCAGTCCTGCCCTCTGACAGTACAACAATCCCCCAGTCCTGCCCTCTGACAGTGCAACAATCCCCCAGTCCTGCCGTCCGACAGTACAACACTCCCCCAGTCCTGCACTCTGACAGTACAACAATCCCCCAGTCCTGCCCTCTGACAGTACAACAATCCCCCAGTCCTGCCCTCTGACAGTGCAACAATCCCCCAGTCCTGCCCTCCGACAGTACAACAATCCCCCAGTCCTGCCCTCTGACAGTGCAACAATCCCCCAGTCCTGCCCTCCGACAGTACAACAATCCCCCAGTCCTGCCCTCTGACAGTGCAACAATCCCCCAGTCCTGCACTCTGACAGTACAACAATCCCCCAGTCCTGCACTCTGACAGTGCAACAATCCCCCAGTCCTGCACTCTGACAGTACAACAATCCCCCAGTCCTGCCCTCTGACAGTACAACAATCCCCCAGTCCTGCCCTCTGACAGTACAACAATCCCCCAGTCCTGCCCTCTGACAGTACAACAATCCCCTAGTCCTGCCCTCTGACAGTGCAACAATCCCCCAGTCCTGCCCTCTGACAGTACAACAATCACTCAGTCCTGCCCTCTGACAGTGCAACACTCCCCCAGTCCTGCACTCTGACAGTACAACACTCCCCCAGTCCTGCCCTCTGACAGTGCAACAATCCCTCAGTACTGCCCTCTGACAGTGCAACAATCCCCCAGTCCTGCCCTCTGACAGTACAACAATCCACCAGTCCTGCCCTCTGACAGTGCAACAATCTCTCAGTCCTGCCCTCTGACAGTACAACAATCCCCCAGTCGTGCCCTCTGACAGTACAACAATCCCCCAGTCCTGCCCTCTGACAGTGCAACAATCCCCCAGTCCTGCCCTCTGACAGTACAACAATCCCCCAGTCCTGCCCTCTGACAGTACAACAATCCCCCAGTCCTGCCCTCTGACAGTGCAACAATCCCCCAGTCCTGCACTCTGACAGTACAACAATCACCCAGTCCTGCACTCTGACAGTACAACAATCCCCCAGTCCTGCCCTCTGACAGTACAACAATCCCCCAGTCCTGCCCTCTGACAGTGCAACAATCCCCCAGTCCTGCCGTCCGACAGTACAACACTCCCCCAGTCCTGCACTCTGACAGTACAACAATCCCCCAGTCCTGCCCTCTGACAGTACAACAATCCCCCAGTCCTGCCCTCTGACAGTGCAACAATCCCCCAGTCCTGCCCTCCGACAGTACAACACTCCCCCAGTCCTGCCCTCTGACAGTACAACAATCCCCCAGTCCTGCCCTCTGACAGTGCAACAATCCCCCAGTCCTGCACTCTGACAGTACAACAATCCCCCAGTCCTGCACTCTGACAGTGCAACAATCCCCCAGTCCTGCACTCTGACAGTACAACAATCCCCCAGTCCTGCCCTCTGACAGTACAACAATCCCCCAGTCCTGCCCTCTGACAGTACAACAATCCCCCAGTCCTGCACACTGACAGTACAACAGTCCCCCAGTCCTGCCCTCTGACAGTGCAACACTCCCCCAGTCCTGCCCTCTGACAGTACAACAATCCCCCAGTCCTGCCCTCTGACAGTGCAACAATCCCTCAGTCCTGCACTCTGACAGCACAACACTCCCCCAGTCCTGCCCTCTGACAGTGCAACAATCCCTCAGTCCTGCACTCTGACAGTACAACAATCCCCCAGTCCTGCCCTCTGACAGTGCAACAATCCCCCAGTCCTGCCCACTGACAGTACAACAATCCCCCAGTCCTGCCCTCTGACAGTGCAACAATCCCCCAGTCCTGCCCTCTGACAGTACAACAATCCCCCAGTCCTGCCCTCTGACAGTACAACACTCCCCCAGTCCTGCCCTTTAACAGTGCAACAATCCCCCAGTCCTGCCCTCTTACTGTGCAACACTCCCCCAGTCCTGCCCTCTGACAGTACAACAATCCTCCAGTCCTGCCCTCTGACAGTACAACACTCCCCCAGTCCTGCCCTCTGACAGTACAACAATCCCCCAGTCCTGCCCTCTGACAGTACAACACTCCCCCAGTCCTGCCCTCTGACAGTACAACAATCCCTCAGTCCTGCCCTCTGACAGTACAACAATCCCCCAGTCCTGCCCTCTGACAGTACAACAATCCCCCAGTCCTGCCCTCTGACAGTACAACACTCCCCCAGTCCTGCCCTCTGACAGGACAACTCTCCCCCAGTACTGCCATCTGTCAGTGCAACTCTCCCCCAGTCCTGCCCTTTGACAGGACAACAATCCCCCAGTCCTGCCCTTTGACAGAACAACACTCCCCCAGTCCTACCCTCTGACAGGACCTCTCCCCCAGTCCTGCCCTCTGACAGTGCAACAATCCCTCAGTCCTGCCCTCTGACAGTACAACACTCCCGCAGTCCTGCCCTCTGACAGTGCAACACTCCCCCAGTCCTGCCCTCTGACAGTGCAACACTCCCCCAGTCCTGCCCTCTGACAGTACAACAATCCCCCAGTCCTGCCCTCTGACAGTACAACACTCCCCCAGTCCTGCCCCTCTGACAGTACAACAATCCCCCATCCTGCCCTCAGACAGTACAACAATCCCCCAGTCATGACCTCTGACAGTACAACAATCCCCCAGTCCTGCCCTCTGACAGTGCAACAATCCCCCAGTCCTGCCCTCTGACAGTGCAACAATCCCCCAGTCATGCCCTCTGACAGTGCAACACTCCCCCAGTCCTGCCCTCTGACAGTACAACAATCCCCCAGTCCTGCCCTCTGACAGTACAACAATCCCCCAGTCCTGCCCTCTGACAGTGCAACACTCCCCCAGTCCTGCCCTCTGACAGTACAACAATCCCCCAGTCCTGCCCTCTGACAGTACAACAATCCCCCAGTCATGCCCTCTGACAGTGCAACACTCCCCCAGTCCTGCCCTCTGACAGTACAACAATCCCCCAGTCATGCCCTCTGACAGTGCAACAATCCCCCAGTCATGCCCTCTGACAGTGCAACAATCCCCCAGTCATGCCCTCTGACAGTGCAACACTCCCCCAGTCCTGCCCTCTGACAGTACAAAAATCCCCCAGTCCTGCCCTCTGACAGTACAACAATCCCCCAGTCATGCCCTCTGACAGTGCAACACTCCCCCAGTCCTCTCCTCTGACAGTACAACAATCCCCCAGTCCTGCCCTCTGACAGTACAACAATCCCCCAGTCCTGCCCTCTGACAGTGCAACAATCCCCCAGTCCTGCCCTCTGACAGTACAACAATCCACCAGTCCTGCCCTCTGACAGTGCAACAATCTCTCAGTCCTGCCCTCTGACAGTACAACAATCCCCCAGTCGTGCCCTCTGACAGTACAACAATCCCCCAGTCCTGCCCTCTGACAGTGCAACAATCCCCCAGTCCTGCCCTCTGACAGTACAACAATCCCCCAGTCCTGCCCTCTGACAGTACAACAATCCCCCAGTCCTGCCCTCTGACAGTGCAACAATCCCCCAGTCCTGCACTCTGACAGTACAACAATCACCCAGTCCTGCACTCTGACAGTACAACAATCCCCCAGTCCTGCCCTCTGACAGTACAACAATCCCCCAGTCCTGCCCTCTGACAGTGCAACAATCCCCCAGTCCTGCCGTCCGACAGTACAACACTCCCCCAGTCCTGCACTCTGACAGTACAACAATCCCCCAGTCCTGCCCTCTGACAGTACAACAATCCCCCAGTCCTGCCCTCTGACAGTGCAACAATCCCCCAGTCCTGCCCTCCGACAGTACAACACTCCCCCAGTCCTGCCCTCTGACAGTACAACAATCCCCCAGTCCTGCCCTCTGACAGTGCAACAATCCCCCAGTCCTGCACTCTGACAGTACAACAATCCCCCAGTCCTGCACTCTGACAGTGCAACAATCCCCCAGTCCTGCACTCTGACAGTACAACAATCCCCCAGTCCTGCCCTCTGACAGTACAACAATCCCCCAGTCCTGCCCTCTGACAGTACAACAATCCCCCAGTCCTGCCCTCTGACAGTACAACAATCCCCTAGTCCTGCCCTCTGACAGTGCAACAATCCCCCAGTCCTGCCCATCTGACAGTACAACAATCACTCAGTCCTGCCCTCTGACAGTGCAACACTCCCCCAGTCCTGCACTCTGACAGTACAACACTCCCCCAGTCCTGCCCTCTGACAGTGCAACAATCCCTCAGTACTGCCCTCTGACAGTGCAACAATCCCCCAGTCCTGCCCTCTGACAGTACAACAATCCACCAGTCCTGCCCTCTGACAGTGCAACAATCTCTCAGTCCTGCCCTCTGACAGTACAACAATCCCCCAGTCGTGCCCTCTGACAGTACAACAATCCCCCAGTCCTGCCCTCTGACAGTGCAACAATCCCCCAGTCCTGCCCTCTGACAGTACAACAATCCCCCAGTCCTGCCCTCTGACAGTACAACAATCCCCCAGTCCTGCCCTCTGACAGTGCAACAATCCCCCAGTCCTGCACTCTGACAGTACAACAATCACCCAGTCCTGCACTCTGACAGTACAACAATCCCCCAGTCCTGCCCTCTGACAGTACAACAATCCCCCAGTCCTGCCCTCTGACAGTGCAACAATCCCCCAGTCCTGCCGTCCGACAGTACAACACTCCCCCAGTCCTGCACTCTGACAGTACAACAATCCCCCAGTCCTGCCCTCTGACAGTACAACAATCCCCCAGTCCTGCCCTCTGACAGTGCAACAATCCCCCAGTCCTGCCCTCCGACAGTACAACACTCCCCCAGTCCTGCCCTCTGACAGTACAACAATCCCCCAGTCCTGCCCTCTGACAGTGCAACAATCCCCCAGTCCTGCACTCTGACAGTACAACAATCCCCCAGTCCTGCACTCTGACAGTGCAACAATCCCCCAGTCCTGCACTCTGACAGTACAACAATCCCCCAGTCCTGCCCTCTGACAGTACAACAATCCCCCAGTCCTGCCCTCTGACAGTACAACAATCCCCCAGTCCTGCACACTGACAGTACAACAGTCCCCCAGTCCTGCCCTCTGACAGTGCAACACTCCCCCAGTCCTGCCCTCTGACAGTACAACAATCCCCCAGTCCTGCCCTCTGACAGTGCAACAATCCCTCAGTCCTGCACTCTGACAGCACAACACTCCCCCAGTCCTGCCCTCTGACAGTGCAACAATCCCTCAGTCCTGCACTCTGACAGTACAACAATCCCCCAGTCCTGCCCTCTGACAGTGCAACAATCCCCCAGTCCTGCCCACTGACAGTACAACAATCCCCCAGTCCTGCCCTCTGACAGTGCAACAATCCCCCAGTCCTGCCCTCTGACAGTACAACAATCCCCCAGTCCTGCCCTCTGACAGTACAACACTCCCCCAGTCCTGCCCTTTAACAGTGCAACAATCCCCCAGTCCTGCCCTCTTACTGTGCAACACTCCCCCAGTCCTGCCCTCTGACAGTACAACAATCCTCCAGTCCTGCCCTCTGACAGTACAACACTCCCCCAGTCCTGCCCTCTGACAGTACAACAATCCCCCAGTCCTGCCCTCTGACAGTACAACACTCCCCCAGTCCTGCCCTCTGACAGTACAACAATCCCTCAGTCCTGCCCTCTGACAGTACAACAATCCCCCAAACCTGCCCTCTGACAGTACAACAATCCCCCAGTCCTGCCCTCTGACAGTACAACACTCCCCCAGTCCTGCCCTCTGACAGGACAACTCTCCCCCAGTACTGCCACCTGTCAGTGCAACTCTCCCCCAGTCCTGCCCTTTGACAGGACAACAATCCCCCAGTCCTGCCCTTTGACAGAACAACACTCCCCCAGTCCTACCCTCTGACAGGACCTCTCCCCCAGTCCTGCCCTCTGACAGTGCAACAATCCCTCAGTCCTGCCCTCTGACAGTACAACACTCCCGCAGTCCTGCCCTCTGACAGTGCAACACTCCCCCAGTCCTGCCCTCTGACAGTGCAACACTCCCCCAGTCCTGCCCTCTGACAGTACAACAATCCCCCAGTCCTGCCCTCTGACAGTACAACACTCCCCCAGTCCTGCCCCTCTGACAGTACAACAATCCCCCATCCTGCCCTCTGACAGTACAACAATCCCCCAGTCATGACCTCTGACAGTACAACAATCCCCCAATCATGACCTCTGACAGTACAACAATCCCCCAGTCCTGCCCTCTGACAGTACAACAATCCCCCAGTCCTGCCCTCTGACGGTACAACAATCCCCCAGTCATGACCTCTGACAGTACAACAATCCCCCATCCTGCCCTCAGACAGTACAACAATCCCCCAGTCATGACCTCTGACAGTACAACAATCCCCCAGTCATGACCTCTGACAGTACAACAATCCCCCAGTCCTGCCCTCTGACAGTACAACAATCCCCCAGTCCTGCCCTCTGACGGTACAACAATCCCCCAGTCATGACCTCTGACAGTACAACAATCCCCCATCCTTCCCTCAGACAGTACAACAATCCCCCAGTCATGACCTCTGACAGTACAACAATCCCCCAGTCCTGCCCTCTGACAGTGCAACAATCCCCCAGTCCTGCCCTCTGACAGTGCAACAATCCCCCAGTCCTGCCCTCTGACAGTGCAACACTCCCCCAGTCCTGCCCTTTGACAGTACAACAATCCCTCAGTCCTGCCCTCTGACAGTGCAACACTCCCCCAGTCCTGCCCTCTGACAGTGCAACAATCCCCCAGTCCTGCCCTCTGACAGTACAACACTCCCTCAGTCCTGCCCTCTGACAGTGCAACAATCCCCCAGTCCTGCCCTCTGACAGTGCAACAATCCCCCAGTCCTGCCCTCTGACAGTACAACAATCCCACAGTCCTGCCCTCTGACAGTACAACAATCCCCCAGTCCTGCCCTCTGACAGTACAACAATCCCCCAGTCCTGCCCTCTGACAGTACAACAATCCCCCATCCTGCCCTCTGACAGTACAACAATCCCCCAGTCATGACCTCTGACAGTACAACAATCCCCCAGTCCTGCCCTCTGACAGTACAACAATCCCCCATCCTGCCCTCTGACAGTACAACAATCCCCCAGTCCTGCCCTCTGACAGTACAACAATCCCCCAGTCATGACGTCTGACAGTACAACAATCCCCCAGTCCTGCCCTCTGACAGTACAACAATCCCCCATCCTGCCCTCTGACAGTACAACAATCCCCCAGTCATGACCTCTGACAGTACAACAATCCCCCAGTCCTGCCCTCTGACAGTACAACAATCCCCCAGTCCTGCCCTCTGACGGTACAACAATCCCCCAGTCATGACCTCTGACAGTACAACAATCCCCCATCCTGCCCTCAGACAGTACAACAATCCCCCAGTCATGACCTCTGACAGTACAACAATCCCCCAGTCATGACCTCTGACAGTACAACAATCCCCCAGTCCTGCCCTCTGACAGTACAACAATCCCCCAGTCCTGCCCTCTGACGGTACAACAATCCCCCAGTCATGACCTCTGACAGTACAACAATCCCCCATCCTGCCCTCAGACAGTACAACAATCCCCCAGTCATGACCTCTGACAGTACAACAATCCCCCAGTCCTGCCCTCTGACAGTGCAACAATCCCCCAGTCCTGCCCTCTGACAGTGCAACAATCCCCCAGTCCTGCCCTCTGACAGTGCAACACTCCCCCAGTCCTGCTCTCTGACAGTACAACAATCCCTCAGTCCTGCCCTCTGACAGTGCAACACTCCCCCAGTCCTGCCCTCTGACAGTGCAACAATCCCCCAGTCCTGCCCTCTGACAGTACAACAATCCCCCAGTCCTGCCCTCTGACAGTACAACAATCCCCCAGTCCTGCCCTCTGACAGTACAACAATCCCCCTGTCCTGCCCTCTGACAGTAAAACAATCCCCCAGTCCTGCCCTCTGACAGTACAACAATCCCCCATTCCTGCCATCTGACAGTGCAACACTCCCCCATTCCTGCCCTCTGACAGTACAACAATCCCCCAGTCCTGCCCTCTGACAGTGCAACAATCCCCCAGTCATGCCCTCTGACAGTGCAACACTCCCCCAGTCCTGCCCTCTGACAGTACAACAATCCCCCAGTCCTGCCCTCTGACAGTACAACAATCGCCCAGTCCTGCCCTCTGACAGTGCAACACTCCCCCAGTCCTGCCCTCTGACAGTACAACAATACCCCAGTCCTGCCCTCTGACAGTACAACAATCCCCCAGTCATGCCCTCTGACAGTGCAACACTCCCCCAGTCCTGCCCTCTGACAGTACAACAATCCCCCAGTCATGCCCTCTGACAGTGCAACAATCCCCCAGTCATGCCCTCTGACAGTGCAACAATCCCCCAGTCATGCCCTCTGACAGTGCAACACTCCCCCAGTCCTGCCCTCTGACAGTACAACAATCCCCCAGTCCTGCCCTCTGACAGTACAACAATCCCCCAGTCATGCCCTCTGACAGTGCAACACTCCCCCAGTCCTCTCCTCTGACAGTACAACAATCCCCCAGTCCTGCCCTCTGACAGTACAACAATCCCCCAGTCCTGCCCTCTGACAGTGCAACACTCCCCCAGTCCTGCCCTCTGACAGTACAACAATCCCTCAGTCCTGCCCTCTGACAGTACAACAATCCCCCAGTCCTGCCCTCTGACAGTACAACAATCCCCCAGTCCTGCCCTCTGACAGTACAACAATCCCCCAGTCCTGCCCTCTGACAGTGCAACAATCCCCCAGTCCTGCCCTCTGACAGTACAACAATCACTCAGTCCTGCCCTCTGACAGTGCAACACTCCCCCAGTCCTGCACTCTGACAGTACAACACTCCCCCAGTCCTGCCCTCTGACAGTGCAACAATCCCTCAGTACTGCCCTCTGACAGTGCAACAATCCCCCAGTCCTGCCCTCTGACAGTACAACAATCCACCAGTCCTGCCCTCTGACAGTGCAACAATCTCTCAGTCCTGCCCTCTTACAGTACAACAATCCCCCAGTCGTGCCCTCTGACAGTACAACAATCCCCCAGTCCTGCCCTCTGACAGTGCAACAATCCCCCAGTCCTGCCCTCTGACAGTACAACAATCCCCCAGTCCTGCCCTCTGACAGTACAACAATCCCCCAGTCCTGCCCTCTGACAGTGCAACAATCCCCCAGTCCTGCACTCTGACAGTACAACAATCACCCAGTCCTGCACTCTGACAGTACAACAATCCCCCAGTCCTGCCCTCTGACAGTACAACAATCCCCCAGTCCTGCCCTCTGACAGTGCAACAATCCCCCAGTCCTGCACTCTGACAGTACAACAATCCCCCAGTCCTGCACTCTGACAGTACAACAATCCCCCAGTCCTGCACTCTGACAGTGCAACAATCCCCCAGTCCTGCACTCTGACAGTACAACAATCCCCCAGTCCTGCCCTCTGACAGTACAACAATCCCCCAGTCCTGCCCTCTGACAGTACAACAATCCCCCAGTCCTGCCCTCTGACAGTACAACAATCCCCTAGTCCTGCCCTCTGACAGTGCAACAATCCCCCAGTCCTGCCCTCTGACAGTACAACAATCACTCAGTCCTGCCCTCTGACAGTGCAACACTCCCCCAGTCCTGCACTCTGACAGTACAACACTCCCCCAGTCCTGCCCTCTGACAGTGCAACAATCCCTCAGTACTGCCCTCTGACAGTGCAACAATCCCCCAGTCCTGCCCTCTGACAGTACAACAATCCACCAGTCCTGCCCTCTGACAGTGCAACAATCTCTCAGTCCTGCCCTCTGACAGTACAACAATCCCCCAGTCGTGCCCTCTGACAGTACAACAATCCCCCAGTCCTGCCCTCTGACAGTGCAACAATCCCCCAGTCCTGCCCTCTGACAGTACAACAATCCCCCAGTCCTGCCCTCTGACAGTACAACAATCCCCCAGTCCTGCCCTCTGACAGTGCAACAATCCCCCAGTCCTGCACTCTGACAGTACAACAATCACCCAGTCCTGCACTCTGACAGTACAACAATCCCCCAGTCCTGCCCTCTGACAGTACAACAATCCCCCAGTCCTGCCCTCTGACAGTGCAACAATCCCCCAGTCCTGCCGTCCGACAGTACAACACTCCCCCAGTCCTGCACTCTGACAGTACAACAATCCCCCAGTCCTGCCCTCTGACAGTACAACAATCCCCCAGTCCTGCCCTCTGACAGTGCAACAATCCCCCAGTCCTGCCCTCCGACAGTACAACACTCCCCCAGTCCTGCCCTCTGACAGTACAACAATCCCCCAGTCCTGCCCTCTGACAGTGCAACAATCCCCCAGTCCTGCACTCTGACAGTACAACAATCCCCCAGTCCTGCACTCTGACAGTGCAACAATCCCCCAGTCCTGCACTCTGACAGTACAACAATCCCCCAGTCCTGCCCTCTGACAGTACAACAATCCCCCAGTCCTGCCCTCTGACAGTACAACAATCCCCCAGTCCTGCACACTGACAGTACAACAGTCCCCCAGTCCTGCCCTCTGACAGTGCAACACTCCCCCAGTCCTGCCCTCTGACAGTACAACAATCCCCCAGTCCTGCCCTCTGACAGTGCAACAATCCCTCAGTCCTGCACTCTGACAGCACAACACTCCCCCAGTCCTGCCCTCTGACAGTGCAACAATCCCTCAGTCCTGCACTCTGACAGTACAACAATCCCCCAGTCCTGCCCTCTGACAGTGCAACAATCCCCCAGTCCTGCCCACTGACAGTACAACAATCCCCCAGTCCTGCCCTCTGACAGTGCAACAATCCCCCAGTCCTGCCCTCTGACAGTACAACAATCCCCCAGTCCTGCCCTCTGACAGTACAACACTCCCCCAGTCCTGCCCTTTAACAGTGCAACAATCCCCCAGTCCTGCCCTCTTACTGTGCAACACTCCCCCAGTCCTGCCCTCTGACAGTACAACAATCCTCCAGTCCTGCCCTCTGACAGTACAACACTCCCCCAGTCCTGCCCTCTGACAGTACAACAATCCCCCAGTCCTGCCCTCTGACAGTACAACACTCCCCCAGTCCTGCCCTCTGACAGTACAACAATCCCTCAGTCCTGCCCTCTGACAGTACAACAATCCCCCAGTCCTGCCCTCTGACAGTACAACAATCCCCCAGTCCTGCCCTCTGACAGTACAACACTCCCCCAGTCCTGCCCTCTGACAGGACAACTCTCCCCCAGTACTGCCATCTGTCAGTGCAACTCTCCCCCAGTCCTGCCCTTTGACAGGACAACAATCCCCCAGTCCTGCCCTTTGACAGAACAACACTCCCCCAGTCCTACCCTCTGACAGGACCTCTCCCCCAGTCCTGCCCTCTGACAGTGCAACAATCCCTCAGTCCTGCCCTCTGACAGTACAACACTCCCGCAGTCCTGCCCTCTGACAGTGCAACACTCCCCCAGTCCTGCCCTCTGACAGTGCAACACTCCCCCAGTCCTGCCCTCTGACAGTACAACAATCCCCCAGTCCTGCCCTCTGACAGTACAACACTCCCCCAGTCCTGCCCCTCTGACAGTACAACAATCCCCCATCCTGCCCTCAGACAGTACAACAATCCCCCAGTCATGACCTCTGACAGTACAACAATCCCCCAGTCCTGCCCTCTGACAGTGCAACAATCCCCCAGTCCTGCCCTCTGACAGTGCAACAATCCCCCAGTCATGCCCTCTGACAGTGCAACACTCCCCCAGTCCTGCCCTCTGACAGTACAACAATCCCCCAGTCCTGCCCTCTGACAGTACAACAATCCCCCAGTCCTGCCCTCTGACAGTGCAACACTCCCCCAGTCCTGCCCTCTGACAGTACAACAATCCCCCAGTCCTGCCCTCTGACAGTACAACAATCCCCCAGTCATGCCCTCTGACAGTGCAACACTCCCCCAGTCCTGCCCTCTGACAGTACAACAATCCCCCAGTCATGCCCTCTGACAGTGCAACAATCCCCCAGTCATGCCCTCTGACAGTGCAACAATCCCCCAGTCATGCCCTCTGACAGTGCAACACTCCCCCAGTCCTGCCCTCTGACAGTACAAAAATCCCCCAGTCCTGCCCTCTGACAGTACAACAATCCCCCAGTCATGCCCTCTGACAGTGCAACACTCCCCCAGTCCTCTCCTCTGACAGTACAACAATCCCCCAGTCCTGCCCTCTGACAGTACAACAATCCCCCAGTCCTGCCCTCTGACAGTGCAACACTCCCCCAGTCCTGCCCTCTGACAGTACAACAATCCCCTAGTCCTGCCCTCTGACAGTACAACAATCCCCCAGTCCTGCCCTCTGACAGTACAACAATCCCCCAGTCCTGCCCTCTGACAGTACAACAATCCCCCAGTCCTGCCCTCTGACAGTACAACAATCACTCAGTCCTGCCCTCTGACAGTGCAACACTCCCCCAGTCCTGCACTCTGACAGTACAACACTCCCCCAGTCCTGCCCTCTGACAGTGCAACAATCCCTCAGTACTGCCCTCTGACAGTGCAACAATCCCCCAGTCCTGCCCTCTGACAGTACAACAATCCACCAGTCCTGCCCTCTGACAGTGCAACAATCTCTCAGTCCTGCCCTCTGACAGTACAACAATCCCCCAGTCGTGCCCTCTGACAGTACAACAATCCCCCAGTCCTGCCCTCTGACAGTGCAACAATCCCCCAGTCCTGCCCTCTGACAGTACAACAATCCCCCAGTCCTGCCCTCTGACAGTACAACAATCCCCCAGTCCTGCCCTCTGACAGTGCAACAATCCCCCAGTCCTGCACTCTGACAGTACAACAATCACCCAGTCCTGCACTCTGACAGTACAACAATCCCCCAGTCCTGCCCTCTGACAGTACAACAATCCCCCAGTCCTGCCCTCTGACAGTGCAACAATCCCCCAGTCCTGCCGTCCGACAGTACAACACTCCCCCAGTCCTGCACTCTGACAGTACAACAATCCCCCAGTCCTGCCCTCTGACAGTACAACAATCCCCCAGTCCTGCCCTCTGACAGTGCAACAATCCCCCAGTCCTGCCCTCCGACAGTACAACACTCCCCCAGTCCTGCCCTCTGACAGTACAACAATCCCCCAGTCCTGCCCTCTGACAGTGCAACAATCCCCCAGTCCTGCACTCTGACAGTACAACAATCCCCCAGTCCTGCACTCTGACAGTGCAACAATCCCCCAGTCCTGCACTCTGACAGTACAACAATCCCCCAGTCCTGCCCTCTGACAGTACAACAATCCCCCAGTCCTGCCCTCTGACAGTACAACAATCCCCCAGTCCTGCCCTCTGACAGTACAACAATCCCCTAGTCCTGCCCTCTGACAGTGCAACAATCCCCCAGTCCTGCCCATCTGACAGTACAACAATCACTCAGTCCTGCCCTCTGACAGTGCAACACTCCCCCAGTCCTGCACTCTGACAGTACAACACTCCCCCAGTCCTGCCCTCTGACAG
This sequence comes from Narcine bancroftii, assembly GCF_036971445.1. Taxonomy (NCBI): domain Eukaryota; kingdom Metazoa; phylum Chordata; class Chondrichthyes; order Torpediniformes; family Narcinidae; genus Narcine; species Narcine bancroftii. The sequence goes on along the minus strand of NC_091481.1, from coordinate 52,800,313 downwards.
TGCAACAATCCCTCAGTACTGCCCTCTGACAGTGCAACAATCCCCCAGTCCTGCCCTCTGACAGTACAACAATCCACCAGTCCTGCCCTCTGACAGTGCAACAATCTCTCAGTCCTGCCCTCTGACAGTGCAACAATCCCCCAGTCGTGCCCTCTGACAGTACAACAATCCCCCAGTCCTGCCCTCTGACAGTGCAACAATCCCCCAGTCCTGCCCTCTGACAGTACAACAATCCCCCAGTCCTGCCCTCTGACAGTACAACAATCCCCCAGTCCTGCCCTCTGACAGTGCAACAATCCCCCAGTCCTGCACTCTGACAGTACAACAATCACCCAGTCCTGCACTCTGACAGTACAACAATCCCCCAGTCCTGCCCTCTGACAGTACAACAATCCCCCAGTCCTGCCCTCTGACAGTGCAACAATCCCCCAGTCCTGCCGTCCGACAGTACAACACTCCCCCAGTCCTGCACTCTGACAGTACAACAATCCCCCAGTCCTGCCCTCTGACAGTACAACAATCCCCCAGTCCTGCCCTCTGACAGTGCAACAATCCCCCAGTCCTGCCCTCCGACAGTACAACACTCCCCCAGTCCTGCCCTCTGACAGTACAACAATCCCCCAGTCCTGCCCTCTGACAGTGCAACAATCCCCCAGTCCTGCACTCTGACAGTACAACAATCCCCCAGTCCTGCACTCTGACAGTGCAACAATCCCCCAGTCCTGCACTCTGACAGTACAACAATCCCCCAGTCCTGCCCTCTGACAGTACAACAATCCCCCAGTCCTGCCCTCTGACAGTACAACAATCCCCCAGTCCTGCACACTGACAGTACAACAGTCCCCCAGTCCTGCCCTCTGACAGTGCAACACTCCCCCAGTCCTGCCCTCTGACAGTACAACAATCCCCCAGTCCTGCCCTCTGACAGTGCAACAATCCCTCAGTCCTGCACTCTGACAGCACAACACTCCCCCAGTCCTGCCCTCTGACAGTGCAACAATCCCTCAGTCCTGCACTCTGACAGTACAACAATCCCCCAGTCCTGCCCTCTGACAGTGCAACAATCCCCCAGTCCTGCCCACTGACAGTACAACAATCCCCCAGTCCTGCCCTCTGACAGTGCAACAATCCCCCAGTCCTGCCCTCTGACAGTACAACAATCCCCCAGTCCTGCCCTCTGACAGTACAACACTCCCCCAGTCCTGCCCTTTAACAGTGCAACAATCCCCCAGTCCTGCCCTCTTACTGTGCAACACTCCCCCAGTCCTGCCCTCTGACAGTACAACAATCCTCCAGTCCTGCCCTCTGACAGTACAACACTCCCCCAGTCCTGCCCTCTGACAGTACAACAATCCCCCAGTCCTGCCCTCTGACAGTACAACACTCCCCCAGTCCTGCCCTCTGACAGTACAACAATCCCTCAGTCCTGCCCTCTGACAGTACAACAATCCCCCAAACCTGCCCTCTGACAGTACAACAATCCCCCAGTCCTGCCCTCTGACAGTACAACACTCCCCCAGTCCTGCCCTCTGACAGGACAACTCTCCCCCAGTACTGCCACCAGTCAGTGCAACTCTCCCCCAGTCCTGCCCTTTGACAGGACAACAATCCCCCAGTCCTGCCCTTTGACAGAACAACACTCCCCCAGTCCTACCCTCTGACAGGACCTCTCCCCCAGTCCTGCCCTCTGACAGTGCAACAATCCCTCAGTCCTGCCCTCTGACAGTACAACACTCCCGCAGTCCTGCCCTCTGACAGTGCAACACTCCCCCAGTCCTGCCCTCTGACAGTGCAACACTCCCCCAGTCCTGCCCTCTGACAGTACAACAATCCCCCAGTCCTGCCCTCTGACAGTACAACACTCCCCCAGTCCTGCCCCTCTGACAGTACAACAATCCCCCATCCTGCCCTCTGACAGTACAACAATCCCCCAGTCATGACCTCTGACAGTACAACAATCCCCCAATCATGACCTCTGACAGTACAACAATCCCCCAGTCCTGCCCTCTGACAGTACAACAATCCCCCAGTCCTGCCCTCTGACGGTACAACAATCCCCCAGTCATGACCTCTGACAGTACAACAATCCCCCATCCTGCCCTCAGACAGTACAACAATCCCCCAGTCATGACCTCTGACAGTACAACAATCCCCCAGTCATGACCTCTGACAGTACAACAATCCCCCAGTCCTGCCCTCTGACAGTACAACAATCCCCCAGTCCTGCCCTCTGACGGTACAACAATCCCCCAGTCATGACCTCTGACAGTACAACAATCCCCCATCCTTCCCTCAGACAGTACAACAATCCCCCAGTCATGACCTCTGACAGTACAACAATCCCCCAGTCCTGCCCTCTGACAGTGCAACAATCCCCCAGTCCTGCCCTCTGACAGTGCAACAATCCCCCAGTCCTGCCCTCTGACAGTGCAACACTCCCCCAGTCCTGCCCTTTGACAGTACAACAATCCCTCAGTCCTGCCCTCTGACAGTGCAACACTCCCCCAGTCCTGCCCTCTGACAGTGCAACAATCCCCCAGTCCTGCCCTCTGACAGTACAACACTCCCTCAGTCCTGCCCTCTGACAGTGCAACAATCCCCCAGTCCTGCCCTCTGACAGTGCAACAATCCCCCAGTCCTGCCCTCTGACAGTACAACAATCCCACAGTCCTGCCCTCTGACAGTACAACAATCCCCCAGTCCTGCCCTCTGACAGTACAACAATCCCCCAGTCCTGCCCTCTGACAGTACAACAATCCCCCATCCTGCCCTCTGACAGTACAACAATCCCCCAGTCATGACCTCTGACAGTACAACAATCCCCCAGTCCTGCCCTCTGACAGTACAACAATCCCCCAGTCCTGCCCTCTGACAGTACAACAATCCCCCATCCTGCCCTCTGACAGTACAACAATCCCCCAGTCCTGCCCTCTGACAGTACAACAATCCCCCAGTCATGACCTCTGACAGTACAACAATCCCCCAGTCCTGCCCTCTGACAGTACAACAATCCCCCATCCTGCCCTCTGACAGTACAACAATCCCCCAGTCATGACCTCTGACAGTACAACAATCCCCCAGTCCTGCCCTCTGACAGTACAACAATCCCCCAGTCCTGCCCTCTGACGGTACAACAATCCCCCAGTCATGACCTCTGACAGTACAACAATCCCCCATCCTGCCCTCAGACAGTACAACAATCCCCCAGTCATGACCTCTGACAGTACAACAATCCCCCAGTCATGACCTCTGACAGTACAACAATCCCCCAGTCCTGCCCTCTGACAGTACAACAATCCCCCAGTCCTGCCCTCTGACGGTACAACAATCCCCCAGTCATGACCTCTGACAGTACAACAATCCCCCATCCTGCCCTCAGACAGTACAACAATCCCCCAGTCATGACCTCTGACAGTACAACAATCCCCCAGTCCTGCCCTCTGACAGTGCAACAATCCCCCAGTCCTGCCCTCTGACAGTGCAACAATCCCCCAGTCCTGCCCTCTGACAGTGCAACACTCCCCCAGTCCTGCCCTCTGACAGTACAACAATCCCTCAGTCCTGCCCTCTGACAGTGCAACACTCCCCCAGTCCTGCCCTCTGACAGTGCAACAATCCCCCAGTCCTGCCCTCTGACAGTACAACAATCCCCCAGTCCTGCCCTCTGACAGTACAACAATCCCCCAGTCCTGCCCTCTGACAGTACAACAATCCCCCTGTCCTGCCCTCTGACAGTAAAACAATCCCCCAGTCCTGCCCTCTGACAGTACAACAATCCCCCATTCCTGCCATCTGACAGTGCAACACTCCCCCATTCCTGCCCTCTGACAGTACAACAATCCCCCAGTCCTGCCCTCTGACAGTGCAACAATCCCCCAGTCATGCCCTCTGACAGTGCAACACTCCCCCAGTCCTGCCCTCTGACAGTACAACAATCCCCCAGTCCTGCCCTCTGACAGTACAACAATCGCCCAGTCCTGCCCTCTGACAGTGCAACACTCCCCCAGTCCTGCCCTCTGACAGTACAACAATACCCCAGTCCTGCCCTCTGACAGTACAACAATCCCCCAGTCATGCCCTCTGACAGTGCAACACTCCCCCAGTCCTGCCCTCTGACAGTACAACAATCCCCCAGTCATGCCCTCTGACAGTGCAACAATCCCCCAGTCATGCCCTCTGACAGTGCAACAATCCCCCAGTCATGCCCTCTGACAGTGCAACACTCCCCCAGTCCTGCCCTCTGACAGTACAACAATCCCCCAGTCCTGCCCTCTGACAGTACAACAATCCCCCAGTCATGCCCTCTGACAGTGCAACACTCCCCCAGTCCTCTCCTCTGACAGTACAACAATCCCCCAGTCCTGCCCTCTGACAGTACAACAATCCCCCAGTCCTGCCCTCTGACAGTGCAACACTCCCCCAGTCCTGCCCTCTGACAGTACAACAATCCCTCAGTCCTGCCCTCTGACAGTACAACAATCCCCCAGTCCTGCCCTCTGACAGTACAACAATCCCCCAGTCCTGCCCTCTGACAGTACAACAATCCCCCAGTCCTGCCCTCTGACAGTGCAACAATCCCCCAGTCCTGCCCTCTGACAGTACAACAATCACTCAGTCCTGCCCTCTGACAGTGCAACACTCCCCCAGTCCTGCACTCTGACAGTACAACACTCCCCCAGTCCTGCCCTCTGACAGTGCAACAATCCCTCAGTACTGCCCTCTGACAGTGCAACAATCCCCCAGTCCTGCCCTCTGACAGTACAACAATCCACCAGTCCTGCCCTCTGACAGTGCAACAATCTCTCAGTCCTGCCCTCTTACAGTACAACAATCCCCCAGTCGTGCCCTCTGACAGTACAACAATCCCCCAGTCCTGCCCTCTGACAGTGCAACAATCCCCCAGTCCTGCCCTCTGACAGTACAACAATCCCCCAGTCCTGCCCTCTGACAGTACAACAATCCCCCAGTCCTGCCCTCTGACAGTGCAACAATCCCCCAGTCCTGCACTCTGACAGTACAACAATCACCCAGTCCTGCACTCTGACAGTACAACAATCCCCCAGTCCTGCCCTCTGACAGTACAACAATCCCCCAGTCCTGCCCTCTGACAGTGCAACAATCCCCCAGTCCTGCCGTCCGACAGTACAACACTCCCCCAGTCCTGCACTCTGACAGTACAACAATCCCCCAGTCCTGCCCTCTGACAGTACAACAATCCCCCAGTCCTGCCCTCTGACAGTGCAACAATCCCCCAGTCCTGCCCTCCGACAGTACAACACTCCCCCAGTCCTGCCCTCTGACAGTACAACAATCCCCCAGTCCTGCCCTCTGACAGTGCAACAATCCCCCAGTCCTGCACTCTGACAGTACAACAATCCCCCAGTCCTGCACTCTGACAGTGCAACAATCCCCCAGTCCTGCACTCTGACAGTACAACAATCCCCCAGTCCTGCCCTCTGACAGTACAACAATCCCCCAGTCCTGCCCTCTGACAGTACAACAATCCCCCAGTCCTGCACACTGACAGTACAACAGTCCCCCAGTCCTGCCCTCTGACAGTGCAACACTCCCCCAGTCCTGCCCTCTGACAGTGCAACAATCCCCCAGTCCTGCCCTCTGACAGTACAACAATCCCCCAGTCCTGCCCTCTGACAGTGCAACAATCCCTCAGTCCTGCACTCTGACAGTACAACACTCCCCCAGTCCTGCCCTCTGACAGTGCAACAATCCCTCAGTCCTGCACTCTGACAGTACAACAATCCCCCAGTCCTACCCTCTGACAGTGCAACAATCCCCCAGTCCTGCCCTCTGACAGTACAACAATCCCCCAGTCCTGCCCTCTGACAGTTCAACAATCCCCCAGTCCTGCCCTCTGACAGTACAACAATCCCCCAGTCCTGCCCTCTGACAGTACAATACTCCCCCAGTCCTGCCCTTTAACAGTGCAACAATCCCCCAGTCCTGCCCTCTTACTGTGCAACACTCCCCCAGTCCTGCCCTCTGACAGTACAACAATCCTCCAGTCCTGCCCTCTGACAGTACAACACTCCCCCAGTCCTGCCCTCTGACAGTACAACAATCCCCCAGTCCTGCCCTCTGACAGTACAACACTCCCCCAGTCCTGCCCTCTGACAGTACAACAATCCCCCAGTCCTGCCCTCTGACAGTACAACACTCCCCCAGTCCTGCACTCTGACAGTACAACACTCCCCCAGTCCTGCCCTCTGACAGTACAACACTCCCCCAGTCCTGCCCTCTGACAGTACAACAATCCGCAGTCCTGCCCTCTGACAGTACAACAATCCCCCAGTCCTGCCCTCTGACAGTGCAACAATCCCCCAGTCCTGCCCTCTGACAGTACAACAAACACTCAGTCCTGCCCTCTGACAGTGCAACACTCCCCCAGTCCTGCACTCTGACAGTACAACACTCCCCCAGTCCTGCCCTCTGACAGTGCAACAATCCCTCAGTACTGCCCTCTGACAGTGCAACAATCCCCCAGTCCTGCCCTCTGACAGTACAACAATCCACCAGTCCTGCCCTCTGACAGTGCAACAATCTCTCAGTCCTGCCCTCTGACAGTACAACAATCCCCCAGTCGTGCCCTCTGACAGTACAACAATCCCCCAGTCCTGCCCTCTGACAGTGCAACAATCCCCCAGTCCTGCCCTCTGACAGTACAACAATCCCCCAGTCCTGCCCTCTGACAGTACAACAATCCCCCAGTCCTGCCCTCTGACAGTGCAACAATCCCCCAGTCCTGCACTCTGACAGTACAACAATCACCCAGTCCTGCACTCTGACAGTACAACAATCCCCCAGTCCTGCCCTCTGACAGTACAACAATCCCCCAGTCCTGCCCTCTGACAGTGCAACAATCCCCCAGTCCTGCCGTCCGACAGTACAACACTCCCCCAGTCCTGCACTCTGACAGTACAACAATCCCCCAGTCCTGCCCTCTGACAGTACAACAATCCCCCAGTCCTGCCCTCTGACAGTGCAACAATCCCCCAGTCCTGCCCTCCGACAGTACAACACTCCCCCAGTCCTGCCCTCTGACAGTACAACAATCCCCCAGTCCTGCCCTCTGACAGTGCAACAATCCCCCAGTCCTGCACTCTGACAGTACAACAATCCCCCAGTCCTGCACTCTGACAGTGCAACAATCCCCCAGTCCTGCACTCTGACAGTACAACAATCCCCCAGTCCTGCCCTCTGACAGTACAACAATCCCCCAGTCCTGCCCTCTGACAGTACAACAATCCCCCAGTCCTGCACACTGACAGTACAACAGTCCCCCAGTCCTGCCCTCTGACAGTGCAACACTCCCCCAGTCCTGCCCTCTGACAGTGCAACAATCCCCCAGTCCTGCCCTCTGACAGTACAACAATCCCCCAGTCCTGCCCTCTGACAGTGCAACAATCCCTCAGTCCTGCACTCTGACAGTACAACACTCCCCCAGTCCTGCCCTCTGACAGTGCAACAATCCCTCAGTCCTGCACTCTGACAGTACAACAATCCCCCAGTCCTGCCCTCTGACAGTGCAACAATCCCCCAGTCCTGCCCTCTGACAGTACAACAATCCCCCAGTCCTGCCCTCTGACAGTGCAACAATCCCCCAGTCCTGCCCTCTGACAGTACAACAATCCCCCAGTCCTGCCCTCTGACAGTACAACACTCCCCCAGTCCTGCCCTCTGACAGTACAACAATCCCCCAGTCCTGCCCTCTGACAGTACAACACTCCCCCAGTCCTGCCCTCTGACAGTACAACACTCCCCCAGTCCTGCCCTCTGACAGTACAACACTCCCCCAGTCCTGCCCTCTGACAGTACAACAATCCGCAGTCCTGCCCTCTGACAGTACAACACTCCCCCAGTCCTGCCCTCTGACAGTACAACAATCCCCCAGTCCTGCCCTCTGACAGTGCAACAATCCCCAAGTCCTGCCCTCTGACAGTACAACACTCCCCCAGTCCTGCCCTCTGACAGTACAACACTCCCCCAGTCCTGCCCTCTGACAATACAACAATCCCCCAGTCCTGCCCTCTGACAGTACAACACTCCCCCAGTCCTGCACTCTGACAGTACAACAATCCCCCAGTCCTGCCCTCTGACAGTACAACACTCCCCCAGTCCTGCCCTCTGACAGTACAACACTCCCCCAGTCCTGCCCTCTGACAGTACAACACTCCCCCAGTCCTGCCCTCTGACAGTACAACAATCCGCAGTCCTGCCCTCTGACAGTACAACACTCCCCCAGTCCTGCCCTCTGACAGTACAACGATCCCCCAGTCCTGCCCTCTGACAGTGCAACAATCCCCCAGTCCTGCCCTCTGACAGTACAACACTCCCCCAGTCCTGCCATCTGAGAGTGCAACAATCCCCCAGTCCTGCCCTCTGACAGTGCAACATTCCCCCAGTCCTGCCCTCTGACAGTACAACAATCCCTCAGTCCTGCCCTCTGACAGTACAACACTCCCCCAGTCCTGCCCTCTGACAGTACAACAATCCCCCAGTCCTGCCCTCTGACAGTACAACACTCCCCCAGTCCTGCCCTCTGACAGTACAACACTCCCCCAGTCCTGCCCTCTGACAGTACAACACTCCCCCAGTCCTGCCCTCTGACAGTACAACAATCCGCAGTCCTGCCCTCTGACAGTACAACACTCCCCCAGTCCTGCCCTCTGACAGTACAACAATCCCCCAGTCCTGCCCTCTGACAGTGCAACAATCCCCCAGTCCTGCCCTCTGACAGTACAACACTCCCCCAGTCCTGCCCTCTGACAGTACAACACTCCCCCAGTCCTGCCCTCTGACAATACGACAATCCCCCAGTCCTGCCCTCTGACAGTACAACACTCCCCCAGTCCTGCACTCTGACAGTACAACAATCCCCCAGTCCTGCCCTCTGACAGTACAACACTCCCCCAGTCCTGCCCTCTGACAGTACAACACTCCCCCAGTCCTGCCCTCTGACAGTACAACACTCCCCCAGTCCTGCCCTCTGACAGTACAACAAACCGCAGTCCTGCCCTCTGACAGTACAACACTCCCCCAGTCCTGCCCTCTGACAGTACAACAATCCCCCAGTCCTGCCCTCTGACAGTGCAACACTCCCCCAGTCCTGCCCTCTGACAGTGCAACACTCCCCCAGTCCTGCACTCTAACAGTACAACACTCCCCCAGTCCTGCCCTCTGACAGTGCAACAATCCCTCAGTCCTGCCCTCTGACAGTGCAACACTCCCCCAGTCCTGCCCTCTGACAGTACAACAATCCACCAGTCCTGCCCTCTGACAGTGCAACAATCCCTCAGTCTTGCCCTCTGACAGTACAACAATCCCCCAGTCGTGCCCTCTGACAGTACAACAATCCCCCAGTCCTGCCCTCTGACAGTACAACAATCCCCCAGTCCTGCACACTGACAGTACAACAGTCCCCCAGTCCTGCCCTCTGACAGTGCAACACTCCCCCAGTCCTGCCCTCTGACAGTGCAACAATCCCCCAGTCCTGCCCTCTGACAGTACAACAATCCCCCAGTCCTGCCCTCTGACAGTGCAACAATCCCTCAGTCCTGCACTCTGACAGTACAACACTCCCCCAGTCCTGCCCTCTGACAGTGCAACAATCCCTCAGTCCTGCACTCTGACAGTACAACAATCCCCCAGTCCTACCCTCTGACAGTGCAACAATCCCCCAGTCCTGCCCTCTGACAGTACAACAATCCCCCAGTCCTGCCCTCTGACAGTTCAACAATCCCCCAGTCCTGCCCTCTGACAGTACAACAATCCCCCAGTCCTGCCCTCTGACAGTACAATACTCCCCCAGTCCTGCCCTTTAACAGTGCAACAATCCCCCAGTCCTGCCCTCTTACTGTGCAACACTCCCCCAGTCCTGCCCTCTGACAGTACAACAATCCTCCAGTCCTGCCCTCTGACAGTACAACACTCCCCCAGTCCTGCCCTCTGACAGTACAACAATCCCCCAGTCCTGCCCTCTGACAGTACAACACTCCCCCAGTCCTGCCCTCTGACAGTACAACAATCCCCCAGTCCTGCCCTCTGACAGTACAACACTCCCCCAGTCCTGCACTCTGACAGTACAACACTCCCCCAGTCCTGCCCTCTGACAGTACAACACTCCCCCAGTCCTGCCCTCTGACAGTACAACAATCCGCAGTCCTGCCCTCTGACAGTACAACAATCCCCCAGTCCTGCCCTCTGACAGTGCAACAATCCCCCAGTCCTGCCCTCTGACAGTACAACAAACACTCAGTCCTGCCCTCTGACAGTGCAACACTCCCCCAGTCCTGCACTCTGACAGTACAACACTCCCCCAGTCCTGCCCTCTGACAGTGCAACAATCCCTCAGTACTGCCCTCTGACAGTGCAACAATCCCCCAGTCCTGCCCTCTGACAGTACAACAATCCACCAGTCCTGCCCTCTGACAGTGCAACAATCTCTCAGTCCTGCCCTCTGACAGTACAACAATCCCCCAGTCGTGCCCTCTGACAGTACAACAATCCCCCAGTCCTGCCCTCTGACAGTGCAACAATCCCCCAGTCCTGCCCTCTGACAGTACAACAATCCCCCAGTCCTGCCCTCTGACAGTGCAACAATCCCCCAGTCCTGCACTCTGACAGTACAACAATCACCCAGTCCTGCACTCTGACAGTACAACAATCCCCCAGTCCTGCCCTCTGACAGTACAACAATCCCCCAGTCCTGCCCTCTGACAGTGCAACAATCCCCCAGTCCTGCCCTCCGACAGTACAACACTCCCCCAGTCCTGCCCTCTGACAGTACAACAATCCCCCAGTCCTGCCCTCTGACAGTGCAACAATCCCCCAGTCCTGCACTCTGACAGTACAACAATCCCCCAGTCCTGCACTCTGACAGTGCAACAATCCCCCAGTCCTGCACTCTGACAGTACAACAATCCCCCAGTCCTGCCCTCTGACAGTACAACAATCCCCCAGTCCTGCCCTCTGACAGTACAACAATCCCCCAGTCCTGCACACTGACAGTACAACAGTCCCCCAGTCCTGCCCTCTGACAGTGCAACACTCCCCCAGTCCTGCCCTCTGACAGTGCAACAATCCCCCAGTCCTGCCCTCTGACAGTACAACAATCCCCCAGTCCTGCCCTCTGACAGTGCAACAATCCCTCAGTCCTGCACTCTGACAGTACAACACTCCCCCAGTCCTGCCCTCTGACAGTGCAACAATCCCTCAGTCCTGCACTCTGACAGTACAACAATCCCCCAGTCCTGCCCTCTGACAGTGCAACAATCCCCCAGTCCTGCCCTCTGACAGTACAACAATCCCCCAGTCCTGCCCTCTGACAGTGCAACAATCCCCCAGTCCTGCCCTCTGACAGTACAACAATCCCCCAGTCCTGCCCTCTGACAGTACAATACTCCCCCAGTCCTGCCCTTTAACAGTGCAACAATCCCCCAGTCCTGCCCTCTTACTGTGCAACACTCCCCCAGTCCTGCCCTCTGACAGTACAACAATCCTCCAGTCCTGCCCTCTGACAGTACAACACTCCCCCAGTCCTGCCCTCTGACAGTACAACAATCCCCCAGTCCTGCCCTCTGACAGTACAACACTCCCCCAGTCCTGCCCTCTGACAGTACAACAATCCCCCAGTCCTGCCCTCTGACAGTACAACACTCCCCCAGTCCTGCCCTCTGACAGTACAACACTCCCCCAGTCCTGCCCTCTGACAGTACAACACTCCCCCAGTCCTGCCCTCTGACAGTACAACAATCCGCAGTCCTGCCCTCTGACAGTACAACACTCCCCCAGTCCTGCCCTCTGACAGTACAACAATCCCCCAGTCCTGCCCTCTGACAGTGCAACAATCCCCAAGTCCTGCCCTCTGACAGTACAACACTCCCCCAGTCCTGCCCTCTGACAGTACAACACTCCCCCAGTCCTGCCCTCTGACAATACAACAATCCCCCAGTCCTGCCCTCTGACAGTACAACACTCCCCCAGTCCTGCACTCTGACAGTACAACAATCCCCCAGTCCTGCCCTCTGACAGTACAACACTCCCCCAGTCCTGCCCTCTGACAGTACAACACTCCCCCAGTCCTGCCCTCTGACAGTACAACACTCCCCCAGTCCTGCCCTCTGACAGTGCAACAATCCCCCAGTCCTGCCCTCTGACAGTACAACACTCCCCCAGTCCTGCCATCTGAGAGTGCAACAATCCCCCAGTCCTGCCCTCTGACAGTGCAACATTCCCCCAGTCCTGCCCTCTGACAGTACAACAATCCCTCAGTCCTGCCCTCTGACAGTACAACACTCCCCCAGTCCTGCCCTCTGACAGTACAACAATCCCCCAGTCCTGCCCTCTGACAGTACAACACTCCCCCAGTCCTGCCCTCTGACAGTACAACACTCCCCCAGTCCTGCCCTCTGACAGTACAACACTCCCCCAGTCCTGCCCTCTGACAGTACAACAATCCGCAGTCCTGCCCTCTGACAGTACAACACTCCCCCAGTCCTGCCCTCTGACAGTACAACAATCCCCCAGTCCTGCCCTCTGACAGTGCAACAATCCCCCAGTCCTGCCCTCTGACAGTACAACACTCCCCCAGTCCTGCCCTCTGACAATACAACAATCCCCCAGTCCTGCCCTCTGACAGTACAACACTCCCCCAGTCCTGCACTCTGACAGTACAACAATCCCCCAGTCCTGCCCTCTGACAGTACAACACTCCCCCAGTCCTGCCCTCTGACAGTACAACACTCCCCCAGTCCTGCCCTCTGACAGTACAACACTCCCCCAGTCCTGCCCTCTGACAGTACAACAAACCGCAGTCCTGCCCTCTGACAGTACAACACTCCCCCAGTCCTGCCCTCTGACAGTACAACAATCCCCCAGTCCTGCCCTCTGACAGTGCAACACTCCCCCAGTCCTGCCCTCTGACAGTGCAACACTCCCCCAGTCCTGCACTCTAACAGTACAACACTCCCCCAGTCCTGCCCTCTGACAGTGCAACAATCCCTCAGTCCTGCCCTCTGACAGTGCAACACTCCCCCAGTCCTGCCCTCTGACAGTACAACAATCCACCAGTCCTGCCCTCTGACAGTGCAACAATCCCTCAGTCTTGCCCTCTGACAGTACAACAATCCCCCAGTCGTGCCCTCTGACAGTACAACAATCCCCCAGTCCTGCCCTCTGACAGTGCAACAATCCCCCAGTCCTGCCCTCTGACAGTACAACATCCCCCAGTCCTGCCCTCTGACAGTACAACAAACCCCCAGTCCTGCCCTCTGACAGTGCAACAATCCCCCAGTCCTGCACTCTGACAGTACAACAATCCCCCAGTCCTGCACTCTGACAGTACAACAATCCCCCAGTCCTGCCCTCTGACAGTACAACAATCCCCCAGTCCTGCCCTCTGACAGTGCAACAATCCCCCAGTCCTGCCGTCCGACAGTACAACACTCCCCCAGTCCTGCACTCTGACAGTACAACAATCCCCCAGTCCTGCCCTCTGACAGTACAACAATCCCCCAGTCCTGCCCTCTGACAGTGCAACAATCCCCCAGTCCTGCCCTCCGACAGTACAACACTCCCCCAGTCCTGCCCTCTGACAGTACAACAATCCCCCAGTCCTGCCCTCTGACAGTGCAACAATCCCCCAGTCCTGCACTCTGACAGTACAACAATCCCCCAGTCCTGCACTCTGACAGTGCAACAATCCCCCAGTCCTGCACTCTGACAGTACAACAATCCCCCAGTCCTGCCCTCTGACAGTACAACAATACCCCAGTCCTGCCCTCTGACAGTACAACAATCCCCCAGTCCTGCACTCTGACAGTACAACAGTCCCCCAGTCCTGCCCTCTGACAGTGCAACACTCCCCCAGTCCTGCCCTTTGACAGTGCAACAATCCCCCAGTCCTGCCCTCTGACAGTACAACAATCCCCCAGTCCTGCCCTCTGACAGTGCAACAATCCCTCAGTCCTGCACTCTGACAGTACAACACTCCCCCAGTCCTGCCCTCTGACAGTGCAACAATCCCTCAGTCCTGCACTCTGACAGTACAACAATTCCCCAGTCCTGCCCTCAGACAGTGCAACAATCCCCCAGTCCTGCCCTCTGACAGTACAACAATCCCCCAGTCCTTCCCTCTGACAGTGCAACAATCCCCCAGTCCTGCCCTCTGACAGTACAACAATCCCCCAGTCCTGCCCTCTGACAGTGCAACACTCCCCCAGTCCTGCCCTCTGACAGTACAACAATCCTCCAGTCCTGCCCTCTGACAGTACAACACTCCCCCAGTCCTGCCCTCTGACAGTACAACAATCCCCCAGTCCTGCCCTCTGACAGTACAACACTCCCCCAGTCCTGCACTCTGACAGTACAACACTCCCCTAGTCCTGCCCTCTGACAGTACAACACTCCCCCAGTCCTGCCCTCTGACAGTACAACAATCCCCCAGTCCTGCCCTCTGACAGTACAACACTCCCCCAGTCCTGCCCTCTGACAGTACAACAATCCCCCAGTCCTGCCCTCTGACAGTACAACACTCCCCCAGTCCTGCACTCTGACAGTACAACACTCCCCCAGTCCTGCCCTCTGACAGTACAACACTCCCCCAGTCCTGCCCTCTGACAGTACAACAATCCCCCAGTCCTGCCCGCTGACAGTGCAACAATCCCCCAGTCCTGCCCTCTGAGAGTACAACACTCCCCCAGTCCTGCCCTCTGACAGTACAACACTCCCCCAGTCATGCCCTCTGACAGTACAACAATCCCCCAGTCCTGCCCTCTGACAGTACAACAATCCCCCAGTCCTGCACTCTGACAGGACAACAATCCCCCAGTCCTGCCCTCTGACAGTACAACAATCCCCCAGTCCTGCCCTCTGACAGTACAACAATCCCCCAGTCCTGCCCTCTGACAGTACAACAATCCCCCAGTCCTGCCCTCTGACAGTACAACAATCCCCCAGTCCTGCACTCTGACAGTACAACAATCCCCCAGTCCTGCCCTCTGACAGTGCAACACTCCCCCAGTCGTGCCCTCTGACAGTGCAACAATCCCCCAGTCCTGCCCTCAGACAGTACAACAATCCCCCAGTCCTGCCCTCTGACAGTGCAACAATCCCTCAGTCCTGCAGTCTGACAGTACAACACTCCCCCAGTCCTGCCCTCTGACAGTGCAACAATCCCTCAGTCCTGCACTCTGACAGTAAAACAATCCCCCAGTCCTGCCCTCTGACAGTGCAACAATCCCCCAGTCCTGCCCTCTCACAGTACAACACTCCCCCAGTCCTGCCCTCTGACAGTACAACAATCCCCCAGTCCTGCCCTCTGACAGTACAACACTCCCCCAGTCCTGCCCTCTGACAGTACAACACTCCCCCAGTCCTGCCCTCTGACAGTACAACACTCCCCCAGTCCTGCCCTCTGACAGTACAACAATCCGCAGTCCTGCCCTCTGACAGTACAACACTCCCCCAGTCCTGCACTCTGACAGTACAACACTCCCCCAGTCCTGCCCTCTGACAGTACAACACTCCCCCAGTCCTGCCCTCTGACAGTACAACAATCCCCCAGTCCTCTCCTCTGACAGTACAACAATCCCCCAGTCCTGCCCTCTGACAGTACAACAATCCCCCAGTCCTGCCCTCTGACAGTGCAACACTCCCCCAGTCCTGCCCTCTGACAGTACAACAATCCCTCAGTCCTGCCCTCTGACAGTACAACAATCCCCCAGTCCTGCCCTCTGACAGTACAACAATCCCCCAGTCCTGCCCTCTGACAGTACAACAATCCCCCAGTCCTGCCCTCTGACAATGCAACAATCCCCCAGTCCTGCCCTCTGACAGTACAACAATCACTCAGTCCTGCCCTCTGACAGTGCAACACTCCCCCAGTCCTGCACTCTGACAGTACAACACTCCCCCAGTCCTGCCCTCTGACAGTGCAACAATCCCTCAGTACTGCCCTCTGACAGTGCAACAATCCCCCAGTCCTGCCCTCTGACAGTACAACAATCCACCAGTCCTGCCCTCTGACAGTGCAACAATCTCTCAGTCCTGCCCTCTTACAGTACAACAATCCCCCAGTCGTGCCCTCTGACAGTACAACAATCCCCCAGTCCTGCCCTCTGACAGTGCAACAATCCCCCAGTCCTGCCCTCTGACAGTACAACAATCCCCCAGTCCTGCCCTCTGACAGTACAACAATCCCCCAGTCCTGCCCTCTGACAGTGCAACAATCCCCCAGTCCTGCACTCTGACAGTACAACAATCACCCAGTCCTGCACTCTGACAGTACAACCATCCCCCAGTCCTGCCCTCTGACAGTACAACAATCCCCCAGTCCTGCCCTCTGACAGTGCAACAATCCCCCAGTCCTGCCGTCCGACAGTACAACACTCCCCCAGTCCTGCACTCTGACAGTACAACAATCCCCCAGTCCTGCCCTCTGACAGTACAACAATCCCCCAGTCCTGCCCTCTGACAGTGCAACAATCCCCCAGTCCTGCCCTCCGACAGTACAACACTCCCCCAGTCCTGCCCTCTGACAGTACAACAATCCCCCAGTCCTGCCCTCTGACAGTGCAACAATCCCCCAGTCCTGCACTCTGACAGTACAACAATCCCCCAGTCCTGCACTCTGACAGTGCAACAATCCCCCAGTCCTGCACTCTGACAGTACAACAATCCCCCAGTCCTGCCCTCTGACAGTACAACAATCCCCCAGTCCTGCCCTCTGACAGTACAACAATCCCCCAGTCCTGCACACTGACAGTACAACAGTCCCCCAGTCCTGCCCTCTGACAGTGCAACACTCCCCCAGTCCTGCCCTCTGACAGTGCAACAATCCCCCAGTCCTGCCCTCTGACAGTACAACAATCCCCCAGTCCTGCCCTCTGACAGTGCAACAATCCCTCAGTCCTGCACTCTGACAGTACAACACTCCCCCAGTCCTGCCCTCTGACAGTGCAACAATCCCTCAGTCCTGCACTCTGACAGTACAACAATCCCCCAGTCCTACCCTCTGACAGTGCAACAATCCCCCAGTCCTGCCCTCTGACAGTACAACAATCCCCCAGTCCTGCCCTCTGACAGTTCAACAATCCCCCAGTCCTGCCCTCTGACAGTACAACAATCCCCCAGTCCTGCCCTCTGACAGTACAATACTCCCCCAGTCCTGCCCTTTAACAGTGCAACAATCCCCCAGTCCTGCCCTCTTACTGTGCAACACTCCCCCAGTCCTGCCCTCTGACAGTACAACAATCCTCCAGTCCTGCCCTCTGACAGTACAACACTCCCCCAGTCCTGCCCTCTGACAGTACAACAATCCCCCAGTCCTGCCCTCTGACAGTACAACACTCCCCCAGTCCTGCCCTCTGACAGTACAACAATCCCCCAGTCCTGCCCTCTGACAGTACAACACTCCCCCAGTCCTGCACTCTGACAGTACAACACTCCCCCAGTCCTGCCCTCTGACAGTACAACACTCCCCCAGTCCTGCCCTCTGACAGTACAACAATCCGCAGTCCTGCCCTCTGACAGTACAACAATCCCCCAGTCCTGCCCTCTGACAGTGCAACAATCCCCCAGTCCTGCCCTCTGACAGTACAACAAACACTCAGTCCTGCCCTCTGACAGTGCAACACTCCCCCAGTCCTGCACTCTGACAGTACAACACTCCCCCAGTCCTGCCCTCTGACAGTGCAACAATCCCTCAGTACTGCCCTCTGACAGTGCAACAATCCCCCAGTCCTGCCCTCTGACAGTACAACAATCCACCAGTCCTGCCCTCTGACAGTGCAACAATCTCTCAGTCCTGCCCTCTGACAGTACAACAATCCCCCAGTCGTGCCCTCTGACAGTACAACAATCCCCCAGTCCTGCCCTCTGACAGTGCAACAATCCCCCAGTCCTGCCCTCTGACAGTACAACAATCCCCCAGTCCTGCCCTCTGACAGTACAACAATCCCCCAGTCCTGCCCTCTGACAGTGCAACAATCCCCCAGTCCTGCACTCTGACAGTACAACAATCCACCAGTCCTGCCCTCTGACAGTGCAACAATCTCTCAGTCCTGCCCTCTGACAGTACAACAATCCCCCAGTCGTGCCCTCTGACAGTACAACAATCCCCCAGTCCTGCCCTCTGACAGTGCAACAATCCCCCAGTCCTGCCCTCTGACAGTACAACAATCCCCCAGTCCTGCCCTCTGACAGTACAACAATCCCCCAGTCCTGCCCTCTGACAGTGCAACAATCCCCCAGTCCTGCACTCTGACAGTACAACAATCACCCAGTCCTGCACTCTGACAGTACAACAATCCCCCAGTCCTGCCCTCTGACAGTACAACAATCCCCCAGTCCTGCCCTCTGACAGTGCAACAATCCCCCAGTCCTGCCGTCCGACAGTACAACACTCCCCCAGTCCTGCACTCTGACAGTACAACAATCCCCCAGTCCTGCCCTCTGACAGTACAACAATCCCCCAGTCCTGCCCTCTGACAGTGCAACAATCCCCCAGTCCTGCCCTCCGACAGTACAACACTCCCCCAGTCCTGCCCTCTGACAGTACAACAATCCCCCAGTCCTGCCCTCTGACAGTGCAACAATCCCCCAGTCCTGCACTCTGACAGTACAACAATCCCCCAGTCCTGCACTCTGACAGTGCAACAATCCCCCAGTCCTGCACTCTGACAGTACAACAATCCCCCAGTCCTGCCCTCTGACAGTACAACAATCCCCCAGTCCTGCCCTCTGACAGTACAACAATCCCCCAGTCCTGCACACTGACAGTACAACAGTCCCCCAGTCCTGCCCTCTGACAGTGCAACACTCCCCCAGTCCTGCCCTCTGACAGTGCAACAATCCCCCAGTCCTGCCCTCTGACAGTACAACAATCCCCCAGTCCTGCCCTCTGACAGTGCAACAATCCCTCAGTCCTGCACTCTGACAGTACAACACTCCCCCAGTCCTGCCCTCTGACAGTGCAACAATCCCTCAGTCCTGCACTCTGACAGTACAACAATCCCCCAGTCCTGCCCTCTGACAGTGCAACAATCCCCCAGTCCTGCCCTCTGACAGTACAACAATCCCCCAGTCCTGCCCTCTGACAGTGCAACAATCCCCCAGTCCTGCCCTCTGACAGTACAACAATCCCCCAGTCCTGCCCTCTGACAGTACAATACTCCCCCAGTCCTGCCCTTTAACAGTGCAACAATCCCCCAGTCCTGCCCTCTTACTGTGCAACACTCCCCCAGTCCTGCCCTCTGACAGTACAACAATCCTCCAGTCCTGCCCTCTGACAGTACAACACTCCCCCAGTCCTGCCCTCTGACAGTACAACAATCCCCCAGTCCTGCCCTCTGACAGTACAACACTCCCCCAGTCCTGCCCTCTGACAGTACAACAATCCCCCAGTCCTGCCCTCTGACAGTACAACACTCCCCCAGTCCTGCCCTCTGACAGTACAACACTCCCCCAGTCCTGCCCTCTGACAGTACAACACTCCCCCAGTCCTGCCCTCTGACAGTACAACAATCCGCAGTCCTGCCCTCTGACAGTACAACACTCCCCCAGTCCTGCCCTCTGACAGTACAACAATCCCCCAGTCCTGCCCTCTGACAGTGCAACAATCCCCAAGTCCTGCCCTCTGACAGTACAACACTCCCCCAGTCCTGCCCTCTGACAGTACAACACTCCCCCAGTCCTGCCCTCTGACAATACAACAATCCCCCAGTCCTGCCCTCTGACAGTACAACACTCCCCCAGTCCTGCACTCTGACAGTACAACAATCCCCCAGTCCTGCCCTCTGACAGTACAACACTCCCCCAGTCCTGCCCTCTGACAGTACAACACTCCCCCAGTCCTGCCCTCTGACAGTACAACACTCCCCCAGTCCTGCCCTCTGACAGTGCAACAATCCCCCAGTCCTGCCCTCTGACAGTACAACACTCCCCCAGTCCTGCCATCTGAGAGTGCAACAATCCCCCAGTCCTGCCCTCTGACAGTGCAACATTCCCCCAGTCCTGCCCTCTGACAGTACAACAATCCCTCAGTCCTGCCCTCTGACAGTACAACACTCCCCCAGTCCTGCCCTCTGACAGTACAACAATCCCCCAGTCCTGCCCTCTGACAGTACAACACTCCCCCAGTCCTGCCCTCTGACAGTACAACACTCCCCCAGTCCTGCCCTCTGACAGTACAACACTCCCCCAGTCCTGCCCTCTGACAGTACAACAATCCGCAGTCCTGCCCTCTGACAGTACAACACTCCCCCAGTCCTGCCCTCTGACAGTACAACAATCCCCCAGTCCTGCCCTCTGACAGTGCAACAATCCCCCAGTCCTGCCCTCTGACAGTACAACACTCCCCCAGTCCTGCCCTCTGACAGTACAACACTCCCCCAGTCCTGCCCTCTGACAATACAACAATCCCCCAGTCCTGCCCTCTGACAGTACAACACTCCCCCAGTCCTGCACTCTGACAGTACAACAATCCCCCAGTCCTGCCCTCTGACAGTACAACACTCCCCCAGTCCTGCCCTCTGACAGTACAACACTCCCCCAGTCCTGCCCTCTGACAGTACAACACTCCCCCAGTCCTGCTTTCTGACAGTACAACAAACCGCAGTCCTGCCCTCTGACAGTACAACACTCCCCCAGTCCTGCCCTCTGACAGTACAACAATCCCCCAGTCCTGCCCTCTGACAGTGCAACACTCCCCCAGTCCTGCCCTCTGACAGTGCAACACTCCCCCAGTCCTGCACTCTAACAGTACAACACTCCCCCAGTCCTGCCCTCTGACAGTGCAACAATCCCTCAGTCCTGCCCTCTGACAGTGCAACACTCCCCCAGTCCTGCCCTCTGACAGTACAACAATCCACCAGTCCTGCCCTCTGACAGTGCAACAATCCCTCAGTCTTGCCCTCTGACAGTACAACAATCCCCCAGTCGTGCCCTCTGACAGTACAACAATCCCCCAGTCCTGCCCTCTGACAGTGCAACAATCCCCCAGTCCTGCCCTCTGACAGTACAACATCCCCCAGTCCTGCCCTCTGACAGTACAACAAACCCCCAGTCCTGCCCTCTGACAGTGCAACAATCCCCCAGTCCTGCACTCTGACAGTACAACAATCCCCCAGTCCTGCACTCTGACAGTACAACAATCCCCCAGTCCTGCCCTCTGACAGTACAACAATCCCCCAGTCCTGCC
Organism: Narcine bancroftii; assembly: GCF_036971445.1. Classification (NCBI taxonomy): domain Eukaryota; kingdom Metazoa; phylum Chordata; class Chondrichthyes; order Torpediniformes; family Narcinidae; genus Narcine; species Narcine bancroftii. The sequence continues at coordinate 52,779,099 of NC_091481.1, read as the reverse complement.
CTCTGACAGTGCAACAATCCCCCAGTCCTGCCGTCCGACAGTACAACACTCCCCCAGTCCTGCACTCTGACAGTACAACAATCCCCCAGTCCTGCCCTCTGACAGTACAACAATCCCCCAGTCCTGCCCTCTGACAGTGCAACAATCCCCCAGTCCTGCCCTCCGACAGTACAACACTCCCCCAGTCCTGCCCTCTGACAGTACAACAATCCCCCAGTCCTGCCCTCTGACAGTGCAACAATCCCCCAGTCCTGCACTCTGACAGTACAACAATCCCCCAGTCCTGCACTCTGACAGTGCAACAATCCCCCAGTCCTGCACTCTGACAGTACAACAATCCCCCAGTCCTGCCCTCTGACAGTACAACAATCCCCCAGTCCTGCCCTCTGACAGTACAACAATCCCCCAGTCCTGCACTCTGACAGTACAACAGTCCCCCAGTCCTGCCCTCTGACAGTGCAACACTCCCCCAGTCCTGCCCTTTGACAGTGCAACAATCGCCCAGTCCTGCCCTCTGACAGTACAACAATCCCCCAGTCCTGCCCTCTGACAGTGCAACAATCCCTCAGTCCTGCACTCTGACAGTACAACACTCCCCCAGTCCTGCCCTCTGACAGTGCAACAATCCCTCAGTCCTGCACTCTGACAGTACAACAATTCCCCAGTCCTGCCCTCAGACAGTGCAACAATCCCCCAGTCCTGCCCTCTGACAGTACAACAATCCCCCAGTCCTGCCCTCTGACAGTGCAACAATCCCCCAGTCCTGCCCTCTGACAGTACAACAATCCCCCAGTCCTGCCCTCTGACAGTGCAACACTCCCCCAGTCCTGCCCTCTGACAGTACAACAATCCTCCAGTCCTGCCCTCTGACAGTACAACACTCCCCCAGTCCTGCCCTCTGACAGTACAACAATCCCCCAGTCCTGCCCTCTGACAGTACAACACTCCCCCAGTCCTGCACTCTGACAGTACAACACTCCCCTAGTCCTGCCCTCTGACAGTACAACACTCCCCCAGTCCTGCCCTCTGACAGTACAACAATCCCCCAGTCCTGCCCTCTGACAGTACAACACTCCCCCAGTCCTGCCCTCTGACAGTACAACAATCCCCCAGTCCTGCCCTCTGACAGTACAACACTCCCCCAGTCCTGCACTCTGACAGTACAACACTCCCCCAGTCCTGCCCTCTGACAGTACAACACTCCCCCAGTCCTGCCCTCTGACAGTACAACAATCCCCCAGTCCTGCCCGCTGACAGTGCAAAAATCCCCCAGTCCTGCCCTCTGAGAGTACAACACTCCCCCAGTCCTGCCCTCTGACAGTACAACACTCCCCCAGTCATGCCCTCTGACAGTACAACAATCCCCCAGTCCTGCCCTCTGACAGTACAACAATCCCCCAGTCCTGCACTCTGACAGGACAACAATCCCCCAGTCCTGCCCTCTGACAGTACAACAATCCCCCAGTCCTGCCCTCTGACAGTACAACAATCCCCCAGTCCTGCCCTCTGACAGTACAACAATCCCCCAGTCCTGCCCTCTGACAGTACAACAATCCCCCAGTCCTGCACTCTGACAGTACAACAATCCCACAGTCCTGCCCTCTGACAGTGCAACACTCCCCCAGTCGTGCCCTCTGACAGTGCAACAATCCCCCAGTCCTGCCCTCAGACAGTACAACAATCCCCCAGTCCTGCCCTCTGACAGTGCAACAATCCCTCAGTCCTGCAGTCTGACAGTACAACACTCCCCCAGTCCTGCCCTCTGACAGTGCAACAATCCCTCAGTCCTGCACTCTGACAGTAAAACAATCCCCCAGTCCTGCCCTCTGACAGTGCAACAATCCCCCAGTCCTGCCCTCTCACAGTACAACACTCCCCCAGTCCTGCCCTCTGACAGTACAACAATCCCCCAGTCCTGCCCTCTGACAGTACAACACTCCCCCAGTCCTGCCCTCTGACAGTACAACACTCCCCCAGTCCTGCCCTCTGACAGTACAACACTCCCCCAGTCCTGCCCTCTGACAGTACAACAATCCGCAGTCCTGCCCTCTGACAGTACAACACTCCCCCAGTCCTGCCCTCTGACAGTACAACAATCCCCCAGTCCTGCCCTCTGACAGTGCAACAATCCCCCAGTCCTGCCCTCTGACAGTACAACACTCCCCCAGTCCTGCCCTCTGACAGTACAACACTCCCCCAGTCCTGCCCTCTGACAATACAACAATCCCCCAGTCCTGCCCTCTGACAGTACAACACTCCCCCAGTCCTGCACTCTGACAGTACAACAATCCCCCAGTCCTGCCCTCTGACAGTACAACAATCCCCCAGTCCTGCCCTCTGACAGTACAACAATCCGCCAGTCCTGCCCTCTGACAGTACAACAATCACCCAGTCCTGCCCTCTGACAGTACAACAATCCCCCAGTCCTGCACTCTGACAGTACAACAATCCCCCAGTCCTGCCCTCTGACAGTGCAACACTCCCCCAGTCGTGCCCTCTGACAGTGCAACAATCCCCCAGTCCTGCCCTCAGACAGTACAACAATCCCCCAGTCCTGCCCTCTGAGAGTGCAACAATCCCCCAGTCCTGCCCTCTGACAGTGCAACAATCCCTCAGTCCTGCCCTCTGACAGTGCAACACTCCCCCAGTCCTGCACTCTAACAGTACAACACTCCCCCAGTCCTGCCCTCTGACAGTGCAACAATCCCTCAGTCCTGCCCTCTGACAGTGCAACAATCCCCCAGTCCTGCCCTCTGACAGTACAACAATCCACCAGTCCTGCTCTCTGACAGTGCAACAATCCCTCAGTCTTGCCCTCTGACAGTACAACAATCCCCCAGTCGTGCCCTCTGACAGTACAACAATCCCCCAGTCCTGCCCTCTGACAGTGCAACAATCCCCCAGTCCTGCCCTCTGACAGTACAACAATCCCCCAGTCCTGCCCTCTGACAGTACAACAAACCCCCAGTCCTGCCCTCTGACAGTGCAACAATCCCCCAGTCCTGCACTCTGACAGTACAACAATCCCCCAGTCCTGCACTCTGACAGTACAACAATCCCCCAGTCCTGCCCTCTGACAGTACAACAATCCCCCAGTCCTGCCCTCTGACAGTGCAACAATCCCCCAGTCCTGCCCTCTGACAGTACAACACTCCCCCAGTCCTGCCCTCTGACAGTACAACACTCCCCCAGTCCTGCCCTCTGACAATACAACAATCCCCCAGTCCTGCCCTCTGACAGTACAACACTCCCCCAGTCCTGCACTCTGACAGTACAACAATCCCCCAGTCCTGCCCTCTGACAGTACAACACTCCCCCAGTCCTGCCCTCTGACAGTACAACACTCCCCCAGTCCTGCCCTCTGACAGTACAACACTCCCCCAGTCCTGCCCTCTGACAGTACAACAAACCGCAGTCCTGCCCTCTGACAGTACAACACTCCCCCAGTCCTGCCCTCTGACAGTACAACAATCCCCCAGTCCTGCCCTCTGACAGTGCAACACTCCCCCAGTCCTGCCCTCTGACAGTGCAACAATCCCTCAGTCCTGCCCTCTGACAGTGCAACACTCCCCCAGTCCTGCCCTCTGACAGTACAACAATCCACCAGTCCTGCCCTCTGACAGTGCAACAATCCCTCAGTCTTGCCCTCTGACAGTACAACAATCCCCCAGTCGTGCCCTCTGACAGTACAACAATCCCCCAGTCCTGCCCTCTGACAGTGCAACAATCCCCCAGTCCTGCCCTCTGACAGTACAACAATCCCCCAGTCCTGCACTCTGACAGTACAACAATCCCCCAGTCCTGCCCTCTGACAGTACAACAATCCCCCAGTCCTGCCCTCTGACAGTGCAACAATCCCCCAGTCCTGCCGTCCGACAGTACAACACTCCCCCAGTCCTGCACTCTGACAGTACAACAATCCCCCAGTCCTGCCCTCTGACAGTACAACAATCCCCCAGTCCTGCCCTCTGACAGTGCAACAATCCCCCAGTCCTGCCCTCCGACAGTACAACACTCCCCCAGTCCTGCCCTCTGACAGTACAACAATCCCCCAGTCCTGCCCTCTGACAGTGCAACAATCCCCCAGTCCTGCACTCTGACAGTACAACAATCCCCCAGTCCTGCACTCTGACAGTGCAACAATCCCCCAGTCCTGCACTCTGACAGTACAACAATCCCCCAGTCCTGCCCTCTGACAGTACAACAATCCCCCAGTCCTGCCCTCTGACAGTACAACAATCCCCCAGTCCTGCACTCTGACAGTACAACAGTCCCCCAGTCCTGCCCTCTGACAGTGCAACACTCCCCCAGTCCTGCCCTTTGACAGTGCAACAATCCCCCAGTCCTGCCCTCTGACAGTACAACAATCCCCAGTCCTGCCCTCTGACAGTGCAACAATCCCTCAGTCCTGCACTCTGACAGTACAACACTCCCCCAGTCCTGCCCTCTGACAGTGCAACAATCCCTCAGTCCTGCACTCTGACAGTACAACAATTCCCCAGTCCTGCCCTCAGACAGTGCAACAATCCCCCAGTCCTGCCCTCTGACAGTACAACAATCCCCCAGTCCTGCCCTCTGACAGTGCAACAATCCCCCAGTCCTGCCCTCTGACAGTACAACAATCCCCCAGTCCTGCCCTCTGACAGTGCAACACTCCCCCAGTCCTGCCCTCTGACAGTACAACAATCCTCCAGTCCTGCACTCTGACAGTACAACACTCCCCCAGTCCTGCCCTCTGACAGTACAACAATCCCCCAGTCCTGCCCTCTGACAGTACAACACTCCCCCAGTCCTGCACTCTGACAGTACAACACTCCCCTAGTCCTGCCCTATGACAGTACAACACTCCCCCAGTCCTGCCCTCTGACAGTACAACAATCCCCCAGTCCTGCCCTCTGACAGTACAACACTCCCCCAGTCCTGCCCTCTGACAGTACAACAATCCCCCAGTCCTGCCCTCTGACAGTACAACACTCCCCCAGTCCTGCCCTCTGACAGTACAACAATCCGCAGTCCTGCCCTCTGACAGTACAACACTCCCCCAGTCCTGCCCTCTGACAGTACAACGATCCCCCAGTCCTGCCCTCTGACAGTGCAACAATCCCCCAGTCCTGCCCTCTGACAGTACAACACTCCCCCAGTCCTGCCCTCTGAGAGTGCAACAATCCCCCAGTCCTGCCCTCTGACAGTGCAACATTCCCCCAGTCCTGCCCTCTGACAGTACAACAATCCCTCAGTCCTGCCCTCTGACAGTACAACACTCCCCCAGTCCTGCCCTCTGACAGTACAACAATCCCCCAGTCCTGCCCTCTGACAGTACAACACTCCCCCAGTCCTGCCCTCTGACAGTACAACACTCCCCCAGTCCTGCCCTCTGACAGTACAACACTCCCCCAGTCCTGCCCTCTGACAGTACAACAATCCGCAGTCCTGCCCTCTGACAGTACAACACTCCCCCAGTCCTGCCCTCTGACAGTACAACAATCCCCCAGTCCTGCCCTCTGACAGTACAACAATCCCCCAGTCCTGCCCTCTGACAGTACAACAATCCCCCAGTCCTGCCCTCTGACAGTGCAACAATCCCCCAGTCCTGCCCTCTGACAGTACAACAATCACTCAGTCCTGCCCTCTGACAGTGCAACACTCCCCCAGTCCTGCACTCTGACAGTACAACACTCCCCCAGTCCTGCCCTCTGACAGTGCAACAATCCCTCAGTACTGCCCTCTGACAGTGCAACAATCCCCCAGTCCTGCCCTCTGACAGTACAACAATCCACCAGTCCTGCCCTCTGACAGTGCAACAATCTCTCAGTCCTGCCCTCTTACAGTACAACAATCCCCCAGTCGTGCCCTCTGACAGTACAACAATCCCCCAGTCCTGCCCTCTGACAGTGCAACAATCCCCCAGTCCTGCCCTCTGACAGTACAACAATCCCCCAGTCCTGCCCTCTGACAGTACAACAATCCCCCAGTCCTGCCCTCTGACAGTGCAACAATCCCCCAGTCCTGCACTCTGACAGTACAACAATCACCCAGTCCTGCACTCTGACAGTACAACAATCCCCCAGTCCTGCCCTCTGACAGTACAACAATCCCCCAGTCCTGCCCTCTGACAGTGCAACAATCCCCCAGTCCTGCCGTCCGACAGTACAACACTCCCCCAGTCCTGCACTCTGACAGTACAACAATCCCCCAGTCCTGCCCTCTGACAGTACAACAATCCCCCAGTCCTGCCCTCTGACAGTGCAACAATCCCCCAGTCCTGCCCTCCGACAGTACAACACTCCCCCAGTCCTGCCCTCTGACAGTACAACAATCCCCCAGTCCTGCCCTCTGACAGTGCAACAATCCCCCAGTCCTGCACTCTGACAGTACAACAATCCCCCAGTCCTGCACTCTGACAGTGCAACAATCCCCCAGTCCTGCACTCTGACAGTACAACAATCCCCCAGTCCTGCCCTCTGACAGTACAACAATCCCCCAGTCCTGCCCTCTGACAGTACAACAATCCCCCAGTCCTGCACACTGACAGTACAACAGTCCCCCAGTCCTGCCCTCTGACAGTGCAACACTCCCCCAGTCCTGCCCTCTGACAGTGCAACAATCCCCCAGTCCTGCCCTCTGACAGTACAACAATCCCCCAGTCCTGCCCTCTGACAGTGCAACAATCCCTCAGTCCTGCACTCTGACAGTACAACACTCCCCCAGTCCTGCCCTCTGACAGTGCAACAATCCCTCAGTCCTGCACTCTGACAGTACAACAATCCCCCAGTCCTACCCTCTGACAGTGCAACAATCCCCCAGTCCTGCCCTCTGACAGTACAACAATCCCCCAGTCCTGCCCTCTGACAGTTCAACAATCCCCCAGTCCTGCCCTCTGACAGTACAACAATCCCCCAGTCCTGCCCTCTGACAGTACAATACTCCCCCAGTCCTGCCCTTTAACAGTGCAACAATCCCCCAGTCCTGCCCTCTTACTGTGCAACACTCCCCCAGTCCTGCCCTCTGACAGTACAACAATCCTCCAGTCCTGCCCTCTGACAGTACAACACTCCCCCAGTCCTGCCCTCTGACAGTACAACAATCCCCCAGTCCTGCCCTCTGACAGTACAACACTCCCCCAGTCCTGCCCTCTGACAGTACAACAATCCCCCAGTCCTGCCCTCTGACAGTACAACACTCCCCCAGTCCTGCACTCTGACAGTACAACACTCCCCCAGTCCTGCCCTCTGACAGTACAACACTCCCCCAGTCCTGCCCTCTGACAGTACAACAATCCGCAGTCCTGCCCTCTGACAGTACAACAATCCCCCAGTCCTGCCCTCTGACAGTGCAACAATCCCCCAGTCCTGCCCTCTGACAGTACAACAAACACTCAGTCCTGCCCTCTGACAGTGCAACACTCCCCCAGTCCTGCACTCTGACAGTACAACACTCCCCCAGTCCTGCCCTCTGACAGTGCAACAATCCCTCAGTACTGCCCTCTGACAGTGCAACAATCCCCCAGTCCTGCCCTCTGACAGTACAACAATCCACCAGTCCTGCCCTCTGACAGTGCAACAATCTCTCAGTCCTGCCCTCTGACAGTACAACAATCCCCCAGTCGTGCCCTCTGACAGTACAACAATCCCCCAGTCCTGCCCTCTGACAGTGCAACAATCCCCCAGTCCTGCCCTCTGACAGTACAACAATCCCCCAGTCCTGCCCTCTGACAGTACAACAATCCCCCAGTCCTGCCCTCTGACAGTGCAACAATCCCCCAGTCCTGCACTCTGACAGTACAACAATCACCCAGTCCTGCACTCTGACAGTACAACAATCCCCCAGTCCTGCCCTCTGACAGTACAACAATCCCCCAGTCCTGCCCTCTGACAGTGCAACAATCCCCCAGTCCTGCCGTCCGACAGTACAACACTCCCCCAGTCCTGCACTCTGACAGTACAACAATCCCCCAGTCCTGCCCTCTGACAGTACAACAATCCCCCAGTCCTGCCCTCTGACAGTGCAACAATCCCCCAGTCCTGCCCTCCGACAGTACAACACTCCCCCAGTCCTGCCCTCTGACAGTACAACAATCCCCCAGTCCTGCCCTCTGACAGTGCAACAATCCCCCAGTCCTGCACTCTGACAGTACAACAATCCCCCAGTCCTGCACTCTGACAGTGCAACAATCCCCCAGTCCTGCACTCTGACAGTACAACAATCCCCCAGTCCTGCCCTCTGACAGTACAACAATCCCCCAGTCCTGCCCTCTGACAGTACAACAATCCCCCAGTCCTGCACACTGACAGTACAACAGTCCCCCAGTCCTGCCCTCTGACAGTGCAACACTCCCCCAGTCCTGCCCTCTGACAGTGCAACAATCCCCCAGTCCTGCCCTCTGACAGTACAACAATCCCCCAGTCCTGCCCTCTGACAGTGCAACAATCCCTCAGTCCTGCACTCTGACAGTACAACACTCCCCCAGTCCTGCCCTCTGACAGTGCAACAATCCCTCAGTCCTGCACTCTGACAGTACAACAATCCCCCAGTCCTGCCCTCTGACAGTGCAACAATCCCCCAGTCCTGCCCTCTGACAGTACAACAATCCCCCAGTCCTGCCCTCTGACAGTGCAACAATCCCCCAGTCCTGCCTTCTGACAGTACAACAATCCCCCAGTCCTGCCCTCTGACAGTACAATACTCCCCCAGTCCTGCCCTTTAACAGTGCAACAATCCCCCAGTCCTGCCCTCTTACTGTGCAACACTCCCCCAGTCCTGCCCTCTGACAGTACAACAATCCTCCAGTCCTGCCCTCTGACAGTACAACACTCCCCCAGTCCTGCCCTCTGACAGTACAACAATCCCCCAGTCCTGCCCTCTGACAGTACAACACTCCCCCAGTCCTGCCCTCTGACAGTACAACAATCCCCCAGTCCTGCCCTCTGACAGTACAACACTCCCCCAGTCCTGCCCTCTGACAGTACAACACTCCCCCAGTCCTGCCCTCTGACAGTACAACACTCCCCCAGTCCTGCCCTCTGACAGTACAACAATCCGCAGTCCTGCCCTCTGACAGTACAACACTCCCCCAGTCCTGCCCTCTGACAGTACAACAATCCCCCAGTCCTGCCCTCTGACAGTGCAACAATCCCCAAGTCCTGCCCTCTGACAGTACAACACTCCCCCAGTCCTGCCCTCTGACAGTACAACACTCCCCCAGTCCTGCCCTCTGACAATACAACAATCCCCCAGTCCTGCCCTCTGACAGTACAACACTCCCCCAGTCCTGCACTCTGACAGTACAACAATCCCCCAGTCCTGCCCTCTGACAGTACAACACTCCCCCAGTCCTGCCCTCTGACAGTACAACACTCCCCCAGTCCTGCCCTCTGACAGTACAACACTCCCCCAGTCCTGCCCTCTGACAGTACAACAATCCGCAGTCCTGCCCTCTGACAGTACAACACTCCCCCAGTCCTGCCCTCTGACAGTACAACGATCCCCCAGTCCTGCCCTCTGACAGTGCAACAATCCCCCAGTCCTGCCCTCTGACAGTACAACACTCCCCCAGTCCTGCCATCTGAGAGTGCAACAATCCCCCAGTCCTGCCCTCTGACAGTGCAACATTCCCCCAGTCCTGCCCTCTGACAGTACAACAATCCCTCAGTCCTGCCCTCTGACAGTACAACACTCCCCCAGTCCTGCCCTCTGACAGTACAACAATCCCCCAGTCCTGCCCTCTGACAGTACAACACTCCCCCAGTCCTGCCCTCTGACAGTACAACACTCCCCCAGTCCTGCCCTCTGACAGTACAACACTCCCCCAGTCCTGCCCTCTGACAGTACAACAATCCGCAGTCCTGCCCTCTGACAGTACAACACTCCCCCAGTCCTGCCCTCTGACAGTACAACAATCCCCCAGTCCTGCCCTCTGACAGTGCAACAATCCCCCAGTCCTGCCCTCTGACAGTACAACACTCCCCCAGTCCTGCCCTCTGACAGTACAACACTCCCCCAGTCCTGCCCTCTGACAATACAACAATCCCCCAGTCCTGCCCTCTGACAGTACAACACTCCCCCAGTCCTGCACTCTGACAGTACAACAATCCCCCAGTCCTGCCCTCTGACAGTACAACACTCCCCCAGTCCTGCCCTCTGACAGTACAACACTCCCCCAGTCCTGCCCTCTGACAGTACAACACTCCCCCAGTCCTGCCCTCTGACAGTACAACAAACCGCAGTCCTGCCCTCTGACAGTACAACACTCCCCCAGTCCTGCCCTCTGACAGTACAACAATCCCCCAGTCCTGCCCTCTGACAGTGCAACACTCCCCCAGTCCTGCCCTCTGACAGTGCAACACTCCCCCAGTCCTGCACTCTAACAGTACAACACTCCCCCAGTCCTGCCCTCTGACAGTGCAACAATCCCTCAGTCCTGCCCTCTGACAGTGCAACACTCCCCCAGTCCTGCCCTCTGACAGTACAACAATCCACCAGTCCTGCCCTCTGACAGTGCAACAATCCCTCAGTCTTGCCCTCTGACAGTACAACAATCCCCCAGTCGTGCCCTCTGACAGTACAACAATCCCCCAGTCCTGCCCTCTGACAGTACAACAATCCCCCAGTCCTGCACACTGACAGTACAACAGTCCCCCAGTCCTGCCCTCTGACAGTGCAACACTCCCCCAGTCCTGCCCTCTGACAGTGCAACAATCCCCCAGTCCTGCCCTCTGACAGTACAACAATCCCCCAGTCCTGCCCTCTGACAGTGCAACAATCCCTCAGTCCTGCACTCTGACAGTACAACACTCCCCCAGTCCTGCCCTCTGACAGTGCAACAATCCCTCAGTCCTGCACTCTGACAGTACAACAATCCCCCAGTCCTACCCTCTGACAGTGCAACAATCCCCCAGTCCTGCCCTCTGACAGTACAACAATCCCCCAGTCCTGCCCTCTGACAGTTCAACAATCCCCCAGTCCTGCCCTCTGACAGTACAACAATCCCCCAGTCCTGCCCTCTGACAGTACAATACTCCCCCAGTCCTGCCCTTTAACAGTGCAACAATCCCCCAGTCCTGCCCTCTTACTGTGCAACACTCCCCCAGTCCTGCCCTCTGACAGTACAACAATCCTCCAGTCCTGCCCTCTGACAGTACAACACTCCCCCAGTCCTGCCCTCTGACAGTACAACAATCCCCCAGTCCTGCCCTCTGACAGTACAACACTCCCCCAGTCCTGCCCTCTGACAGTACAACAATCCCCCAGTCCTGCCCTCTGACAGTACAACACTCCCCCAGTCCTGCACTCTGACAGTACAACACTCCCCCAGTCCTGCCCTCTGACAGTACAACACTCCCCCAGTCCTGCCCTCTGACAGTACAACAATCCGCAGTCCTGCCCTCTGACAGTACAACAATCCCCCAGTCCTGCCCTCTGACAGTGCAACAATCCCCCAGTCCTGCCCTCTGACAGTACAACAAACACTCAGTCCTGCCCTCTGACAGTGCAACACTCCCCCAGTCCTGCACTCTGACAGTACAACACTCCCCCAGTCCTGCCCTCTGACAGTGCAACAATCCCTCAGTACTGCCCTCTGACAGTGCAACAATCCCCCAGTCCTGCCCTCTGACAGTACAACAATCCACCAGTCCTGCCCTCTGACAGTGCAACAATCTCTCAGTCCTGCCCTCTGACAGTACAACACTCCCCCAGTCCTGCCCTCTGACAGTGCAACAATCCCCCAGTCCTGCCCTCTGACAGTACAACAATCCCCCAGTCCTGCCCTCTGACAGTACAACAATCCCCCAGTCCTGCCCTCTGACAGTGCAACAATCCCCCAGTCCTGCACTCTGACAGTACAACAATCACCCAGTCCTGCACTCTGACAGTACAACAATCCCCCAGTCCTGCCCTCTGACAGTACAACAATCCCCCAGTCCTGCCCTCTGACAGTGCAACAATCCCCCAGTCCTGCCGTCCGACAGTACAACACTCCCCCAGTCCTGCACTCTGACAGTACAACAATCCCCCAGTCCTGCCCTCTGACAGTACAACAATCCCCCAGTCCTGCCCTCTGACAGTGCAACAATCCCCCAGTCCTGCCCTCCGACAGTACAACACTCCCCCAGTCCTGCCCTCTGACAGTACAACAATCCCCCAGTCCTGCCCTCTGACAGTGCAACAATCCCCCAGTCCTGCACTCTGACAGTACAACAATCCCCCAGTCCTGCACTCTGACAGTGCAACAATCCCCCAGTCCTGCCCTCTGACAGTACAACAATCCCCCAGTCCTGCCCTCTGACAGTACAACAATCCCCCAGTCCTGCACACTGACAGTACAACAGTCCCCCAGTCCTGCCCTCTGACAGTGCAACACTCCCCCAGTCCTGCCCTCTGACAGTGCAACAATCCCCCAGTCCTGCCCTCTGACAGTGCAACAATCCCTCAGTCCTGCACTCTGACAGTACAACACTCCCCCAGTCCTGCCCTCTGACAGTGCAACAATCCCCCAGTCCTGCCCTCTGACAGTACAACAATCCCCCAGTCCTGCCCTCTGACAGTGCAACAATCCCTCAGTCCTGCACTCTGACAGTACAACACTCCCCCAGTCCTGCCCTCTGACAGTGCAACAATCCCTCAGTCCTGCACTCTGACAGTACAACAATCCCCCAGTCCTGCCCTCTGACAGTGCAACAATCCCCCAGTCCTGCCCTCTGACAGTACAACAATCCCCCAGTCCTGCCCTCTGACAGTGCAACAATCCCCCAGTCCTGCCCTCTGACAGTACAACAATCCCCCAGTCCTGCCCTCTGACAGTACAATACTCCCCCAGTCCTGCCCTTTAACAGTGCAACAATCCCCCAGTCCTGCCCTCTTACTGTGCAACACTCCCCCAGTCCTGCCCTCTGACAGTACAACAATCCTCCAGTCCTGCCCTCTGACAGTACAACACTCCCCCAGTCCTGCCCTCTGACAGTACAACAATCCCCCAGTCCTGCCCTCTGACAGTACAACACTCCCCCAGTCCTGCCCTCTGACAGTACAACAATCCCCCAGTCCTGCCCTCTGACAGTACAACACTCCCCCAGTCCTGCCCTCTGACAGTACAACACTCCCCCAGTCCTGCCCTCTGACAGTACAACACTCCCCCAGTCCTGCCCTCTGACAGTACAACAATCCGCAGTCCTGCCCTCTGACAGTACAACACTCCCCCAGTCCTGCCCTCTGACAGTACAACAATCCCCCAGTCCTGCCCTCTGACAGTGCAACAATCCCCAAGTCCTGCCCTCTGACAGTACAACACTCCCCCAGTCCTGCCCTCTGACAGTACAACACTCCCCCAGTCCTGCCCTCTGACAATACAACAATCCCCCAGTCCTGCCCTCTGACAGTACAACACTCCCCCAGTCCTGCACTCTGACAGTACAACAATCCCCCAGTCCTGCCCTCTGACAGTACAACACTCCCCCAGTCCTGCCCTCTGACAGTACAACACTCCCCCAGTCCTGCCCTCTGACAGTACAACACTCCCCCAGTCCTGCCCTCTGACAGTGCAACAATCCCCCAGTCCTGCCCTCTGACAGTACAACACTCCCCCAGTCCTGCCATCTGAGAGTGCAACAATCCCCCAGTCCTGCCCTCTGACAGTGCAACATTCCCCCAGTCCTGCCCTCTGACAGTACAACAATCCCTCAGTCCTGCCCTCTGACAGTACAACACTCCCCCAGTCCTGCCCTCTGACAGTACAACAATCCCCCAGTCCTGCCCTCTGACAGTACAACACTCCCCCAGTCCTGCCCTCTGACAGTACAACACTCCCCCAGTCCTGCCCTCTGACAGTACAACACTCCCCCAGTCCTGCCCTCTGACAGTACAACAATCCGCAGTCCTGCCCTCTGACAGTACAACACTCCCCCAGTCCTGCCCTCTGACAGTACAACAATCCCCCAGTCCTGCCCTCTGACAGTGCAACAATCCCCCAGTCCTGCCCTCTGACAGTACAACACTCCCCCAGTCCTGCCCTCTGACAGTACAACACTCCCCCAGTCCTGCCCTCTGACAATACAACAATCCCCCAGTCCTGCCCTCTGACAGTACAACACTCCCCCAGTCCTGCACTCTGACAGTACAACAATCCCCCAGTCCTGCCCTCTGACAGTACAACACTCCCCCAGTCCTGCCCTCTGACAGTACAACACTCCCCCAGTCCTGCCCTCTGACAGTACAACACTCCCCCAGTCCTGCCCTCTGACAGTACAACAAACCGCAGTCCTGCCCTCTGACAGTACAACACTCCCCCAGTCCTGCCCTCTGACAGTGCAACACTCCCCCAGTCCTGCCCTCTGACAGTGCAACACTCCCCCAGTCCTGCACTCTAACAGTACAACACTCCCCCAGTCCTGCCCTCTGACAGTGCAACAATCCCTCAGTCCTGCCCTCTGACAGTGCAACACTCCCCCAGTCCTGCCCTCTGACAGTACAACAATCCACCAGTCCTGCCCTCTGACAGTGCAACAATCCCTCAGTCTTGCCCTCTGACAGTACAACAATCCCCCAGTCGTGCCCTCTGACAGTACAACAATCCCCCAGTCCTGCCCTCTGACAGTGCAACAATCCCCCAGTCCTGCCCTCTGACAGTACAACATCCCCCAGTCCTGCCCTCTGACAGTACAACAAACCCCCAGTCCTGCCCTCTGACAGTGCAACAATCCCCCAGTCCTGCACTCTGACAGTACAACAATCCCCCAGTCCTGCCCTCTGACAGTACAACAATCCCCCAGTCCTGCCCTCTGACAGTGCAACAATCCCCCAGTCCTGCCGTCCGACAGTACAACACTCCCCCAGTCCTGCACTCTGACAGTACAACAATCCCCCAGTCCTGCCCTCTGACAGTACAACAATCCCCCAGTCCTGCCCTCTGACAGTGCAACAATCCCCCAGTCCTGCCCTCCGACAGTACAACACTCCCCCAGTCCTGCCCTCTGACAGTACAACAATCCCCCAGTCCTGCCCTCTGACAGTGCAACAATCCACCAGTCCTGCACTCTGACAGTACAACAATCCCCCAGTCCTGCACTCTGACAGTGCAACAATCCCCCAGTCCTGCACTCTGACAGTACAACAATCCCCCAGTCCTGCCCTCTGACAGTACAACAATCCCCCAGTCCTGCCCTCTGACAGTACAACAATCCCCCAGTCCTGCACTCTGACAGTACAACAGTCCCCCAGTCCTGCCCTCTGACAGTGCAACACTCCCCCAGTCCTGCCCTTTGACAGTGCAACAATCCCCCAGTCCTGCCCTCTGACAGTACAACAATCCCCCAGTCCTGCCCTCTGACAGTGCAACAATCCCTCAGTCCTGCACTCTGACAGTACAACACTCCCCCAGTCCTGCCCTCTGACAGTGCAACAATCCCTCAGTCCTGCACTCTGACAGTACAACAATTCCCCAGTCCTGCCCTCAGACAGTGCAACAATCCCCCAGTCCTGCCCTCTGACAGTACAACAATCCCCCAGTCCTGCCCTCTGACAGTGCAACAATCCCCCAGTCCTGCCCTCTGACAGTACAACAATCCCCCAGTCCTGCCCTCTGACAGTGCAACACTCCCCCAGTCCTGCCCTCTGACAGTACAACAATCCTCCAGTCCTGCCCTCTGACAGTACAACACTCCCCCAGTCCTGCCCTCTGACAGTACAACAATCCCCCAGTCCTGCCCTCTGACAGTACAACACTCCCCCAGTCCTGCACTCTGACAGTACAACACTCCCCTAGTCCTGCCCTCTGACAGTACAACACTCCCCCAGTCCTGCCCTCTGACAGTACAACAATCCCCCAGTCCTGCCCTCTGACAGTACAACACTCCCCCAGTCCTGCCCTCTGACAGTACAACAATCCCCCAGTCCTGCCCTCTGACAGTACAACACTCCCCCAGTCCTGCACTCTGACAGTACAACACTCCCCCAGTCCTGCCCTCTGACAGTACAACACTCCCCCAGTCCTGCCCTCTGACAGTACAACAATCCCCCAGTCCTGCCCGCTGACAGTGCAACAATCCCCCAGTCCTGCCCTCTGAGAGTACAACACTCCCCCAGTCCTGCCCTCTGACAGTACAACACTCCCCCAGTCATGCCCTCTGACAGTACAACAATCCCCCAGTCCTGCCCTCTGACAGTACAACAATCCCCCAGTCCTGCACTCTGACAGGACAACAATCCCCCAGTCCTGCCCTCTGACAGTACAACAATCCCGCAGTCCTGCCCTCTGACAGTACAACAATCCCCCAGTCCTGCCCTCTGACAGTACAACAATCCCCCAGTCCTGCCTTCTGACAGTACAACAATCCCCCAGTCCTGCACTCTGACAGTACAACAATCCCCCAGTCCTGCCCTCTGACAGTGCAACACTCCCCCAGTCGTGCCCTCTGACAGTGCAACAATCCCCCAGTCCTGCCCTCAGACAGTACAACAATCCCCCAGTCCTGCCCTCTGACAGTGCAACAATCCCTCAGTCCTGCAGTCTGACAGTACAACACTCCCCCAGTCCTGCCCTCTGACAGTGCAACAATCCCTCAGTCCTGCACTCTGACAGTAAAACAATCCCCCAGTCCTGCCCTCTGACAGTGCAACAATCCCCCAGTCCTGCCCTCTCACAGTACAACACTCCCCCAGTCCTGCCCTCTGACAGTACAACAATCCCCCAGTCCTGCCCTCTGACAGTACAACACTCCCCCAGTCCTGCCCTCTGACAGTACAACACTCCCCCAGTCCTGCCCTCTGACAGTACAACACTCCCCCAGTCCTGCCCTCTGACAGTACAACAATCCGCAGTCCTGCCCTCTGACAGTACAACACTCCCCCAGTCCTGCACTCTGACAGTACAACACTCCCCCAGTCCTGCCCTCTGACAGTACAACACTCCCCCAGTCCTGCCCTCTGACAGTACAACAATCCCCCAGTCCTCTCCTCTGACAGTACAACAATCCCCCAGTCCTGCCCTCTGACAGTACAACAATCCCCCAGTCCTGCCCTCTGACAGTGCAACACTCCCCCAGTCCTGCCCTCTGACAGTACAACAATCCCTCAGTCCTGCCCTCTGACAGTACAACAATCCCCCAGTCCTGCCCTCTGACAGTACAACAATCCCCCAGTCCTGCCCTCTGACAGTACAACAATCCCCCAGTCCTGCCCTCTGACAGTGCAACAATCCCCCAGTCCTGCCCTCTGACAGTACAACAATCACTCAGTCCTGCCCTCTGACAGTGCAACACTCCCCCAGTCCTGCACTCTGACAGTACAACACTCCCCCAGTCCTGCCCTCTGACAGTGCAACAATCCCTCAGTACTGCCCTCTGACAGTGCAACAATCCCCCAGTCCTGCCCTCTGACAGTACAACAATCCACCAGTCCTGCCCTCTGACAGTGCAACAATCTCTCAGTCCTGCCCTCTTACAGTACAACAATCCCCCAGTCGTGCCCTCTGACAGTACAACAATCCCCCAGTCCTGCCCTCTGACAGTGCAACAATCCCCCAGTCCTGCCCTCTGACAGTACAACAATCCCCCAGTCCTGCCCTCTGACAGTACAACAATCCCCCAGTCCTGCCCTCTGACAGTGCAACAATCCCCCAGTCCTGCACTCTGACAGTACAACAATCACCCAGTCCTGCACTCTGACAGTACAACCATCCCCCAGTCCTGCCCTCTGACAGTACAACAATCCCCCAGTCCTGCCCTCTGACAGTGCAACAATCCCCCAGTCCTGCCGTCCGACAGTACAACACTCCCCCAGTCCTGCACTCTGACAGTACAACAATCCCCCAGTCCTGCCCTCTGACAGTACAACAATCCCCCAGTCCTGCCCTCTGACAGTGCAACAATCCCCCAGTCCTGCCCTCCGACAGTACAACACTCCCCCAGTCCTGCCCTCTGACAGTACAACAATCCCCCAGTCCTGCCCTCTGACAGTGCAACAATCCCCCAGTCCTGCACTCTGACAGTACAACAATCCCCCAGTCCTGCCCTCTGACAGTACAACAATCCCCCAGTCCTGCACTCTGACAGTGCAACAATCCCCCAGTCCTGCACTCTGACAGTACAACAATCCCCCAGTCCTGCCCTCTGACAGTACAACAATCCCCCAGTCCTGCCCTCTGACAGTACAACAATCCCCCAGTCCTGCACACTGACAGTACAACAGTCCCCCAGTCCTGCCCTCTGACAGTGCAACACTCCCCCAGTCCTGCCCTCTGACAGTGCAACAATCCCCCAGTCCTGCCCTCTGACAGTACAACAATCCCCCAGTCCTGCCCTCCGACAGTACAACAATCCCCCAGTCCTGCCCTCTGACAGTGCAACAATCCCTCAGTCCTGCACTCTGACAGTACAACACTCCCCCAGTCCTGCCCTCTGACAGTGCAACAATCCCTCAGTCCTGCACTCTGACAGTGCAACACTCCCCCAGTCCTGCCCTCTGACAGTGCAACAATCCCCCAGTCCTGCCCTCTGACAGTGCAACAATCCCTCAGTCCTGCACTCTGACAGTGCAACACTCCCCCAGTCCTGCCCTCTGACAGTGCAACAATCCCCCAGTCCTGCCCTCTGACAGTACAACAATCCCCCAGTCCTGCCCTCTGACAGTACAACAATCCCCCAGTCCTGCCCTCTGACAGTGCAACAATCCCTCAGTCCTGCACTCTGACAGTACAACACTCCCCCAGTCCTTCCCTCTGACAGTGCAACAATCCCTCAGTCCTGCACTCTGACAGTACAACAATCCCCCAGTCCTACCCTCTGACAGTGCAACAATCCCCCAGTCCTGCCCTCTGACAGTACAACAATCCCCCAGTCCTGCCCTCTGACAGTTCAACAATCCCCCAGTCCTGCCCTCTGACAGTACAACAATCCCCCAGTCCTGCCCTCCGACAGTACAACAATCCCCCAGTCCTGCCCTCTGACAGTGCAACAATCCCTCAGTCCTGCACTCTGACAGTACAACACTCCCCCAGTCCTGCCCTCTGACAGTGCAACAATCCCTCAGTCCTGCACTCTGACAGTGCAACACTCCCCCAGTCCTGCCCTCTGACAGTGCAACAATCCCCCAGTCCTGCCCTCTGACAGTGCAACAATCCCTCAGTCCTGCACTCTGACAGTGCAACACTCCCCCAGTCCTGCCCTCTGACAGTGCAACAATCCCCCAGTCCTGCCCTCTGACAGTACAACAATCCCCCAGTCCTGCCCTCTGACAGTACAACAATCCCCCAGTCCTGCCCTCTGACAGTGCAACAATCCCTCAGTCCTGCACTCTGACAGTACAACACTCCCCCAGTCCTTCCCTCTGACAGTGCAACAATCCCTCAGTCCTGCACTCTGACAGTACAACAATCCCCCAGTCCTACCCTCTGACAGTGCAACAATCCCCCAGTCCTGCCCTCTGACAGTACAACAATCCCCCAGTCCTGCCCTCTGACAGTTCAACAATCCCCCAGTCCTGCCCTCTGACAGTACAACAATCCCCCAGTCCTGCCCTCTGACAGTACAATACTCCCCCAGTCCTGCCCTTTAACAGTGCAACAATCCCCCAGTCCTGCCCTCTTACTGTGCAACACTCCCCCAGTCCTGCCCTCTGACAGTACAACAATCCTCCAGTCCTGCCCTCTGACAGTACAACACTCCCCCAGTCCTGCCCTCTGACAGTACAACAATCCCCCAGTCCTGCCCTCTGACAGTACAACACTCCCCCAGTCCTGCCCTCTGACAGTACAACAATCCCCCAGTCCTGCCCTCTGACAGTACAACACTCCCCCAGTCCTGCACTCTGACAGTACAACACTCCCCCAGTCCTGCCCTCTGACAGTACAACACTCCCCCAGTCCTGCCCTCTGACAGTACAACAATCCGCAGTCCTGCCCTCTGACAGTACAACAATCCCCCAGTCCTGCCCTCTGACAGTGCAACAATCCCCCAGTCCTGCCCTCTGACAGTACAACAAACACTCAGTCCTGCCCTCTGACAGTGCAACACTCCCCCAGTCCTGCACTCTGACAGTACAACACTCCCCCAGTCCTGCCCTCTGACAGTGCAACAATCCCTCAGTACTGCCCTCTGACAGTGCAACAATCCCCCAGTCCTGCCCTCTGACAGTACAACAATCCACCAGTCCTGCCCTCTGACAGTGCAACAATCTCTCAGTCCTGCCCTCTGACAGTACAACAATCCCCCAGTCGTGCCCTCTGACAGTACAACAATCCCCCAGTCCTGCCCTCTGACAGTGCAACAATCCCCCAGTCCTGCCCTCTGACAGTACAACAATCCCCCAGTCCTGCCCTCTGACAGTACAACAATCCCCCAGTCCTGCCCTCTGACAGTGCAACAATCCCCCAGTCCTGCACTCTGACAGTACAACAATCACCCAGTCCTGCACTCTGACAGTACAACAATCCCCCAGTCCTGCCCTCTGACAGTACAACAATCCCCCAGTCCTGCCCTCTGACAGTGCAACAATCCCCCAGTCCTGCCGTCCGACAGTACAACACTCCCCCAGTCCTGCACTCTGACAGTACAACAATCCCCCAGTCCTGCCCTCTGACAGTACAACAATCCCCCAGTCCTGCCCTCTGACAGTGCAACAATCCCCCAGTCCTGCCCTCCGACAGTACAACACTCCCCCAGTCCTGCCCTCTGACAGTACAACAATCCCCCAGTCCTGCCCTCTGACAGTGCAACAATCCCCCAGTCCTGCACTCTGACAGTACAACAATCCCCCAGTCCTGCACTCTGACAGTGCAACAATCCCCCAGTCCTGCACTCTGACAGTACAACAATCCCCCAGTCCTGCCCTCTGACAGTACAACAATCCCCCAGTCCTGCCCTCTGACAGTACAACAATCCCCCAGTCCTGCACACTGACAGTACAACAGTCCCCCAGTCCTGCCCTCTGACAGTGCAACACTCCCCCAGTCCTGCCCTCTGACAGTGCAACAATCCCCCAGTCCTGCCCTCTGACAGTACAACAATCCCCCAGTCCTGCCCTCTGACAGTGCAACAATCCCTCAGTCCTGCACTCTGACAGTACAACACTCCCCCAGTCCTGCCCTCTGACAGTGCAACAATCCCTCAGTCCTGCACTCTGACAGTACAACAATCCCCCAGTCCTGCCCTCTGACAGTGCAACAATCCCCCAGTCCTGCCCTCTGACAGTACAACAATCCCCCAGTCCTGCCCTCTGACAGTGCAACAATCCCCCAGTCCTGCCCTCTGACAGTACAACAATCCCCCAGTCCTGCCCTCTGACAGTACAATACTCCCCCAGTCCTGCCCTTTAACAGTGCAACAATCCCCCAGTCCTGCCCTCTTACTGTGCAACACTCCCCCAGTCCTGCCCTCTGACAGTACAACAATCCTCCAGTCCTGCCCTCTGACAGTACAACACTCCCCCAGTCCTGCCCTCTGACAGTACAACAATCCCCCAGTCCTGCCCTCTGACAGTACAACACTCCCCCAGTCCTGCCCTCTGACAGTACAACAATCCCCCAGTCCTGCCCTCTGACAGTACAACACTCCCCCAGTCCTGCCCTCTGACAGTACAACACTCCCCCAGTCCTGCCCTCTGACAGTACAACACTCCCCCAGTCCTGCCCTCTGACAGTACAACAATCCGCAGTCCTGCCCTCTGACAGTACAACACTCCCCCAGTCCTGCCCTCTGACAGTACAACAATCCCCCAGTCCTGCCCTCTGACAGTGCAACAATCCCCAAGTCCTGCCCTCTGACAGTACAACACTCCCCCAGTCCTGCCCTCTGACAGTACAACACTCCCCCAGTCCTGCCCTCTGACAATACAACAATCCCCCAGTCCTGCCCTCTGACAGTACAACACTCCCCCAGTCCTGCACTCTGACAGTACAACAATCCCCCAGTCCTGCCCTCTGACAGTACAACACTCCCCCAGTCCTGCCCTCTGACAGTACAACACTCCCCCAGTCCTGCCCTCTGACAGTACAACACTCCCCCAGTCCTGCCCTCTGACAGTACAACAATCCGCAGTCCTGCCCTCTGACAGTACAACACTCCCCCAGTCCTGCCCTCTGACAGTACAACGATCCCCCAGTCCTGCCCTCTGACAGTGCAACAATCCCCCAGTCCTGCCCTCTGACAGTACAACACTCCCCCAGTCCTGCCATCTGAGAGTGCAACAATCCCCCAGTCCTGCCCTCTGACAGTGCAACATTCCCCCAGTCCTGCCCTCTGACAGTACAACAATCCCTCAGTCCTGCCCTCTGACAGTACAACACTCCCCCAGTCCTGCCCTCTGACAGTACAACAATCCCCCAGTCCTGCCCTCTGACAGTACAACACTCCCCCAGTCCTGCCCTCTGACAGTACAACACTCCCCCAGTCCTGCCCTCTGACAGTACAACACTCCCCCAGTCCTGCCCTCTGACAGTACAACAATCCGCAGTCCTGCCCTCTGACAGTACAACACTCCCCCAGTCCTGCCCTCTGACAGTACAACAATCCCCCAGTCCTGCCCTCTGACAGTGCAACAATCCCCCAGTCCTGCCCTCTGACAGTACAACACTCCCCCAGTCCTGCCCTCTGACAGTACAACACTCCCCCAGTCCTGCCCTCTGACAATACAACAATCCCCCAGTCCTGCCCTCTGACAGTACAACACTCCCCCAGTCCTGCACTCTGACAGTACAACAATCCCCCAGTCCTGCCCTCTGACAGTACAACACTCCCCCAGTCCTGCCCTCTGACAGTACAACACTCCCCCAGTCCTGCCCTCTGACAGTACAACACTCCCCCAGTCCTGCCCTCTGACAGTACAACAAACCGCAGTCCTGCCCTCTGACAGTACAACACTCCCCCAGTCCTGCCCTCTGACAGTACAACAATCCCCCAGTCCTGCCCTCTGACAGTGCAACACTCCCCCAGTCCTGCCCTCTGACAGTGCAACACTCCCCCAGTCCTGCACTCTAACAGTACAACACTCCCCCAGTCCTGCCCTCTGACAGTGCAACAATCCCTCAGTCCTGCCCTCTGACAGTGCAACACTCCCCCAGTCCTGCCCTCTGACAGTACAACAATCCACCAGTCCTGCCCTCTGACAGTGCAACAATCCCTCAGTCTTGCCCTCTGACAGTACAACAATCCCCCAGTCGTGCCCTCTGACAGTACAACAATCCCCCAGTCCTGCCCTCTGACAGTACAACAATCCCCCAGTCCTGCACACTGACAGTACAACAGTCCCCCAGTCCTGCCCTCTGACAGTGCAACACTCCCCCAGTCCTGCCCTCTGACAGTGCAACAATCCCCCAGTCCTGCCCTCTGACAGTACAACAATCCCCCAGTCCTGCCCTCTGACAGTGCAACAATCCCTCAGTCCTGCACTCTGACAGTACAACACTCCCCCAGTCCTGCCCTCTGACAGTGCAACAATCCCTCAGTCCTGCACTCTGACAGTACAACAATCCCCCAGTCCTACCCTCTGACAGTGCAACAATCCCCCAGTCCTGCCCTCTGACAGTACAACAATCCCCCAGTCCTGCCCTCTGACAGTTCAACAATCCCCCAGTCCTGCCCTCTGACAGTACAACAATCCCCCAGTCCTGCCCTCTGACAGTACAATACTCCCCCAGTCCTGCCCTTTAACAGTGCAACAATCCCCCAGTCCTGCCCTCTTACTGTGCAACACTCCCCCAGTCCTGCCCTCTGACAGTACAACAATCCTCCAGTCCTGCCCTCTGACAGTACAACACTCCCCCAGTCCTGCCCTCTGACAGTACAACACTCCCCCAGTCCTGCCCTCTGACAGTACAACAATCCCCCAGTCCTGCCCTCTGACAGTACAACACTCCCCCAGTCCTGCACTCTGACAGTACAACACTCCCCCAGTCCTGCCCTCTGACAGTACAACACTCCCCCAGTCCTGCCCTCTGACAGTACAACAATCCGCAGTCCTGCCCTCTGACAGTACAACAATCCCCCAGTCCTGCCCTCTGACAGTGCAACAATCCCCCAGTCCTGCCCTCTGACAGTACAACAAACACTCAGTCCTGCCCTCTGACAGTGCAACACTCCCCCAGTCCTGCACTCTGACAGTACAACACTCCCCCAGTCCTGCCCTCTGACAGTGCAACAATCCCTCAGTACTGCCCTCTGACAGTGCAACAATCCCCCAGTCCTGCCCTCTGACAGTACAACAATCCACCAGTCCTGCCCTCTGACAGTGCAACAATCTCTCAGTCCTGCCCTCTGACAGTACAACAATCCCCCAGTCGTGCCCTCTGACAGTACAACAATCCCCCAGTCCTGCCCTCTGACAGTGCAACAATCCCCCAGTCCTGCCCTCTGACAGTACAACAATCCCCCAGTCCTGCCCTCTGACAGTACAACAATCCCCCAGTCCTGCCCTCTGACAGTGCAACAATCCCCCAGTCCTGCACTCTGACAGTACAACAATCACCCAGTCCTGCACTCTGACAGTACAACAATCCCCCAGTCCTGCCCTCTGACAGTACAACAATCCCCCAGTCCTGCCCTCTGACAGTGCAACAATCCCCCAGTCCTGCCGTCCGACAGTACAACACTCCCCCAGTCCTGCACTCTGACAGTACAACAATCCCCCAGTCCTGCCCTCTGACAGTACAACAATCCCCCAGTCCTGCCCTCTGACAGTGCAACAATCCCCCAGTCCTGCCCTCCGACAGTACAACACTCCCCCAGTCCTGCCCTCTGACAGTACAACAATCCCCCAGTCCTGCCCTCTGACAGTGCAACAATCCCCCAGTCCTGCACTCTGACAGTACAACAATCCCCCAGTCCTGCACTCTGACAGTGCAACAATCCCCCAGTCCTGCACTCTGACAGTACAACAATCCCCCAGTCCTGCCCTCTGACAGTACAACAATCCCCCAGTCCTGCCCTCTGACAGTACAACAATCCCCCAGTCCTGCACACTGACAGTACAACAGTCCCCCAGTCCTGCCCTCTGACAGTGCAACACTCCCCCAGTCCTGCCCTCTGACAGTGCAACAATCCCCCAGTCCTGCCCTCTGACAGTACAACAATCCCCCAGTCCTGCCCTCTGACAGTGCAACAATCCCTCAGTCCTGCACTCTGACAGTACAACACTCCCCCAGTCCTGCCCTCTGACAGTGCAACAATCCCTCAGTCCTGCACTCTGACAGTACAACAATCCCCCAGTCCTGCCCTCTGACAGTGCAACAATCCCCCAGTCCTGCCCTCTGACAGTACAACAATCCCCCAGTCCTGCCCTCTGACAGTGCAACAATCCCCCAGTCCTGCCCTCTGACAGTACAACAATCCCCCAGTCCTGCCCTCTGACAGTACAATACTCCCCCAGTCCTGCCCTTTAACAGTGCAACAATCCCCCAGTCCTGCCCTCTTACTGTGCAACACTCCCCCAGTCCTGCCCTCTGACAGTACAACAATCCTCCAGTCCTGCCCTCTGACAGTACAACACTCCCCCAGTCCTGCCCTCTGACAGTACAACAATCCCCCAGTCCTGCCCTCTGACAGTACAACACTCCCCCAGTCCTGCCCTCTGACAGTACAACAATCCCCCAGTCCTGCCCTCTGACAGTACAACACTCCCCCAGTCCTGCCCTCTGACAGTACAACACTCCCCCAGTCCTGCCCTCTGACAGTACAACACTCCCCCAGTCCTGCCCTCTGACAGTACAACAATCCGCAGTCCTGCCCTCTGACAGTACAACACTCCCCCAGTCCTGCCCTCTGACAGTACAACAATCCCCCAGTCCTGCCCTCTGACAGTGCAACAATCCCCAAGTCCTGCCCTCTGACAGTACAACGCTCCCCCAGTCCTGCCCTCTGACAGTACAACACTCCCCCAGTCCTGCCCTCTGACAATACAACAATCCCCCAGTCCTGCCCTCTGACAGTACAACACTCCCCCAGTCCTGCACTCTGACAGTACAACAATCCCCCAGTCCTGCCCTCTGACAGTACAACACTCCCCCAGTCCTGCCCTCTGACAGTACAACACTCCCCCAGTCCTGCCCTCTGACAGTACAACACTCCCCCAGTCCTGCCCTCTGACAGTGCAACAATCCCCCAGTCCTGCCCTCTGACAGTACAACACTCCCCCAGTCCTGCCATCTGAGAGTGCAACAATCCCCCAGTCCTGCCCTCTGACAGTGCAACATTCCCCCAGTCCTGCCCTCTGACAGTACAACAATCCCTCAGTCCTGCCCTCTGACAGTACAACACTCCCCCAGTCCTGCCCTCTGACAGTACAACAATCCCCCAGTCCTGCCCTCTGACAGTACAACACTCCCCCAGTCCTGCCCTCTGACAGTACAACACTCCCCCAGTCCTGCCCTCTGACAGTACAACACTCCCCCAGTCCTGCCCTCTGACAGTACAACAATCCGCAGTCCTGCCCTCTGACAGTACAACACTCCCCCAGTCCTGCCCTCTGACAGTACAACAATCCCCCAGTCCTGCCCTCTGACAGTGCAACAATCCCCCAGTCCTGCCCTCTGACAGTACAACACTCCCCCAGTCCTGCCCTCTGACAGTACAACACTCCCCCAGTCCTGCCCTCTGACAATACAACAATCCCCCAGTCCTGCCCTCTGACAGTACAACACTCCCCCAGTCCTGCACTCTGACAGTACAACAATCCCCCAGTCCTGCCCTCTGACAGTACAACACTCCCCCAGTCCTGCCCTCTGACAGTACAACACTCCCCCAGTCCTGCCCTCTGACAGTACAACACTCCCCCAGTCCTGCTTTCTGACAGTACAACAAACCGCAGTCCTGCCCTCTGACAGTACAACACTCCCCCAGTCCTGCCCTCTGACAGTACAACAATCCCCCAGTCCTGCCCTCTGACAGTGCAACACTCCCCCAGTCCTGCCCTCTGACAGTGCAACACTCCCCCAGTCCTGCACTCTAACAGTACAACACTCCCCCAGTCCTGCCCTCTGACAGTGCAACAATCCCTCAGTCCTGCCCTCTGACAGTGCAACACTCCCCCAGTCCTGCCCTCTGACAGTACAACAATCCACCAGTCCTGCCCTCTGACAGTGCAACAATCCCTCAGTCTTGCCCTCTGACAGTACAACAATCCCCCAGTCGTGCCCTCTGACAGTACAACAATCCCCCAGTCCTGCCCTCTGACAGTGCAACAATCCCCCAGTCCTGCCCTCTGACAGTACAACATCCCCCAGTCCTGCCCTCTGACAGTACAACAAACCCCCAGTCCTGCCCTCTGACAGTGCAACAATCCCCCAGTCCTGCACTCTGACAGTACAACAATCCCCCAGTCCTGCACTCTGACAGTACAACAATCCCCCAGTCCTGCCCTCTGACAGTACAACAATCCCCCAGTCCTGCCCTCTGACAGTGCAACAATCCCCCAGTCCTGCCGTCCGACAGTACAACACTCCCCCAGTCCTGCACTCTGACAGTACAACAATCCCCCAGTCCTGCCCTCTGACAGTACAACAATCCCCCAGTCCTGCCCTCTGACAGTGCAACAATCCCCCAGTCCTGCCCTCCGACAGTACAACACTCCCCCAGTCCTGCCCTCTGACAGTACAACAATCCCCCAGTCCTGCCCTCTGACAGTGCAACAATCCCCCAGTCCTGCACTCTGACAGTACAACAATCCCCCAGTCCTGCACTCTGACAGTGCAACAATCCCCCAGTCCTGCACTCTGACAGTACAACAATCCCCCAGTCCTGCCCTCTGACAGTACAACAATCCCCCAGTCCTGCCCTCTGACAGTACAACAATCCCCCAGTCCTGCACTCTGACAGTACAACAGTCCCCCAGTCCTGCCCTCTGACAGTGCAACACTCCCCCAGTCCTGCCCTTTGACAGTGCAACAATCCCCCAGTCCTGCCCTCTGACAGTACAACAATCCCCCAGTCCTGCCCTCTGACAGTGCAACAATCCCTCAGTCCTGCACTCTGACAGTACAACACTCCCCCAGTCCTGCCCTCTGACAGTGCAACAATCCCTCAGTCCTGCACTCTGACAGTACAACAATTCCCCAGTCCTGCCCTCAGACAGTGCAACAATCCCCCAGTCCTGCCCTCTGACAGTACAACAATCCCCCAGTCCTGCCCTCTGACAGTGCAACAATCCCCCAGTCCTGCCCTCTGACAGTACAACAATCCCCCAGTCCTGCCCTCTGACAGTGCAACACTCCCCCAGTCCTGCCCTCTGACAGTACAACAATCCTCCAGTCCTGCCCTCTGACAGTACAACACTCCCCCAGTCCTGCCCTCTGACAGTACAACAATCCCCCAGTCCTGCCCTCTGACAGTACAACACTCCCCCAGTCCTGCACTCTGACAGTACAACACTCCCCTAGTCCTGCCCTCTGACAGTACAACACTCCCCCAGTCCTGCCCTCTGACAGTACAACAATCCCCCAGTCCTGCCCTCTGACAGTACAACACTCCCCCAGTCCTGCCCTCTGACAGTACAACAATCCCCCAGTCCTGCCCTCTGACAGTACAACACTCCCCCAGTCCTGCACTCTGACAGTACAACACTCCCCCAGTCCTGCCCTCTGACAGTACAACACTCCCCCAGTCCTGCCCTCTGACAGTACAACAATCCCCCAGTCCTGCCCGCTGACAGTGCAACAATCCCCCAGTCCTGCCCTCTGAGAGTACAACACTCCCCCAGTCCTGCCCTCTGACAGTACAACACTCCCCCAGTCATGCCCTCTGACAGTACAACAATCCCCCAGTCCTGCCCTCTGACAGTACAACAATCCCCCAGTCCTGCACTCTGACAGGACAACAATCCCCCAGTCCTGCCCTCTGACAGTACAACAATCCCCCAGTCCTGCCCTCTGACAGTACAACAATCCCCCAGTCCTGCCCTCTGACAGTACAACAATCCCCCAGTCCTGCCCTCTGACAGTACAACAATCCCCCAGTCCTGCACTCTGACAGTACAACAATCCCCCAGTCCTGCCCTCTGACAGTGCAACACTCCCCCAGTCGTGCCCTCTGACAGTGCAACAATCCCCCAGTCCTGCCCTCAGACAGTACAACAATCCCCCAGTCCTGCCCTCTGACAGTGCAACAATCCCTCAGTCCTGCAGTCTGACAGTACAACACTCCCCCAGTCCTGCCCTCTGACAGTGCAACAATCCCTCAGTCCTGCACTCTGACAGTAAAACAATCCCCCAGTCCTGCCCTCTGACAGTGCAACAATCCCCCAGTCCTGCCCTCTCACAGTACAACACTCCCCCAGTCCTGCCCTCTGACAGTACAACAATCCCCCAGTCCTGCCCTCTGACAGTACAACACTCCCCCAGTCCTGCCCTCTGACAGTACAACACTCCCCCAGTCCTGCCCTCTGACAGTACAACACTCCCCCAGTCCTGCCCTCTGACAGTACAACAATCCGCAGTCCTGCCCTCTGACAGTACAACACTCCCCCAGTCCTGCCCTCTGACAGTACAACAATCCCCCAGTCCTGCCCTCTGACAGTGCAACAATCCCCCAGTCCTGCCCTCTGACAGTACAACACTCCCCCAGTCCTGCCCTCTGACAGTACAACACTCCCCCAGTCCTGCCCTCTGACAATACAACAATCCCCCAGTCCTGCCCTCTGACAGTACAACACTCCCCCAGTCCTGCACTCTGACAGTACAACAATCCCCCAGTCCTGCCCTCTGACAGTACAACAATCCCCCAGTCCTGCCCTCTGACAGTACAACAATCCGCCAGTCCTGCCCTCTGACAGTACAACAATCACCCAGTCCTGCCCTCTGACAGTACAACAATCCCCCAGTCCTGCACTCTGACAGTACAACAATCCCCCAGTCCTGCCCTCTGACAGTGCAACACTCCCCCAGTCGTGCCCTCTGACAGTGCAACAATCCCCCAGTCCTGCCCTCAGACAGTACAACAATCCCCCAGTCCTGCCCTCTGAGAGTGCAACAATCCCCCAGTCCTGCCCTCTGACAGTGCAACATTCCCCCAGTCCTGCCCTCTGACAGTACAACAATCCCTCAGTCCTGCCCTCTGACAGTGCAACACTCCCCCAGTCCTGCACTCTAACAGTACAACACTCCCCCAGTCCTGCCCTCTGACAGTGCAACAATCCCTCAGTCCTGCCCTCTGACAGTGCAACAATCCCCCAGTCCTGCCCTCTGACAGTACAACAATCCACCAGTCCTGCTCTCTGACAGTGCAACAATCCCTCAGTCTTGCCCTCTGACAGTACAACAATCCCCCAGTCGTGCCCTCTGACAGTACAACAATCCCCCAGTCCTGCCCTCTGACAGTGCAACAATCCCCCAGTCCTGCCCTCTGACAGTACAACAATCCCCCAGTCCTGCCCTCTGACAGTACAACAAACCCCCAGTCCTGCCCTCTGACAGTGCAACAATCCCCCAGTCCTGCACTCTGACAGTACAACAATCCCCCAGTCCTGCACTCTGACAGTACAACAATCCCCCAGTCCTGCCCTCTGACAGTACAACAATCCCCCAGTCCTGCCCTCTGACAGTGCAACAATCCCCCAGTCCTGCCCTCTGACAGTACAACACTCCCCCAGTCCTGCCCTCTGACAGTACAACACTCCCCCAGTCCTGCCCTCTGACAATACAACAATCCCCCAGTCCTGCCCTCTGACAGTACAACACTCCCCCAGTCCTGCACTCTGACAGTACAACAATCCCCCAGTCCTGCCCTCTGACAGTACAACACTCCCCCAGTCCTGCCCTCTGACAGTACAACACTCCCCCAGTCCTGCCCTCTGACAGTACAACACTCCCCCAGTCCTGCCCTCTGACAGTACAACAAACCGCAGTCCTGCCCTCTGACAGTACAACACTCCCCCAGTCCTGCCCTCTGACAGTACAACAATCCCCCAGTCCTGCCCTCTGACAGTGCAACACTCCCCCAGTCCTGCCCTCTGACAGTGCAACACTCCCCCAGTCCTGCACTCTAACAGTACAACACTCCCCCAGTCCTGCCCTCTGACAGTGCAACAATCCCTCAGTCCTGCCCTCTGACAGTGCAACACTCCCCCAGTCCTGCCCTCTGACAGTACAACAATCCACCAGTCCTGCCCTCTGACAGTGCAACAATCCCTCAGTCTTGCCCTCTGACAGTACAACAATCCCCCAGTCGTGCCCTCTGACAGTACAACAATCCCCCAGTCCTGCCCTCTGACAGTGCAACAATCCCCCAGTCCTGCCCTCTGACAGTACAACAATCCCCCAGTCCTGCACTCTGACAGTACAACAATCCCCCAGTCCTGCCCTCTGACAGTACAACAATCCCCCAGTCCTGCCCTCTGACAGTGCAACAATCCCCCAGTCCTGCCGTCCGACAGTACAACACTCCCCCAGTCCTGCACTCTGACAGTACAACAATCCCCCAGTCCTGCCCTCTGACAGTACAACAATCCCCCAGTCCTGCCCTCTGACAGTGCAACAATCCCCCAGTCCTGCCCTCCGACAGTACAACACTCCCCCAGTCCTGCCCTCTGACAGTACAACAATCCCCCAGTCCTGCCCTCTGACAGTGCAACAATCCCCCAGTCCTGCACTCTGACAGTACAACAATCCCCCAGTCCTGCACTCTGACAGTGCAACAATCCCCCAGTCCTGCACTCTGACAGTACAACAATCCCCCAGTCCTGCCCTCTGACAGTACAACAATCCCCCAGTCCTGCCCTCTGACAGTACAACAATCCCCCAGTCCTGCACTCTGACAGTACAACAGTCCCCCAGTCCTGCCCTCTGACAGTGCAACACTCCCCCAGTCCTGCCCTTTGACAGTGCAACAATCCCCCAGTCCTGCCCTCTGACAGTACAACAATCCCCAGTCCTGCCCTCTGACAGTGCAACAATCCCTCAGTCCTGCACTCTGACAGTACAACACTCCCCCAGTCCTGCCCTCTGACAGTGCAACAATCCCTCAGTCCTGCACTCTGACAGTACAACAATTCCCCAGTCCTGCCCTCAGACAGTGCAACAATCCCCCAGTCCTGCCCTCTGACAGTACAACAATCCCCCAGTCCTGCCCTCTGACAGTGCAACAATCCCCCAGTCCTGCCCTCTGACAGTACAACAATCCCCCAGTCCTGCCCTCTGACAGTGCAACACTCCCCCAGTCCTGCCCTCTGACAGTACAACAATCCTCCAGTCCTGCACTCTGACAGTACAACACTCCCCCAGTCCTGCCCTCTGACAGTACAACAATCCCCCAGTCCTGCCCTCTGACAGTACAACACTCCCCCAGTCCTGCACTCTGACAGTACAACACTCCCCTAGTCCTGCCCTCTGACAGTACAACACTCCCCCAGTCCTGCCCTCTGACAGTACAACAATCCCCCAGTCCTGCCCTCTGACAGTACAACACTCCCCCAGTCCTGCCCTCTGACAGTACAACAATCCCCCAGTCCTGCCCTCTGACAGTACAACACTCCCCCAGTCCTGCCCTCTGACAGTACAACAATCCGCAGTCCTGCCCTCTGACAGTACAACACTCCCCCAGTCCTGCCCTCTGACAGTACAACGATCCCCCAGTCCTGCCCTCTGACAGTGCAACAATCCCCCAGTCCTGCCCTCTGACAGTACAACACTCCCCCAGTCCTGCCCTCTGAGAGTGCAACAATCCCCCAGTCCTGCCCTCTGACAGTGCAACATTCCCCCAGTCCTGCCCTCTGACAGTACAACAATCCCTCAGTCCTGCCCTCTGACAGTACAACACTCCCCCAGTCCTGCCCTCTGACAGTACAACAATCCCCCAGTCCTGCCCTCTGACAGTACAACACTCCCCCAGTCCTGCCCTCTGACAGTACAACACTCCCCCAGTCCTGCCCTCTGACAGTACAACACTCCCCCAGTCCTGCCCTCTGACAGTACAACAATCCGCAGTCCTGCCCTCTGACAGTACAACACTCCCCCAGTCCTGCCCTCTGACAGTACAACAATCCCCCAGTCCTGCCCTCTGACAGTGCAACAATCCCCCAGTCCTGCCCTCTGACAGTACAACACTCCCCCAGTCCTGCCCTCTGACAGTACAACACTCCCCCAGTCCTGCCCTCTGACAATACAACAATCCCCCAGTCCTGCCCTCTGACAGTACAACACTCCCCCAGTCCTGCACTCTGACAGTACAACAATCCCCCAGTCCTGCCCTCTGACAGTACAACACTCCCCCAGTCCTGCCCTCTGACAGTACAACACTCCCCCAGTCCTGCCCTCTGACAGTACAACACTCCCCCAGTCCTGCCCTCTGACAGTACAACAAACCGCAGTCCTGCCCTCTGACAGTACAACACTCCCCCAGTCCTGCCCTCTGACAGTACAACAATCCCCCAGTCCTGCCCTCTGACAGTGCAACACTCCCCCAGTCCTGCCCTCTGACAGTGCAACACTCTCCCAGTCCTGCACTCTAACAGTACAACACTCCCCCAGTCCTGCCCTCTGACAGTACAACACTCCCCCAGTCCTTCCCTCTGACAGTACAACACTCCCCCAGTCCTGCCCTCTGACAGTGCAACAATCCCTCAGTCTTGCCCTCTGACAGTACAACAATCCCCCAGTCGTGCCCTCTGACAGTACAACAATCCCCCAGTCCTGCCCTCTGACAGTGCAACAATCCCCCAGTCCTGCCCTCTGACAGTACAACAATCCCCCAGTCCTGCCCTCTGACAGTACAACAAACCCCCAGTCCTGCCCTCTGACAGTGCAACAATCCCCCAGTCCTGCACTCTGACAGTACAACAATCCCCCAGTCCTGCACTCTGACAGTACAACAATCCCCCAGTCCTGCCCTCTGACAGTACAACAATCCCCCAGTCCTGCCCTCTGACAGTGCAACAATCCCCCAGTCCTGCCGTCCGACAGTACAACACTCCCCCTGTCCTGCACTCTGACAGTACAACAATCCCCCAGTCCTGCCCTCTGACAGTACAACAATCCCCCAGTCCTGCCCTCTGACAGTGCAACAATCCCCCAGTCCTGCCCTCCGACAGTACAACACTCCCCCAGTCCTGCCCTCTGACAGTACAACAATCCCCCAGTCCTGCCCTCTGACAGTGCAACAATCCCCCAGTCCTGCACTCTGACAGTACAACAATCCCCCAGTCCTGCACTCTGACAGTGCAACAATCCCCCAGTCCTGCACTCTGACAGTACAACAATCCCCCAGTCCTGCCCTCTGACAGTACAACAATCCCCCAGTCCTGCCCTCTGACAGTACAACAATCCCCCAGTCCTGCACTCTGACAGTACAACAGTCCCCCAGTCCTGCCCTCTGACAGTGCAACACTCCCCCAGTCCTGCCCTTTGACAGTGCAACAATCCCCCAGTCCTGCCCTCTGACAGTACAACAATCCCCCAGTCCTGCCCTCTGACAGTGCAACAATCCCTCAGTCCTGCACTCTGACAGTACAACACTCCCCCAGTCCTGCCCTCTGACAGTGCAACAATCCCTCAGTCCTGCACTCTGACAGTACAACAATTCCCCAGTCCTGCCCTCAGACAGTGCAACAATCCCCCAGTCCTGCGCTCTGACAGTGCAACAATCCCCCAGTCCTGCCCTCTGACAGTACAACAATCCCCCAGTCCTGCCCTCTGACAGTGCAACACTCCCCCAGTCCTGCCCTCTGACAGTACAACAATCCTCCAGTCCTGCCCTCTGACAGTACAACACTCCCCCAGTCCTGCCCTCTGACAGTACAACAATCCCCCAGTCCTGCCCTCTGACAGTACAACACTCCCCCAGTCCTGCACTCTGACAGTACAACACTCCCCTAGTCCTGCCCTCTGACAGTACAACACTCCCCCAGTCCTGCCCTCTGACAGTACAACAATCCCCCAGTCCTGCCCTCTGACAGTACAACACTCCCCCAGTCCTGCCCTCTGACAGTACAACAATCCCCCAGTCCTGCCCTCTGACAGTACAACACTCCCCCAGTCCTGCACTCTGACAGTACAACACTCCCCCAGTCCTGCCCTCTGACAGTACAACACTCCCCCAGTCCTGCCCTCTGACAGTACAACAATCCCCCAGTCCTGCCCGCTGACAGTGCAACAATCCCCCAGTCCTGCCCTCTGAGAGTACAACACTCCCCCAGTCCTGCCCTCTGACAGTACAACACTCCCCCAGTCATGCCCTCTGACAGTACAACAATCCCCCAGTCCTGCCCTCTGACAGTACAACAATCCCCCAGTCCTGCACTCTGACAGTACAACAATCCCCCAGTCCTGCCCTCTGACAGTACAACAATCCCCCAGTCCTGCCCTCTGACAGTACAACAATCCCCCAGTCCTGCCCTCTGACAGTACAACAATCCCCCAGTCCTGCCCTCTGACAGTACAACAATCCCCCAGTCCTGCACTCTGACAGTACAACAATCCCCCAGTCCTGCCCTCTGACAGTGCAACACTCCCCCAGTCGTGCCCTCTGACAGTGCAACAATCCCCCAGTCCTGCCCTCAGACAGTACAACAATCCCCCAGTCCTGCCCTCTGACAGTGCAACAATCCCTCAGTCCTGCAGTCTGACAGTACAACACTCCCCCAGTCCTGCCCTCTGACAGTGCAACAATCCCTCAGTCCTGCACTCTGACAGTACAACAATCCCCCAGTCCTGCCCTCTGACAGTGCAACAATCCCCCAGTCCTGCCCTCTCACAGTACAACACTCCCCCAGTCCTGCCCTCTGACAGTACAACAATCCCCCAGTCCTGCCCTCTGACAGTACAACACTCCCCCAGTCCTGCCCTCTGACAGTACAACACTCCCCCAGTCCTGCCCTCTGACAGTACAACACTCCCCCAGTCCTGCCCTCTGACAGTACAACAATCCGCAGTCCTGCCCTCTGACAGTACAACACTCCCCCAGTCCTGCCCTCTGACAGTACAACAATCCCCCAGTCCTGCCCTCTGACAGTGCAACAATCCCCCAGTCCTGCCCTCTGACAGTACAACACTCCCCCAGTCCTGCCCTCTGACAGTACAACACTCCCCCAGTCCTGCCCTCTGACAATACAACAATCCCCCAGTCCTGCCCTCTGACAGTACAACACTCCCCCAGTCCTGCACTCTGACAGTACAACAATCCCCCAGTCCTGCCCTCTGACAGTACAACAATCCCCCAGTCCTGCCCTCTGACAGTACAACAATCCGCCAGTCCTGCCCTCTGACAGTACAACAATCACCCAGTCCTGCCCTCTGACAGTACAACAATCCCCCAGTCCTGCACTCTGACAGTACAACAATCCCCCACTCCTGCCCTCTGACAGTGCAACACTCCCCCAGTCGTGCCCTCTGACAGTGCAACAATCCCCCAGTCCTGCCCTCAGACAGTACAACAATCCCCCAGTCCTGCCCTCTGAGAGTGCAACAATCCCCCAGTCCTGCCCTCTGACAGTGCAACATTCCCCCAGTCCTGCCCTCTGACAGTACAACAATCCCTCAGTCCTGCCCTCTGACAGTGCAACACTCCCCCAGTCCTGCACTCTAACAGTACAACACTCCCCCAGTCCTGCCCTCTGACAGTGCAACAATCCCTCAGTCCTGCCCTCTGACAGTGCAACAATCCCCCAGTCCTGCCCTCTGACAGTACAACAATCCACCAGTCCTGCTCTCTGACAGTGCAACAATCCCTCAGTCTTGCCCTCTGACAGTACAACAATCCCCCAGTCGTGCCCTCTGACAGTACAACAATCCCCCAGTCCTGCCCTCTGACAGTACAACAATCCCCCAGTCCTGCCCTCTGACAGTACAACAAACCCCCAGTCCTGCCCTCTGACAGTGCAACAATCCCCCAGTCCTGCACTCTGACAGTACAACAATCCCCCAGTCCTGCACTCTGACAGTACAACAATCCCCCAGTCCTGCCCTCTGACAGTACAACAATCCCCCAGTCCTGCCCTCTGACAGTGCAACAATCCCCCAGTCCTGCCCTCTGACAGTACAACACTCCCCCAGTCCTGCCCTCTGACAGTACAACACTCCCCCAGTCCTGCCCTCTGACAGTACAACACTCCCCCAGT
The DNA here is from genome assembly GCF_036971445.1 of Narcine bancroftii. NCBI lineage: Eukaryota > Metazoa > Chordata > Chondrichthyes > Torpediniformes > Narcinidae > Narcine > Narcine bancroftii. The sequence goes on along the minus strand of NC_091481.1, from coordinate 52,742,082 downwards.
CCTGCCCTCTGACAGTACAACACTCCCCCAGTCCTGCCCTCTGACAGTACAACACTCCCCCAGTCCTGCACTCTGACAGTACAACAATCCCCCAGTCCTGCCCTCTGACAGTACAACACTCCCCCAGTCCTGCCCTCTGACAGTACAACACTCCCCCAGTCCTGCCCTCTGACAGTACAACACTCCCCCAGTCCTGCCCTCTGACAGTACAACAAACCGCAGTCCTGCCCTCTGACAGTACAACACTCCCCCAGTCCTGCCCTCTGACAGTACAACAATCCCCCAGTCCTGCCCTCTGACAGTGCAACACTCCCCCAGTCCTGCCCTCTGACAGTGCAACACTCCCCCAGTCCTGCACTCTAACAGTACAACACTCCCCCAGTCCTGCCCTCTGACAGTGCAACAATCCCTCAGTCCTGCCCTCTGACAGTGCAACACTCCCCCAGTCCTGCCCTCTGACAGTACAACAATCCGCCAGTCCTGCCCTCTGACAGTGCAACAATCCCTCAGTCTTGCCCTCTGACAGTACAACAATCCCCCAGTCGTGCCCTCTGACAGTACAACAATCCCCCAGTCCTGCCCTCTGACAGTGCAACAATCCCCCAGTCCTGCCCTCTGACAGTGCAACAATCCCCCAGTCCTGCCGTCCGACAGTACAACACTCCCCCAGTCCTGCACTCTGACAGTACAACAATCCCCCAGTCCTGCCCTCTGACAGTACAACAATCCCCCAGTCCTGCCCTCTGACAGTGCAACAATCCCCCAGTCCTGCCCTCCGACAGTACAACACTCCCCCAGTCCTGCCCTCTGACAGTACAACAATCCCCCAGTCCTGCCCTCTGACAGTGCAACAATCCCCCAGTCCTGCACTCTGACAGTGCAACAATCCCCCAGTCCTGCACTCTGACAGTACAACAGTCCCCCAGTCCTGCCCTCTGACAGTGCAACACTCCCCCAGTCCTGCCCTTTGACAGTGCAACAATCCCCCAGTCCTGCCCTCTGACAGTACAACAATCCCCAGTCCTGCCCTCTGACAGTGCAACAATCCCTCAGTCCTGCACTCTGACAGTACAACACTCCCCCAGTCCTGCCCTCTGACAGTGCAACAATCCCTCAGTCCTGCACTCTGACAGTACAACAATTCCCCAGTCCTGCCCTCAGACAGTGCAACAATCCCCCAGTCCTGCACTCTGACAGTACAACAATCCCCCAGTCCTGCACTCTGACAGTGCAACAATCCCCCAGTCCTGCACTCTGACAGTACAACAATCCCCCAGTCCTGCACTCTGACAGTACAACAGTCCCCCAGTCCTGCCCTCTGACAGTGCAACACTCCCCCAGTCCTGCCCTTTGACAGTGCAACAATCCCCCAGTCCTGCCCTCTGACAGTACAACAATCCCCAGTCCTGCCCTCTGACAGTGCAACAATCCCTCAGTCCTGCACTCTGACAGTACAACACTCCCCCAGTCCTGCCCTCTGACAGTGCAACAATCCCTCAGTCCTGCACTCTGACAGTACAACAATTCCCCAGTCCTGCCCTCAGACAGTGCAACAATCCCCCAGTCCTGCCCTCTGACAGTACAACAATCCCCCAGTCCTGCCCTCTGACAGTGCAACAATCCCCCAGTCCTGCCCTCTGACAGTACAACAATCCCCCAGTCCTGCCCTCTGACAGTGCAACACTCCCCCAGTCCTGCCCTCTGACAGTACAACAATCCTCCAGTCCTGCCCTCTGACAGTACAACACTCCCCCAGTCCTGCCCTCTGACAGTACAACAATCCCCCAGTCCTGCCCTCTGACAGTACAACACTCCCCCAGTCCTGCACTCTGACAGTACAACACTCCCCTAGTCCTGCCCTCTGACAGTACAACACTCCCCCAGTCCTGCCCTCTGACAGTACAACAATCCCCCAGTCCTGCCCTCTGACAGTACAACACTCCCCCAGTCCTGCACTCTGACAGTACAACACTCCCCCAGTCCTGCCCTCTGACAGTACAACACTCCCCCAGTCCTGCCCTCTGACAGTACAACAATCCCCCAGTCCTGCCCGCTGACAGTGCAACAATCCCCCAGTCCTGCCCTCTGAGAGTACAACACTCCCCCAGTCCTGCCCTCTGACAGTACAACACTCCCCCAGTCCTGCCCTCTGACAGTACAACAATCCCCCAGTCCTGCCCTCTGACAGTGCAACAATCCCCCAGTCCTGCACTCTGACAGTACAACAATCCCCCAGTCCTGCACTCTGACAGTACAACAATCCCCCAGTCCTGCCCTCTGACAGTACAACAATCCCCCAGTCCTGCCCTCTGACAGTGCAACAATCCCCCAGTCCTGCCCTCTGACAGTACAACACTCCCCCAGTCCTGCCCTCTGACAGTACAACACTCCCCCAGTCCTGCCCTCTGACAATACAACAATCCCCCAGTCCTGCCCTCTGACAGTACAACACTCCCCCAGTCCTGCACTCTGACAGTACAACAATCCCCCAGTCCTGCCCTCTGACAGTACAACACTCCCCCAGTCCTGCCCTCTGACAGTACAACACTCCCCCAGTCCTGCCCTCTGACAGTACAACAATCCACCAGTCCTGCCCTCTGACAGTGCAACAATCTCTCAGTCCTGCCCTCTGACAGTGCAACAATCTCTCAGTCCTGCCCTCTGACAGTACAACAATCCACCAGTCCTGCCCTCTGACAGTGCAACAATCTCTCAGTCCTGCCCTCTTACAGTACAACAATCCCCCAGTCGTGCCCTCTGACAGTACAACAATCCCCCAGTCCTGCCCTCTGACAGTGCAACAATCCCCCAGTCCTGCCCTCTGACAGTACAACAATCCCCCAGTCCTGCCCTCTGACAGTACAACAATCCCCCAGTCCTGCCCTCTGACAGTGCAACAATCCCCCAGTCCTGCACTCTGACAGTACAACAATCACCCAGTCCTGCACTCTGACAGTACAACCATCCCCCAGTCCTGCCCTCTGACAGTACAACAATCCCCCAGTCCTGCCCTCTGACAGTGCAACAATCCCCCAGTCCTGCCGTCCGACAGTACAACACTCCCCCAGTCCTGCACTCTGACAGTACAACAATCCCCCAGTCCTGCCCTCTGACAGTACAACAATCCCCCAGTCCTGCCCTCTGACAGTGCAACAATCCCCCAGTCCTGCCCTCCGACAGTACAACACTCCCCCAGTCCTGCCCTCTGACAGTACAACAATCCCCCAGTCCTGCCCTCTGACAGTGCAACAATCCCCCAGTCCTGCACTCTGACAGTACAACAATCCCCCAGTCCTGCCCTCTGACAGTACAACAATCCCCCAGTCCTGCACTCTGACAGTGCAACAATCCCCCAGTCCTGCACTCTGACAGTACAACAATCCCCCAGTCCTGCCCTCTGACAGTACAACAATCCCCCAGTCCTGCCCTCTGACAGTACAACAATCCCCCAGTCCTGCACACTGACAGTACAACAGTCCCCCAGTCCTGCCCTCTGACAGTGCAACACTCCCCCAGTCCTGCCCTCTGACAGTGCAACAATCCCCCAGTCCTGCCCTCTGACAGTACAACAATCCCCCAGTCCTGCCCTCTGACAGTGCAACAATCCCTCAGTCCTGCACTCTGACAGTACAACACTCCCCCAGTCCTTCCCTCTGACAGTGCAACAATCCCTCAGTCCTGCACTCTGACAGTACAACAATCCCCCAGTCCTACCCTCTGACAGTGCAACAATCCCCCAGTCCTGCCCTCTGACAGTACAACAATCCCCCAGTCCTGCCCTCTGACAGTTCAACAATCCCCCAGTCCTGCCCTCTGACAGTACAACAATCCCCCAGTCCTGCCCTCTGACAGTACAATACTCCCCCAGTCCTGCCCTTTAACAGTGCAACAATCCCCCAGTCCTGCCCTCTTACTGTGCAACACTCCCCCAGTCCTGCCCTCTGACAGTACAACAATCCTCCAGTCCTGCCCTCTGACAGTACAACACTCCCCCAGTCCTGCCCTCTGACAGTACAACAATCCCCCAGTCCTGCCCTCTGACAGTACAACACTCCCCCAGTCCTGCCCTCTGACAGTACAACAATCCCCCAGTCCTGCCCTCTGACAGTACAACACTCCCCCAGTCCTGCACTCTGACAGTACAACACTCCCCCAGTCCTGCCCTCTGACAGTACAACACTCCCCCAGTCCTGCCCTCTGACAGTACAACAATCCGCAGTCCTGCCCTCTGACAGTACAACAATCCCCCAGTCCTGCCCTCTGACAGTGCAACAATCCCCCAGTCCTGCCCTCTGACAGTACAACAAACACTCAGTCCTGCCCTCTGACAGTGCAACACTCCCCCAGTCCTGCACTCTGACAGTACAACACTCCCCCAGTCCTGCCCTCTGACAGTGCAACAATCCCTCAGTACTGCCCTCTGACAGTGCAACAATCCCCCAGTCCTGCCCTCTGACAGTACAACAATCCACCAGTCCTGCCCTCTGACAGTGCAACAATCTCTCAGTCCTGCCCTCTGACAGTACAACAATCCCCCAGTCGTGCCCTCTGACAGTACAACAATCCCCCAGTCCTGCCCTCTGACAGTGCAACAATCCCCCAGTCCTGCCCTCTGACAGTACAACAATCCCCCAGTCCTGCCCTCTGACAGTACAACAATCCCCCAGTCCTGCCCTCTGACAGTGCAACAATCCCCCAGTCCTGCACTCTGACAGTACAACAATCACCCAGTCCTGCACTCTGACAGTACAACAATCCCCCAGTCCTGCCCTCTGACAGTACAACAATCCCCCAGTCCTGCCCTCTGACAGTGCAACAATCCCCCAGTCCTGCCGTCCGACAGTACAACACTCCCCCAGTCCTGCACTCTGACAGTACAACAATCCCCCAGTCCTGCCCTCTGACAGTACAACAATCCCCCAGTCCTGCCCTCTGACAGTGCAACAATCCCCCAGTCCTGCCCTCCGACAGTACAACACTCCCCCAGTCCTGCCCTCTGACAGTACAACAATCCCCCAGTCCTGCCCTCTGACAGTGCAACAATCCCCCAGTCCTGCACTCTGACAGTACAACAATCCCCCAGTCCTGCACTCTGACAGTGCAACAATCCCCCAGTCCTGCACTCTGACAGTACAACAATCCCCCAGTCCTGCCCTCTGACAGTACAACAATCCCCCAGTCCTGCCCTCTGACAGTACAACAATCCCCCAGTCCTGCACACTGACAGTACAACAGTCCCCCAGTCCTGCCCTCTGACAGTGCAACACTCCCCCAGTCCTGCCCTCTGACAGTGCAACAATCCCCCAGTCCTGCCCTCTGACAGTACAACAATCCCCCAGTCCTGCCCTCTGACAGTGCAACAATCCCTCAGTCCTGCACTCTGACAGTACAACACTCCCCCAGTCCTGCCCTCTGACAGTGCAACAATCCCTCAGTCCTGCACTCTGACAGTACAACAATCCCCCAGTCCTGCCCTCTGACAGTGCAACAATCCCCCAGTCCTGCCCTCTGACAGTACAACAATCCCCCAGTCCTGCCCTCTGACAGTGCAACAATCCCCCAGTCCTGCCCTCTGACAGTACAACAATCCCCCAGTCCTGCCCTCTGACAGTACAATACTCCCCCAGTCCTGCCCTTTAACAGTGCAACAATCCCCCAGTCCTGCCCTCTTACTGTGCAACACTCCCCCAGTCCTGCCCTCTGACAGTACAACAATCCTCCAGTCCTGCCCTCTGACAGTACAACACTCCCCCAGTCCTGCCCTCTGACAGTACAACAATCCCCCAGTCCTGCCCTCTGACAGTACAACACTCCCCCAGTCCTGCCCTCTGACAGTACAACAATCCCCCAGTCCTGCCCTCTGACAGTACAACACTCCCCCAGTCCTGCCCTCTGACAGTACAACACTCCCCCAGTCCTGCCCTCTGACAGTACAACACTCCCCCAGTCCTGCCCTCTGACAGTACAACAATCCGCAGTCCTGCCCTCTGACAGTACAACACTCCCCCAGTCCTGCCCTCTGACAGTACAACAATCCCCCAGTCCTGCCCTCTGACAGTGCAACAATCCCCAAGTCCTGCCCTCTGACAGTACAACACTCCCCCAGTCCTGCCCTCTGACAGTACAACACTCCCCCAGTCCTGCCCTCTGACAATACAACAATCCCCCAGTCCTGCCCTCTGACAGTACAACACTCCCCCAGTCCTGCACTCTGACAGTACAACAATCCCCCAGTCCTGCCCTCTGACAGTACAACACTCCCCCAGTCCTGCCCTCTGACAGTACAACACTCCCCCAGTCCTGCCCTCTGACAGTACAACACTCCCCCAGTCCTGCCCTCTGACAGTACAACAATCCGCAGTCCTGCCCTCTGACAGTACAACACTCCCCCAGTCCTGCCCTCTGACAGTACAACGATCCCCCAGTCCTGCCCTCTGACAGTGCAACAATCCCCCAGTCCTGCCCTCTGACAGTACAACACTCCCCCAGTCCTGCCATCTGAGAGTGCAACAATCCCCCAGTCCTGCCCTCTGACAGTGCAACATTCCCCCAGTCCTGCCCTCTGACAGTACAACAATCCCTCAGTCCTGCCCTCTGACAGTACAACACTCCCCCAGTCCTGCCCTCTGACAGTACAACAATCCCCCAGTCCTGCCCTCTGACAGTACAACACTCCCCCAGTCCTGCCCTCTGACAGTACAACACTCCCCCAGTCCTGCCCTCTGACAGTACAACACTCCCCCAGTCCTGCCCTCTGACAGTACAACAATCCGCAGTCCTGCCCTCTGACAGTACAACACTCCCCCAGTCCTGCCCTCTGACAGTACAACAATCCCCCAGTCCTGCCCTCTGACAGTGCAACAATCCCCCAGTCCTGCCCTCTGACAGTACAACACTCCCCCAGTCCTGCCCTCTGACAGTACAACACTCCCCCAGTCCTGCCCTCTGACAATACAACAATCCCCCAGTCCTGCCCTCTGACAGTACAACACTCCCCCAGTCCTGCACTCTGACAGTACAACAATCCCCCAGTCCTGCCCTCTGACAGTACAACACTCCCCCAGTCCTGCCCTCTGACAGTACAACACTCCCCCAGTCCTGCCCTCTGACAGTACAACACTCCCCCAGTCCTGCCCTCTGACAGTACAACAAACCGCAGTCCTGCCCTCTGACAGTACAACACTCCCCCAGTCCTGCCCTCTGACAGTACAACAATCCCCCAGTCCTGCCCTCTGACAGTGCAACACTCCCCCAGTCCTGCCCTCTGACAGTGCAACACTCCCCCAGTCCTGCACTCTAACAGTACAACACTCCCCCAGTCCTGCCCTCTGACAGTGCAACAATCCCTCAGTCCTGCCCTCTGACAGTGCAACACTCCCCCAGTCCTGCCCTCTGACAGTACAACAATCCACCAGTCCTGCCCTCTGACAGTGCAACAATCCCTCAGTCTTGCCCTCTGACAGTACAACAATCCCCCAGTCGTGCCCTCTGACAGTACAACAATCCCCCAGTCCTGCCCTCTGACAGTACAACAATCCCCCAGTCCTGCACACTGACAGTACAACAGTCCCCCAGTCCTGCCCTCTGACAGTGCAACACTCCCCCAGTCCTGCCCTCTGACAGTGCAACAATCCCCCAGTCCTGCCCTCTGACAGTACAACAATCCCCCAGTCCTGCCCTCTGACAGTGCAACAATCCCTCAGTCCTGCACTCTGACAGTACAACACTCCCCCAGTCCTGCCCTCTGACAGTGCAACAATCCCTCAGTCCTGCACTCTGACAGTACAACAATCCCCCAGTCCTACCCTCTGACAGTGCAACAATCCCCCAGTCCTGCCCTCTGACAGTACAACAATCCCCCAGTCCTGCCCTCTGACAGTTCAACAATCCCCCAGTCCTGCCCTCTGACAGTACAACAATCCCCCAGTCCTGCCCTCTGACAGTACAATACTCCCCCAGTCCTGCCCTTTAACAGTGCAACAATCCCCCAGTCCTGCCCTCTTACTGTGCAACACTCCCCCAGTCCTGCCCTCTGACAGTACAACAATCCTCCAGTCCTGCCCTCTGACAGTACAACACTCCCCCAGTCCTGCCCTCTGACAGTACAACACTCCCCCAGTCCTGCCCTCTGACAGTACAACAATCCCCCAGTCCTGCCCTCTGACAGTACAACACTCCCCCAGTCCTGCACTCTGACAGTACAACACTCCCCCAGTCCTGCCCTCTGACAGTACAACACTCCCCCAGTCCTGCCCTCTGACAGTACAACAATCCGCAGTCCTGCCCTCTGACAGTACAACAATCCCCCAGTCCTGCCCTCTGACAGTGCAACAATCCCCCAGTCCTGCCCTCTGACAGTACAACAAACACTCAGTCCTGCCCTCTGACAGTGCAACACTCCCCCAGTCCTGCACTCTGACAGTACAACACTCCCCCAGTCCTGCCCTCTGACAGTGCAACAATCCCTCAGTACTGCCCTCTGACAGTGCAACAATCCCCCAGTCCTGCCCTCTGACAGTACAACAATCCACCAGTCCTGCCCTCTGACAGTGCAACAATCTCTCAGTCCTGCCCTCTGACAGTACAACAATCCCCCAGTCGTGCCCTCTGACAGTACAACAATCCCCCAGTCCTGCCCTCTGACAGTGCAACAATCCCCCAGTCCTGCCCTCTGACAGTACAACAATCCCCCAGTCCTGCCCTCTGACAGTACAACAATCCCCCAGTCCTGCCCTCTGACAGTGCAACAATCCCCCAGTCCTGCACTCTGACAGTACAACAATCACCCAGTCCTGCACTCTGACAGTACAACAATCCCCCAGTCCTGCCCTCTGACAGTACAACAATCCCCCAGTCCTGCCCTCTGACAGTGCAACAATCCCCCAGTCCTGCCGTCCGACAGTACAACACTCCCCCAGTCCTGCACTCTGACAGTACAACAATCCCCCAGTCCTGCCCTCTGACAGTACAACAATCCCCCAGTCCTGCCCTCTGACAGTGCAACAATCCCCCAGTCCTGCCCTCCGACAGTACAACACTCCCCCAGTCCTGCCCTCTGACAGTACAACAATCCCCCAGTCCTGCCCTCTGACAGTGCAACAATCCCCCAGTCCTGCACTCTGACAGTACAACAATCCCCCAGTCCTGCACTCTGACAGTGCAACAATCCCCCAGTCCTGCACTCTGACAGTACAACAATCCCCCAGTCCTGCCCTCTGACAGTACAACAATCCCCCAGTCCTGCCCTCTGACAGTACAACAATCCCCCAGTCCTGCACACTGACAGTACAACAGTCCCCCAGTCCTGCCCTCTGACAGTGCAACACTCCCCCAGTCCTGCCCTCTGACAGTGCAACAATCCCCCAGTCCTGCCCTCTGACAGTACAACAATCCCCCAGTCCTGCCCTCTGACAGTGCAACAATCCCTCAGTCCTGCACTCTGACAGTACAACACTCCCCCAGTCCTGCCCTCTGACAGTGCAACAATCCCTCAGTCCTGCACTCTGACAGTACAACAATCCCCCAGTCCTGCCCTCTGACAGTGCAACAATCCCCCAGTCCTGCCCTCTGACAGTACAACAATCCCCCAGTCCTGCCCTCTGACAGTGCAACAATCCCCCAGTCCTGCCCTCTGACAGTACAACAATCCCCCAGTCCTGCCCTCTGACAGTACAATACTCCCCCAGTCCTGCCCTTTAACAGTGCAACAATCCCCCAGTCCTGCCCTCTTACTGTGCAACACTCCCCCAGTCCTGCCCTCTGACAGTACAACAATCCTCCAGTCCTGCCCTCTGACAGTACAACACTCCCCCAGTCCTGCCCTCTGACAGTACAACAATCCCCCAGTCCTGCCCTCTGACAGTACAACACTCCCCCAGTCCTGCCCTCTGACAGTACAACAATCCCCCAGTCCTGCCCTCTGACAGTACAACACTCCCCCAGTCCTGCCCTCTGACAGTACAACACTCCCCCAGTCCTGCCCTCTGACAGTACAACACTCCCCCAGTCCTGCCCTCTGACAGTACAACAATCCGCAGTCCTGCCCTCTGACAGTACAACACTCCCCCAGTCCTGCCCTCTGACAGTACAACAATCCCCCAGTCCTGCCCTCTGACAGTGCAACAATCCCCAAGTCCTGCCCTCTGACAGTACAACACTCCCCCAGTCCTGCCCTCTGACAGTACAACACTCCCCCAGTCCTGCCCTCTGACAATACAACAATCCCCCAGTCCTGCCCTCTGACAGTACAACACTCCCCCAGTCCTGCACTCTGACAGTACAACAATCCCCCAGTCCTGCCCTCTGACAGTACAACACTCCCCCAGTCCTGCCCTCTGACAGTACAACACTCCCCCAGTCCTGCCCTCTGACAGTACAACACTCCCCCAGTCCTGCCCTCTGACAGTGCAACAATCCCCCAGTCCTGCCCTCTGACAGTACAACACTCCCCCAGTCCTGCCATCTGAGAGTGCAACAATCCCCCAGTCCTGCCCTCTGACAGTGCAACATTCCCCCAGTCCTGCCCTCTGACAGTACAACAATCCCTCAGTCCTGCCCTCTGACAGTACAACACTCCCCCAGTCCTGCCCTCTGACAGTACAACAATCCCCCAGTCCTGCCCTCTGACAGTACAACACTCCCCCAGTCCTGCCCTCTGACAGTACAACACTCCCCCAGTCCTGCCCTCTGACAGTACAACACTCCCCCAGTCCTGCCCTCTGACAGTACAACAATCCGCAGTCCTGCCCTCTGACAGTACAACACTCCCCCAGTCCTGCCCTCTGACAGTACAACAATCCCCCAGTCCTGCCCTCTGACAGTGCAACAATCCCCCAGTCCTGCCCTCTGACAGTACAACACTCCCCCAGTCCTGCCCTCTGACAGTACAACACTCCCCCAGTCCTGCCCTCTGACAATACAACAATCCCCCAGTCCTGCCCTCTGACAGTACAACACTCCCCCAGTCCTGCACTCTGACAGTACAACAATCCCCCAGTCCTGCCCTCTGACAGTACAACACTCCCCCAGTCCTGCCCTCTGACAGTACAACACTCCCCCAGTCCTGCCCTCTGACAGTACAACACTCCCCCAGTCCTGCTTTCTGACAGTACAACAAACCGCAGTCCTGCCCTCTGACAGTACAACACTCCCCCAGTCCTGCCCTCTGACAGTACAACAATCCCCCAGTCCTGCCCTCTGACAGTGCAACACTCCCCCAGTCCTGCCCTCTGACAGTGCAACACTCCCCCAGTCCTGCACTCTAACAGTACAACACTCCCCCAGTCCTGCCCTCTGACAGTGCAACAATCCCTCAGTCCTGCCCTCTGACAGTGCAACACTCCCCCAGTCCTGCCCTCTGACAGTACAACAATCCACCAGTCCTGCCCTCTGACAGTGCAACAATCCCTCAGTCTTGCCCTCTGACAGTACAACAATCCCCCAGTCGTGCCCTCTGACAGTACAACAATCCCCCAGTCCTGCCCTCTGACAGTGCAACAATCCCCCAGTCCTGCCCTCTGACAGTACAACATCCCCCAGTCCTGCCCTCTGACAGTACAACAAACCCCCAGTCCTGCCCTCTGACAGTGCAACAATCCCCCAGTCCTGCACTCTGACAGTACAACAATCCCCCAGTCCTGCACTCTGACAGTACAACAATCCCCCAGTCCTGCCCTCTGACAGTACAACAATCCCCCAGTCCTGCCCTCTGACAGTGCAACAATCCCCCAGTCCTGCCGTCCGACAGTACAACACTCCCCCAGTCCTGCACTCTGACAGTACAACAATCCCCCAGTCCTGCCCTCTGACAGTACAACAATCCCCCAGTCCTGCCCTCTGACAGTGCAACAATCCCCCAGTCCTGCCCTCCGACAGTACAACACTCCCCCAGTCCTGCCCTCTGACAGTACAACAATCCCCCAGTCCTGCCCTCTGACAGTGCAACAATCCCCCAGTCCTGCACTCTGACAGTACAACAATCCCCCAGTCCTGCACTCTGACAGTGCAACAATCCCCCAGTCCTGCACTCTGACAGTACAACAATCCCCCAGTCCTGCCCTCTGACAGTACAACAATCCCCCAGTCCTGCCCTCTGACAGTACAACAATCCCCCAGTCCTGCACTCTGACAGTACAACAGTCCCCCAGTCCTGCCCTCTGACAGTGCAACACTCCCCCAGTCCTGCCCTTTGACAGTGCAACAATCCCCCAGTCCTGCCCTCTGACAGTACAACAATCCCCCAGTCCTGCCCTCTGACAGTGCAACAATCCCTCAGTCCTGCACTCTGACAGTACAACACTCCCCCAGTCCTGCCCTCTGACAGTGCAACAATCCCTCAGTCCTGCACTCTGACAGTACAACAATTCCCCAGTCCTGCCCTCAGACAGTGCAACAATCCCCCAGTCCTGCCCTCTGACAGTACAACAATCCCCCAGTCCTGCCCTCTGACAGTGCAACAATCCCCCAGTCCTGCCCTCTGACAGTACAACAATCCCCCAGTCCTGCCCTCTGACAGTGCAACACTCCCCCAGTCCTGCCCTCTGACAGTACAACAATCCTCCAGTCCTGCCCTCTGACAGTACAACACTCCCCCAGTCCTGCCCTCTGACAGTACAACAATCCCCCAGTCCTGCCCTCTGACAGTACAACACTCCCCCAGTCCTGCACTCTGACAGTACAACACTCCCCTAGTCCTGCCCTCTGACAGTACAACACTCCCCCAGTCCTGCCCTCTGACAGTACAACAATCCCCCAGTCCTGCCCTCTGACAGTACAACACTCCCCCAGTCCTGCCCTCTGACAGTACAACAATCCCCCAGTCCTGCCCTCTGACAGTACAACACTCCCCCAGTCCTGCACTCTGACAGTACAACACTCCCCCAGTCCTGCCCTCTGACAGTACAACACTCCCCCAGTCCTGCCCTCTGACAGTACAACAATCCCCCAGTCCTGCCCGCTGACAGTGCAACAATCCCCCAGTCCTGCCCTCTGAGAGTACAACACTCCCCCAGTCCTGCCCTCTGACAGTACAACACTCCCCCAGTCATGCCCTCTGACAGTACAACAATCCCCCAGTCCTGCCCTCTGACAGTACAACAATCCCCCAGTCCTGCACTCTGACAGGACAACAATCCCCCAGTCCTGCCCTCTGACAGTACAACAATCCCCCAGTCCTGCCCTCTGACAGTACAACAATCCCCCAGTCCTGCCCTCTGACAGTACAACAATCCCCCAGTCCTGCCCTCTGACAGTACAACAATCCCCCAGTCCTGCACTCTGACAGTACAACAATCCCCCAGTCCTGCCCTCTGACAGTGCAACACTCCCCCAGTCGTGCCCTCTGACAGTGCAACAATCCCCCAGTCCTGCCCTCAGACAGTACAACAATCCCCCAGTCCTGCCCTCTGACAGTGCAACAATCCCTCAGTCCTGCAGTCTGACAGTACAACACTCCCCCAGTCCTGCCCTCTGACAGTGCAACAATCCCTCAGTCCTGCACTCTGACAGTAAAACAATCCCCCAGTCCTGCCCTCTGACAGTGCAACAATCCCCCAGTCCTGCCCTCTCACAGTACAACACTCCCCCAGTCCTGCCCTCTGACAGTACAACAATCCCCCAGTCCTGCCCTCTGACAGTACAACACTCCCCCAGTCCTGCCCTCTGACAGTACAACACTCCCCCAGTCCTGCCCTCTGACAGTACAACACTCCCCCAGTCCTGCCCTCTGACAGTACAACAATCCGCAGTCCTGCCCTCTGACAGTACAACACTCCCCCAGTCCTGCCCTCTGACAGTACAACAATCCCCCAGTCCTGCCCTCTGACAGTGCAACAATCCCCCAGTCCTGCCCTCTGACAGTACAACACTCCCCCAGTCCTGCCCTCTGACAGTACAACACTCCCCCAGTCCTGCCCTCTGACAATACAACAATCCCCCAGTCCTGCCCTCTGACAGTACAACACTCCCCCAGTCCTGCACTCTGACAGTACAACAATCCCCCAGTCCTGCCCTCTGACAGTACAACAATCCCCCAGTCCTGCCCTCTGACAGTACAACAATCCGCCAGTCCTGCCCTCTGACAGTACAACAATCACCCAGTCCTGCCCTCTGACAGTACAACAATCCCCCAGTCCTGCACTCTGACAGTACAACAATCCCCCAGTCCTGCCCTCTGACAGTGCAACACTCCCCCAGTCGTGCCCTCTGACAGTGCAACAATCCCCCAGTCCTGCCCTCAGACAGTACAACAATCCCCCAGTCCTGCCCTCTGAGAGTGCAACAATCCCCCAGTCCTGCCCTCTGACAGTGCAACATTCCCCCAGTCCTGCCCTCTGACAGTACAACAATCCCTCAGTCCTGCCCTCTGACAGTGCAACACTCCCCCAGTCCTGCACTCTAACAGTACAACACTCCCCCAGTCCTGCCCTCTGACAGTGCAACAATCCCTCAGTCCTGCCCTCTGACAGTGCAACAATCCCCCAGTCCTGCCCTCTGACAGTACAACAATCCACCAGTCCTGCTCTCTGACAGTGCAACAATCCCTCAGTCTTGCCCTCTGACAGTACAACAATCCCCCAGTCGTGCCCTCTGACAGTACAACAATCCCCCAGTCCTGCCCTCTGACAGTGCAACAATCCCCCAGTCCTGCCCTCTGACAGTACAACAATCCCCCAGTCCTGCCCTCTGACAGTACAACAAACCCCCAGTCCTGCCCTCTGACAGTGCAACAATCCCCCAGTCCTGCACTCTGACAGTACAACAATCCCCCAGTCCTGCACTCTGACAGTACAACAATCCCCCAGTCCTGCCCTCTGACAGTACAACAATCCCCCAGTCCTGCCCTCTGACAGTGCAACAATCCCCCAGTCCTGCCCTCTGACAGTACAACACTCCCCCAGTCCTGCCCTCTGACAGTACAACACTCCCCCAGTCCTGCCCTCTGACAATACAACAATCCCCCAGTCCTGCCCTCTGACAGTACAACACTCCCCCAGTCCTGCACTCTGACAGTACAACAATCCCCCAGTCCTGCCCTCTGACAGTACAACACTCCCCCAGTCCTGCCCTCTGACAGTACAACACTCCCCCAGTCCTGCCCTCTGACAGTACAACACTCCCCCAGTCCTGCCCTCTGACAGTACAACAAACCGCAGTCCTGCCCTCTGACAGTACAACACTCCCCCAGTCCTGCCCTCTGACAGTACAACAATCCCCCAGTCCTGCCCTCTGACAGTGCAACACTCCCCCAGTCCTGCCCTCTGACAGTGCAACACTCCCCCAGTCCTGCACTCTAACAGTACAACACTCCCCCAGTCCTGCCCTCTGACAGTGCAACAATCCCTCAGTCCTGCCCTCTGACAGTGCAACACTCCCCCAGTCCTGCCCTCTGACAGTACAACAATCCACCAGTCCTGCCCTCTGACAGTGCAACAATCCCTCAGTCTTGCCCTCTGACAGTACAACAATCCCCCAGTCGTGCCCTCTGACAGTACAACAATCCCCCAGTCCTGCCCTCTGACAGTGCAACAATCCCCCAGTCCTGCCCTCTGACAGTACAACAATCCCCCAGTCCTGCACTCTGACAGTACAACAATCCCCCAGTCCTGCCCTCTGACAGTACAACAATCCCCCAGTCCTGCCCTCTGACAGTGCAACAATCCCCCAGTCCTGCCGTCCGACAGTACAACACTCCCCCAGTCCTGCACTCTGACAGTACAACAATCCCCCAGTCCTGCCCTCTGACAGTACAACAATCCCCCAGTCCTGCCCTCTGACAGTGCAACAATCCCCCAGTCCTGCCCTCCGACAGTACAACACTCCCCCAGTCCTGCCCTCTGACAGTACAACAATCCCCCAGTCCTGCCCTCTGACAGTGCAACAATCCCCCAGTCCTGCACTCTGACAGTACAACAATCCCCCAGTCCTGCACTCTGACAGTGCAACAATCCCCCAGTCCTGCACTCTGACAGTACAACAATCCCCCAGTCCTGCCCTCTGACAGTACAACAATCCCCCAGTCCTGCCCTCTGACAGTACAACAATCCCCCAGTCCTGCACTCTGACAGTACAACAGTCCCCCAGTCCTGCCCTCTGACAGTGCAACACTCCCCCAGTCCTGCCCTTTGACAGTGCAACAATCCCCCAGTCCTGCCCTCTGACAGTACAACAATCCCCAGTCCTGCCCTCTGACAGTGCAACAATCCCTCAGTCCTGCACTCTGACAGTACAACACTCCCCCAGTCCTGCCCTCTGACAGTGCAACAATCCCTCAGTCCTGCACTCTGACAGTACAACAATTCCCCAGTCCTGCCCTCAGACAGTGCAACAATCCCCCAGTCCTGCCCTCTGACAGTACAACAATCCCCCAGTCCTGCCCTCTGACAGTGCAACAATCCCCCAGTCCTGCCCTCTGACAGTACAACAATCCCCCAGTCCTGCCCTCTGACAGTGCAACACTCCCCCAGTCCTGCCCTCTGACAGTACAACAATCCTCCAGTCCTGCACTCTGACAGTACAACACTCCCCCAGTCCTGCCCTCTGACAGTACAACAATCCCCCAGTCCTGCCCTCTGACAGTACAACACTCCCCCAGTCCTGCACTCTGACAGTACAACACTCCCCTAGTCCTGCCCTCTGACAGTACAACACTCCCCCAGTCCTGCCCTCTGACAGTACAACAATCCCCCAGTCCTGCCCTCTGACAGTACAACACTCCCCCAGTCCTGCCCTCTGACAGTACAACAATCCCCCAGTCCTGCCCTCTGACAGTACAACACTCCCCCAGTCCTGCCCTCTGACAGTACAACAATCCGCAGTCCTGCCCTCTGACAGTACAACACTCCCCCAGTCCTGCCCTCTGACAGTACAACGATCCCCCAGTCCTGCCCTCTGACAGTGCAACAATCCCCCAGTCCTGCCCTCTGACAGTACAACACTCCCCCAGTCCTGCCCTCTGAGAGTGCAACAATCCCCCAGTCCTGCCCTCTGACAGTGCAACATTCCCCCAGTCCTGCCCTCTGACAGTACAACAATCCCTCAGTCCTGCCCTCTGACAGTACAACACTCCCCCAGTCCTGCCCTCTGACAGTACAACAATCCCCCAGTCCTGCCCTCTGACAGTACAACACTCCCCCAGTCCTGCCCTCTGACAGTACAACACTCCCCCAGTCCTGCCCTCTGACAGTACAACACTCCCCCAGTCCTGCCCTCTGACAGTACAACAATCCGCAGTCCTGCCCTCTGACAGTACAACACTCCCCCAGTCCTGCCCTCTGACAGTACAACAATCCCCCAGTCCTGCCCTCTGACAGTGCAACAATCCCCCAGTCCTGCCCTCTGACAGTACAACACTCCCCCAGTCCTGCCCTCTGACAGTACAACACTCCCCCAGTCCTGCCCTCTGACAATACAACAATCCCCCAGTCCTGCCCTCTGACAGTACAACACTCCCCCAGTCCTGCACTCTGACAGTACAACAATCCCCCAGTCCTGCCCTCTGACAGTACAACACTCCCCCAGTCCTGCCCTCTGACAGTACAACACTCCCCCAGTCCTGCCCTCTGACAGTACAACACTCCCCCAGTCCTGCCCTCTGACAGTACAACAAACCGCAGTCCTGCCCTCTGACAGTACAACACTCCCCCAGTCCTGCCCTCTGACAGTACAACAATCCCCCAGTCCTGCCCTCTGACAGTGCAACACTCCCCCAGTCCTGCCCTCTGACAGTGCAACACTCTCCCAGTCCTGCACTCTAACAGTACAACACTCCCCCAGTCCTGCCCTCTGACAGTACAACACTCCCCCAGTCCTTCCCTCTGACAGTACAACACTCCCCCAGTCCTGCCCTCTGACAGTGCAACAATCCCTCAGTCTTGCCCTCTGACAGTACAACAATCCCCCAGTCGTGCCCTCTGACAGTACAACAATCCCCCAGTCCTGCCCTCTGACAGTGCAACAATCCCCCAGTCCTGCCCTCTGACAGTACAACAATCCCCCAGTCCTGCCCTCTGACAGTACAACAAACCCCCAGTCCTGCCCTCTGACAGTGCAACAATCCCCCAGTCCTGCACTCTGACAGTACAACAATCCCCCAGTCCTGCACTCTGACAGTACAACAATCCCCCAGTCCTGCCCTCTGACAGTACAACAATCCCCCAGTCCTGCCCTCTGACAGTGCAACAATCCCCCAGTCCTGCCGTCCGACAGTACAACACTCCCCCTGTCCTGCACTCTGACAGTACAACAATCCCCCAGTCCTGCCCTCTGACAGTACAACAATCCCCCAGTCCTGCCCTCTGACAGTGCAACAATCCCCCAGTCCTGCCCTCCGACAGTACAACACTCCCCCAGTCCTGCCCTCTGACAGTACAACAATCCCCCAGTCCTGCCCTCTGACAGTGCAACAATCCCCCAGTCCTGCACTCTGACAGTACAACAATCCCCCAGTCCTGCACTCTGACAGTGCAACAATCCCCCAGTCCTGCACTCTGACAGTACAACAATCCCCCAGTCCTGCCCTCTGACAGTACAACAATCCCCCAGTCCTGCCCTCTGACAGTACAACAATCCCCCAGTCCTGCACTCTGACAGTACAACAGTCCCCCAGTCCTGCCCTCTGACAGTGCAACACTCCCCCAGTCCTGCCCTTTGACAGTGCAACAATCCCCCAGTCCTGCCCTCTGACAGTACAACAATCCCCCAGTCCTGCCCTCTGACAGTGCAACAATCCCTCAGTCCTGCACTCTGACAGTACAACACTCCCCCAGTCCTGCCCTCTGACAGTGCAACAATCCCTCAGTCCTGCACTCTGACAGTACAACAATTCCCCAGTCCTGCCCTCAGACAGTGCAACAATCCCCCAGTCCTGCGCTCTGACAGTGCAACAATCCCCCAGTCCTGCCCTCTGACAGTACAACAATCCCCCAGTCCTGCCCTCTGACAGTGCAACACTCCCCCAGTCCTGCCCTCTGACAGTACAACAATCCTCCAGTCCTGCCCTCTGACAGTACAACACTCCCCCAGTCCTGCCCTCTGACAGTACAACAATCCCCCAGTCCTGCCCTCTGACAGTACAACACTCCCCCAGTCCTGCACTCTGACAGTACAACACTCCCCTAGTCCTGCCCTCTGACAGTACAACACTCCCCCAGTCCTGCCCTCTGACAGTACAACAATCCCCCAGTCCTGCCCTCTGACAGTACAACACTCCCCCAGTCCTGCCCTCTGACAGTACAACAATCCCCCAGTCCTGCCCTCTGACAGTACAACACTCCCCCAGTCCTGCACTCTGACAGTACAACACTCCCCCAGTCCTGCCCTCTGACAGTACAACACTCCCCCAGTCCTGCCCTCTGACAGTACAACAATCCCCCAGTCCTGCCCGCTGACAGTGCAACAATCCCCCAGTCCTGCCCTCTGAGAGTACAACACTCCCCCAGTCCTGCCCTCTGACAGTACAACACTCCCCCAGTCATGCCCTCTGACAGTACAACAATCCCCCAGTCCTGCCCTCTGACAGTACAACAATCCCCCAGTCCTGCACTCTGACAGTACAACAATCCCCCAGTCCTGCCCTCTGACAGTACAACAATCCCCCAGTCCTGCCCTCTGACAGTACAACAATCCCCCAGTCCTGCCCTCTGACAGTACAACAATCCCCCAGTCCTGCCCTCTGACAGTACAACAATCCCCCAGTCCTGCACTCTGACAGTACAACAATCCCCCAGTCCTGCCCTCTGACAGTGCAACACTCCCCCAGTCGTGCCCTCTGACAGTGCAACAATCCCCCAGTCCTGCCCTCAGACAGTACAACAATCCCCCAGTCCTGCCCTCTGACAGTGCAACAATCCCTCAGTCCTGCAGTCTGACAGTACAACACTCCCCCAGTCCTGCCCTCTGACAGTGCAACAATCCCTCAGTCCTGCACTCTGACAGTACAACAATCCCCCAGTCCTGCCCTCTGACAGTGCAACAATCCCCCAGTCCTGCCCTCTCACAGTACAACACTCCCCCAGTCCTGCCCTCTGACAGTACAACAATCCCCCAGTCCTGCCCTCTGACAGTACAACACTCCCCCAGTCCTGCCCTCTGACAGTACAACACTCCCCCAGTCCTGCCCTCTGACAGTACAACACTCCCCCAGTCCTGCCCTCTGACAGTACAACAATCCGCAGTCCTGCCCTCTGACAGTACAACACTCCCCCAGTCCTGCCCTCTGACAGTACAACAATCCCCCAGTCCTGCCCTCTGACAGTGCAACAATCCCCCAGTCCTGCCCTCTGACAGTACAACACTCCCCCAGTCCTGCCCTCTGACAGTACAACACTCCCCCAGTCCTGCCCTCTGACAATACAACAATCCCCCAGTCCTGCCCTCTGACAGTACAACACTCCCCCAGTCCTGCACTCTGACAGTACAACAATCCCCCAGTCCTGCCCTCTGACAGTACAACAATCCCCCAGTCCTGCCCTCTGACAGTACAACAATCCGCCAGTCCTGCCCTCTGACAGTACAACAATCACCCAGTCCTGCCCTCTGACAGTACAACAATCCCCCAGTCCTGCACTCTGACAGTACAACAATCCCCCACTCCTGCCCTCTGACAGTGCAACACTCCCCCAGTCGTGCCCTCTGACAGTGCAACAATCCCCCAGTCCTGCCCTCAGACAGTACAACAATCCCCCAGTCCTGCCCTCTGAGAGTGCAACAATCCCCCAGTCCTGCCCTCTGACAGTGCAACATTCCCCCAGTCCTGCCCTCTGACAGTACAACAATCCCTCAGTCCTGCCCTCTGACAGTGCAACACTCCCCCAGTCCTGCACTCTAACAGTACAACACTCCCCCAGTCCTGCCCTCTGACAGTGCAACAATCCCTCAGTCCTGCCCTCTGACAGTGCAACAATCCCCCAGTCCTGCCCTCTGACAGTACAACAATCCACCAGTCCTGCTCTCTGACAGTGCAACAATCCCTCAGTCTTGCCCTCTGACAGTACAACAATCCCCCAGTCGTGCCCTCTGACAGTACAACAATCCCCCAGTCCTGCCCTCTGACAGTGCAACAATCCCCCAGTCCTGCCCTCTGACAGTACAACAATCCCCCAGTCCTGCCCTCTGACAGTACAACAAACCCCCAGTCCTGCCCTCTGACAGTGCAACAATCCCCCAGTCCTGCACTCTGACAGTACAACAATCCCCCAGTCCTGCACTCTGACAGTACAACAATCCCCCAGTCCTGCCCTCTGACAGTACAACAATCCCCCAGTCCTGCCCTCTGACAGTGCAACAATCCCCCAGTCCTGCCCTCTGACAGTACAACACTCCCCCAGTCCTGCCCTCTGACAGTACAACACTCCCCCAGTCCTGCCCTCTGACAATACAACAATCCCCCAGTCCTGCCCTCTGACAGTACAACACTCCCCCAGTCCTGCACTCTGACAGTACAACAATCCCCCAGTCCTGCCCTCTGACAGTACAACACTCCCCCAGTCCTGCCCTCTGACAGTACAACACTCCCCCAGTCCTGCCCTCTGACAGTACAACACTCCCCCAGTCCTGCCCTCTGACAGTACAACAAACCGCAGTCCTGCCCTCTGACAGTACAACACTCCCCCAGTCCTGCCCTCTGACAGTACAACAATCCCCCAGTCCTGCCCTCTGACAGTGCAACACTCCCCCAGTCCTGCCCTCTGACAGTGCAACACTCCCCCAGTCCTGCACTCTAACAGTACAACACTCCCCCAGTCCTGCCCTCTGACAGTGCAACAATCCCTCAGTCCTGCCCTCTGACAGTGCAACACTCCCCCAGTCCTGCCCTCTGACAGTACAACAATCCGCCAGTCCTGCCCTCTGACAGTGCAACAATCCCTCAGTCTTGCCCTCTGACAGTACAACAATCCCCCAGTCGTGCCCTCTGACAGTACAACAATCCCCCAGTCCTGCCCTCTGACAGTGCAACAATCCCCCAGTCCTGCCCTCTGACAGTGCAACAATCCCCCAGTCCTGCCGTCCGACAGTACAACACTCCCCCAGTCCTGCACTCTGACAGTACAACAATCCCCCAGTCCTGCCCTCTGACAGTACAACAATCCCCCAGTCCTGCCCTCTGACAGTGCAACAATCCCCCAGTCCTGCCCTCCGACAGTACAACACTCCCCCAGTCCTGCCCTCTGACAGTACAACAATCCCCCAGTCCTGCCCTCTGACAGTGCAACAATCCCCCAGTCCTGCACTCTGACAGTACAACAATCCCCCAGTCCTGCACTCTGACAGTGCAACAATCCCCCAGTCCTGCACTCTGACAGTACAACAATCCCCCAGTCCTGCACTCTGACAGTACAACAGTCCCCCAGTCCTGCCCTCTGACAGTGCAACACTCCCCCAGTCCTGCCCTTTGACAGTGCAACAATCCCCCAGTCCTGCCCTCTGACAGTACAACAATCCCCAGTCCTGCCCTCTGACAGTGCAACAATCCCTCAGTCCTGCACTCTGACAGTACAACACTCCCCCAGTCCTGCCCTCTGACAGTGCAACAATCCCTCAGTCCTGCACTCTGACAGTACAACAATTCCCCAGTCCTGCCCTCAGACAGTGCAACAATCCCCCAGTCCTGCCCTCTGACAGTACAACAATCCCCCAGTCCTGCCCTCTGACAGTGCAACAATCCCCCAGTCCTGCCCTCTGACAGTACAACAATCCCCCAGTCCTGCCCTCTGACAGTGCAACACTCCCCCAGTCCTGCCCTCTGACAGTACAACAATCCTCCAGTCCTGCCCTCTGACAGTACAACACTCCCCCAGTCCTGCCCTCTGACAGTACAACAATCCCCCAGTCCTGCCCTCTGACAGTACAACACTCCCCCAGTCCTGCACTCTGACAGTACAACACTCCCCTAGTCCTGCCCTCTGACAGTACAACACTCCCCCAGTCCTGCCCTCTGACAGTACAACAATCCCCCAGTCCTGCCCTCTGACAGTACAACACTCCCCCAGTCCTGCCCTCTGACAGTACAACAATCCCCCAGTCCTGCCCTCTGACAGTACAACACTCCCCCAGTCCTGCACTCTGACAGTACAACACTCCCCCAGTCCTGCCCTCTGACAGTACAACACTCCCCCAGTCCTGCCCTCTGACAGTACAACAATCCCCCAGTCCTGCCCGCTGACAGTGCAACAATCCCCCAGTCCTGCCCTCTGAGAGTACAACACTCCCCCAGTCCTGCCCTCTGACAGTACAACACTCCCCCAGTCATGCCCTCTGACAGTACAACAATCCCCCAGTCCTGCCCTCTGACAGTACAACAATCCCCCAGTCCTGCACTCTGACAGTACAACAATCCCCCAGTCCTGCCCTCTGACAGTACAACAATCCCCCAGTCCTGCCCTCTGACAGTACAACAATCCCCCAGTCCTGCCCTCTGACAGTACAACACTCCCCCAGTCATGCCCTCTGACAGTACAACAATCCCCCAGTCCTGCCCTCTGACAGTACAACAATCCCCCAGTCCTGCACTCTGACAGTACAACAATCCCCCAGTCCTGCCCTCTGACAGTACAACAATCCCCCAGTCCTGCCCTCTGACAGTACAACAATCCCCCAGTCCTGCCCTCTGACAGTACAACAATCCCCCAGTCCTGCCCTCTGACAGTACAACAATCCCCCAGTCCTGCCCTCTGACAGTGCAACACTCCCCCAGTCGTGCCCTCTGACAGTGCAACAATCCCCCAGTCCTGCCCTCAGACAGTACAACAATCCCCCAGTCCTGCCCTCTGACAGTGCAACAATCCCTCAGTCCTGCAGTCTGACAGTACAACACTCCCCCAGTCCTGCCCTCTGACAGTGCAACAATCCCTCAGTCCTGCACTCTGACAGTACAACAATCCCCCAGTCCTGCCCTCTGACAGTGCAACAATCCCCCAGTCCTGCCCTCTCACAGTACAACACTCCCCCAGTCCTGCCCTCTGACAGTACAACAATCCCCCAGTCCTGCCCTCTGACAGTACAACACTCCCCCAGTCCTGCCCTCTGACAGTACAACACTCCCCCAGTCCTGCCCTCTGACAGTACAACACTCCCCCAGTCCTGCCCTCTGACAGTACAACAATCCGCAGTCCTGCCCTCTGACAGTACAACACTCCCCCAGTCCTGCCCTCTGACAGTACAACAATCCCCCAGTCCTGCCCTCTGACAGTGCAACAATCCCCCAGTCCTGCCCTCTGATAGTACAACACTCCCCCAGTCCTGCCCTCTGACAGTACAACACTCCCCCAGTCCTGCCCTCTGACAATACAACAATCCCCCAGTCCTGCCCTCTGACAGTACAACACTCCCCCAGTCCTGCACTCTGACAGTACAACAATCCCCCAGTCCTGCCCTCTGACAGTACAACAATCCCCCAGTCCTGCCCTCTGACAGTACAACAATCCGCCAGTCCTGCCCTCTGACAGTACAACAATCACCCAGTCCTGCCCTCTGACAGTACAACAATCCCCCAGTCCTGCACTCTGACAGTACAACAATCCCCCAGTCCTGCCCTCTGACAGTGCAACACTCCCCCAGTCGTGCCCTCTGACAGTGCAACAATCCCCCAGTCCTGCCCTCAGACAGTACAACAATCCCCCAGTCCTGCCCTCTGAGAGTGCAACAATCCCCCAGTCCTGCCCTCTGACAGTGCAACATTCCCCCAGTCCTGCCCTCTGACAGTACAACAAACCCTCAGTCCTGCCCTCTGACAGTGCAACACTCCCCCAGTCCTGCACTCTAACAGTACAACACTCCCCCAGTCCTGCCCTCTGACAGTGCAACAATCCCTCAGTCCTGCCCTCTGACAGTGCAACAATCCCCCAGTCCTGCCCTCTGACAGTACAACAATCCACCAGTCCTGCTCTCTGACAGTGCAACAATCCCTCAGTCTTGCCCTCTGACAGTACAACAATCCCCCAGTCGTGCCCTCTGACAGTACAACAATCCCCCAGTCCTGCCCTCTGACAGTGCAACAATCCCCCAGTCCTGCCCTCTGACAGTACAACAATCCCCCAGTCCTGCCCTCTGACAGTACAACAAACCCCCAGTCCTGCCCTCTGACAGTGCAACAATCCCCCAGTCCTGCACTCTGACAGTACAACAATCCCCCAGTCCTGCACTCTGACAGTACAACAATCCCCCAGTCCTGCCCTCTGACAGTACAACAATCCCCCAGTCCTGCCCTCTGACAGTGCAACAATCCCCCAGTCCTGCCGTCCGACAGTACAACACTCCCCCAGTCCTGCACTCTGACAGTACAACAATCCCCCAGTCCTGCCCTCTGACAGTACAACAATCGCCCAGTCCTGCCCTCTGACAGTGCAACAATCCCCCAGTCCTGCCCTCCGACAGTACAACACTCCCCCAGTCCTGCCCTCTGACAGTACAACAATCCCCCAGTCCTGCACTCTGACAGTACAACAATCCCCCAGTCCTGCACTCTGACAGTGCAACAATCCCCCAGTCCTGCACTCTGACAGTACAACAATCCCCCAGTCCTGCCCTCTGACAGTACAACAATCCCCCAGTCCTGCCCTCTGACAGTGCAACAATCCCTCAGTCCTGCAGTCTGACAGTACAACACTCCCCCAGTCCTGCCCTCTGACAGTGCAACAATCCCTTAGTCCTGCACTCTGACAGTAAAACAATCCCCCAGTCCTGCCCTCTGACAGTGCAACAATCCCCCAGTCCTGCCCTCTCACAGTACAACACTCCCCCAGTCCTGCCCTCTGACAGTTCAACAATCCCCCAGTCCTGCCCTCTGACAGTACAACACTCCCCCAGTCCTGCCCTCTGACAGTACAACACTCCCCCAGTCCTGCCCTCTGACAGTACAACACTCCCCCAGTCCTGCCCTCTGACAGTACAACAATCCGCAGTCCTGCCCTCTGACAGTACAACACTCCCCCAGTCCTGCCCTCTGACAGTACAACAATCCCCCAGTCCTGCCCTCTGACAGTGCAACAATCCCCCAGTCCTGCCCTCTGACAGTACAACACTCCCCTAGTCCTGCCCTCTGACAGTACAACACTCCCCCAGTCCTGCCCTCTGACAATACAACAATCCCCCAGTCCTGCCCTCTGACAGTACAACACTCCCCCAGTCCTGCACTCTGACAGTACAACAATCCCCCAGTCCTGCCCTCTGACAGTACAACAATCCCCCAGTCCTGCCCTCTGACAGTACAACAATCCGCCAGTCCTGCCCTCTGACAGTACAACAATCACCCAGTCCTGCCCTCTGACAGTACAACAATCCCCCAGTCCTGCACTCTGACAGTACAACAATCCCCCAGTCCTGCCCTCTGATAGTACAACAATCCCTCAGTCCTGCTCTCTGACAGTACAACAATCACCCAGTCCTGCCCTCTGACAGTACAACAATCCCCCAGTCCTGCACTCTGACAGTGCAACACTCCCCCAGTCGTGCCCTCTGACAGTGCAACAATCCCCCAGTCCTGCCCTCAGACAGTACAACAATCCCCCAGTCCTGCCCTCTGAGAGTGCAACAATCCACCAGTCCTGCCCTCTGACAGTGCAACATTCCCCCAGTCCTGCCCTCTGACAGTACAACAATCCCTCAGTCCTGCCCTCTGACAGTGCAACACTCCCCCAGTCCTGCACTCTAACAGTACAACACTCCCCCAGTCCTGCCCTCTGACAGTGCAACAATCCCTCAGTCCTGCCCTCTGACAGTGCAACAATCCCCCAGTCCTGCCCTCTGACAGTACAACAATCCACCAGTCCTGCTCTCTGACAGTGCAACAATCCCTCAGTCTTGCCCTCTGACAGTACAACAATCCCCCAGTCGTGCCCTCTGACAGTACAACAATCCCCCAGTCCTGCCCTCTGACAGTGCAACAATCCCCCAGTCCTGCCCTCTGACAGTACAACAATCCCCCAGTCCTGCCCTCTGACAGTACAACAAACCCCCAGTCCTGCCCTCTGACAGTGCAACAATCCCCCAGTCCTGCACTCTGACAGTACAACAATCCCCCAGTCCTGCACTCTGACAGTACAACAATCCCCCAGTCCTGCCCTCTGACAGTGCAACAATCCCCCAGTCCTGCCGTCCGACAGTACAACACTCCCCCAGTCCTGCACTCTGACAGTACAACAATCCCCCAGTCCTGCCCTCTGACAGTACAACAATCCCCCAGTCCTGCCCTCTGACAGTGCAACAATCCCCCAGTCCTGCCCTCCGACAGTACAACACTCCCCCAGTCCTGCCCTCTGACAGTGCAACAATCCCCCAGTCCTGCACTATGACAGTACAACAATCCCCCAGTCCT
Source organism: Narcine bancroftii (assembly GCF_036971445.1). Classification (NCBI taxonomy): domain Eukaryota; kingdom Metazoa; phylum Chordata; class Chondrichthyes; order Torpediniformes; family Narcinidae; genus Narcine; species Narcine bancroftii. Next base: position 52,714,775 of record NC_091481.1, on the reverse strand, counting down.
GCACTCTGACAGTGCAACAATCCCCCAGTCCTGCACTCTGACAGTACAACAATCCCCCAGTCCTGCCCTCTGACAGTACAACAATCCCCCAGTCCTGCCCTCTGACAGTACAACAATCCCCCAGTCCTGCAACCTGACAGTACAACAGTCCCCCAGTCCTGCCCTCTGACAGTGCAACACTCCCCCAGTCCTGCCCTTTGACAGTGCAACAATCCCCCAGTCCTGCCCTCTGACAGTACAACAATCCCCCAGTCCTGCCCTCTGACAGTGCAACAATCCCTCAGTCCTGCACTCTGACAGTACAACACTCCCCCAGTCCTGCCCTCTGACAGTGCAACAATCCCTCAGTCCTGCACTCTGACAGTACAACAATCCCCCAGTCCTGCCCTCAGACAGTGCAACAATCCCCCAGTCCTGCCCACTGACAGTACAACAATCCCCCAGTCCTGCCCTCTGACAGTGCAACAATCCCCCAGTCCTGCCCTCTGACAGTACAACAATCCCCCAGTCCTGCCCTCTGACAGTACAACACTCCCCCAGTCCTGCCCTTTAACAGTGCAACAATCCCCCAGTCCTGCCCTCTGACAGTGCAACACTCCCCCAGTCCTGCCCTCTGACAGTACAACAATCCTCCAGTCCTGCCCTCTGACAGTACAACACTCCCCCAGTCCTGCCCTCTGACAGTACAACAATCCCCCAGTCCTGCCCTCTGACAGTACAACACTCCCCCAGTCCTGCACTCTGACAGTACAACACTCCCCTAGTCCTGCCCTCTGACAGTACAACACTCCCCCGGTCCTGCCCTCTGACAGTACAACAATCCCCCAGTCCTGCCCTCTGACAGTACAACACTCCCCCAGTCCTGCCCTCTTACAGTACAACAATCCCCCAGTCCTGCCCTCTGACAGTACAACACTCCCCCAGTCCTGCACTCTGACAGTACAACACTCCCCCAGTCCTGCCCTCTGACAGTACAACACTCCCCCAGTCCTGCCCTCTGACAGTACAACAATCCCCCAGTCCTGCCCGCTGACAGTGCAACAATCCCCCAGTCCTGCCCTCTGAGAGTACAACACTCCCCCAGTCCTGCCCTCTGACAGTACAACACTCCCCCAGTCCTGCCCTCTGACAGTACAACAATCCCCCAGTCCTGCCCTCTGACAGTACAACAATCCCCCAGTCCTGCACTCTGACAGTACAACAATCCTCCAGTCCTGCCCTCTGACAGTACAACAATCCCCCAGTCCTGCCCTCTGACAGTACAACAATCCCCCAGTCCTGCCCTCTGACAGTACAACAATCCCCCAGTCCTGCCCTCTGACAGTACAACAATCCCCCAGTCCTGCACTCTGACAGTACAACAATCCCCCAGTCCTGCCCTCTGACAGTGCAACACTCCCCCAGTCGTGCCCTCTGACAGTGCAACAATCCCCCAGTCCTGCCCTCTGACAGTGCAACAATCCCTCAGTCCTGCAGTCTGACAGTACAACACTCCCCCAGTCCTGCCCTCTGACAGTGCAACAATCCCTCAGTCCAGCACTCTGACAGTACAACAATCCCCCAGTCCTGCCCTCTGACAGTGCAACAATCCCCCAGTCCTGCCCTCTCACAGTACAACAATCCCCCAGTCCTGCCCTCTGACAGTGCAACAATCCCCCAGTCCTGCCCTCAGACAGTACAACAATCCCCCAGTCCTGCCCTCTGACAGTACAACACTCCCCCAGTCCTGCCCTTTAACAGTGCAACACTCCCCCAGTCCTGCCCTCTGACAGTACAACAATCCCCCAGTCCTGCCCTCTGACAGTACAACACTCCCCCAGTCCTGCACTTTAACAGTGCAACACTCCCCCAGTCCTGCCCTCTGACAGTACAACAATCCCCCAGTCCTGCCCTCTGACAGTGCAACACTCCCCCAGTCCTGCCCTCTGACAGTACAACAATCCCCCAGTCCTGCCCTCTGACAGTACAACACTCCCCCAGTCCTGCCCTCTGACAGTACAACAATCCCCCAGTCCTGCCCTCTGACAGTGCAACAATCCCCCAGTCCTGCCCTCTCACAGTACAACAATCCCCCAGTCCTTCCCTCTGACAGTACAACACTCCCCCAGTCCTGCCCTTTAACAGTGCAACAATCCCACAGTCCTGCCCTCTGACAGTGCAACACTCCCCCAGTCCTGCCCTCTGACAGTACAACAATCCCCCAGTCCTGCCCTCTGACAGTACAACACTCCCCCAGTCCTGCCCTTTAACAGTGCAACAATCCCACAGTCCTGCCCTCTGACAGTGCAACACTCCCCCAGTCCTGCCCTCTGACAGTACAACAATCCCCCAGTCCTGCCCTCTGACAGTACAACACTCCCCCAGTCCTGCCCTCTGACAGTACAACAATACCCCAGTCCTGCCCTCTGACAGTACAACACTCCCCCAGTCCTGCCCTCTGACAGTACAACAATCCCCCAGTCCTGCCCTCTGACAGTACAACACTCCCCCAGTCCTGCCCTCTGACAGTACAACACTCCCCCAGTCCTGCCCTCTGACAGTACAACACTCCCCCAGTCCTGCCCTCTGACAGTACAACAATCCCCCAGTCCTGCCCTCTGACAGTACAACACTCCCCCAGTCCTGCCCTCTGACGGTGCAATAATCCCTCAGTCCTGCCCTCTGACAGTGCAACAATACCCCAGTCCTGCCCTCTGACAGAGCAACAATCCCCCAGTCCTGCCCTCTGACAGAGCAAATATCCCCCAGTCCTGCCCTCTGACAGAGCAACAATCCCCCAGTCCTGCCCTCTGACAGTGCAACAATCCCCCAGTCCTGCCATCTGACAGTGCAACACTCCCCCAGTCCTGCCCTCTGACAGTACAACAATCCCTCAGTCCTGCCCTCTGACAGTACAACAATCCCTCAGTCCTGCCCTCTGACAGTACAACACTCCCACAGTCCTGCCCTCTGATAGTGCAACAATCCCCCAGTCCTGCCCTCTGACAGTACAACACTCCCCCAGTCCTGCCCTCTGACAGTACAACACTCCCACATCCTGCCCTCTGACAGTACAACACTCCCCCAGTCCTGCCCTGTGACAGTGCAACACTCCCCCAGTCCTGCCCTCTGACAGTACAACAATCCCCCAGTCCTGCCCTCTGACAGTACAACACTCCCCCAGTCCTGCCTTCTGACAGTACAACAATCCCTCAGTCCTGCCCTCTGACAGTGCAACACTCCCCCAGTCCTGCCCTCTGACAGTGCAACAATCCCCCAGTCCTGCCCTCTGACAGTACAACACTCCCCAAGTCCTGCCCTCTGACAGTGCAACAATCCCCCAGTCCTGCCCTCTGACAGTGCAACAATCCCCCAGTCCTGCCCTCTGACAGTGCAACACTCCCCCAGTCCTGCCCTCTGACAGTACAACAATCCCCCAGTCCTGCCCTCTGACAGTACAACAATCCCCCAGTCCTGCCCTCTGACAGTGCAACAATCCCCCAGTCCTGCCCTCTGACAGTGCAACACTCCCCCAGTCCAGCCCTCTGACAGTACAACAATCCCTCAGTCCGGCCCTCTGACAGTGCAAAACTCCCCCAGTCCTGCCCTCTGACAGTACAACAATCCCTCAGTCCTGCCCTCTGACAGTGCAACACTCCCCCAGTCCTGCCCTCTGACAGTGCAATAATCCCCCAGTCCTGCCCTCTGACAGAGCAACAATCCCCCAGTCCTGCCCTCTGACAGTGCAACACTCCCCCAGTCCTGCCCTCTGACAGTGCAATAATCCCCCAGTCCTGCCCTCTGACAGTGCAACAATCCCCCAGTCCTGCCCTCTGACAGAGCAACAATCCCCCAGTCCTGCCCTCTGACAGAGAAACAATCCCCCAGTCCTGCCCTCTGACAGAGCAACAATCCCCCAGTCCTGCCCTCTGACAGTACAACAATCCCCCCAGTCCTGCCCTCTGACAGAGCAACAATCCCCCAGTCCTGCCCTCTGACAGAGCAACAATCCCCCAGTCCTGCCCTCTGACAGAGCAACAATCCCCCAGTCCTGCCCTCTGACAGAGCAACAATCCCCCAGTCCTGCCCTCTGACAGAGCAACAATCCCCCAGACCTGCCCTCTGACAGAGCAACAATCCACCAGTCCTGTCCTCTGACGGTGCAATAATCCCTCAGTCCTGCCCTCTGACGGTGCAATAATCCCTCAGTCCTGCCCTCTGACAGTACAACAATACCCCAGTCCTGCCCTCTGACAGAGCAACAATCCCCCAGTCCTGCCCTCTGACAGTACAACAATCCACCTGTCCTGCCCTCTGACAGTACAACACTCCCCCAGTCCTGCCCTCTGACAGTACAACAATCCCTCAGTCCTGCCCTCTGACAGTACAACAATCCCTCAGTCCTGCCCTCTGACAGTACAACAATCCCCCAGTCCTGCCCTCTGACAGTACAACACTCCCCCAGTCCTGCCCTCTGACAGTACAACAATCCCTCAGTCCTGCCCTCTGACAGTACAACAATCCCCCAGTCCTGCCCTCTGACAGTACAACAATCCCTCAGTCCTGCCCTCTGACAGTACAACAATCCCTCAGTCCTGCTCTCTGACAGTACAACACTCCCCCAGTCCTGCCCTCTGACAGTACAACAATCCCCCAGTCCTGCCCTCTGACAGTACAACAATCCCCCAGTCCTGCCCTCTGACAGTACAACAATCACCCAGTCCTGCCCTCTGACAGTACAACAATCCCCCAGTACTGCACTCTGACAGTACAACAATCCCCCAGTCATGCCCTCTGACAGTGCAACACTCCCCCAGTCGTGCCCTCTGACAGTGCAACAATCCCCCAGTCCTGCCCTCAGACAGTACAACAATCCCCCAGTCCTGCCCTCTGAGAGTGCAACAATCCCCCAGTCCTGCCCTCTGACAGTGCAACATTCCCCCAGTCCTGCCCTCTGACAGTACAACAATCCCTCAGTCCTGCCCTCTGACAGTGCAACACTCCCCCGGTCCTGCACTCTAACAGTACAACACTCCCCCAGTCCTGCCCTCTGACAGTGCAACAATCCCTCAGTCCTGCCCTCTGACAGTGCAACAATCCCCCAGTCCTGCCCTCTGACAGTACAACAATCCACCAGTCCTGCCCTCTGACAGTGCAACAATCCCTCAGTCCTGCCCTCTGACAGTACAACAATCCCCCAGTCCTGCCCTCTGACAGTGCAACAATCCCCCAGTCCTGCCCTCTGACAGAGCAACAATCCCCCGTCCTGCCCTCTGACAGTGCAACAATCCCCCAGTCCTGCCCTCTGACAGTGCAACAATCCCCCAGTCCTGCCCTCTGACAGTGCAACAATCCCCCAGTCCTGACCTCTGACAGTGCAACAATCCCCCAGTCCTGCCCTCTGACAGTACAACAATCCCTCAGTCCTGCCCTTGAAAGTGCAACACTCCCCCAGTCCTGCCCTCTGACAGTACAACAATCCTCCAGTCCTGCTCTTGACAGTACAACACTCCCCCAGTCATGCCCTCTGACAGTACAACAATCCCCCAGTCCTGCCTTCTGACAGTACAACACTCCCTCAGTCCTGCCCTCTGACAGTACAACAATCCCCAGTCCTGCCCTCTGACAGTGCAACAATCCCCCAGTCCTGCCCTCTGACAGTACAACAATCCCCGAGTCCTGCCCTCTGACAGAGCAACAATCCCCCAGTCCTGCCCTCTGACAGTGCAACAATCCCCCAGTCCTGCCCTCTGACAGTACAACACTCCCCCAGTCCTGCTCTCTGACAGAGCAACAATCCCCCAGTCCTGCCCTCTGACAGTACAACAATCCCCCAGTCCTGCCCTCTGACAGTGCAACAATCCCCCAGTCCTGCCCTCTGACAGTACAACACTCCCCCAGTCCTGCCCTCTGACAGTACAACACTCCCACATCCTGCCCTCTGACAGTACAACACTCCCCCAGTCCTGCCCTCTGACAGTGCAACACTCCCCCAGTCCTGCCCTCTGACAGTACAACAATCCCCTAGTCCTGCCCTCTGACAGTACAACAATCCCCTAGTCCTGCCCTCTGACAGAGCAACAATCCCCCAGTCCTGCCCTCTGACAGTACAACAATCCCCCAGTCCTGCCCTCTGACAGTACAACAATCCACCAGTCCTGCCCTCTGACAGTGCAACAATCCCCCAGTCCTGCCCTCTGACAGAGCAACAATCCCCCGTCCTGCCCTCTGACAGTGCAACAATCCCCCGTCCTGCCCTCTGACAGTGCAACAATCCCCCAGTCCTGCCCTCTGACAGTGCAACAATCCCTCAGTCCTGCCCTCTGACAGTACAACAATCCCCCAGTCCTGCCCTCTGACAGTGCAACAATCCCCCAGTCCTGCCCTCTGACAGAGCAACAATCCCCCGTCCTGCCCTCTGACAGTGCAACAATCCCCCAGTCCTGCCCTCTGACAGTGCAACAATCCCCCAGTCCTGCCCTCTGACAGTGCAACAATCCCCCAGTCCTGACCTCTGACAGTGCAACAATCCCCCAGTCCTGCCCTCTGACAGTACAACAATCCCCCAGTCCTGCCCTCTGACAGTACAACAATCCCCCAGTCCTGCCCGCTGACAGTGCAACAATCCCCCAGTCCTGCCCTCTGAGAGTACAACACTCCCCCAGTCCTGCCCTCTGACAGTACAACACTCCCCCAGTCCTGCCCTCTGACAGTACAACAATCCCCCAGTCCTGCCCTCTGACAGTACAACAATCCCCCAGTCCTGCACTCTGACAGTACAACAATCCTCCAGTCCTGCCCTCTGACAGTACAACAATCCCCCAGTCCTGCCCTCTGACAGTACAACAATCCCCCAGTCCTGCCCTCTGACAGTACAACAATCCCCCAGTCCTGCCCTCTGACAGTACAACAATCCCCCAGTCCTGCACTCTGACAGTACAACAATCCCCCAGTCCTGCCCTCTGACAGTGCAACACTCCCCCAGTCGTGCCCTCTGACAGTGCAACAATCCCCCAGTCCTGCCCTCTGACAGTGCAACAATCCCTCAGTCCTGCAGTCTGACAGTACAACACTCCCCCAGTCCTGCCCTCTGACAGTGCAACAATCCCTCAGTCCAGCACTCTGACAGTACAACAATCCCCCAGTCCTGCCCTCTGACAGTGCAACAATCCCCCAGTCCTGCCCTCTCACAGTACAACAATCCCCCAGTCCTGCCCTCTGACAGTGCAACAATCCCCCAGTCCTGCCCTCAGACAGTACAACAATCCCCCAGTCCTGCCCTCTGACAGTACAACACTCCCCCAGTCCTGCCCTTTAACAGTGCAACACTCCCCCAGTCCTGCCCTCTGACAGTACAACAATCCCCCAGTCCTGCCCTCTGACAGTACAACACTCCCCCAGTCCTGCACTTTAACAGTGCAACACTCCCCCAGTCCTGCCCTCTGACAGTACAACAATCCCCCAGTCCTGCCCTCTGACAGTGCAACACTCCCCCAGTCCTGCCCTCTGACAGTACAACAATCCCCCAGTCCTGCCCTCTGACAGTACAACACTCCCCCAGTCCTGCCCTCTGACAGTACAACAATCCCCCAGTCCTGCCCTCTGACAGTGCAACAATCCCCCAGTCCTGCCCTCTCACAGTACAACAATCCCCCAGTCCTGCCCTCTGACAGTACAACACTCCCCCAGTCCTGCCCTTTAACAGTGCAACAATCCCACAGTCCTGCCCTCTGACAGTGCAACACTCCCCCAGTCCTGCCCTCTGACAGTACAACAATCCCCCAGTCCTGCCCTCTGACAGTACAACACTCCCCCAGTCCTGCCCTTTAACAGTGCAACAATCCCACAGTCCTGCCCTCTGACAGTGCAACACTCCCCCAGTCCTGCCCTCTGACAGTACAACAATCCCCCAGTCCTGCCCTCTGACAGTACAACACTCCCCCAGTCCTGCCCTCTGACAGTACAACAATACCCCAGTCCTGCCCTCTGACAGTACAACACTCCCCCAGTCCTGCCCTCTGACAGTACAACAATCCCCCAGTCCTGCCCTCTGACAGTACAACACTCCCCCAGTCCTGCCCTCTGACAGTACAACACTCCCCCAGTCCTGCCCTCTGACAGTACAACACTCCCCCAGTCCTGCCCTCTGACAGTACAACAATCCCCCAGTCCTGCCCTCTGACAGTACAACACTCCCCCAGTCCTGCCCTCTGACGGTGCAATAATCCCTCAGTCCTGCCCTCTGACAGTGCAACAATACCCCAGTCCTGCCCTCTGACAGAGCAACAATCCCCCAGTCCTGCCCTCTGACAGAGCAAATATCCCCCAGTCCTGCCCTCTGACAGAGCAACAATCCCCCAGTCCTGCCCTCTGACAGTGCAACAATCCCCCAGTCCTGCCATCTGACAGTGCAACACTCCCCCAGTCCTGCCCTCTGACAGTACAACAATCCCTCAGTCCTGCCCTCTGACAGTACAACAATCCCTCAGTCCTGCCCTCTGACAGTACAACACTCCCACAGTCCTGCCCTCTGATAGTGCAACAATCCCCCAGTCCTGCCCTCTGACAGTACAACACTCCCCCAGTCCTGCCCTCTGACAGTACAACACTCCCACATCCTGCCCTCTGACAGTACAACACTCCCCCAGTCCTGCCCTGTGACAGTGCAACACTCCCCCAGTCCTGCCCTCTGACAGTACAACAATCCCCCAGTCCTGCCCTCTGACAGTACAACACTCCCCCAGTCCTGCCTTCTGACAGTACAACAATCCCTCAGTCCTGCCCTCTGACAGTGCAACACTCCCCCAGTCCTGCCCTCTGACAGTGCAACAATCCCCCAGTCCTGCCCTCTGACAGTACAACACTCCCCAAGTCCTGCCCTCTGACAGTGCAACAATCCCCCAGTCCTGCCCTCTGACAGTGCAACAATCCCCCAGTCCTGCCCTCTGACAGTGCAACACTCCCCCAGTCCTGCCCTCTGACAGTACAACAATCCCCCAGTCCTGCCCTCTGACAGTACAACAATCCCCCAGTCCTGCCCTCTGACAGTGCAACAATCCCCCAGTCCTGCCCTCTGACAGTGCAACACTCCCCCAGTCCAGCCCTCTGACAGTACAACAATCCCTCAGTCCGGCCCTCTGACAGTGCAAAACTCCCCCAGTCCTGCCCTCTGACAGTACAACAATCCCTCAGTCCTGCCCTCTGACAGTGCAACACTCCCCCAGTCCTGCCCTCTGACAGTGCAATAATCCCCCAGTCCTGCCCTCTGACAGAGCAACAATCCCCCAGTCCTGCCCTCTGACAGTGCAACACTCCCCCAGTCCTGCCCTCTGACAGTGCAATAATCCCCCAGTCCTGCCCTCTGACAGTGCAACAATCCCCCAGTCCTGCCCTCTGACAGAGCAACAATCCCCCAGTCCTGCCCTCTGACAGAGAAACAATCCCCCAGTCCTGCCCTCTGACAGAGCAACAATCCCCCAGTCCTGCCCTCTGACAGTACAACAATCCCCCAGTCCTGCCCTCTGACAGAGCAACAATCCCCCAGTCCTGCCCTCTGACAGAGCAACAATCCCCCAGTCCTGCCCTCTGACAGAGCAACAATCCCCCAGTCCTGCCCTCTGACAGAGCAACAATCCCCCAGTCCTGCCCTCTGACAGAGCAACAATCCCCCAGTCCTGCCCTCTGACAGAGCAACAATCCACCAGTCCTGTCCTCTGACGGTGCAATAATCCCTCAGTCCTGCCCTCTGACGGTGCAATAATCCCTCAGTCCTGCCCTCTGACAGTACAACAATACCCCAGTCCTGCCCTCTGACAGAGCAACAATCCCCCAGTCCTGCCCTCTGACAGTACAACAATCCACCTGTCCTGCCCTCTGACAGTACAACACTCCCCCAGTCCTGCCCTCTGACAGTACAACAATCCCTCAGTCCTGCCCTCTGACAGTACAACAATCCCTCAGTCCTGCCCTCTGACAGTACAACAATCCCCCAGTCCTGCCCTCTGACAGTACAACACTCCCCCAGTCCTGCCCTCTGACAGTACAACAATCCCTCAGTCCTGCCCTCTGACAGTACAACAATCCCCCAGTCCTGCCCTCTGACAGTACAACAATCCCTCAGTCCTGCCCTCTGACAGTACAACAATCCCTCAGTCCTGCTCTCTGACAGTACAACACTCCCCCAGTCCTGCCCTCTGACAGTACAACAATCCCCCAGTCCTGCCCTCTGACAGTACAACAATCCCCCAGTCCTGCCCTCTGACAGTACAACAATCACCCAGTCCTGCCCTCTGACAGTACAACAATCCCCCAGTACTGCACTCTGACAGTACAACAATCCCCCAGTCATGCCCTCTGACAGTGCAACACTCCCCCAGTCGTGCCCTCTGACAGTGCAACAATCCCCCAGTCCTGCCCTCAGACAGTACAACAATCCCCCAGTCCTGCCCTCTGAGAGTGCAACAATCCCCCAGTCCTGCCCTCTGACAGTGCAACATTCCCCCAGTCCTGCCCTCTGACAGTACAACAATCCCTCAGTCCTGCCCTCTGACAGTGCAACACTCCCCCGGTCCTGCACTCTAACAGTACAACACTCCCCCAGTCCTGCCCTCTGACAGTGCAACAATCCCTCAGTCCTGCCCTCTGACAGTGCAACAATCCCCCAGTCCTGCCCTCTGACAGTACAACAATCCACCAGTCCTGCCCTCTGACAGTGCAACAATCCCTCAGTCCTGCCCTCTGACAGTACAACAATCCCCCAGTCCTGCCCTCTGACAGTGCAACAATCCCCCAGTCCTGCCCTCTGACAGAGCAACAATCCCCCGTCCTGCCCTCTGACAGTGCAACAATCCCCCAGTCCTGCCCTCTGACAGTGCAACAATCCCCCAGTCCTGCCCTCTGACAGTGCAACAATCCCCCAGTCCTGCCCTCTGACAGTACAACAATCCCTCAGTCCTGCCCTTGAAAGTGCAACACTCCCCCAGTCCTGCCCTCTGACAGTACAACAATCCCCCAGTCCTGCCCTTGACAGTACAACACTCCCCCAGTCCTGCCCTCTGACAGTACAACAATCCCCCAGTCCTGCCTTCTGACAGTACAACACTCCCTCAGTCCTGCCCTCTGACAGTACAACAATCCCCAGTCCTGCCCTCTGACAGTGCAACAATCCCCCAGTCCTGCCCTCTGACAGTACAACAATCCCCGAGTCCTGCCCTCTGACAGAGCAACAATCCCCCAGTCCTGCCCTCTGACAGTGCAACAATCCCCCAGTCCTGCCCTCTGACAGTACAACACTCCCCCAGTCCTGCTCTCTGACAGAGCAACAATCCCCCAGTCCTGCCCTCTGACAGTACAACAATCCCCCAGTCCTGCCCTCTGACAGTGCAACAATCCCCCAGTCCTGCCCTCTGACAGTACAACACTCCCCCAGTCCTGCCCTCTGACAGTACAACACTCCCACATCCTGCCCTCTGACAGTACAACACTCCCCCAGTCCTGCCCTCTGACAGTGCAACACTCCCCCAGTCCTGCCCTCTGACAGTACAACAATCCCCTAGTCCTGCCCTCTGACAGTACAACAATCCCCTAGTCCTGCCCTCTGACAGAGCAACAATCCCCCAGTCCTGCCCTCTGACAGTACAACAATCCCCCAGTCCTGCCCTCTGACAGTACAACAATCCACCAGTCCTGCCCTCTGACAGTGCAACAATCCCCCAGTCCTGCCCTCTGACAGAGCAACAATCCCCCGTCCTGCCCTCTGACAGTGCAACAATCCCCCGTCCTGCCCTCTGACAGTGCAACAATCCCCCAGTCCTGCCCTCTGACAGTGCAACAATCCCTCAGTCCTGCCCTCTGACAGTACAACAATCCCCCAGTCCTGCCCTCTGACAGTGCAACAATCCCCCAGTCCTGCCCTCTGACAGAGCAACAATCCCCCGTCCTGCCCTCTGACAGTGCAACAATCCCCCAGTCCTGCCCTCTGACAGTGCAACAATCCCCCAGTCCTGCCCTCTGACAGTGCAACAATCCCCCAGTCCTGACCTCTGACAGTGCAAAAATCCCCCAGTCCTGCCCTCTGACAGTACAACAATCCCCCAGTCCTGCCCTCTGACAGTACAACAATCCCCCAGTCCTGCCCTCTGACAGTGCAACAATCCCCCAGTCCTGACCTCTGACAGTACAACAATCCCCCAGTCCTGCCCTATGACAGTACAACACTCCCCCAGTCCTGCCCTCTGACAGTACAACAATCCCTCAGTCCTGCCCTTGAAAGTGCAACACTCCCCCAGTCCTGCCCTCTGACAGTACAACAATCCCCCAGTCCTGCCCTTGACAGTACAACACTCCCCCAGTCCTGCCCTCTGACAGTACAACAATCCCCCAGTCCTGCCTTCTGACAGTACAACACTCCCTCAGTCCTGCCCTCTGACAGTACAACAATCCCCAGTCCTGCCCTCTGACAGTGCAACAATCCCCCAGTCCTGCCCTCTGACAGTACAACAATCCCCGAGTCCTGCCCTCTGACAGAGCAACAATCCCCCAGTCCTGCCCTCTGACAGTGCAACAATCCCCCAGTCCTGCCCTCTGACAGTACAACACTCCCCCAGTCCTGCTCTCTGACAGAGCAACAATCCCCCAGTCCTGCCCTCTGACAGTACAACGATCCCCCAGTCCTGCCCTCTGACAGTGCAACAATCCCCCAGTCCTGCCCTCTGACAGTACAACACTCCCCCAGTCCTGCCCTCTGACAGTACAACACTCCCACATCCTGCCCTCTGACAGTACAACACTCCCCCAGTCCTGCCCTCTGACAGTGCAACACTCCCCCAGTCCTGCCCTCTGACAGTACAACAATCCCCTAGTCCTGCCCTCTGACAGTACAACAATCCCCTAGTCCTGCCCTCTGACAGAGCAACAATCCCCCAGTCCTGCCCTCTGACAGTACAACAATCCCCCAGTCCTGCCCTCTGACAGTGCAACACTCCCCCAGTCCTGCCCTCTGACAGTGCAACAATCCCCCAGTCCTGCCCTCTGACAGTGCAACACTCCCCCAGTCCTGCCCTCTGACAGTACAACAATCCCTCAGTCCGGCCCTCTGACAGTGCAACACTCCCCCAGTCCTGCCCTCTGACAGTACAACAATCCCTCAGTCCTGCCCTCTGACAGTGCAACACTCCCCCAGTCCTGCCCTCTGACAGTGCAATAATCCCCCAGTCCTGCCCTCTGACAGAGCAACAATCCCCCAGTCCTGCCCTCTGACAGTGCAAGACTCCCCCAGTCCTGCCCTCTGACAGTGCAATAATCCCCCAGTCCTGCCCTCTGACAGTGCAACAATCCCCCAGTCCTGCCCTCTGACAGAGCAACAATCCCCCAGTCCTGCCCTCTGACAGAGAAACAATCCCCCAGTCCTGCCCTCTGACAGAGCAACAATCCCCCAGTCCTGCCCTCTGACAGTACAACAATCCCCCAGTCCTGCCCTCTGACAGAGCAACAATCCCCCAGTCCTGCCCTCTGACAGAGCAACAATCCCCCAGTCCTGCCCTCTGACAGTACAACACACCCCCAGTCCTGCCCTCTGACAGAGCAACAATCCCCCAGTCCTGCCCTCTGACAGAGCAACAATCCGCCAGTCCTGCCCTCTGACAGCGCAACAATCCCCCAGTCCTGCCCTCTGACAGAGCAACTATCCCCCAGTCCTGCCCTCTGACAGAGCAACAATCCCCCAGTCCTGCCCTCTGACAGAGCAACAATCCACCAGTCCTGTCCTCTGACGGTGCAATAATCCCTCAGTCCTGCCCTCTGACAGTACAACAATACCCCAGTCCTGCCCTCTGACAGAGCAACAATCCCCCAGTCCTGCCCTCTGACAGAGCAACTATCCCCCAGTCCTGCCCTCTGACTGAGCAACAATCCCCCAGTCCTGCCCTCTGACAGTGCAACAATCCCCCAGTCCTGCCCTCTGACAGTACAACACTCCCCCAGTCCTGCCATCTGACAGTGCAACACTCCCCCAGTCCTGCCCTCTGACAGTACAACAATCCCTCAGTCCTGCCCTCTGACAGTACAACAATCCCTCAGTCCTGCCCTCTGACAGTACAACACTCCCACAGTCCTGCCCTCTGACAGTACAACAATCCCTCAGTCCTGCCCTCTGACAGTACAACAATCCCTCAGTCCTGCCCTCTGACAGTACAACAATCCCCCAGTCCTGCCCTCTGACAGTACAACACTCCCCCAGTCCTGCCCTTGACAGTACAACAATCCCCCAGTCCTGCCCTCTGACAGTACAACAATCCCCCAGTCCTGCCCTCTGACAGTACAACAATCCCCCTGTCCTGCCCTCTGACAGTACAACAATCCCCCTGTCCTGCCCTCTGACAGTACAACAATCCCCCTGTCCTGCCCTCTGACAGTAGAACAATCCCCCAGTCCTGCCCTCTGACAGTACAACAATCCCCCAGTCCTGCCCTCTGACAGTACAACAATCCCCCCGTCCTGCCCTCTGACAGTACAACAATCCCCCTGTCCTGCCCTCTGACAGTACAACAATCCCCCAGTCCTGCCCTCTGACAGTACAACAATCCACCTGTCCTGCCCTCTGACAGTACAACACTCCCCCAGTCCTGCCCTCTGACAGTACAACAATCCCTCAGTCCTGCCCTCTGACAGTACAACAATCCCTCAGTCCTGCCCTCTGACAGTACAACAATCCCCCAGTCCTGCCCTCTGACAGTACAACACTCCCCCAGTCCTGCCCTCTGACAGTACAACAATCCCCCAGTCCTGCCCTCTGACAGTACAACAATCCCTCAGTCCTGCCCTCTGACAGTACAACAATCCCTCAGTCCTGCTCTCTGACAGTACAACACTCCCCCAGTCCTGCCCTCTGACAGTAGAACAATCCCTCAGTCCTGCCCTCTGACAGTACAACAATCCCTCAGTCCTGCCCTCTGACAGTACAACAATCCCCCAGTCCTGCCCTCTGACAGTACAACACTCCCCCAGTACTGCCCTCTGACAGTACAACAATCCCCCAGTCCTGCCCTCTGACAGTACAACAATCCCCCAGTCCTGCTCTCTGACAGTACAACACTCCCCCAGTCCTGCACTCTGACAGTACAACAATCCCCCAGTCCTGCCCTCTGACAGTACAACAATCCCCCAGTCCTGCCCTCTGACAGTACAACAATCCCCCAGTCCTGCCCTCTGACAGTACAACAATCACCCAGTCCTGCCCTCTGACAGTACAACAATCCCCCAGTCCTGCACTCTGACAGTACAACAATCCCCCAGTCCTGCCCTCTGACAGTGCAACACTCCCCCAGTCGTGCCCTCTGACAGTGCAACAATCCCCCAGTCCTGCCCTCAGACAGTACAACAATCCCCCAGTCCTGCCCTCTGACAGTACAACAATCCCTCAGTCCGGCCCTCTGACAGTGCAACACTCCCCCAGTCCTGCCCTCTGACAGTACAACAATCCCTCAGTCCTGCCCTCTGACAGAGCAACACTCCCCCAGTCCTGCCCTCTGACAGTGCAATAATCCCCCAGTCCTGCCCTCTGACAGAGCAACAATCCCCCAGTCCTGCCCTCTGACAGTGCAAGACTCCCCCAGTCCTGCCCTCTGACAGTGCAATAATCCCCCAGTCCTGCCCTCTGACAGTGCAACAATCCCCCAGTCCTGCCCTCTGACAGAGCAACAATCCCCCAGTCCTGCCCTCTGACAGAGAAACAATCCCCCAGTCCTGCCCTCTGACAGAGCAACAATCCCCCAGTCCTGCCCTCTGACAGTACAACAATCCCCCAGTCCTGCCCTCTGACAGAGCAACAATCCCCCAGTCCTGCCCTCTGACAGAGCAACAATCCCCCAGTCCTGCCCTCTGACAGTACAACACACCCCCAGTCCTGCCCTCTGACAGAGCAACAATCCCCCAGTCCTGCCCTCTGACAGAGCAACAATCCCCCAGTCCTGCCCTCTGACAGAGCAACAATCCCCCAGTCCTGCCCTCTGACAGAGCAACAATCCCCCAGTCCTGCCCTCTGACAGAGCAACAATCCCCCAGTCCTGCCCTCTGACAGAGCAACAATCCACCAGTCCTGTCCTCTGACGGTGCAATAATCCCTCAGTCCTGCCCTCTGACAGTACAACAATACCCCAGTCCTGCCCTCTGACAGAGCAACAATCCCCCAGTCCTGCCCTCTGACAGAGCAACTATCCCCCAGTCCTGCCCTCTGACTGAGCAACAATCCCCCAGTCCTGCCCTCTGACAGTGCAACAATCCCCCAGTCCTGCCCTCTGACAGTACAACACTCCCCCATTCCTGCCATCTGACAGTGCAACACTCCCCCAGTCCTGCCCTCTGACAGTACAACAATCCCTCAGTCCTGCCCTCTGACAGTACAACAATCCCTCAGTCCTGCCCTCTGACAGTACAACACTCCCACAGTCCTGCCCTCTGACAGTACAACACTCCCCCAGTCCTGCCCTCTGACAGTGCAACAATCCCCCAGTCCTGACCTCTGACAGTGCAACAATCCCCCAGTCCTGCCCTCTGACAGTACAACAATCCCTCAGTCCTGCCCTTGAAAGTGCAACACTCCCCCAGTCCTGCCCTCTGACAGTACAACAATCCTCCAGTCCTGCTCTTGACAGTACAACACTCCCCCAGTCATGCCCTCTGACAGTACAACAATCCCCCAGTCCTGCCTTCTGACAGTACAACACTCCCTCAGTCCTGCCCTCTGACAGTACAACAATCCCCAGTCCTGCCCTCTGACAGTGCAACAATCCCCCAGTCCTGCCCTCTGACAGTACAACAATCCCCGAGTCCTGCCCTCTGACAGAGCAACAATCCCCCAGTCCTGCCCTCTGACAGTGCAACAATCCCCCAGTCCTGCCCTCTGACAGTACAACACTCCCCCAGTCCTGCTCTCTGACAGAGCAACAATCCCCCAGTCCTGCCCTCTGACAGTACAACAATCCCCCAGTCCTGCCCTCTGACAGTGCAACAATCCCCCAGTCCTGCCCTCTGACAGTACAACACTCCCCCAGTCCTGCCCTCTGACAGTACAACACTCCCACATCCTGCCCTCTGACAGTACAACACTCCCCCAGTCCTGCCCTCTGACAGTGCAACACTCCCCCAGTCCTGCCCTCTGACAGTACAACAATCCCCTAGTCCTGCCCTCTGACAGTACAACAATCCCCTAGTCCTGCCCTCTGACAGAGCAACAATCCCCCAGTCCTGCCCTCTGACAGTACAACAATCCCCCAGTCCTGCCCTCTGACAGTACAACAATCCACCAGTCCTGCCCTCTGACAGTGCAACAATCCCCCAGTCCTGCCCTCTGACAGAGCAACAATCCCCCGTCCTGCCCTCTGACAGTGCAACAATCCCCCGTCCTGCCCTCTGACAGTGCAACAATCCCCCAGTCCTGCCCTCTGACAGTGCAACAATCCCTCAGTCCTGCCCTCTGACAGTACAACAATCCCCCAGTCCTGCCCTCTGACAGTGCAACAATCCCCCAGTCCTGTCCTCTGACAGAGCAACAATCCCCCGTCCTGCCCTCTGACAGTGCAACAATCCCCCAGTCCTGCCCTCTGACAGTGCAACAATCCCCCAGTCCTGCCCTCTGACAGTGCAACAATCCCCCAGTCCTGACCTCTGACAGTGCAACAATCCCCCAGTCCTGCCCTCTGACAGTACAACAATCCCCCAGTCCTGCCCTCTGACAGTACAACAATCCCCCAGTCCTGCCCGCTGACAGTGCAACAATCCCCCAGTCCTGCCCTCTGAGAGTACAACACTCCCCCAGTCCTGCCCTCTGACAGTACAACACTCCCCCAGTCCTGCCCTCTGACAGTACAACAATCCCCCAGTCCTGCCCTCTGACAGTACAACAATCCCCCAGTCCTGCACTCTGACAGTACAACAATCCTCCAGTCCTGCCCTCTGACAGTACAACAATCCCCCAGTCCTGCCCTCTGACAGTACAACAATCCCCCAGTCCTGCCCTCTGACAGTACAACAATCCCCCAGTCCTGCCCTCTGACAGTACAACAATCCCCCAGTCCT